>NC_089646.1:148059600-148670725 GCF_037042795.1 Molothrus aeneus | reverse complement strand
TTTCTAGATGTGAAAATGAGAGCTTCTAAATCAACAGTTAAGGAGAAAATTCTATGATAACTTGCCTATTAGTCTGAAAAAAAGAGGAGAGAGAGAGAGATTTGAGCATCAAGAACTGGGCCAATTGAGCATGGGCTTATACCTTCTGCTCCAGTGGAGGGAAGGGCAGATGACCTAGCAGGACTTTCATGTTTGTTGGTGGAGTGAGTCACTCTGCTTCTACTGATTAATAAAGGAAGAAATAATTGTCTACAAAGACTGCTGTTAACCACTGAATAGCAAGCTGGAGGGAGGGAGAGAAGGAGGAAGGTAGGTGGGATGTAATTTTTCTTTTGCTAAAGAAAGGAGGGCCAAACAGAAGTTTCATGTGTCAGTTGAAGATGGAAAAAAGACCTCACATGGAATGTTGTGGTTTTGGGACTCCAGTGGCCTTTCAGCTGCTTGTTGGTTTAGAGTCTGCAGCAAAGCACAGTATGACTCTGCAATGTTTAAAGAGCAGTAATCACAAAGGCTTGGAAATCAATAACTAAGACAAAGTAACTCCAGCCCCAATAACCCTAAATATCAGAAATGTTATAAAAGGGATTATTATTTTCCCATGAGTTGAGAGGTTTGGCTTTATTACTCTTGTAGTTTTAGTAATCTCTGTAAAGCTCTTTTTGCATCTAGGCCGGTGATATTTAATAATTCCTGTTTGTCATATTCTTGGCTTTTTAGAATACATTAAGCACTGTAGATGAGATGTACAGCAAAGTTTGACTAAACTGGTCATCATGAAACTGTTTGTGGGAAGGATGCTTTGATATAGATGTAAATGTTGAGGCACTATAAACCTCTGGAAGCAGACTGAGTTTTCAATGCACTTAGAAAGCCATTAACTAACATGTGTTATGTATAGATTTACATCACTGGTTTCATGCTGCTATATGTGATCATAATAACATAATAAAAGATCTCTGACGGAGTCAAAATTAGGCTTTAGAGTGGATTAATTTTATTTAAATGAATATTTAAGGGAAAAAAGATATGTTAATGTGATCTGCATTATTTCTCACAGTGTGAGTTCCATGAACTTTGTTAAGTTACTGACTCTTGGCAATACAACAAAACAACCATGTGCACTTGCAGCCTGAAAAACCAACTTAATCCTGGGCTGCAGTAAAAGAAGGGTGACCAGCAGGTTGTGGGAACTGATTCTCCCCCAAAAATCTGTCCTGGTGAGATTCCACCTGGGTCCTCAGCATAGGAATGACATTGAACTACTGGAGTGAGTCCAGAGGAGGCCATAAGATTATCAGAGGGCTGGAGAACTTCTCCTGCAAAGACAGGCTGAGAGAGCTGGGGTTGTTCAGTCTGGAGAAAACAAGGTTCCAGGGAGACCTTTTTGGAGCCTGCCAGCACTTAAAGGGTGCCTACAAGATTTCTGGAGAGACTTTTGGCAAGGGAATGTAATGATAGGACAAGAGAGAATGGCTTTAAACTGAAAGAGGATAGACTTAGATTGGGTATAAGGAGGAAATTCTTCCCTGTGAGAGTGGTGAGACACTGGCATAGGTTGCCCACAGAAGCTGTGGATACTCCATCCCTGAAAGAGTTCAAGGCCAGGCTGGATGAGGCTTAAAGCAACCTGGTTTAGTGGGAGGTGTCCCTGCCCATGTTAGAGGGCTTGGAATGAAATGATCTTTAACATCCCCTCCAACTTAAACAATGTTATAAGTCTACGAATTAAATCAGGGTCCTCACAATAACGTATCCTGCATTGGTTGATTGATTAATTTGTCTTTACAGCCAAGACCTTGCCATTCCAATGGTAAAGATAAGCAGGTAGAAGCTGTGTGAAATGAGTTTGGATAAACAGCTGGATATTTGTAGCAGAGAATATACAATTACTTTTTCCTCATGGTCTCTGAGGATATTTGTGGAAACCAGAAGTGGCTACCTGGGAAAGAGATCCAAATTATATGGTAAGGATGAGTTAAACAAGCAGGTTTCAGAAGGTTTAGTTGGCTTGGAGCAGTAATGACTGGACAGCAGGGAGCTGTTTTGGAAAAGCAGAGCTGCCTTTAGCAAACGTCAATATCTGTAACAGAGAAAGCTCGAACAGATGGTTAAGCTTTCCCTCAACCATTTTCAGAACTTCCAAAGAGAAGCTGAAGGACCATGGCTTCATGTTGTAGTCAAGATTCTCTGTGAAAGTAAGGATTCTACTTTCCAGCCTTCAAAAAAATTCAGCATCAGGTTTCTAATGTAAAATAAGCTTGAGCAGTGATAGATCTCCCTATCTAAGCACACTGGAACCAGTAACCATGACAGAATTCACGAGTCACTGTCTCATCATGGACACCCAAGTCATCCACTCAAGTAAATAGGAAAATGCTAAATTCTAGCCCTCAAACCCTAGTTGCAACTCTGGAATATCTTGCTCTTTCCCTACTGTTTCAGCTTTTAAAGCCAGAAGAAACGACAATAATTATCCAGAGTAAAATGCAGAAATCAAGCCATAGGACATGCTTTAAGTGATTCCTTTTTCAAGACCATTAACTCTCCTTGAATTGTGATGGAGCTTTCAGAAAAACATTCAATATTTATTTAAAATTTCCAGGGATAGAAAATCCATCATAGCTGTACATAGGTTGTTGTGATGGTTAAGTACCTCACCTGTTGACAGTTCATGACATATTTCTTGTCTGAGCTTTTTAGTCTAGGTTGGATCTTTCTGTGTGATTACCTGAAAGATAGAGGAATCTTTAAATCACTTTTCAGATCTGTATGTGATAACTGGTGGGCAGTTACCCATGTGACCTTTCTAAAATTTTGGTAACCACCCTGAAACAGATGAGTAGAGACCTGAATTAGAAGGAGCAATCCTACAGCTGTGATACTTTATCAAATCAAGAGCCTGTGTATTTTCTGTTCATGCACTCAGAAATCCTCAAATTTGTGTATCCAACAGTCCTATTATCATTTCTGAATATGTTACACTCAAAAGTCATGATTTTTTCAAAAGTCACTAATTTCCAAGAGGAAAGGGGCCAATGCATTATTCTTTGTTCTTTCATAAGAAGCTTGACAGTTGATAAAAGCACAATTTTTGTGTGTCTCAGTAACCTCTCATTTCAGTATTTTCTGCTTAGAAACCCAACTAAATATACATTCTGTTTGCAATTTCATGTCAAAAACTATCAGTCAACGGGGTTGTAAAAAGTTCAACATCTACATATTCGTTTCATATCCTCCTGGTTCTTGTACAAGTTGTTTCTGGTGTAAAGTCAAATACCATAGTGATTTCTACTGTTTTGACATTAATGTCTTTCCTCCAAGCCTGCTGTCTTAGGACAAAAAATACACTATATTATTTTAAAATATCTATTATCACACTTAGAATAAGGTTCTTCCCCCAGAGAGGGGTAGAGCACTGAACAGGCTCCCCAGGGCAGTGGTCACAGCACCAGCCTGGCAGAATTCAAGAAGAGTTTGGACAACTCTCTCAGGCACATGGTGTGACTCTTGGGGCTGTGCTGTGCAGGCCCAGGGGCTGGACTTGATGACCCTCGTGGGTCCCTTCCAACGCAGATTATACTATGATTTTATGATGGAACTCTGATTTACATATTGCCATGTAAATTCCTGATTAATCAACTCACATATTGTTCAGGCCATTTTTTTCTCCCCAAGGCTAGATGTCAGACAAAAATTTAGTGCTGCAATTACTGTTACTCACATTTTTCTTTTAAAATATTGGGTCATAAGAATTTTACTCTAGCTCACTGGAATTTTCTCTGTGTTCTAAAATACTTTTGAAAATAAATAGAACAATGCTTGGCCGAACATCTCTATTAAGAAGGTTGGAGGCAATTAATATGAACAAACAGATTGAAAATATTTTAACTTCATAGTTCACATTCCAAAAATCCACCCAAACCAATAATGCTTCTATGTATATGAAACACTTGACCCTTCATAGCTTCTAAATATAATATCTTTGGATAGATGAATGAACATATCACTCTTTAATGCCAAGGAAGATGGGTCATTATGGCATTAATAGTTTGTAATTATCATGGTTTAATGATCAGGTGTTCTGCTATATTTCTCTTGTATTCCTAATGCTTTTTTCATTAGGAATAGGCTGCAGTATGGTGTACCTTCTACCAGCTATGGGTTAATAGGAAATTAATAGACATGTATGCGTTTTTTCATTGTTAATGTACTTTTTTATTTTATTGATCAAGTATAAATCAGAATAAAGTAATAGGGTTTTAAATGGTAGGTGAGGAATGTCTAGCTTGCAGGATATACACTCTAATTTCTGGGGGAACATGGGGAACAGAGATCAGCTGGTCTAGGCACTAGCCTGAGTTTTTAGTAGTTCGTGTGTTCTAACTGCTAGGAAATGGAGGGTCACATGCTCCTAAATGTAATATTTCTTTTTTTACTTCAGCAGATCCATTTAATCATTTGTGTTCTCTTTGGTTGCTTAGTATCTTGAAGACAGTCTGTGCCTTGTATAAGCAAAGAGAGATAAATCCTTGATCAGAATAGGAGAAATGTGGAACTGTGTGGGAGCTCCCACATGATGTGACAGGGAATGTGTTTGCTGAAGAGAAAATAAATAGGTACTATTAGACAAGTTCTTCTGATTGGTTTAGACCAACTGAACATTTGTCCTTGATTGTGTCCTAACAAACCAGCCCTTCTCCTTCTCCTTCTCCTTCTCCTTCTCCTTCTCCTTCTCCTTCTCCTTCTCCTTCTCCTTCTCCTTCTCCTTCTCCTTCTCCTTCTCCTTCTCCTTCTCCTTCTCCTTCTCCTTCTCCTTCTCCTTCTCCTTCTCCTTCTCCTTCTCCTCCTTCCCTCCCTCCCCCTCTCTTTTTTTTCCATTCTCTCTTTTCTCACAGAATCATTGATGTTGGAAGGGGCCTTTGACTATCATGTGGTCAAGCTCCACAGCTCAAACAGGTGCCCCAGGATCGCGTTGCCCAGAAGCCAAATGTCCAATCAACTTTTGGATATCTCCAAGGGTGGAGACTCCAAAGCCTGCCTGGGCATCTTGTGCCAGTGCTTGGTCACCCTCACAGTAAGAACCACGTATTTTAATGTTCAGAGAGAACTTCCTCTGTTTCAATTTGTGCCCATGGTCCCTGAGTCTGACACTGGGCCTGGCTAAATTGCTTTTAGCACCCTTCCTTCAGGTATTTATACACATTAATAGGAAGTCTTCTCTTCTCCAGGTTTAACAGTCACAGTTGCCTCTTCTTCTCTTGTCTCCCTTTGCTTTTTCTTTTTTTTTCAGATAAAAGTATCAAGAGGACTTAAGCACAATGAATCATCCCATGTCATGGAAGAGGTCAGGTATGGAGACTAGAATTACAGCTGTCATGACTATAGTACAAAATAATATTTACAGAGCCCTTAGAGCCTAGTGAACTTAAGATACAACACTGCTATTTCAGGTGAAAAGGGTTGTATTTTCCCAACCGTTCTTTCAGCCCCAGTAGTTAAACAGATTAATTGCTGGCATAATTCCAGCACATTAGGGATTGATTTGCCTGATTTATTTGTGTGTGTATCTTATTGAAGGGCTGCAATGAAGCATATAGTACTTCTAAAATAAAAAGTCCTAACCTGTGAGCTCTAGAGAACATTTCAAATCTGCCTTTGTTTACTAGACATTCACTGTCTGAAGCATGTCTTTGATCAGCATTTATCAGTGTTAAAAAACTACCAGAATATGATCTGTTGCAATGATCAGAAATTCCTGAGGGTTGTAATAAGGCAGAGGGCTGTCAGGTTAAAATGCAGATATTTTTCTTTCTCACTATCACAGTCTTCTAGTATCAAAACTTAACTGAGGCTTACACAAAAAAAAAAAAGAGCAACATCTCCAGGCTATGCTGAAGACTTTACAAAGACACATTTGAATGATACCTGTTTAAACAAAGGGACTGTCACAACATTCAGAGGGATTCAGTTGTCCCTTGCCCTGGCTAATAATGTCTCATTGGGACCCAGCCTACACTCTCAGGTGAGGAGAACACCTCTGACATCTCTTGATCCGATATGGGGTGAAGGATTCATTACCGTTTCTATTTTTGCAGATCTCTTTGGAAATCTTTTTCTGGATAGCTTGAGAAACCTCAAACCCTGACAGCTATTACAGTAAAATTTGAGGATATATGTACTGATGGAATACATAATTTACACAGTAACACTGTAGGAAAGGAAGGTGTCCTTCTATGACTGTGCATATATTTATTCACCTTGAAGAGATTCACTCTGTTTCAGCACACTTGCTCAGCTCTCCCAGCTGTGATAAAAACCCACAGCAAGGCTGTAGTATTCCAAATTGCTTTCATTGATTGAGGTCTTGATCTTCTTTGTCTTAGGAGGAAAATATTTCCTTAGGAACTCATTTTGTGCTTGGGATTCTGCTCAAGTTCAAACCTTGCCCCTTGAGCACTTTCTATCATTCATAAAAATAATATATAATGGAGATATTACATATTCACTTGCCTTCTGATGGGTCTTTCCTGAACATGCTTGCCTTCAGAGGTGTTGGTATATTTTGGGTATAGATATCCAGGTAGATGGATCTTCTGGAAGACTAAACAAAATTTACTAATTACGGCTAACAGTAATATACTTTGTGAAGAAAACCAAAATGTGCACTGAGGTTCAGACACACTAATAGTGTCTATGAAGTATGGAAAAGTGTCTGAAAAAATGCTGAAAAGTTGAAAACATAGACTAAAAAACACATTTATGAAAGCATGCATAGGAAAACAATGTCTGCAAAAAGTTATTTTGATTATAACTCTACACTACAGAAGGTGAGTTTAACTTTGCAGAGGGGGAAACACTCATTGGCCTGCAGTGCTGTCAGGAGAGGTTTAGGTTGGATATTAGAGAAAGGCCCTTCACCCAGAGGGTGGTTGGGCCCTGATCAGGCTCTCCAGGGAATGGTCACAGCCCCAAGCCTGACAGAGCTCAAAGAACATTTGGACAAAACTCTCAGCACATGTTGGGATTCCTGGAATGTCCTGTGAGGTGCCAGAAGTTGGACTTGATGATTATTGTGGGTCACTTCTAACTCAGATTATACCATAGGGTTAGTTCTATGATATTTTACACATATTGAAAGAGGTGATATTTGATAGACTTTGTTACCATCAGGTGGATGAGGCCCTGACACAGGTTGCCCAGAGAAGTTGTGGATGTCCTGTCTCTGCAGGTGGTCAAAGCCAGATTGAATGGGGCTCTGAGCCTCTTGATTTAATGAGAAATGTCCCTGCCCATGCCAGGGTAACTGGAATGAGATGATCTTTAAAGGTTCCTTCCAATCCAAACCATTCTCTATTTCCATGAAATACAGTTTAGGTAAATTATATAGGTTCCTTCTAATAGATCAGAACAGCAGCTCTCTCTCTCCTTCCTTATGCCCTTGCCTGACTACTCTTTATTTTATATTTGCAACTAATCAGTATTTGATTTTTTCCCCCTTCATATGCATTACTGGAAAATACTTGATCTTTAAGCTTGCCACATTGGTAGAAATGATCAGTGAGTTATAGTTACTTAGTTAAAGGCCTAAGGTAAAGGAAGAACTTTTCAAACACAGTAATATCACTGCCAAACTGAGTCTTGGCAGCTGTCTAAATTTAGCAAGGTTGAGCTAAACTAGTACAAAATGATAGACCACCAAAAAACACTTGACTTGCTAAGCAGCACTACATCTTTTCAAGCAATTTAGTTCAGCTCTTGCAACACAATGCCATTAGATGTTATGCTTTTTTGAATGAATAGCTATTGGAAAATAATAATGCTCAATTTCTTGTTGCCTTTATTTTGTGTTCATTTTTATACAATGAAGATTTTTAGGTTCAGGAAAATTAAGAGCTGCTTCAATATCCCCAGTTCAGTGAGTAGTTGCTAATGTCACTATGATGCTGAAGTGGGTTTTTATGCCTACAGCGATTTTTATGTATCATCTCTTATTTAATCCTGATGAATATCTCCCTTCTTAGAGAAATGAAATTCATAAACAGAGAGTTGACTTCAGCTTTAACACATATGAAAACCTGGTTTAGAGCTATATTTTTCTGGTGCTGAAAAAGAACTGAATTTTTCAGTATGAAATATTTTTTTTTTTAATGGATCACTTTTGTTCTGTTTTCCTTTTTTTTTTCTTTTTTTCCTGGAGATGAAGTGATGATTCTTTTTTCCTTTTGTCATAAGCCAAACCACTATTTAAAAAAAATGTTGAAGTTTTTTTTTTTGATTAAAACAGAAGAGCTCAGGTCGGTTGAAACAAGTTAAGATCTGAATAAAAAGTTTCCTTCTGTGATTAATTTTTTAACTTAAAGGAAAAAACACAGGCATATGTCAATTTTACAAAAGCAATCACCAGTGAGGAGAGATTTTCTTTGCTCCTCTGCCAGGGACTTTCCATCTCCCAGTAGGTTAAACAGCAAGAGAACTGAAATGTGGAGAAGCTTTGTTGAAAGCCTATCAGGTGACATTTTCCGTTGACATCTCTGATGTCTGATCAGGCTCTGTGACCACAAAAGCATCCAAGGGTTTGGTCTGACTCGGTGGCTTCAGAGGCCCCAAGGGTGGTACAGTTTGTCTTCCCACTGATTTTATCCAAAAATGTTAAAATATTGTCCTCAAACAAAATGTTAGGATATTTAAGCATCGCAGCAATCAAGAGTGCCACATTCCTCAATTATTGTAGCTACTCCTGGGGAAACTTTACTAATAGGATTTAACAGTCTGTTGCACAAGGAAGCCAGCAGCATCTAAAAAAAAGCCAGAAGCTTTGTTCTTCTCTCCTTCCTTTTGTTCAAAGCTGCCAGGTTTTAGTTTAGTCTGTGAATATGCACAGACTTGAAATTACCTTTCAGTTAGCATGTACTGGAATGGGAAAAATCTAATTTGCTGCCAGTATCAAGAGTGTCAATAGAAAAGAGTCATCAATATGATGTGCACATGGAAAGTAATTCATTTCACTGTGTTCCCAGGTGGCTGTGGTGCAGATGCAGTGGTTGCTTGCATCCCATAATTAAGTCCCAACAGCTTTGCAATTGTATTATCTATTTCATGCATTATCCTCAAATCATCTCCTTTCCTGTGTTATATTTGACTGATACCCTGTGCTGTTAAACAGCTCTGAGGATGATGGTGCAGCATTACCAAAATGAACCTTTTATGCAGGCACTGGGGTTATATATGGCCCTATAATGGCTCTGTTTCAGCTGAGGAGAAAGAATTCAGGTGGGATGGGATGACACAGGTGGAGCCTTTTGTACAGTAGGAACAATCTCCCCTCTAGGCTCTC
The DNA here is from genome assembly GCF_037042795.1 of Molothrus aeneus. Taxonomy (NCBI): domain Eukaryota; kingdom Metazoa; phylum Chordata; class Aves; order Passeriformes; family Icteridae; genus Molothrus; species Molothrus aeneus. The sequence goes on along the minus strand of NC_089646.1, from coordinate 148,661,391 downwards.
TCTCCAGCACTGTTTCTTCTGGTTTTATAACAGTGGATTTCTAAACCTGTCTGACTTCCCTCCCTCCCTCCCTCCCTCTGTGTTTAAATAACAATATTTAACTTTTTATAGCACTGCAGTGGTAGGGATGAACTGTGACAACTGTTGCTGAAAATGAAGAGAAATTACAACACAGCCCTGCTCACCAGAGGATGGCTGTCACCTCCAGAATCAGCAGTCCAGCATGTCAAACCTTCTTGTCATTCTCTTCAAAGCTCTGCAGAACTTTTTGCCTCCCTACGAGTCCCCCCTTGCTGGACTCCAACTCTTTCTCACCCCCATGACCACTCTCCCTCTGCCAATTCTTCTAGTTCTGTCAGGTTTTTGCCTATGAGCCCTACCAAATATAAGCCCTCTATACAAATGGCCAAACTTCCACCCACACCTAAAAACTCCTTTTTGTTCTACTACTTACTATGAAATGATTTGAATATGCTCTGCTCAGCCAAAGTCTTCAAAATTTGATAAAGTAGATGATTACTAACTTAGCTATTAGGTGTCACCATGGTTTTTTTAGATTTTCTAAGCCTTCTGATGTTGACATTCTTGTAGTGAACTTTTTCACACACTTTCTGTAAATAACTCATTGCTTTGCATTCCTTTATGGAGGAGGAGAGAGTTGATAGACTGTTAGTTTGACCAGTGTCATTGGAGAGGTGTCACTGTCACCCTCCAATCCTCTGTCACTTTTGGAAAACTATAAATGTTAGAGTCAGAAAATAAACTTCCCTTTTTTCTTCACATTGAGAACAGTGGTTTGAGCTTGTGTTCTTTCGTGTCCTATAGTGACAATTAGGTGCAGCAAGTATTTATTATTTGGTAGGAAATATACCTCATTGAAATTTGCTAGGTTAAAAAGTCTCATCCTGTTCATATTTAGTCCAAAAACTTGGCATTCAGTACTGGTGTCTACTCTCAAAAGTAGGCTAAAATTTGCTGTGTGCCTGGCTCTCTTTACCTCTTTTAAACTACATCCATCCTCAAATAATGAGCTTCTGGGCATAAAATACCCCCATCCTAAAAAACGCAAAAATTTGGCATAACTTTAAAGAAACTTTTGGCTTTTATACAAATGTTACTCCATAATGCTTTACTGCTTTAAGGGAAGACACCTGGTATTGAAAAAAGAAAAAAGTGAAAAATAGGGAAATTTAGAGTGGTGCTGGAAAGTATTTGTAGTTAAGATTTGAGGTGAGAGGTCACAGGAAACCCATGGAGGTCTGTATGGAATGGGAGTATTACAACCGAGTGTTTGAGATCACTTAAAAAAATCATTGGCAAGGGTATGAGCAAAACCAGATTTAATATTAAGTGAGAGCACAACAAAGTTCATTGACAAGATTCACTCAACAACTTACAGGACACTTAAGGCACAATAAGGAAAAACAAGCAACAACAAAACCAAATAAAATCCTAAAAGCTTTACAGCACCCAAACTTAATAGTACTTTAGCTAAACTTAAGCCTAACAATTCAACAAAGAAACAGCACTTAACTTATACCTAACTTATAACAAATTAATAACTCTTAACTTATGACTTCAGAGTCAAACAGTGCTTAACAAAAGTACAACACTTAGCAGCACTTAACTTATAACTTATGTTGAACTTAACAACTTAGCAAAAGAACAACACCTAGCAGCATTTAAGTAAGGTTAAGTCATAAGTCACAAGCTTTCTTACAGGCCTAACTTCAATATCCAAGGTACTTAAACATCTAAGAAAGCAGAATTTCTCCCAGATTTGCTATAACATATCTGCAAGTTTATGCACACAGACATGAAGAGTGCAAGCAATGTACCTCTGGAAAATTCCCCTTGGAGGTCAGTGAAATACTTACTTCAGATATTTTGCTTCTCCTCACAGGAAAAGGGCCTGGTCTTGAGGAGTGAGGTATCAGTCCAGTACTCAGTACAAGTAGAAAATGCAAATTCCATAATAATTCTGGATGATATGGAATTAGTCTGCCTATAGGTTTTTTGTGCACATGGTTAACTAAGAAAAACTAAGGCAAAATGGTTGGCAATTTCCAAAAACTCATCTATGTGAAAATTACAAGGAAAGGTGGCCTCTTCCAAGGTGGGCTGTTCCCAGGTGTCTGATTCAATGTTTTTCTCATAGCAGCACTGTGGTGAAGGGTAAAGAAGCCAAATGAGGAGCAGTTGAGATCTCTTGGGCTGTTCAGCCTGGAACAGAGAAGTCTGAGGGGGGACCTCATTGTGGGTGCAACCTCCTCACGAGGGAAGCAGAGGGGCAGCACTGACATCTTCTCTCTGGGGACCTGTGACAGGACATGAAGGAATGCCAAGAAGCAGCATCAAGGAAGGTTTAGGTTGGTTATTAGGAAGATATTTTTCACCAAGAGGGTGGATAGGCACTGGAACAGGTTCCCCAGGATTGGTCAGTGCACCAATCCTGACAGAGCCCAGTGCTCTCAGGTGCATGGTGGGATTCTTGGGCATGGTGCTGTGCAGGGCAAGGAGCTGATGAATCTTGTGGGTGCCTTCTAACTCAGGATATAAAAAAACCCCAATAAACCTAAAAAAAACCAAAAAACAAAACCAAAAGACCAACAAAATAAAACTTCAACAGATGCGAGACTTCAGTGGGAATTATACTGGAACTATGTTACATCTTTAGGATTTTTTTCTTGGTTGGTCTTCATCTAGTTGTTCCAGAATGCCTTTGGGCCAAATCCCAAGGCATGAAAAGTGAAATTGAACATTTGTATGAATTTGACAGATTTTAAGTCATACCTTCAATGTCATGGAAAAGGGATTTGGGATCACCTTCACTGTTGGATCAAGGAACAAGGTTGAGGGAATGGCAGACTTCTTAAAATGTTCCCAAGGTCAGACTACAAGACACTTGCTCAAATTGAGCCCAAAACTTCAGTGCCAGTACTTTGGTTTCTATGCTTTTTTGTTTGTTGGTTTATTTTTCTCTCTGGATTAGAAGGATCTGCAAGAAACTTAGGACAAGTCACTAAAAAATGAAATGATTCATCCAATAAGGCAGTAAGAGATTTAATTAGATTTCAAAATGAGTAAATCTGGTTGGTTCATGGCAGTGTGGAGCAGGTGCCAAGCATGACAATCATCTTTATGGGGGTGGAAAGCCCTTTCTGTTGGCACAGAACAAGGAGGTTGGGGGATGGAGAATGCCAAGTATCTGTCGATAACTCTGTAGAGGGAACACATAAGGGGAGGCAGAGACGTGCCATCAATAACTACAGCTCACTGTGTCTGCCATGATCCCTGGAGCAGAAACTTGCCTTGAAAGTCCCAGCATGCAGTGTACCATGGGATCCTTCTCCAGGGCTAATCATTTATCTTTCTTTGTGGCAACCAGTTGAAAAAGAAATTTAAATTTTTAAACAATGACACATGGAAAATTCAGGGAACTGGAATGTTTGACAAATATCAGTTCAAAGACATTCAATGAACTGTGATTAATGTTTCAATTAGGGCTTGAACGAAACAGAATCCAGGTGCACACAAAAGCTACAAGTGTCTTCAGTTCTGGTCCCTACCTAAACTTTTAGGTTTAATCTGTACTGTATGTTGTGTAGGGAAGATTCAGAATGGGTTCTGACCTGGAGCTTTGCTAACTTTGTTTTGCACATTGGAGTCAGAGAAAATGGAAAAAGGAAGGTTACATGGTGCCCTTCAGGCACTGCCTCGTTGTGGAAGGAACAGGTTTCCTATGGTTTGCTCATGCCAGGTCCTTCCTGATCCCCGAAACAAGTCATGAATAAAGCAGAAACTGCAGGTTAGTGTCCTAAAAAAATAGACTGATTAGATGCAGGCTGGCACAATGGGGACCCTGATAAATTCTGTAAACTCAAGCACATTTTTGGTTCACTTAATTCTTGCTTTGGTGAGAGGAGTGAGTAGCTCCCCATTTCATACAGCTTAGTTAAATCTTTGTTTACAGCAGGGACCACTTGAGGCTCATCCTACTCAGAGTCTCTTGCTTTGCTCCTCTCCCTGCCATGGTACTGAGGTGCATTACATGACTGTTTTATTTCCATTACAGGCTCGATCAGCCTTTCACTTTGTGAAACAGCTGCCACCAGTTAAAATGAAATATCTGCACATATTGCGCCTTTTAAATTTTAGTACTGTTCAGTTTGCAATACCTTCTTTTCTGAAAAGCTGTACTTTCAAAAATTACCTATTGGAATGTGTAAGAAATAAATTTAATGTAAAAGGAAAGTGATCTAAAGATTTCAGTATAATTTAATGTAATTCCAAACAATATTCTATATTGTTTTACCTATAATAGCTTCTTTTTGATGATGGGAAGTTTTCTGTAATGTTGTCCTACTTTCTGACAATCATTCATATCCTAGTTGAAACGATTTACATGTCTATTACTGTAATTTTTATATTAATAATTGGCGCATCAGCTATCCAGTAATATTTTATAGAGATATCTTTCTTATTCTACAAAATTCCTTCCTGCCTTTTATAACTATTCAGAAACAAAAGAGCATAAGATATGCTGTTTGGAAAGGAACTTGTTGATAAACCTTACTGACTGGAGAGATTGTAATCTGGAAGTTCCCCAAAACTGACAATAACCTTCATTTCATAACACACCATTAGCCTCAGCTACAAAGGCACTGAAATCAGGATGTAGCTAATTTTTTTCATAGGAGCCAAAGATTTCAAAAATAGACTCTGGAACAGTTACTTGTTCACAAATATTTTGAAAACATTTGGAAGCTCTTTGTGGCACCTATGCTTACAAGGACAAAAGGCCAAGGACAGGTCACTTGTCCTGCTTTGGTTGTCACTAATGAGATTTTTTTTTCCTCACTGTAAATGACTTTGCACTTGCTGAAAAACAGAGCTAAAGAGGACTAATAGGTGAGCTTCTAATGAGTCACTATCTCTACATGACCTTAAAATGGTCAGGCACAGTGCACAATGTGCTAGATGTTGCTTGGTGCTCATCTTGTTTTCACTGTTGGAAAGGAGAGCAGTGTACATTGTTTAGGGATGTTCCAGCCATGGTGGTTTCAAAGCAATTGTTAGGGAAAAGATTTAGTTCTCCTTCCTCAAGGGAATTCAGTCTGATTGTGGAAACCTCCTTGGCATTGTTATAATAGAATTATTTTTCTTTGGAGAGATTGAATACCTGGGGTGAAGGTGACACTTCCTTCAATTTGAATTTTTGTGTCCTTTATGGGACCATGTTGGTAAGAACTGTCTGGAAATGCCTGGAGAAGAGCACAAATGAGAAGTTCCTCCAAACATGATACATCAGTGTTATTAACTGTATGAGTCTCTGTCCTAGGAGTTCCTCTTCCAATAGATTCATCAGACTGGATGAGAAAAGGAATTTTAGCACTTCAGAGGGTTGCTACAAAGAAGTAATAAAATCACAGTTTAACCAATTTTAATCAGTTATATTTCAAATAAAGTAACATCCTTCCTATAAGTGGCAGCTCATTTTTTCAGTCTCCCATACTCACTGGAAGAGAAATTCATGCCACTTTTGTAGCAATTCTGTTAAGTAGTAATTCAGATTGCCTTCATCCTTCAGAATAGAAAGGATTTCAAATATACAAGTGCAAAATGGAATCAGATCCATTTACCAAGGCAGGAGAACAGAACAAAATAACACTTTCCAGAGGAGTCCTAAACTAATTTTTCCCCATTCACATTTATGCTCTTAAAAAGTGATTTAGGTTATGTAGTAACCAATGAAGGATTCAGAGTAAATTCCAATTATTGATTTTCCTGGTAGTGGAGAACATCTCCTCTTTCTTTTACCATACTTCTAATCTCACATGCTGAGTTTTCTCCTTTTCCAGTACCACAGCTGCATGCAGCATAAGTGGCATTTCTGATTTAATCATGCACTGTAGTGCACAAGGAGCTAAACCTCTGCATTTATACCTTATCATGAGGAACAGGATCAACTGCAGGCTCACAGACTCCAAGATAAAAACATCCAAAGGAACCATTATATTCAGGTGTCCTGACCTGTAGTGGAGTACACACCTATGGACCTCCCTGGATTTATCTCTGTTAGAAGAAGATAGTACAGTTTCCAGGTCACTGTGATTTTGCTCTAAGGGCTTTAGAATCCTCTGCAATTGTTATTCCAATCTTTCTGTACTTAAATTATGAGTCTCAGCCTAGCTTCGTTGTCCAACTACAGACTTTAGTTTATAACGTTTGTCTGCATGATCAAAGATCTCATTATCCATGAACATGTTCAATTCCTACCCATTATTACAGGTGAGAAAGATTAGAACTCAGCTGGAGAAGAGGAATATTTGAAATATTAGGCACAACATTCATTCCAATATTGTAATTAAAGTACTGTAACTCCCCAAACCAGCCACAACTATGAATTTTACCAGGTGTTCACAAACTTCTTCATTCTCAATTTTTCAGCCTAGAAAGGACAATTATGCTTTTATAATTTGCCTATTTTCCTAAATACTGGGAACTACACCTAAGTGATTTCTACACACCAGAACTTTTCTGTTGAATACATCCCCTCTTGAGTGAAGAAAGTGTAGAAGAGGACCATTAGGATGCCAAAAAATGGGAAAATTAAAACAAGATGTTCCATGTCCTGTCACTTAAAGGTCTAGAAGTGGTTATGTGAGAGGGTAAAGAACCCAGAAAGTTCTTTTAAATGCTCCAAATATATCACTTTCAAGACTGAGGTCATAGTCAGCAAAGTAAGCCATGCTATTGCAGCCCAGAAATCCAAGCCATGTCCTGGGCTGCATCCAAAGCTCCATGGGCAGCAGGTGAGGGAGGGAATTCTGCCCCCTGCTCTGCCCTGGTGAGACCCCCCTGAAGGGTGGAGAGGGACTTTTGACAAGGGCATAGAGAGACAGGACAATGGGGAATGGGTTCAAACTGAGAGCAGGTTTAGATTGGATATTAGGACAAAATTCTTCCCTGTGAGGGTGGGGAGGCCCTGGCACAGGCTGCCCAGAGAAGCTGTGGCTGCTCCATCCCTGGAAGTGTTCAAGGCCAGGTTGGATGGGGCTTGGAGCAGCCTGGGATAGGGAAAGGTGTCCCTGCCCATGGCAGGGGGTTGGAATGAGATGAATTTTAAGGTCCCTTTTAACCTGAACCGTACTGTGATTTTATGATTCCACATAGGAATTCTGTTTAAGATTTACAACAATTCATGATCTAATTAAAAATAAAAAGATAATTTGTGTATCTGGACTCTGCTTCTCTATCATTTTGGCATATCTTGATTCTAAGTAATTTTCTTCTGTCATTAGAGCATCCAAAGATTTCCAAAGGACAAGAGACACAAGACAATGAGAGCAGTAACTGGGTGTAATATTCTCCTACTTTTGTGTAAATCAGTCCTTCATTAGGGTTTGAAACAGGTGAGAATGATAGAATAGGAAATACTGACACCCATTTATTGCCATCTGGACTATGGTATGTGCAGGTGCCTGTTCTGGAGATCTGGTTGCACCAAGGCTGTGCCTCAGTTGCCAGGTTGTGCTTTCTAAACACAGCAAACATGAAATGAACCACAAACTTATTTTATGGCAGGAAAGCAAAAAGTGTTTGGTCTCTGTACTGCCAAGTTGCTCATCAAAACTTGTATTTAATCTTGCCAGTAAAAATAAAAAAAGTAAATAGGAATAAAGATTTTTAGTATCCAGAAAAAAATAGAATCTCTGAAGACTCATGCTGGAACCTGTTTCGTTTTTATCCTGTGCAAGTTAGCAAATAGAGGATGTTATTTTAATTTGCACTGAGTTTATAATTTTAAACTGCAGTGACAATAGTGTCAAATTAAAAGTTCACACAGTACTAGCTTTTGCTTTAAGGACTTGGTTGTATCTGAAAATTCTCAAAACCAAGCAATTTGGAAAACTATCATCTTCAAGCACAGGGGTTTTCAAAGTTTCTACGAGTAAAAGTATCTAATAAAAGGCCATAATAGTGTCTATTAAAATTCCCCATAAATCATGTGAAGCCTGAGATGAATCTTTCAAGCTTGATATTAGACGTTCATCTTGTCCCATGTGAGCTTGTGATATACATTCCTTTCTGCTTTTCACTCCAGCAAAAGCTTAACCACTTTGGCAGGATGGTTCTGTGGATCTGGCTCAAAATAATACTGAAACATCATGTCTAGGCCTCCTTTAGCTACAAATCCTAAATGTATTATACCTTATAAAAGCTATTACAAAAGGCAGGAGGAGCATTACAATGTTCCTTTATGCCTCTGGAGCCACATATGAGACTTGGCCTTCACATTTTCAGGTCGATATTAGGATACCACACGGCCATGGACTTCCTCCAGAATGCTCTGATGTGTCATTTCTGGCATCAGCCAAAAGTATATATTGAATAACCATAGGTTCCAAGACATTTCAAAGACATATGGGAATAAAATAACCAACACAAACAGGAAGGAAAAAAAAAAAAACAAAACGGAAATATGGAAATGCTTATTCCAAACTTCTCACAGTTGAGAAGAATGGTGTGGAAAAAAGGAGTGTGTTTGTTTAGGAATTGTGCATTGAAAGAAAGTCCTCTCAATAGATTTTTGGGATATTATTCTGAAAAAAACCTCAGGGTTGCTGCATCTCAGGGTTTTCAGCTGTATTGCTGTCTAAGTAGTTTGTGATGGAACAGATTCTGTCTGCCCAGTTCCTCTCCGAGACAACTCATGAGCCACTCTGCTGGGGGTTGTTAATTAATTACCAATTAATTTTTGTGTAAATATTATGAGGATCTACATTCCCTCCATGAGTTTTAAGTGATGAAAAAGTAAAACAAAAATAAGTAACAATTTTGCAATGGCATTTTTGTTTTCTTTACCCGATCACCTGTGGTAAAGCTGGGTGGAACTCTCTTCACTAATTGTCTTTCATTCCAAACCAAACTTCCCTCCAGCTGGGAGTGCTGCAAGGCCCAACAAATCTTTAGGCACCTCACCTCAGTGAGTCTGATAGAGCACACTCCAGCCATTGTATTGAGCAGAAAATTGGATAAACAAGGAGAACCTGTGATCAGTGAAAAGGTCTTTCAAACTATCAGGTTACACAAGAGCTTTTACTGAAGTAAGATACATGGAAATATTCCCAGGAGGAGCTGCTGGGAAGTCTAAGCTAACCATGAAAGGGAAGATCTCTGAAGATGCCATGGAAATGCTGGGTCTCCTCTGAAATGCTTAGGGATGTTGCTTCCAGAAAGAAATTCTAACTACACCAAGCAGGGATGGACAGGGAGAAAAAGTGGTACGGCATCAGTCATAAGGTTGTTGTGGTTGTTTGATGGATCTGTGAAATAATGAGCAGTGCAATACACAGATAGTCTACTTGTAACATGAAAAGGAGTCTTTTGAATGGACAAATGGCAAACTTGCTTATCTCCAATCTTATTAATATAAAGCTAAAATTTAGTAGTTGTTATCATATCTGTTCCTCTCAGGTCCCTGAGAACCCTTTGAAATGCATGTGCTGTGCTGTGGGGAGGGTAGAAGGAAAAGGAAGGCCTGGCTGCAAAATAAAAACCATGAGTCACAACGTGTCAAGGATCTCATGGCTTTCTTTTCTCTTGTCTTTTGGAAATCAGTCTTTTATAAATTTCTCTCAAAGGAATGTATGAAAAAGATGCATCTTCATAATATCAGCTTGGCTACAGCAATAAATTGCAGCTTCATACACATTTACAGTGAATTTCCTACTCACCAAGCAATTAGTTATCTGGTAATGCTTCCCCTTTGTCTCACTTGTACCCTGATATGATACCTTTGTGTTTACCCATTGACTCACAACTGAGACCTGGAAAACATAATTGAAGAGAAACTGTACAAAGCAGACCATTAAAAAAACCCTGAAGAGGTAATTTATTTGCTTCTCTTTGCCTTGATACAATATAAATAGTTATGATCATCTGCACAGAAATTGGTTGCTGAAATTGCAATACAGGCAGGAATAAATGTAGCAGCAGCAGTATTTTCCATGCAGTTTTTCATTCCAGGGGGACACTGGTTGTATTTGCAGGTGATATGTGAAATATGTTAGACTCAATTCTTCTTTGTTATCCAGTTTGTATCTTCTTCTCGGCAAGGTCTTTTTGAAAAGCTACAAACAGATGTGATAAAATGTTACATCTGGTTTAAAATATTATTAATGAGTTCTTGTCATGGTTAGACACTGGCACAATGCCAGTGCCCCCATGAAGATACTTTCTCCCTGGTTTCTGCTGTGAGATGTGACCAGGAATAAGCAAAGCAGGCTCCTACTTAGGGAAAAAAGAACCAGAACTTTATTAACTACTCTACAACTACAGATAAAAAGGAACACACACACAGGGAAAATGAAAACCTCACAAATGCATTTCCTCCTCCCCCCACCAAATTTCCAACACAATACATTTGTTCCTCAAATCACCAACTCTCGGTCCAGCAGCACCTTTTAGACAATCAATCCTCAGTTCATCAAGAGGAGAGGAGTCCTTCTTGTGCCATGGGCTTCCCCTGGAAACACAGTCGAAGCCTCATGTGTTTCTGTGTCACTCGTGGCACTGCCTGGAGAACATCTGCCATCGTGACTTCTTCCTTTTCATGTCCAGTGCTCTCACCACTGAACACGGACCAGAGCTGCTTCTAGGGTTGTCTTTTAAGGATGCTCTGTCCCGATCCAAAAAAGGCACAGTCTCTCCTTTGGGACACCTGTCCCCACAATCTCTCCTTTGGGACACCTGTCCCCCCCATATTTTTTCACCCCCTGGGGCCGAGGGGCATCAACACTGAACCCTCTTGGTTCTGAGGCCATTGCCTCCCCCTAGAATGCAGTCTCTGTATCACAAGGAACATGGTTCTGTCCATGGCTATACAAAAAGAGTCCAGCAAAAGCTACTCCATCATCTCTTCCCACTAGGATTCTTCTCTACTCTTCTACTATCTCTCACTTGCCCAGACCTCTCTCACACTGGCCCATTTCCTTCCTCATCTTCCACTCTATCTTCTAGGAAAGGTCAATGTTCTGTAAAGTTCTCATTCTCCAAAAAGGGGTTAAAAGCTCCTACAAGCGGCCGGCTGAACCCCCCCCTCTTCTCCGTCCCAGCCGTGCTGCCGGCGCAGGCCCATGTTTATCCAGTCTCAAGGTTACAGTCCCAGGCAGCGGCTCTCTCTCTCTCTCTCTCTCTCTGTGTCTCTCAGGGGGGGCTGCCCGATGGCTCCCGGTCTCTCTCTCTCTCTCTCTCTCTCTTCCACCCCGGGCTCAGGCCTACCCCTCTCTCGGCCACATGGCTTTCCCCTCCCCCTGCCCAGCCAGCAGCTGGGCCGGGGGAGAGACCCGAACTCTTTCCTGCCCGAAACCCAAAAGGGCCCTCCCAGGGGAGAGCTCTGCTTTTAACCCCGTGTTCTCAGAGGCGTGTCCATGTCCCAATGGCCAGGTTAAATGCCAATATTAAAGTCTGAATATCCATTGGCCAAAAACACAACATCCCAAAAAACACATTTCCTGTCAAACCACCACAGTTCTCTATAAGGGAAACCAAGATGGACCCTAAAAGCTTTGCTTTCAACTTGTCTTGCGATTATGGTTTGAATCCATTTTTCCATATGGGCCTGGTCTGTCCTTGCACCTGCATAAAAAATGGGGTAAAATGAGACTAATTTGCATTTTAACCTTCCTTCAGGGGAGGTTACTTGGTTACATGAAGTACCACGCCAGTGGCTTCACTGTTCTCAAAAAAACTCATAATGGATCCAGATTAGAGTTTAGGATTATAAATATTGTATTACAGGATAAAAAGTAAATCATGACCTATGCCTAACAAGACTTTTTGATTTAGAAAATAAACCTAAGAAATAAAGTAGATAGGCATAAGAAATGAAGTAGATAGAAAAGGCTGGAGAAGAGTTAAAAAGGGATATTTTTCATGAAGACAAATGATTTCTTTGTTCTCCTTAGCATTAATTCTCCTCTCCCTTGGGTGTGACCTCTTCCAACCTAGTATCAACAATCCTCTGCATTAATATGATGTTTGCTCCCTTTTTTAGATGATTAATGAAAGTACTCAATCTTCAGTCACTAATTAAAGTTGACCTTGATAAGGACAGCCTAGATGGACATTAGGGAATGGAAAGCAGTGAGGAGAAAATTCTGCTTGGTGAGGACTTTATGGTAGGAGAGGTTTACATGATGAAAATTGGATCTCTGAAGTAAGAGAAAGTGCTGAAGTTCTTAAAATTTTGGTGATGTGTGGCAATCCACCAGAAACCAAACAGCTTAGCCTGTGTCTAGCAAAGAAGATGTGAGCACCCACCATGATCCAGTGTTTGCCAGACAGGAATATCTGGGATTCCACACCCTGAATCTGCCAGAAAAATGATTGCAAGTTTTCCAGTGAATCTGTTTACCTAAAAGCCTGGTCTTATAATACCCAATGCTTGGGAATAGTAATTTAAAGGGTCTTCATTTAGATTCAGGAAAGTAGAATGGGATTTGTGAGTAAAGCAAGGTCTTTGGCCAGAAAGTCAGACAGTTGTATTGGATTTGCCATGTGACACTTTTTCATCTGAAATTTTCATTACTTAGACACGAAATGGTAACATTTATAAGCAGAGTAAGAGTAAATAGAGTAATGCTGAAATAAAATTCATCAAGGATGCCATAAGAAATAAAAAAATTATATTTATCAGGGAACACACAAGTGAGGAAGGATATGAGCCCTTTAGCCCACGCATTCAAGGAAAGAGGACTTGGCCTCAAGTTGTGCCAGGAGAGATTTAGATATTAGGAAAAACTCCTTCCTTGAAAGGGTTGTCAACCACTGGAAGCAGCTGCCCAGTCACCATTCCTGGAGGTATTTAAAAGATGTGTAGGTGTGGATCTCAAGGGCATGATTTAGTGGTGGGATTGGCAGAGCTGGGATAATGGTTGGACTAAATCTTCATAAAGTTTTTTTCCAATGTATTCTGTGACTCTGGGATTCTATGATTATTATTTTTAGTCTACTACCTCTCTCTCATAGTATTGCAATTGTTGCCTGCTGTTCTCAAAAGCAAAAAAAAACTTAATAAATCTTAATATCTTGCAGCAAGTTATTAGAAGTCTTGAACTCCAAAAGCTGATATATCAGCACCAGATAAGAAAGTGAACAGAGTATGTCTGGATTAAGTGATAATAGTTTAAAAAAAATCTTAAGAATTTACCAGATGATTTTGCGGCAATGAAATAGTACAATCTCCAGCAAAACCTCTGCAGTGTGCTGACACAGGTTCTGTAGCCTCAGGTCAGCCTTGGTTTGCTCAGTTGCAGATCCATCTGGCTAGCAAGTTTCCTAGCTCGAATCATAAATCATTAAAAAGTTATTCTGTTATTCCAAGCACTGATGTTCCGGTTTGTTGGTGCTGTTCTCATGCAGGGGCACAGCACAGCTAAACAGGTCACTATTTGACTTATGCAGCACTTCTGTGAGAGGCTGGTAAAATGTTCAGAATCACTAATGCCCATTTTCTGTCCACTGGCAATGACCTCTCTGTGAGAGGCTCAGAAAAGCACAGCTTGTGCTGAGATGTACCACTAGGAGAAGCTGGAATCTCTGCTGTTGCTTGGTGGTGCTATGAATGAAGTCAATGTTCTATGTTAGTTAAGCAAGAAATGTTCAGTGAGACCATATCTCTGATATTTTAACTTTTCTACCCATTCCCAACAGGCATTGCAGATGTCTGCTGGAATTTCCTGGAGACATCCTGCATTCTTGCAGTGTCCATTTTCTGGTAAGCACTTACTGTGGCCCCCATTGTTCCTGTGCACCAATGACACCTCCCTCAGGGAAATTTCCAGATTTATCTGTTGGAATACAAGTGGAGCAAGGGAAACAAGCAATGACATTGTCTGTGGAAGTGTCATTGGAAAAGGAAAGCAGAGCTGAATGAATGTACTGGACACCTGACCAATGTTCATTACCAGAGAACCTGACTACCATGTCCTAATGCTGAAAATCCATCAAGATGTTTTTGGTCCTGAGGTGGAAGTTGAGGAAGGTGAGCACACAAGCTATCATGTACATCAACCTTCAAAATGCTCTTAACATTTTAAAAACTTCCAGGTGTTGGTGTTAATTGATGTTTCCACAGATGACTCAGTGGGCTGTTCAGGGCCAGCTGGCTGTGTGGGGGACGTGGAGGGATGAGAAGGAAATGTCAGGGCTGTACATACAACAGAGAGTCAGTGGGTCTCGTGTCTTAAAAATGGGTCCAAACAAATAAGGACCTCTACCTTCACTGGCCTGCTTAAGAAATAGGGCTGAGTGGTTTGGTATGGCTGAGTTGTAGAAGGCAGCAGAAAAACCTTGAACATACATCAGTAGTGCATAGTTTCCTGTTCAAGGGGAATGGAGAGACTTTCAGCCATGATGTATTTGGAGAAGCCAGTGAGTGACTAATGGATGAGTAACTGCATGCTGGCTTAATTACAGTGTCTGGATTTGTGCATGTAGAGTCTTTGTGGAGACCTTTAATATGTGCCTTCATCTTTTAACCTACCTCTGAGCCTCCCCTTTGACTCTTCAGATCCTCCCTCTACCTCCAGCAGGTACTCTGAAGTACATGCAAATATCATGTAGGAAACACCCAGGGCCATGGGGGGGGCAAGCTTGGCTAAATCTGTAACATGCCCCTCAATAAAATTTAAAGTGACTTTTTCAAGCTCCTTTCTCTTTCTGCTTTGTTCTAAACACAACTACATCAGCTGCATTTTGCATCATGTCCCTGGGGCAAGCTGCATCCTTAAGTTACTCCCTGCAGATAAAAAATGAGTAATGCCACAAAGAGAGCTGGGACTGCAGAGAAAAATGGAGAAAGTTAATGGGTGGCTGCAAAGCTGCAGTACCTGCTTCAAGTGTGTGACATCAGCCAGCACTGAAAAACCCAGCTCAGAGAGGCACTGCTGTCAGCTCATGCACTTCAGAAGACCAGTTTTCTCTTGGATCATATTTTTTTACAGTAAATCACAGTGTATAAAGCTGACTCTGCCATTAAATCGAGAGTTAGATAATCCAGCTATTCACTTAGAAGGAAACTTCCTTGATAATTAACATAAATAAAGCCTTTGAGGCTTGTAGGTGTCAGAGCCAAGGCTCAAGAGAGAAAGTGATAAAGGCAGGCAACTGTGGATGGCAAAACAGGAGGATCATTAAAGGGATTGGAAATGGACTTGTCATACTTAATTTTGTTAGCAATTTAGTTATTAAAGGAATTAAAGTTAGAGGATGTTAGAGAATAAATTGCTTGTTTTACAGTGCTGTGAAGGGAGCTGCAGACTCCAATATGTCATACTCATCTCTTTTCAGAAATCTGGAGGAAAGGCTGTCCTGTTGGTGACTGCAGTTTGCTCACTAGGCTTCATCTTTGGAAGTGAAAATTGTCTTATCAATGGCTCAGAATTTTTTGTTCTTCCTCTATCACACTACTTCTATGTCATAAAAATAACACCTGGGACTAGTTTGAGCAGCAGTGAAATTCCTGTTGAGGAATATGATCAGTGACATCTTCCTGGGGGAAAAAATGTCAGAGCAGGTTGTAGAAACTGATTCCATGGTGGTAGAGGGTAGTGGGGCAGTGCAGGTTTGGTGCACCTGAAGCAAGGAGAGGAAATGAGGGAGTTATCTCTCACTCAGAGACCTGTTGGGCCTCTCCTCTCCACTTGTAAAGTGATGGTGATGCACACAGACAAGATCTGGGTGAGGTTCCTGTACTCTAGTTTGGGAACACCAGTTTGGATTACACCAACTTGCAAGAGCAGCTCTGATCAGGAAGGATGTTTTTAAAATATCTCCTGCAGATGCAGATTTGCAATGAAGGGAGCAGCAGTTGTTTCAGTTCCTCTGAGGACTTTGGCTCCTATATAATCCTTCCAGTGTGAATACCTGAGGTGATTGTTCTTTCTTGGGGTGCTTGGAGACACCGTGGGTAGAGAAAGGTATTGCTGTGACCTTCAAATACCATGCGAGAAATTCAGTCAAAATTGGCATTCTTGGGATTTTAAATATTGCCTGAAGATCTGTGAGCCCTAGATGGGAGAAAAGAAGAATTTTCTTTTTTCCCTCCTTCTTGAAATTGTAGAACATTACCCAAGACCTCTGGATATAATCAAAAAACAAACAAGACAGAGGAGTTAATGCAGCTGAATGTAACCAGCCTTAGTAGCTAGAAAGAAAACCCATGAAGAAGGGCTCCAGCTCACAGGTGTCTGACAGTCTCCAGGCTCCATCTCACCTGGCTTTGGAAGCAATCCAATTCAAGGGAAAAACTGGCAGAATGTGCTTGGGAAGGCACCCAGAAGCAAACAAGTTGGTGCCAGCATCTTCTCCAAGGCTTGGCAGGGAGGTATCAGGCTGAGCTGAGTCTGATAGTCTACCCCTGAGGATCAGACAAGAGTTTGCCTGTCTCCTCTTTTACTTTTTTCCCCCTTTCATTCCTTTATTTTCAAAGAAATCCTAGGAATCATTAAAAAGAAAAGTAGAAGTTTCTTGACCGAAAAACCCAGAGAAGATTGACTTTTTTTTTTCCTGCTTTGAGAGAGATTGCTGATGCTGGCAAGTGACTCATTATACAATAGACTTCTCTTTGAAGCATTGCTGTGCCTGTGAGAGGAGTAAAGGAGAGTTTTCCTATAAGAGAAGTAATTTGATTTTTTTCATTGTATGTATTTTCAGTTTCCTTTCTTTAATTTTTTTTTCTTGGTGCACTTCAAACTTTTTCCAGGGATTGCTGTACAACCGCTACTATAGGAGAAATTAGTCTTTTTTTTTAAGTCATCAGTTAACTATTTAATATTTTAAGAGTGGAAAACCCTTTACCTTTTAGAGAGAGAATTATGCCCTTTTTTGTGAAGCTTTTTTCTGTTAAGCTTCTAAAAATGGACAGAAGATGGAAAACTTGAAACCAAAACCTATGAAACAAGGAAAAGTTCTGCAGTTTATTTCTATGTCGAAATGTCTCTGTTTTCTCCTCCATGATACACATCATGGTGTGATTTTGCTTGAGACAATTTGGTTAATTCAGAGTGACAGCATCCCAGAGCTTTAATTTCATTTCATTCCTTGGAGGACTCTGGTTGACCTCTCCTTTTATAAACCTGAGCTTACCTGGAGTGAAGGTCTGTCAAACTGTCCTTCCTCATCCAGCAAGAGGCCTTCAAAGGGGTTTATGGCTGCCCTGCATAGTGGAACAGCTGACACCTTCATTACAAGGTGGCTGTAACCATTAGGCAGCCTTATCAGAAAGGCCAATCTATAAATGCTCTGATAATGGTGACAAACGTTAATGTTCCACTTTTTTCTGAATGCTACAAAACATTGAATCGAGACATGTCTGAAAATTCTTTTCTGTCTGAGATTTCACTCTGCCATGGAAGTCTTTTCCAGAATAAGAGAGATATTTTTTGCAATCCTGAAACTATAAGCAGTAAAAAGAGAGGAGTGTAATATAAGCAGAGTATAAGGGAAGTCTCTCCTTATGGACTGAAAGGGTTATGTAATTGCTGCTTGGAAAATCTCATATCTCTTTGAACGTGTGTCCTGTTTGAAGCATGACTTATGCTCTGAGTTTCTCAGTTTAGGAAGTTCCTGGTGTGCTCCCAGAAGAGGGAAAATCTGGGTATTAAGGTCATCCCCAGCCATTGGCTCAGAAACAAGAGATATCCTCTCAACATGTCTGTAAAGGCACTGGTCTGATTTAGGTGGTCTTGGTCTCACTTAAACTTCTTTTCTTAGTGATTTTTACCAGCTTGATGTGTCTGAAGCCTGGACTCAGCCCAGGGGAAGCATGAAGCCCAAACCCATAGATGGCATTTGGGCATGAAAGTCAAGGCTGGCAGACATCAGGCCTTGTGCAAATCTTGGTGGAGAAAGTAATTGGAGGTTCAGTCCCCAAATACCATGACCCATATGGGACAGGCATATAAGAACTGCTCTTCTCTTGATGCAAAACTATCACAGAAGGAGCTTAATTATGGACCTTAAAATCTGTGGCAATGATGTGAAAAAATAAGAGTCCTTGCCATACTGTTCTAGGAATATGGGAATCATCATAAATGCACAGACAGAACATGAAGCAGTTTCTCCAGTTGTAAAATCTGATTGCAGTCATATCAACCTTCTCAGCCTGAAGGATGAGAAACGTATAAAGGTAGAGGTGGAGGTTATTGGGCCTCAAGCAGGTGAGGAGAGGAGAAAACAGGACCAGGCATGTGACAGGTGTTAAAGATCAGAAGCTTTCATGCATACAATAAATGATTGTGGTATGAAGTGTGCAAATTCAGAGGGAGAAGGTCAGATACACGCATGGTGAGAAAATTAGACACACAATTCCTCGTGGATTCTTTGACACCACAAACAAATATTTATTTTATTGCAGCCACTCTGTGTGAGCTAAATTGATTTTACTTGAATATCTCCAACAGACATTTCACTTGCTTTCCTCTATGCAATGAAGGACACTGACATAAAAACCTTTGAAAGTAGATGCAGGAAAGAGATTCTCATTTGAGGTGGGAGATTGGTTCAGATTCATCTTTGAAATGGAAAAAGATTTTTATAAGTTTTTTTAGTCAGAGAAGTCAGGGTAGAGAGAGCAAATAAATATTGATTAAGAATGAAACTGAGCATATAACACCACATTCATTACATTGCTCTCTCCTGAGGTTCTGGAATGTTTTATGCATTTTAAATTAACCAGTTTAGCAGAGGCCAGGTTAATTCCCACCACCTGGAAATGCACACATACGTATGTATCTATTGAAAGTCCTTCTGAAGCAGGAGGTATTCATCCAGTGTTTAATTTGCTCTGTAAGTTTTAATTTTAAATTGAAAAATGTCTCATAAATAATGATTTGAAGCCACAAGAACAAAAGGCCAATGATATAAAAAAACATGAGGCAAATAAACATACTCACATGTGCAGAGAAACAACCACAACAAAGTCTGTGGAATGAATTAAGGCAACCTTATGGCAATGTTGTTGTACCATTTGTGTCCCAGTCTGAAGAGGAGGTAATCCATTCAAAGTTCCTGTTGAGTTCTCTGACAATTTCTATGGCAAATTTCTATTGAAAGAAGTTCTAAACATTTTTTCCACAGATGTGCTTTTATGCCAGCTTTGACACTGACTCCTGTTGCCTTAGGCAAATTCCATCCATTGATTAAAACCTTGAGATTTCTTGGGCTGGTTTGCTGCCTTTTGTGAAGGCTGTCATATTTATGGAATAAAATGCTTTATTCCATAAATATGGAATAACTTTCCATTAGACCCAGAGCAAACTGGGTCTAATGGAAAGTTATCCATGAGACTCCTTGTACTCACAACCATCTTTGTTCCTTGATAAATGAGGGGTGCACCTGCTGTTCATGAGTTAACCTCAGGATCAGTGTTCCAAGCTCATATACATCAGTGCTCTCTGGGTCTCTCTTTTCTTTTGTGGGTTTCTTGGAGTTATTAGCCTGGTTGTAGGTCAGGCTTTACCTCTTTTGGAGCCTGTACCAAACCTTGTTTGGTTAAATGGGTCAAGTGCATCCATCTGAGGTCTGCCCAACTGATAGTATACATTTACAGTCTGTTTTGATATTATCCAAGACTAATAAAAAGTCAGAGTATTTTTTTATTAGCTTTTTGGTAAGAATTAATTTGGGCTCCAGATACAAACTGTGACAATGTTAGAAGGCCTTGAATGTTTTACCAGTTTTACTGCTAGCATTACTGTTGGAACATCAGTCCCCACATGGTGGTGAAACTAAACTGAAGTCAGTTCTGACAGAGCCCAGCTCGTTGCTTTCACCTTGAAATGAAAGTCAAGTTGGAAAACTGCTGAAACCAGCTGTTTGTTGCAGCTTTTTCACAGTGCCTAATTGCTTCCTGGATGTCTGCGATGCTGGAGTTGGCTCATTGGCCTGATCCTGCCTCCTCAGCATTGGGCCTGGGAGAGCACAACAAAATTTAACATGAAAGAGATACCACCACTTATGTCCTGTGATATCTCAGGCTGCTGTTTGCCTTCACTCATCTGTTTTTCAACTTCAGTGGTCTGTTTCAAGAAATCCCTAAAAGGAAAGGGGACTTGTGTGTGCCCAGAGTTGCTGCCTGTTGCAGTGTTATCATGGCTGGCTCCTGACACTGCTTGCAGACTCAGCCTTATCACCCTCTAGTACTCCCTGACAGGAGGTTGTAGCCATTTGGGGTTTGGCTTCTTCTTCCAGACAACCAGTGACAGGACAAGAGGAAATGTCCTCAGGTTGTGCCAGGGGAGGTTCAGGTTGGACATCAGGAAGAATTTTTTCATTGAGAAGGTTACCAAGCATTGGAATGAGCTGCTCAGAGAAGAGGTGTGAAATTCACCCTGAAAATGACTGCACATGTAACTTAGGGCCTTGGTTTGGGCTTGATGATGCTGGAGATCTTTTCCATCCTTAATGGCTCTATGATTCTAAGATTCTATGAAAATCCAGGCTACACAAACCTGTAATGCACGCTGCCTTTCGCTCTTTTTTCGCTCTGTTGGCATTTAGGAGGTCCATATGCTTTCCATTAGAAAAGGAGGTGTTTGATTCCAGAATGTTGGGATATCCTGCATTGTACAATCACTCTCACTTCCCCTGTATTATACACAAAATGAAATTAACCCTTTGGCATGAAATGATAATATTTAGTCACCACAAAGAGCACAGAGATCTCACAATATTAAAGCTACAACCATTTAAAGATGAGATTCCAGCTGAAAGCTTCATGTGTTTAAATCCCATTTTAATTCAGATGTGTTTCCTGACTTTCATGAAAATTTGTGTTATTTATAACCTTTTGCTAAATACCGTTGATGAAAACTTTTCAATCTGTGCACTGTTTGCAAACTGTTCCTTTCAAATCATCACTATTCATCACATGTGTGAGCTCACGTGCTCTGGTTCTTTGCAACCTGCTCAGATGCCTGAGACACATTCATAGGAAAATAATGAGCAGAATTTCTTCAGTGCAATCTGTTTAACATTCAGGAACATTTTCAGATTGGGAAACAGTTCTTTAATTCACAACTAAGCAGGAGAAGAGGGAGACCTGTTGAATAGAAGAGCTCTAAGTTACAATCTAAATTAGATTCAATTATTCTGAAATACATTCATGAATATTTTACTTAGTCAAAAGTACGCAGTGAAATATTTAAAAAGGCAGGCCTGACCCAAGATAGAAATAACTTCGGTGTTCAGTATAAATAATGACAGAGATTTTATGTGGTTGGATTTCTCTCTGCATTCATATTATGCCCTTGGACAATACCAGCATTTTTCATTATTGCAATACCTGACACCACAGAGATGCATAATCTTTACCAGTGAGTGTGCTTGAAGACACAAAACCCAACATCAAAAAAACCTCGTATGGGTGTCTCTCACTTATGGTAGGTTTAAAATAAAGTAAAGATTAGCCTGACCAGATTCAAATTTTCCCCAACTATACTTTCACAGAATACCAGAACTGGAACCAGGTTCCTCAATTCCCAACATCATGCTCTGAATTTGTTTTAAATGGTACCTTCTCAAAGTTATTAATTCCAATCAAAATCTATCTAAATATGGGGGGGTTTATTATTTGAAATTATAATATTCTTAAGACCTACATAATTATGTAATTGAGTTTTGTTAATTTTCATTATCTTTTAGTCGTTTAATTTAATTGATAAATTGCACAAATGCTTTTGATAAAATAATTTTGTAATGGCAATAATGTGGGATACCAAACATATGCTTGTTTGAAGAAATTTAAATTTATTCAATTATCAAAAGAACTGCATTTATGTAGTGCTTTTGCAATTTTTTTTAACCAAAAGCAGTTTGTGCAGAAATTCTACAACAAAAAAAAATAGGAAAAGGATTTCAGAAGGTAAGAATTATGTTTTGACAGTTGCTTGAAAAGAAGGAAGAGATTATAGTGCCAGAAAATGAGAGTTGTGAAGTGCTGAGGTATCAAAAATGATGCAGAGATTGTATTGAAGGGGATGATACAGAGTACAGAAGACACATAGCTGAAGAGTGGAAGCTGGACAGAAAATGTGCTTTGGTATGGTAATCTGTTGAAATACTCCAGAAGTGAATCAGGGCTCTATTTTAATAGAATATGAATGATTTATATATCTCACAACCTACTCACAAAAAACATAAGCAAAAAACCCCAAAATGTTTTTAACCTTTTTGACATGCTCAACTCCACATCACATCTCTGCTGTGAAACTTTAATGTTCTTTCAGGCTTATCTCCATCTGCAAAATGATTATGGCAAGTACCTGAACCTCTTTAGCAAGTCTTACAACAGCTCTTTTTATTTGTTCCACTTTGTGGTTTCTGCAAGTAAAGTACACACTCAGCACCATTTAAGGGGGACGTTTGAAGTTGATGTCTTGTACTTTTTTTTGGTGGCAATAACTATATATACTGTAGTAAATACAAGATATAAAAGCAGAAGTGTAAGTAGAAAACCTTGATCTATGCAGGCTCCTGAGAAGCACTTAGGCATTAACTCAGGAAGGAATAGTGTGGAAATCCTGCATATTCTTTCACTGTTCATTTCCTCAGTAGCTAAAAATATTCCTTTGCTTCACCATTAAGCCAGGCGTGATGAGGGCAAGGTAAGCCAGCATGAAAGCAGAGGTTGCTCTTCTTTTTCAGAAGGAAAATATCCAAATAAATCAGTATGTACTGACATACATAACCAAGGATCTGGGCTGTGTTCAAGGAAGCTGTGAGCTGGGGGTGGTTTCTTGGAAGTGGAAGAGGATTTGGGTAGCTTTGGGAAGAAGCACTATTTTGGGAAGTGGCTCTTTCAACTGCAAGGAGCAGAGAATTTGGAGACTCTCATTACTCCAATAAACCTCAGTATCCAACAATTAGCAAATCCTTGTTAGCAGCTTTTTTCTCTGAATGTTTGCGTCTTCTGTTTTATTCACGTACAAATGAAGACTACAAAGATTATTCTTTATTTTTCTATTCCTTTTTTTCAGTGAAACAAGTTAATCAGAACTATTTTTAAATTTTATTTTTTCCTCTTCACTGTTCCCTCTCAGCTTCAGTTGATAGGTTTCCAAGCCTGCTTTCTCATGTCCTGTAAATAAAACAAAGGGATGAGAGTTGGAATATTTCTGATGCACTTATATAAGATGCACAGGGAACAAATTCCAAAGGACACAATCACAGATGTTCTCAGTATGGAAGACTACATTTGGCTTAA
The DNA here is from genome assembly GCF_037042795.1 of Molothrus aeneus. Taxonomy (NCBI): domain Eukaryota; kingdom Metazoa; phylum Chordata; class Aves; order Passeriformes; family Icteridae; genus Molothrus; species Molothrus aeneus. Next base: position 148,638,119 of record NC_089646.1, on the reverse strand, counting down.
GTTCCAGAATTAATGACTGTGCAGTTAGTTATTGTTAAAACTGGATTTACTGCCAAGTTTGTTAAAAAGGACCAGTAATTAATATTGAAAATATTTTCTTCCTATATAAACTAATGCAGTCATATCTTGGGAGTCAACTAACATCATGATTTGATTGCTATAGCCCAGATTTTATTGGCATCTTTGGTTATTCTTTTCAAATAATTGTCTTAGTGTTTTCATTTGATCAGTTAAAATTTTTAGTTACCGAAAAAAAAGTTATTCTGATGCCAAGTAGAAGAAGCTTATGTATAACAGAAACTGATAATTTAGTGAAATGACTGTTCTGGATGATGAGCAAAGCTTGGAGAGAAAAGCTAAGGACCACAACAGTTAAAACTGCTCTTCTGAGTAAAAATGAGGCTCCTTCACCAAAGAATAATGAAAGAAATGGGACTCGAAGTTATTCAAAGGAACCCTTCCTACTAAGGGAGAGGAATTTATTACATTTTAATCAGATGCTAACAAGGAAAAAAATGTCTCCTTTTCAAACTAGTTTCTTGGGAAATTATAGAAATTATAGAACTAGAGAGTTATAGAATGTTCTGAGTTGGAAGGGAGCCACAAGGATCATCCAAGTCCTGCACAGGAAAGTCCCCAACATTCCCATCATGTTCCTGAGAATGTTTTCCAAACACTTGAGCTCTGTCAGGCTTGGTGCTGTGAGCACTGCCCTGGGGAGCCTGTTCCAGTGCCCAACCACCCTCTGGGGGAAGAACCTTTCCCTAATATCCAACCTAAACCTTCATTGGCAGGATTGGCCTCCTTGGATTCCTGTCTGTGGTTACCAGAGGGAAGTGATTGGTGCTGCTCCTCCTCTTTTCTTTGCTAGAGAGCTCTTGACTGCTACAAGGTCCCCCCTCAGTCTCCTTTTCCCCAGGCTAAACAGACCCACTGACCTCAGCCATTCCTCATGAGGCTTCTCCTCAAGGCCCTTCACCATATTTGTAGCCCTTCTTTAGGTGCTGAAGGAGAAAAATGTGTTAACAAACACTCCTCTTGGGATATGCAGAGAAAGCCCCAGCAGGCTTTGTGAGCCACAGGAGGACTCAACCTCAGTCATTTCTCCCATAATGATGGGAGAAGCTGTGGATGCCCTCCTTTCTGTCTGCTCACATGAGGAAGACAAGACACTTGCTTGAAAGGCACCCTTGCTGCATCCTGAACAGGGGCATGTGGGATCATCAGCTTTAAACTGACAGATTTTGTAGCTTTTTTTGCAGTTTTTTGTAGCTGGGTTTCAGTGTTTTGGTGGTTTGGTTGTTTTTGGGTTTTTTTTATGGTTGCTGTTATTGTAAAACTGGGTGATTTTATGACTGTCTAAAGCAAGGGTAAGACTCAAGTCCCAGCTCTATCACTCAGAGACTCTGTGGTTCTAAAAATTCCCAAGAATCAGCCAAAACTCTTTACTGAACCTCATCTTTGGATTTGAATCCTATAGCCATGTTTCTCTTCCTGCTTTGATGAACTTCCCCTCAACAGCTGCATGGAAGAAATATTTGATGGAAGGCTTGATTTCAAACTGATGTAATAGACTCCAAACTACCTTTCCAGAATCAAGGTCCTGCTAATTTCCCTATAGCTTCTTCTTAATGTCTGCAAATAAAATATTTACACAGGTTTCAAATTGCTTCTCTTGAAATCTGGATATTAATTAATTTTGTTCCTATGAAAGCACCTTAAGCATCCTTGCCCACTCACTTTCTTATTTGTTTATGCACTTGCACTATAAAAATAGTTCATTAAAAGAAAAATGGAAATCATGTTCAGATGCAGAATAAAGTCTCCTCAGTTACTGAGCTTGAAATGCTGCCATAAAAAGCAATGCTTTCTGATGAGACACATTTTGTAATGTTTATGAAAGGTAAAATGAAGACTTAAAAAAATGATAGATCATAAAAAATCCCATACTTAATGCAGCACAAGGGAGAGAGAGATTCATGATTCTGGTGCATGCATATTTAGGAATGGTTTTCTGCGGCATATCTGCTTTAACTCAATTAACTTTGCAAAATCTGTTTTAGGTGCAGAGTAGAGGTGATTCAAATTTTTTTCTCCCTCATGTTACCACTCAATTATCTCCCTTTTGTAATTTTTTTGTACATATAAATGTGATGTGCGTGATAAGTACATATGTAGTCCTCATATGCAAATAGACAGCTAGACTGAACCTTCTCTGTCCCAGCATCCTCTAGATTTCTACAAATGTGTTTTTTTCCTTGGATTTTGGTTTTTCTTTTGATTCTTTGTTTGTTTAGCTAATTACTATGCTTTTATTTGAGATCCACTGAATAGGACATCTCACAGGACATGGCCATGATAGGTAAAAGATGCTTGAAGTCATTCAAAACTTGACACGAACAGCCTGGTCTAGCTTAACCACCTTTGAGTAGGAGGTTGGATTAGGGACCTCCAGAGGTCCTTCCCAAATCAAATTATCCTGTGATTCTGTGATACTTTATTTTCTGTAGGCCAGCTGGGACAATGCTAGAATAAAGCTGTTACCAAAAGTAGATTACCTGTATGATTTAGTTTGGAGGGGAAGAACTCAGCAGCCTCTGCCCCAAATGCAAAGGAAAGCAAACCAACTCTTCTGTAGAAAAGACATGAATGGATTGTCTCAATCCTTATAATTTAAAATTAATAAGAAAATGTGGAGATTTAAATTGTTCAAGAGATATTAAAAATGAGTGGACTTTAGAGACAACTGATTGATGATAAAAGGAGGCAATAATAAGAGTATGAATAGTGAAGTAGTTCTTTTTGCTCAGAAAGTCTTTTGGAGAAACTGAGTGAAGTGTGAGGGCAAGATTTTGGATCTAGGTTAGCAAACTTATTATTTGGCTGTGAAAGATACATATCCAATTTTGTTTTCGAAGACTAGCAACAAATTTATTTATTCGCTCTTATTCCAGTCACCAGAACAGAAAAAAATGTCAACAAAAAACATCTGCTCAACTCAATGAATTGAGCTCTGTCACACACTGGGAAGGTCAGAGCTCCTATGTCATATATATGAACTTTTTTTCTGTAGTATAGCACATAAAAAAAATCCAGATGCCTTTTCTAAGTAGCAATAGGCTCCACATTAAGGTTTTCTCCTAAAAATTCAGTTCATAATTAACTTAAAATATTGCAAAAAACATTTCTATGAATTTATCTAGTAAGTAGATCATGGTCTGGTAGTTTCAAAGGCCAGATTCTTTCCAGAAGAGAACCACAGGGAGACATTTGAGAAGTCTGGATACAAAACTATGAAGGGGAAGTAAAGATTTTCAAAGGAACTAATAGGTCTAGGGAACTATTGCAATGGAATTTGAGAACTTTATAATTTATAATTAAAATTTATAGTTTATACTTTATAATTAAAAGAGAATCATTACATTAAGAAGATTATTTCTGTAGCTATTCAAAACTAATTCTTACAGCTCATTGCATCTGTTGTTTTCACCAAAGATAAAAAAAATATAAGATCACATCAGCAGAGGTGATGACAAGACAGCTAGGGTTCATTATCAAGGTAGAGAAGTATTGGACTAAAATACAAAAGGATTTTCTTCTCATGAAGATTAGAAAAACTGCCATAGGATGAAATCTGGAGAAAGGTTTAGAAGTTTTAAAGGTCTGCTGTAAAACCAATTCTTCTCAGCAGAAAACAAAAGGGAGGGAAGATTCACACCTTTAATTGACTCACAAGGATTGTGACCCACCAGAGCCAGGCTGCCAGGGGAAAACACACTGGGGTGTTTTAGGTGGGATTTCTCCATATCCTGAGGGAAATTTTCGTGCCATTGCAACTGACCTGGAATACAATTTATATGTCTCACAAGAATTATTCAAGAGGGTTGTTAAATTTAGAATATGGTTACTAGGATGAAAGAATAGAGATACTACGTTAAAAAAATGTCTAAAAGTATCCCTTCTTCCGACTAGCAAAATGAAAGCTAGGAAGGGATGTAATTATTGCTTATAAATATCTACAAGCAGGTAAATTCCAGGAAGAGATAGAAGCCAAAGGACAAATGGAGTATAAATTGATCATAAATATGGTTAGGCAGGGAATTAGCAGCAGCCTTGGAGGAAGGAGATTAATGCAGATCAGCTGTTCTCTTGGAGTAGCAGGTACAGATTACATAACTAATTTTAAGAGAGAGTTTGATAAATGCATGACTAGTGTGATATGACATGATTTCCTGTGATGATTGAGGGCTGGAACTGATTACCCAGGAGATCAGTTCCTGAGTGGATAGATAATTGGTGGAGGGAAGATGGAAAAAGCCAAGCAGCACATAGAACTGGGACCTGGATAGAGAGAAAGGCAGAGACTGGAATTAATTTACCCATTTAGGAGGTAGATATATGGCTTAAGAGAGTCTTTTATGTTCACCCTGTAGACAAGGCAGAGGAATCAGCACTTTCAAAGGGCAATTCATTCCACCAAAACAGCAGCATATAAAACCAGGGTATTTATCCTGTGAAACCTGCTCAAGGGGAACCTGCTTAACAAGGGGGTTGGTCTAGGTGATCTCTGAGGTCTTTTTCAACCCCAACCATTCTGTGATTCTGTGATTCTGTGATTCTGTGATTCTGTGAGTTATCTTGTAAAGAGAATTATCTTTTCCTAAGTCCTTCTTTGTTGAAAATAGCAAGAACATAAAAGGCAATCTTCTAGGCCTACATTTTCAATGGCTGTAGTTAGTTGAAATCAATCTTGCCGTATCTAAAGGAAAATGTGTGAATAAATGGGGAGATATAGAGGGAGATGTGAGAAATTCTTCTACAGAGAGAAGAACGAGGGCAGTGGTTTAACCTAATTTCTGTAGTTTTATAATAACCTTGATATTTATTCAACATATAAATTACATTTGCAAGTGATTTCTTTGGCAATAAAACTGAATTGATAATGACAGTGTGTGCCTCAGAGAAGTCCTGTTGAAGATGTGTGTTGGAAGAGTTGAAAGGTGAACACTTTTATCTAAGTTTATAAAATAATTCTTTACTAATTTTCTGTCAATGTTTCTTAAAGTTACAAAGCTGTTGCTACCTAATTTTCAATGAATTTGGTCTGAGGAGAAATGAAAGCTTATATATATATATTAAGAAATTAAATTTTGTACCAACTACCTGTCCTCTACCACATTTACTATAAACCCACACTTGTTTCTTATCTTAATCTGGGTGTTGAATTCTTCAAAATTCTGCAATTTGTCCTCTGGTGCATTCATAGAATTATGGGTTGCATTGGAAGAGACCTTAAGGATCATCTAGTTCCAACTTCTCTGGGATACTTGAAGGCTGCCTGCAAGAGGCATGCAAAGGGACTTCTGACATGGGCATATAGGGGTGAAACAAAGGGTGATGGATTTAAATTGAAAGAGAATAGGTTTAGATTGGACATTAGGAAAAAATTCCTACTGTGAGCATGGTGAGACACAGAAAAATGATGCCCAATAAGATGAGGATGCCTTATCCCTGGAAGTGCTCAAGGCCAGGCAGGATGGGGCTTTGAGCAACCTGGTCTAGTGGAAGGTGTCCCTGCCCATGGCAGGATGGTTGGAACTGGATGGTTTGTAAGGTCCTTTCCAATCCAAACCATTCTACAATGATTCTATGATTCTTATAGCCCTGAACATCTCTGGCCAGAATTATTTCTGTGAGGGCATTACTGTTTCCAACCTAATCCCTGGCTGCTTGGAAAGTTTCCCAGTACTCTTCCCAGATTACCTGTATTCACTTCCACCCTCTGCAGCCTCCCTGTTTGTGTTTAAGTTTGTTCAGGAGTACCTTGTTGATCCATCCTTATGTCCTGACATTTTTGCCCGACTTCTTCATCAGGATGTGTTGCTCCCAAGTTTGGACAAGGTGATCCTTAAGTGCTCACAAGCACTCTTGGGCTCCTCTTCCCTCCCAGGGTATTATTTCCTGGTACTCTACTAAGCAAATCCCTGAAGAGGTGAAAGTCTTCTCCCCAGAGGTCCATGGCAGTGAGCTTGTTCACCCTCCATGCTGCCCTAAGGGTCTTGAGCGCCACAATTTCATGGTCACTGCAGTCAAGGCTGCCCTTGAGCTTCAGGTTCCCCACCAGCCCCTCCAATGCACTCCAGGAACCTCCTGCACTTCTTTTGCCCTGCTGTGTTGTCCCTCCAACAGATACCAGAGTTTTTCAAGTCCCCCATGAGGACCAGGGCTTGTGAACATGAGGCTTCTCCTACATCTACTTGAGCTTATTTGGGTGGTCTGTGGCAGATCCCACTACAATGCCACCTGTCCCTGCCTTCCCTTTACTCCTGACCTGTAGGCTCTCAGTTAACTCCTCATCCATCCCCAGGTGAAGTCCATGTCCCCAGCAGGTCATTGGCATAGAGGGCAACACTGCCTCCTCATCTCCCCTGCCTTTTCCTCCTAAAGAGCCTGTATCCTTCCATCCTAACACTCCATTGTCACAGGAGCCATCCCACCATGTCCCTGTGTGCCAATAAGATCCCAGCCCTGGGATCTCCAGGCTGTGCACAGCTCCAACCCCTCTCGTATTCCCTGTGCCAGCTCACTGGATGGAGGGGCTGGAATTCCTTTGTGCTGCTCTTCAGGGGCCCTTCTGTTGACCTCTGCAGTCTCTGGGAATCTCCTGCTGGCACTGGCATCCACCTGGTGGGGTGGCTTGAGGCCCTTCACCCCTACCCTATTAGAGGCAATTACTGCACTACAGAAAGTGCACTTACAACAGTGATTTGCAATTTCCTCCAAACCACACAGACATCAAAGCTTGTGAGACACATGAATGAACAATTTCAAATTCATGCCAAACTGGGCAAAAAGACAAGGGGCAAGATCAATAGCAAATACCAAAAAAATTGGAAAATGTTTCTTTCTTATGTAAAGGAGCAGTGATTCTTAACAAAGATCATTAAATGTTGTACTGTTCCTGCCATTTCATGCAGATGAAAGAATTCTATTTAATTTCTGCAGGGAGTTGTTTGGGAGAATTCTTTTCTTAGCTGTGACCAAAAGTCAGTTCAAAGTTACTTTGAAAATATCTGTCACACAAGTGCACACCTGCCTGCCCTTTGTCTTTTCACTTCCTCTAGAGGTCACACGCTTCACCTGTAAATTCCTGCCTCCCACACTGACCTTATGCAAACCATTACAATGGAAGAACTACTGATATCTCCAGGCTGGAATACTGATATCAGCTGTTACACTCTCCCAAGGCAGATGCTCATAGCAGTGGTTGTCTCTTGTGTCAGGTGTCAGAAGCCAGCAAATAAAACTTCTACCATTGGCTTCTACAGTTGCCCTCACCTTGTCACAAACTCTGTGTAGTCTCAGCTGAAGTGATACAATCCCACACTGAAGAGTGGATTTTAACCAAGAAGGTTAAAAATCAAAACTTCATCACAAGGGATGTCTCACCTATATCAATCTTCCTTCTAGTGAAGAAAAATTGGTGATCTTGTCATTTTAGAGATGAAGGAATTGAATAGAGATGTACAAAGTACTGTTGCTACGTCCACTCATGTTACTATTTCCATTTTCCTCACAAGAAATAATTGATGGATAGAATCAATATAAAACTCATGCCCCATGTTTCAAGCACTCACACTACAGCAGGTAACACACAGGGCTATCTCAGCCAGAGTTACTTGTCCTTAAAGAAGTGGATGTCCAGCTGGCTTCCTAGCAGTTGGCCATTACAAGGGAATATTCACTGCATTGAATTTACTGAGCCTGGCTAAAATTGGCTTGGTTGGGTTAGTTTGTTGGCACATTTGCATTCTGCAGCAGACAGAGGTTTGTTTTAATTACTTAGAAGTGTTGCATGCACACAAATCATTACCAACCATTTGCTTATAATGCAGACACACAAGGGGAAGAGCTTCTGCCAAGCCAGTATTACTGGGCCAGTATTTTACTGTGATTGGTATCTTGCAACTGAAAAATCAGAGGGTTTTACTACCTTTTTTGATTTTTTTTGGCCTCCCAAATACCCCTAGCATTCTGGCTTATATATTTGACCTGAACATCTGCAACAGAATGAGAAAATCAGAGGACTCCCATCACACAAGCCATCCTCCATCCAGCACTGGGGCTGAATTGTGTTTTAAGTGTTTAGAGCAAAGAGAAATTAGGTAGAAGTACTGTAAAAAAGTATGTCTGGTCCTTAAAGTATTCCTAAAGCTTTGCCCAGTGTTCATTAATACCTAGCTAGAGTCATAGAATCTTAGGTTGGAAAAGACCTTTAGGAACATCAAGTCCAGCTGCTAACCCAGCAATACCAAACCAGCAACTAAACCATGTCCATAAGTGCCACATTTACATACCTTCTAAATAGCTCCAGGGATGGCCACTCAACCACCTCCCTGGGCAGCCTCTTCCAGTGCTTGGCAACACTTGCAGGGATTAATTTTTTCCTGATATCCAATCAATAGCTCCCCTATTACAACTTGATCTCAACTCCTCTTGGGCCATCACTTGTTACTTGGGAGAAGAGGCCAACACCCACCTGGCTACAGCCTCATTTCAGGGGGTTGTAGAGCATTAACAACCCCCATGAGTGTCCCTTTCTCCAAGCTAAACACTCTCAGCACTCTCAGATTCTCTCTGGATCCTTCCCAATGCTGTTGCCCTTCTTTGGACAGGCTCCAGCACCTCCAAGTCTTTCTTGAACTGAGGGGCTCAGAAGTGAACTCAGGATTTAAGATGTGGCCTCACCAGTTCAAAGTCCAGGGGTGATCACTGGTCCTGCTGGTCCCACTGGTGCTGATACAAACCAAGATGCCATTGCCCTTCTTGGACACCTGGGAACACTGCTGGGTGGAGATACTTGTGGTTCGACAGTGCCTGGGGCAACCAGCAGTAATAACTGATCCATAAAGGGAGTCTGTGTTCAGACATCTCACCTGCAATCATGCCAGTTGTACAAAGCAAATTGTTGTACCCACTCAGAGCCATGTGAGTGGTTCTGACTTCTTTCTCGATGGATGAGACATAAAAGTTGGCTGGCACACACAGGAGGACTAGATGGAAGGGAAAAGGAGAAGCTTTTGGCTGTCACAAGCTGCAGTAATACACCCCAGCTGTGTGCTCAGTTTTCAGTCTGTTGGTGGCAGAAAGCAACACCAGCTCCAGTTTACTGCATAGACAATCTCTGAGGTGATAGCCATGAATCTCACAGCCTCATACAGATTTTTCTCACAGCCTGCCTCCCTGTAGGATTTGTGCCACTTTGGAGAGTGGTTGAGGCCAGATTTGGTGCAGAAGCTGAGGAGATGGAGTCATTTGGGCTGGACCACTCCATTGTTTTTAGGGAGATGGAAAGGGTCAGACTGCATAATGGATTATTGCAAATCCTTGGAACTGTGGTAGCTGACTCTGTGCATCCTCTTAATCCATTGCATTTTGTCTTTGCTGGAATTCAGGTTTGGTTAAATCACTGGGAGGTGAGAGCATGAACAGACTGTAGCTGCAGGCAGGAATTGTGTTGTACCAAATCTGACTGGCTGAGGAGCTGCTCTATTCTGGAGCAGCACCCAAAGTGACTCAGGAGGTTGTGTTTGGGAAAATGAATTTTATTCTCAAAGTAACTGAGTCACAGCAAAGCTTCAAGCTTTCTTGAAGCACCCCACAGCATGTAAGAGATCAGGGCTGATAGGAGACTTTTGATTTCCTAGTGGAGGTTGGAGAGGAGCAAGAACATGGTGGGGCATGAGTGTGTGGAGATGTCCTGTATGTTATGATGCTTAACATGTGATTTACAACATGTTTCCAAATGTAAACTCTCAAATGAAATCCTGATGTGTCTGGCTATTTCAGATCTTAAATCTTTAGAAGACTTATCTTTGCCCTCTCACTATATTTTAAGACTTCAAGCTTACTTTTCCTCATTGTCCAACAACTTCCAATGATGTGACAGGAATGAAAACTCCCAATTAATTCTATGTAAGTCTTTCCACTAATTCCAATAAAAATGTAAATCACTATTAGCAATTTCTTTGCATGGTTATATATGAAAAAGAAGCAGAATGGCACTGCTATTTAAATAGCCTAGAATGAAAATAAGGGTGCACTAGGTTGATCAGAGGTTTAAAATAAATGTACCTGCTCTAAAATCTAGGCAGCAGTTCACTGTACAAGTATGATATTTAATCACAGCAGGATGGTCAGGCTTCTGGGGATGTTATAGCTGTGTTAAGACTAAAAATAGAGATGAGTTAGTACCAAAGTACCAACCTGCTTTTTCAGTGATGTGTGCTCAAATGTTAAGCACCTTAACCTAGTGCCTTAGAGGCATGTGCCTTGAATATTTATTATATGCAAAGTGATAACAACATTTCATGTAGTGAATGCCTCTAATAGAGCATTAGCTGGTGGTAGAGCTCTTGTTCACCTGGGGAAACAAACTCTTTAGATCAGTTTGAGCTGGGTTTCATACTCATGCAATCTGCCTGTCCTTGGGTGGCCTCCAAGCTGAGTGCAGAGCTTGAGGGGAGAACGGATGGGAAGCTTGGAAGAGGGAGGGCTGAGGTTGGCTCAGATCGTTCCCAAACTTGCTTTTCATCAAGGAGGGACAGGATAGCCACAATGTGCTCCTGCACAGGGACAGCCATGCCTTCAGGCTCTCTGATCTGCCTCCTGCAGCCATTACCTCTGTGTGTGTGTAGCTCTTGGCAGGACCACAAGCAGGGAGTGCAGGAAAGACATCCTTAGGGGCTGGAGCTGACTGCAAATAATCCTCCTCTAGGGAAGACAGAAGTACATTTGCCCCCTCTTCTCTGAGGCAATCCCCAAACCTCTGTGTGCTCTTCTCCCCACCCTGGCAGCAGAAGGTTTGGGCTGCCTGGCTGTAATTAGCACTTCTCTGCCAATACAAAGTAAGGAGCAGCACTTTGTTGATGGCTCATGAAAATTATGTGGGATAGAGCAGAGCAATGTAGGTGGTTCTGACTGGAGCTGCCAGGACCAACTAGCAAAATGACTCTTTCTGCAGGAAATGAGGAAAGGGGAGGTATATTCCATGTTGAAAAGCAAATTACAAAACCTAAATTGCTCTTTTTTGGAGACTTCATCTGGTATTTTCTGGTGAAAACAGAATTATACGTGTTCTGTCTGGCAAGAAATAATTTTATTTTACCACTCTACTTTTTGTGAGAGCTGGAGATAGGACCTGATTTGGGAATATCTTGAAGGAAGTGCCAGGCCTTGGACATGTATTATGGGTCCCCATATTTATGCAATGGGAAGCCCAAGGAGTGTGCTTTAGGAGTCATTTTTTATATCTTTCCAGAGGCACTACTAGAGTTTCAGAAGTATTAATACTGCTAACTACCTGTGGGACCTGAGTTGAACACATTTACTGCAGAAAGAAAGTGCTGAATTCACTTCTGCTGTGATCATCCCTTTTTGTGTTCGCTTTGGCAGACCATTCGGGGAATAAGCACATCACCACCTTGTTACAGGATCACATTTGTCTCCTAAGTGTCTTTTAACTCAATATTGACACTTAAGAGGCACTTTGGCATTTGCAAAGCACCACAAACATATTTAACTCGGGTCTGAATGTCAGTTTTTCTGCCTGGCCTTAGGTGGATCTGGATTTGTTTGTTGCTTACTACCTATTTTTTTTTTTTTTTAAATTTCTGGGATGTGTCTTGTTGAGGAAAGGGAGGTTTTGTGTCTTCAGTTGCATTTCAAACTGAAGGTTCATGACCTCCAGTTGCATCTTTTTTGTGTCTGTTGCTTTGTCCCATCTCCTGATGAGGACTTCCCTACGGTACTTGCAGGTTGCTTCTGTTTTGGTGTTGGGCTTGCTCCATTCTGTCCAGAATTTCCTACAGATCCTAATAAATCCCTACCCTTCTTCCCACAGCTTCTTTCAGCTTGGCATTGGGACTTTGCTTCGAGTCATGGCTGACACTGGGAATGGTTCAGAGGATGTTCCTGTGGAGTCCTGCTCTATAATTCTTACTGGCTACTTAGAGTTTGCTTTCAAAACCACATTTTATCCCCTCCCATAACGTGTGAGCCTTTACAGATTAAAGTAGAATAGAATAGAATAGAATAGAATAGAATAGAATAGAATAGAATAGAATAGAATAGAATAGACTGTTTTACTCATAAGTGAGGGACCTACAATGATCATCTAGTCCACCTGCAAATATTATCCCTGACCCAGCCTGCCTTCCAACACAGTGAAATATACAGGAATGCATGCAGGAAAGTGAAAATTCCTATTGGATTTCCACCATTATTCTGGCTCATTATGAAGTTTCCTGTGATGGTTTTTCAATTTCTTTGTTTCCCCCACCTCATCTCTCTTAGCTTCTCTTACCTTTCAGAGAAGAAGGGGGAGTATTTTTAATGAGTAATGAATGGTTCTGAAAACTCATCCCAGTTGGGAATGATTCACCAACAGCCATGCAATGCCCCAAAACCATCACTGGAGGGACATGAGTGCTGTAGCTGACTCTGAACTCCCCTTATGAGGTGTTTAATCCTCTCTGTTGACCTGCACTGACTTAACTTAGATGGTTGAAAACATTCTGCTCTTGTTAAGCATTACAATGGATGCCTGAAGTAATCATTTTATACATGGCCCTTTCCTCCACAGCAATAAGTGGGTATTTTAGAATTCCTGTGTCTAATGGATGTTATTAGGATACCATGAGGTGCTTTGCTGCCTGTCTTAGAGGAGCTGTATAATAGCTGAGATTGATGTGTGTTGACAAAAGAGATCATACCCTGAATTATTATTCATATTACAGTGAGATGTAGAGTGCTCAGCTCCATTGTATTAAGTCATGCATGAAGTTAAACAAGAGAAGATTGATGCTTTTTGCAATCTTGGAATAAAACAAGCAAAGGATACAACAAAGACAGGAGTAATGTTACCTGGTGATGATGAGATAAATGTGGTCACTGTGATTACTGGACTGTTGAAAGAGTGTCCTGATTTTTCACATCAGAAACTATTTGCAGAAATTATGCAGCAGAATTTTTTACATAAAGAATTAAAACGGAGTTCTTCTATATTCATAGGGAACACTTCATGAAAGGGAAGTATCTAAATTTGTTGAATAAATTATTCACTTGGAAGTAATTGGCAGCCTGACTTTTTCTGATGTCCTTCATGGCATTGAGGTATGAATTCATTGCTCAAAGACAATCAGGAGCAAATTTAAACTTAGCTGAAGCACAGCATTCTCTACTTAAATGGGGTTTCCGTGTATCTTCCAGCACCACCTCACTCGCATCAATGTGATGGCACTGGAACTTTATTACTTTTCAAATTAACTTTTTTTTCATGAGCAGATGAACAATAAAGACTAGTTTCCAGTGGATTAGTAAGGGGAAGTGTATTCCTTAATTTTTAGTAAGTGTGAGGCCAGTTTTCAATGATCAGTAGGTAGGGTCTCATTCAAAGGCTTTCTAGACAGTCAGGCAATTGAGACACAGATTTGTGTTTGTATTCACTTACACAGCACAATGACTTTAGCCTTGTTTTCTCCAGAAATCAGACAGAAAATGTCAAAATCTCCCCACTATTTCTTCCAGTCCTTGCAATTTTATTCCTCTCCTGTGCATACCTGGCAGTGATTTGAATGGCTGAATTTCCTACATTCTTTATAAGCTCTTACAATGAGAAGCAGAGATTTCATGCCTTGCACTCACATTTGTCCTGTGTTTTTGCCACCTGCTTTGTCTTGAATGAAGTGTCTGAAGAGTTGCAATAAAGAAGAAAAGAATAAGAGGAGCAAGATCTAACCCCAGGTTCTTAAATAAATTTCAAAGGAAAGGGTGAATGAAGGATGAATAAAAGGTGAGTAATGAAGAAAGCAATCTGGATTTGAGATTAGGATTGTGTCAAGTTACCCAGTAGTTTTCTTATGAGAAAACTGGGCATCAACAGTGTAGTGTATTTCCTAAAGTTTTTAAATGTAAATTAGCACAATAATTGTAGAAATAGAGATTGCTATAGGGTTTGAAGAGCTTGCAGAGAACTAACTGGGTGCAATGACAATGGTTGGTGTTATTAACAGAGTCCCATGTGGAATATGGTGTTATATTTGTTAAAGTTGTTAAGGTTTTTGCTCACCAGCAGGGCCTATGGGAAATAGGGCCCTATTAGTTCATGTGAACCATTGTATAACTGCTTCCTCAGTCCACATTAAGTGTGGGAATGTTGAATAAATTGCACTAAAGCAGGAGATCTGGCATGTGCTGTCACTTCCACTAGACATTCTCTGCCTTTCCCCTGTGTAATGTGTCTCAGTCTAGTGCTTGAAGTTTGGAGCTGAATAGCTGAAATAAAAGGTTTATTATAGCATTTGGGGAATTATTTCTGCTTTCTGAATCTTCAGTTCCTCCCTTTGGGCTCATTTTCCTTTTGTGCTGTTTTTCCTTTGTTGTTTGAAAGGGCTGCTGTTTACATACACAGTCATGTCTTCTCAAGTGTGCTGCAGAAGGAGCCTCCACCAGCTCCCTTGAGAGTGTGGAAGAGGAGTCCTCCTCTCCAAGCAGTGACTTTCAGAAAATAACTGGAAATTTCCCTAAGGTCACCTTGCTCATCCTTGCCTGCAAGAGTTTTATTGCTGTAAAATCTACCTCTGAAATATGACAATCCATGGCTGTCTTTCATTTTTGCAGATAAACTTTTCTATAAATATTACTTCTCTCATCCCAGACCTCCCCCCATTAACAGCTATTAATGTCTTAATAATACTGGCATTCACTGGGAAAATGTACTTTACCTTCTATCACATTCTCACATTCATATCAAAATGGATCTTTTCTTTTTAGCTTCAGATAAGTGATTCTTTTTTCCAGGAGATGCTTGCTATTCAGAGATTGTATTTCACATTGCAATTGAAAGGGATTTAATGATCCATTTATAATAATTAGAGCTGTTGTGTTTTTGTTCTTAATATATTTTGTGAATGACTAACTGCAGCACCTCCCATCTGGCCCCAGTAATGCTTGATGGGACTCTTTGCTCCACCAGGTCTGGAAGTTTCATAAAAAGAGTAATTTCAAATAATGAAATCTATAAGGGTAATGTGTAAGTCTTTATATGACACACCTATTCAAATCATTTGTCATGCCATGGAATTTCTGGAATAGAACTATCAGAATGAGAAGTGTTATGCTGTCTTCCACAGTTCAGTGTTTTATTTGCTCTATGACCTTATTTTTCAGTAACATTTTAGGTCTACCAAACCTAACCCAACTAGAAATTGTAGCCTGAGGCTGCATTTGCCAGTTAAATGGCATGACTGTGTTATACCAGAGGAGTCTATAATGGTATAATAACTTCATAGCCAGACTAAAATGTAATTAATCATCTATTAAGAATTGGAAAATAACTGTAATTGGTCACCCTGTATAGCAGGAGCTGGTTAGGCAGAGAATTGATGAGTTTAATGTTAAGTAATTTCTCTCACCACTTTACCTAAACATCTTACCGTAGTCATTTATTCATACATTTATTCATCTTTTCTTTCACTCATGTATGCTCTCAGTATCAGCTAAGCATCAGTCTCTTGATCTTGAAATATTTGCTTTCTTTTATTTCTGGAAATTTTCAACATGTTACATGGGTTTGTATTTTGGTGCTTTGATGAATGGAATATGAAAGTGCTAATGGAAGAATAACTCTTTACCTGATTAATCACACTCTAAAATTCAAAGGAAAGAATAATTAGACAAGGATGCCAGTGTAAAATATGAATGCCAAGTGGCTTTATCTGCACCTAAGGCATGCCAACCCCTGATGATTGCCTTCTTGATAAAAGAAAGTCTATTTCCTTCTTCTGGATTTCAGTAGTGATTAAATTGATAGTGTCAAACTTCTCTAATGAAGCAAGAAAGAGTAGGAACTGATACACACATTGAAAAATGTTCTAGGAATTGGATATACTGGAGATGAATGTGGGTTGTATGGAAAGGAGAAGTAACTTGCTTGAAAAGGAAGGCTGATCCATTTCCAGAACAGATTCCAGAACAGATTAGGTGATGTGTGTGTCCTACTGCAGGAGCTTTGTGGACCTGAAATCTGAAGAGATCCTTCCAAGGTCCGTCTTACTGGGAAGGGAGGGAAGGAGGTGACATATTTGTCACAGAGCAGGAGGAAAACTCCAGCAGTAGCATCTTGAACACAACTGTGGAGGTGAGGTTTTAGTAGACAGAGAAAACTTTTCTGAGATAAGGGACACGTGCACCTGGACATCTGCTGGTTGTGTGTTGTTTCTGAAGAGAGGTGTGTGCTGGAGGAATTGCCAGAGCTGATGCAAAAGGTTTTCAATAATTCAGCTCAGATCTAACAAAAAAACCAACACTCAGATATTTTAATGCTGTAGTAAGTGCTCAACATGCATATTAATGTGGGGTGTCACTGGATCCTTCAGACACTGCTGGGACACAAAGAATAACCACAATGCAAACAATGGGAGGCACCAGCAGATTTATTATAATATTCAGGAACTGTCTTACACTCTGCCAGTCTGAAGCAGATGAGAATACATTGAAATTCATGCTAGCTTGCTTTGGGCAATGAGCATCCAATTTTTAAATTAATTTTTAGTGAATTAAGGTAACTTAAATTTTTTTTTCAACAAAAATAGCATTATTAATCTGCTCCACAGTCTGCATATTTGACAGGCAATGTTGATGGTGTCATTAATGATATTGATGTAATAACTGCATGGTGGCTGTGAAGGCTGGAAAAACCACTAATAAGTAAGTAGATTGGTATGGACAGAAATTGCTAAAACCACCAGAATTCAAGAATTTAGGAACAACTAGATGGAGATGGGAGGAAAACCAATGAAGCTGGAAAGAAGAATGAAACTCTATACTGTGAAGGTGGTTGACTACAGAAACAGTTTGCACAAAGAGGTGGTCAAGTCTCTGTCCCTGGAGATATTCAACCCCCAACTAGACTTGTCCTTGAGTGACCTGCTTTACCTGTCCCCACTCTGAGCAGATTGATTGGACTAGATGATCTCCAGAGGTTCCTCTCACCTTCCATCTTCAACTAATTTGTGTGATTTTGTATGAAATTATGGTTGCATAGAAACCTTTACTTCTGATGTTTGGTCATTTTTCAATGCTTGCTTTTGTAGCACTCTGGGTGTTTTATTGTCATGGGTACATGCTCATGTATTGGGATGGGGAATGTGAACATGAAAACATGTATAAAAATAAATAAAATACTGAGTACAGTACAACATCTGAAATATAATTTGCACATCAGTCACTTCAAGCTGTCAGCCCTGTGCAGGATACTTCTTTCCCCTTAGGACAGAGAGTGAGGAAAACTCTGATTTAGAAAGAAGAAAACAAAAGGGTTTTTTTCCAATGTCTGATTTCTGACCTACAGCATAATCATGCAAAATCCTCTGGGTTTACACTGTCCACTGATAACACTGGAAAATCAACATGTATGCACAGAGTAAGGTATCCACACCAGCAGGAAATACCAAAGTACCTGGTATTGACTCAATCCTATGCTCTGTACATGAGAAGAAGGAATCACTCTAAAAACAAAGCCATGTTGGTCCATTCACCATATCAGGATATGCTTGAGGAAAGGTTTTCTCTTTGGCAGATGTCATGAGACAAGGGCTGTGGAAAGAAGACAAGCACAGCCCCATGTATTTGTGTGTGGGGCGTTTGGGTTGCTCCAGCCTGTCCTTAAATCCACCTTCCTCAGCCAGATCCACAGGGAATTCAGCAAGCAGCTGGCTCAAAAAGGGAACTAACTAGTCAAATATTTTTTCCAAGATAGACAGCTGAGAGGATGTCCTGTAAGCTCCATCACCTTTTCTTTTCTAGAAGAACCTGTTCAAATCTAGAGTGGATCAACGTTGACGAAATTGTTTCCATCTGGGGAGAAAATGAATGCATGACAAGGTCCTGTTTTAGTGGGGACTCTGTGTCTCCATACAGAGATTGCTGCTCTCATCCATCATTCCTACCAATCTTTACCTGGCCACAGTGAAAGATTAGTGTGCAGAGCATGGACTGTGGGGCTGTAGTCCAGTCTATGTATTTTGCTCTTTGAGATATAGAAAAAAAAAGTAAAAAATACATTTCTTGAAGTAGTCAAATGGCATAAAAATATAAGGGAAAATAAAAACAATTAGGGTTTGTATCTTCTGATTTTTTTCTGTATTTTTCTGGTGAACTTTGAAAAAAAATGGCTGAATTCTTTTTCATCTTCAGAGACATAAAAAGTATTAAAGGGAATGATAAACATGTCCAGAAGTAAAATTAAAAAACAAACAAACAAAAACAAACAAACAAAAACCAAAACCCAAACAAACAAACAAACCCCAAGCTTAAACAAAGTTAAAAGAACATGAAAAAAAGTCTTGAAAATTTTAACATTTCAAGAAGAACTTTTAGCATTAGGTTTTTTTTAAACTGGGGCCAGGGGAAGCCAAGTGTTTTTCAGGTACATGAAAGAAATATCATTTTTAGCTCATATAGGTGAGAATGCTGCTTGAATAAGGGGCACAAAACTGCTAGAACATGGAATCTGAGTGCCAAAGTCACAAAGGAGATAAGGAATAAACAGCAGCATCTGCAGGCCGGCTCAGTGCCATGGAAAGAGAGACAGTCCTGAATTTGAATGGGGAACCAGATTGCAGAGAGAGCCTCATCTGCTCTTCTGCAAACATTTGACTCTCAAAAACCAACAGAGCTGTGAGTTTCCATTTGGTTTTATTGCCATTCCCAGTGAAAGGGAGGAGCAGAAATGGCAGGAGAGGGAATGAGGTTGGTACAGAGAGCTTTTGGAAAGTACTTGGACAGTCCTGAGGGCTTTGGAGTCAGATGAGAAGGGAGTCTGAAAAGAAACAGGGCAAAGTATAGCTCATCATTTGAAAAAAGGTTTCACAGAGTCATAGCAGAAGAAATGCAGAGAGAAGAAGGATGTGCAGCTTGTTCTGGTGAAGCTGTGGAGCCTAAGCTGGCTGCCTGGGAAAGCAGTGCTGCCTGTTCACAATATTAAAGCATTTTATGCAGGAACAAAAATAGAAGGAATAATATTTTCCAACTTCAAAGAAGGCAGGGTGTCCAAAGAGAGATCTAAGGAGAGTTGTGATCTATTATGTTGAACTAGTCATCATTAATGACCAGACTGATTTAAAACTGTTAGCAAGGATGTGGCCAGGAGCTGGGACAGTGTGAAGTGTGAGTCAAGATTACAGTTTTCACAAAGAGAAAGGAGAATAAAACTTTATGGTGCACTAATCAAGGGCTGTGGAACAGAAGGCATAGGAGGATAGGGAGGGTAAACTTTGAATCAGGAGAGGTGTCTGAGAAGCCCTTGAAAGGGAGAATAGTGAAAATAAATTAGGAGTGGCTTTCCTATCAAAGGAAGTTACAGTCATATATGCAGAAATGGAAAAAAAATCTCAATTCTGTCCTTGTACAATACTGTTTCAAAATACATAATAAAACAATATCATTAAAAGCAAAGAAAACGAGAAGGAGTAAAGCATGGAGTGAGTATTCATTAAAAAAGAAAAACTTCTGCTATTAAAGATTTGCACAGAGTTGGGCTGTTGTCCTCCTGCTGTAGTTGTTACAGTTCTTGGACTGAAGTCCAAAACAAAAGCATAAAAGGAAGATCCAGCCAAACTACAGCTGGCAGATTATTGCAGATTCCTGGCAAACTGCTGTGAATGTGCCTCACTTGCATTTTCTTTACAACCTTCACCAGGAGCTACTTCAGCCTCTCAGTAATGAAGATGTGACTCTCTCATTTACACATATTGAAGCCGTTCTACTTTAACATAAATAATTATTCATTGGAGCAGGAATTAGGAGAAAGTGTCCAGCATCCCAGGTGATTGCCCAAACTACTTTATTATGGAGAAATTCCCATTTTCTCTTGCTCATTAAGTCTTAATTCAGCTATGCAAAGCAGAGCAGTGTCAACAGAAGTAAATGAAATGGCTCTGTCCCAAATAACCACACAAAGCACTGAGAAGGGCATCTCCAGAGAAGGTGAAAAGCCTTCATTTGAAGCAGACCTTTAACACTCAAGAAGATGTAGCCACATGAGTACAGAGTTTTCTTGAGCCAAGTTTCTTCATTTACAACTGGGGCACAAATTGGTTGAATCACAAATTTACTCATCCATAGAAAATAAAAATATCTGTGGGAAGGGCTGCCTTCTGTCACAGAATGTGACTTTCATTCTTAAAGAAGAATTTCTAAGAAAAAGAGAGAGAGAACATAATTCATAGAGACTTTCAAGCCACCTGCAGAAATATCAGCAACTTCTGTTTAGGGGACTCTTTTTCACAAATGAAGAATATGGGCTTAAAAAAGAAACAAAATAGCAGGATACAAGTTAGTCCGAGTGATACTGCTTTAAATATCAGTTTCATGTGCCAGTTGTACCTCCCAGTGCCTTGGTACATTGCCTGGAGAACTGTGAATACCTTTGCAAAAGATGAACTAAAGGGCAGAACAAATAAGGAAGTTTGCACATTTAGGCTACTCACCTAAATAAGGTCATGTAAAACTCACATCAACATGCAGCCATTGAATAACATTTTGAGGAGAATCAGATGTAAAATCACTACTGCTGTAAAAGGCAACTCTTTGGGAGCATGAGTCAGGGAGAGATTGGTACAGAATGCATCTATCAGATGGCACAGCTGAGAAAAGGCCCTGGGGGTGCTGGGCGATGGCAGCTGAACGTGATGCAGCCTGTGCCCAGGTGGGTCTCGCCTTCTGAGTTGTTGGAATGGCTCCCAAGGTATTAAAAAGTCTTTTTTCCCAGCTCTGTGCTCGAAGAAGAAGTCAGGATTCCTCGGCTCTGGTTCTCAAGGTTGTTTATTTTCTCTTTCGGACCCACCAAGGTCTGTCCAGCAGGTTGGGTTGAGGCTCACTGACCGCCCTCAGGGCAGTGTTATCATTTTATACTAAAAACTACATTTACTTTATTTACAATAATTTTCCAATACCTATCACCTACATCAGACAGTCTGTCTCTACTCTAAACCAATCCAAAAGTGCCACCATCACAGCAGAAGATGGAGGACAAGAAGAAGAAGGAGAAAGACAGGACACGCCCAGATTCCTCCATCCTGCCTCTTGAACCCCCATTCTAAAACCCCCAAAATTCTACATTTTCACCCTATAATAAATTCACTAACATTCTATTCAAACCCTTGTGGCTTGGAACTCCTCACACAAAGTTGGCAATTGTTTCCATGGGTTAAAATTGAAGGCACAGGTGTTTTTGACTCCATGCCAAGGCCTCTGAGCCCCTGCCAGGGTCTCAAGTCCTCCAGGGCAGCCAGAGGAATGTCCTGGGTTCTGACAGGTGGACAAGGAGGTCAGTGGCCTCCTGGCCTTCTGTGTCAGCAGCAGTGTGGCCAGCAGGACCAGGGCAGTGACTGTCCCTCTGTGCTGGCACAGGGGAGGCCACACCTCAAGTGCTGTGTCCAGTTCTGGCCCCCTCACTGCAAGAAAGGTCTGGAGGTGCTGGAGCAAGTCCCAGAGAAGGACAATGGAGCTGGGGAAGGGTCTGGAGAGTCCTGTGAGGAGGAACTGAGGCAGCTGGAGGTGTTTAGCCTGGAGAAAAGGAGGTTCAGGGGGACCCTACTCTCTCTACAGCTCCCTGCAGGGAGTTTGTAGCAAGGTGGGGTCCATCTCTTACCCAGGCAGGCAGTGACAGACAGCACCAGAGGAAATGGCCTCAAGCTGTGCCTTGCAGGAGGTTCAGGATTGATATCAGGAAGATTTTTTTTTCACTGAAAGGGTTAAACATTGGAACAGGGTGATGGTGGAGTCACCATTCCTAGAAGTGTTCAAGAAACAGCTGGACATGGCATTTAATGTTGTTTAGTTGGTGTGGTGGTGTTTTGTGAAGGGTTGGACTTGATGATCTTTCCCAACCCTAATGATTCTATGATTTTATGATGGTCAAGACTGATGATACATCAAGATTATTTGTACATACTACCAGTACTTCAATATCTGTCAGATTCCTATGCCTTTCTTTCCTCTTTTTATCCTGGGTGCAACTGAGAGATGCTGGATGTTTGTTGTCTGGTCAGCTTTAATTTGGCAGCTTTTGAAGAACATGAGACAAAGAAACCTGCACTTTTCCTATAAAAGTCATTAACTGAGTTCATACTGGAATTTGTATCCCTCTTGCCGGGTGATCAAGGTAGAAAAATAGTATTTTTCAGAAGATTGCCTTTATTTTTTAAATAAAGGCCTTTGCACATACCTCCTACATTTTTGTTTTCTGTTTCTCATAACAGCCTTACAAAGCTTTCATCAGCCTTCCACTGTTGTATTCATTTAGGGCTGCCCCATGTGGTGTGGATGCTTTTTTCAGACAATGCCAGTGACAAAAAGTCAGATTTGATGATAAAGGCAGTCAGCAAAGCTTTAGCAGTAGCTTGCTACTTCTGCGTTATGATAGAGAAGAGTTGATGGAAAACCCACATTTTAGGATAAAAGGAATACTTTTCTCAGAGAAAAAACACAGTGATTTTATGCATTTGCTACTTTTTGTTGACTTTGAATACATGATACCCAACAAAATCACCCAGAGCCCACTGTGGTAATGCTGAGGGCTACAAAAATCAGTTGGTTAAGTGGTGTCCTGGGGGAAGAGTGAAACAACTTCACCCTCTGCAAAAATGAGGATACCTGGGAGTGCTCTGTCAGTATGGGAAGTTGCTTTGCAAGAGAAAGTTCTTGCACACGACAGTATCAGGATTATGGCTGTGTTACAAGCTTTGGAAATAGCTTTAAACATTATCCAGAGCTGACTGCTGCATGCAAATTTATCTAATGCACTTAAGAATGTGCTGTCAAAGATATGGCATGTGTCCCTCTTCCATGTCAAGCAGCATCACTGGTGTAGGACAAAGGAACTTTTCTGCTCTGCACCACGACCTGGTGGCTGAAAAGGCATTTAGACTGCCTGAGGTAAAAGGCTTTTAGTGTCCTTTTTTCTTCATCTACTGAAGCATTTGCTAGCTTAGTCTGTTTATGGCCACACTTTCTTATGAATTTTTAATTATAAACAGCTAAAGGTTTAGTAAATAATTAATTGTTTCTATAAGCATCTTACAGACACAAGCACCTGGATAAGAAGCACTTTTTAATTATGAAAAACTATGGAGTGGGCAACATATTGGGCTGCTGGGCTTTTTAAAAGCTAATTTCAGAATGCTTATTAAAAGATAAGATATAAATTAACCCTTTATGGGTAACCTTCAAGGAATATTTGACTATGTGCATTTTCAAAATAAATATTACAAGGGTTGGGGTAATTCCTCTATGTTTCTTCTTTGTCTGACGATGAAAATAGCTGCAAAAGCTCTGGTTTGTAGCCAATTTCAGATCAAAGTTGGCTGTATGAGCCCTGAGCTATCCTGTGACTGGGAGTCCTGTGAAAATTTGCATTAGAGCTCTTTGGAGTTGTGCATCCTATGGAGGTCCTGAGGGTGACACAGTTGAAGTCTTGGTCTGGAGAGAAAGGAACAGCTCTGGCCTTCCCATGGCACAGCACCACTCAGAAAATGAGAAACTGAAACAATCCTTTACCCTATCTGTGCTCCCTTACTGCAGCCACACTGAGCCACACTTCCCTGTGAAACCTGGGAATTGTCCTAAATAATCAAAAATCTTGTGACAGCAAAGCAAGTGCAAAGAATAAGATCACAGCAAGAAAAAAAGAAAGTTCTCTTGAAAGAGGAACCCAAACCAATCCCAACTAAAGGTCTGTCCCAAGAATCCTTCTGCCATTGAGACATAGACTCAGACAAATGCTCAGTTCACTCCTCAATCCCTCCTCAATCAAAGGGGCATGTGGTGAACTCAGACCAAAACATAAGTTTGCTGCCAAACTTTTTAAAAAGTGTTTAAAAAGTAAAGTATTTTCATGACATACATAAATAGCACGTCAATTATGTAAACTGAGGGTTTCACAAAATAATTTCAAAGTTTGCTTTCACTATTGTGAGTCTATTCCATAACAACCATTTGTTTCTATATTAAAGACAAACCATGAAATTGTTATAGAAACAAAGCTGTCCTGCCTGTCTCACTTACTCAAATGCATCAAACTGAAAAGCACAAAGAATACCAAACCAAACCCACCTGCAGATCCAGCCCAAAATCCTTTCCGCCACAACCAAAATCCTTGATAGACAAAGGTTTAATTTAGCACCAATGCTAAGGTGACCCCCTTGCCCACATTCAGAGAAGGAATTCAGCACAGGCACACCCATGGGAAAAGGACAGCAGCTTTTCCAGTGATTCTTTAACTCTCTGTGAGGGTGGTGAGGCACTGGCACAGATTGCCCAGAGAAACTGTGGATACTCTATTCTTGGAAGTGTTCAGGGCCAGGCTTGGATGGGACTTGGAGCAACCTGGTCTAGTGGAAGGTGTCCCTGCCCATGGCAGGGGGTTGGAATGAGATCTTTAAGGTCCCTTCCAACCCAAACCATTCTGTGATTGTCTCTCCATTGTAATCCAGGGTTTCTCTCAAGCAGAACTCCAAAGCTTCCATGGTTACATGGAAGGGGCAGGGATTGGAACCTCTTTCTGGTGTCCTGGATTGTGAGATCAAAGCTGTAGGCTGTGGAAACCCAAGGTGTCCTTGCATGTTTTGAGTGCCTGCAGTGGCTTCAGCCTCATCTTCTTGTGGACTGGATATTTCTTTTATAATCAATCTCCTTCATACGTTGATAAATAGAGGCTGTTTGAGAATCTAAGAGGAAAAATGTACAAAAAAAGAAAAAAGGCTTCTCTCACATGTTTGACAAATAGCTTCACAGTCCAACAGCCCCCTCTCCCTCCTCCATCCTCCTTCTGTGCCTCTCAGCACATTGCCTGGCCGCGTTATTCCCGGTTCAGCTCCCGCTCCCATGCTGGGGCTCTCACCTTGTGCAAAGTCAAGTGGCTGCAGAAGTCACGCAAGCAGGTCAGTGCCTGGGCTCTCTGCACTCGGGGGACAGATCCTGCACAGAGGCTTGGCTTGGGCTGCTGTGTTGGAGCTTCCCTCAGCATCTCTCCTGCCTGAGCCACAAAACACGGGGCCAGATTGATGGGGACGTCAGAAGCACATTTTCCCAGAGGTCAACTAAATCCTGGTAATGATGCAGTGCTGCAGTGCACTCCTCCTAATCCAATCAAAAAACACAGTGGTTTGGGCACTATCAAATGAAGTTCAAGGTAAGCATGTGAAACATGGCTGCTCCTCAGCTGCTGGCAGCTTTCCTGAGTGCTGAGAATCAGATCAGAGCAAGAAAAAAGCTTCACATCTCCAAAAAGAAACTTTCACACAGACACACACTTGGAAAAAAGATGATACTTGAGTTCAGCTTTGTTTGCCAGGCATTTTGTTTTTCCTCTTTCTGATTTTAAAGCCTGTTTGTTTTAGGTCCTGATTATTTCTAAAATTCTAATAATTTTGGTGCTTCATTTTTATCGGTTGAAACCATGTCTGGAGTGGGAAATCCTGATTTGTTGTCAGGTGTGCGCAGACTCAATACACTGGGGAAACTCACAACCTTTTTACAAGACCTCAAACTGACTGTCCAGAAAGTTGATATGCCAGAAAACATTGTTCATTTCTGGAACTCTTTATCTTTGAATATGGTGGTAATAACACCAAGGGTTGTGGGTTCAGTCCCTGTCCAGGCCACTCACCCATTCTGCTGACTTAAGAGTCAGGCTCAGTGATCATTGTGGGGCCCTTCCAACTCAGAATCTTCTGTGATTCTTTGCTCAGTAAAGGCATTGATGTCCAAAATATAGGATCAGGGAATATAAGACTCTATATAATTAAGCCAGTATTGGATAAGTACTGTAATATTTCTTCT
Organism: Molothrus aeneus; assembly: GCF_037042795.1. Taxonomy (NCBI): domain Eukaryota; kingdom Metazoa; phylum Chordata; class Aves; order Passeriformes; family Icteridae; genus Molothrus; species Molothrus aeneus. Next base: position 148,612,217 of record NC_089646.1, on the reverse strand, counting down.
GTAAGAATTTAATCCATCGAACGGTAAATGCAGCAGCAAAAAAATCACACTCTTATTGACCTGGTTTATTCCATATTAAATTTTAATTGCAGTTTCTTCATCATGTCCTATTGAAGTTTCACAGCTGTTTGAGAGATATATACATATTTATCTTTTACATAGTGCCATGCAGAGTGCACACAGCATTGATGGTCACACTTGTTATTCCTCATGCAGAACACAGGAATAAAAGCAAATTAAAAGTACTCTACAGACCTATCTGCTACTCAGTTTAACCCCACCCAAATAAGAATTTTCTGGCTTTGCATAGTGGCTGCCCCTCTTTTCTCTTATCATGTTCTGGTCCCCAGTGAAACACCTTGCAGTGAGGACTCTCATGTCCCTGTGGTTGAATTTTCAGAATTAGGCTTGCTATGAGCAGGGTGTTGTGGACCTTTCTCAGGCAGTTCCAGAATATGGTCAATTCTTAATTACATGTGAGGGGATTACCCAGGACATGGATTAACTCTGCTGTGGCTGCAAACCACTGAAGCCAGACCTGCCTGAGCTGGCTCAGATCTGCAGCCTGGCAGGGCTGTGCTGGCTCTGTGCTGTGGATGTTTGTGGGTCTTACCTCCCCTGGGATGTCCAGCTGCTTCAGGAAGGTTAAGCTTTAGCCTTATTTGGTTTTTTGCTCGTGTTAACCTTGCAGAATAAGGATCCTACTGCAAAACACTGTCATGGCAATGAGTTAATAGTATTAAATTCCAGCTAAACCTAATTTATTAATATAAAACCTGCTTTGAAGGAAAATGAAGTCCTGAGCTAATTATTTAAGACTTGATTCTTTCTGTTTCAGAACACCTGATTTCAGTTTTCTCATGCACCTAATATTCTCATCTCCTGGTTTAGAAATGCTTTCCAAATTTCTGCAGTGTTTTTGCACTGGTGTGATGTATAAGAAGTGAATCAGCTCCTCTCTGATTTATTTGACATTCCCAACTCCTCCTGAGCAAGTGTTTCTTTGGAATCCAGTTGCTCTGAGTAAACTGTGCTCTTGCCAGTGTTTACTGAAGGGATTTGTTGGCTGGGAAATGCAACTATTTCCTTCACGTTGATTGCAACTCTTGCCAGCCACTGTTTTGAACTGTGTTTTGTTTTCTGAAGAGCTCATTACCCTGGCCAAGCCTTTTGTTTCACTCAAGTGTAGCTTGCAAGTCTGCTATGTTCATCTCAGTTCATGGAATCTCCAGAATCAGAAGGGTCCAACAAGGTTAATTGGTTTGGTTTGGTTTTTTGTTAGCTTGCTATTAAATAATTTTCATTTTCTTCAGAACTATAGAAGAGTTGACCATGAAAGCTCTGGTCATCCCAGGGCTAAACCTGAATGGTCCTAGAGCAGTGGATAATACACCAATCCTCATTGTCCATGCAGACATGATCCCTTTTGAGCACCCCCTGGGCACGTCCATGGGTGTTCCAATGCAACAATCATAGAATCATAGATCAGCAAGGTTGGAAAAGAGGTCCAAGATCATCAAGTCCAACCATCCAGATTAGATCTTCCATCTTCTGATCTGTTGCACTCCCCCACTGCTGGACACCTCCAGCCTCAGCTGCAGGAGTCCTGGGGATCCAGGGATCAATCTTGCGCTCCAGCTGAACAACCAAGGTGATGGCAAAGGGCATGAAGCTGTAAAAGCAAATGTTAATTAATTCAGTAAGGGCAATGCAAAGCACTTGTGTAAGGCAGGAGCCCCAGATTAGTCTCTAAATCAAACTCCCCCTCTCTTCCATGCAAGGTTAAAAAAAGACAGTATGTGCTGCTAGGAGAGCAGCTACATCAGATGCTACAGTTGGTTTTATCTTTTCCTAAAGTTTGACTCTATCAAGGGGTGAGCCAACATGCCCCAAAATCTGAGAAGTCTGAGGGAAGCTGATTTCAGCAAAGCTTATTTGTTTGGAACTGTCTTTTCAAGGAATACTTTTATTTTGTGACATTTAGTTTTCTAAGTATACTGCAGAATGAAAGATTGGTTTTTCAGGGAAGGAAAGCATTTAAAAATAAATTTTATTCTGTCATATTCTATTCTTTGCCTGGGGTAAGATACAAGAGGAGGCAGGGCAAGTCCAAAGCCCCCTCTCATTTTTTAGAAAAGAGATAATATGGTAACATTTCCTCTGGTTTGTTCTTGGGAGGAAGTAGCTGGGACAGCTTTAAAGTACTGCAGTAGCCATTCATGCACATGATTTAAATCAGGCCATTCTGCTGACAAGATGAAACCTGCAGGAAATGGGTTTTACTTGCTCCTTAAGTAGATAATTTGGGGAGAGATGGGATGTGAAATGAAAGAATCTGACAGGAGCAGCAGTTGAGTTGGTAAAATCTTAAAAAAATGTTTAGTAGGCATTCAGAAATAATGAATTCTTTACTTACAGAGTAAAGATGACATTTTCAGATAATATCTCTTGAATGTTGGTTTTTGTTTTGTGTTGTTTTCTGACAATTTTGTGTGTGAAAACTTCCTTCTCTGCTCCAATTTTTACTAATTCTTTGAGCCACAGGGTAGGGAAAAGGTGACAAGACTTGAATTCAAGGAATAAATGATGAGTGTGGTGCAGAAATTACCCATTTCTCAAGGCCACATACAATACAGTGTTCAAAAGATTAGAGGAGTATCCAAAGCATACTGAGTGAGGAGGGGTCTGTCTTCCCTGGGCTCAGCTGTCCAGAGCAAGCCAGAAGATGCTGAAAAATTGGATTTTAATAACTTGGATCTCCACTGCTTGATTCAGAGCTGCAGAGAAGCTCTGTTCCCTCTGAGTCCAGCCTTCAGCCATCCCTTGGATGTGTTACAGCTCCTTCCTGGCTTTTCACTGTGTTCAGCCAGGTGATGTCTTCCTGGTTTCTCCATTTTGATTTCTCCATTTCTTCCTTCCCAAGTGCAGAAACAGAGTTTTTGGACATAAGGGAGAAAGAAAGGACCTTTCTTCACCCAGGGAAGGGGGGCTGGAAGGATATTTATTCCTAAAAAGGTCAGGATTAATCACATCTTTATGTCATTAGTGATATGTATTTGTCTAACCTGTTCTTTAAAAGCTCTGTAGGAGGAACTGTCCAAATTTTCTGAGGGATTTCTGCTGCCCTTCATTAGCACAATCTATCAGTCTAATGTGAAACATTTACCCTGCAAATTTGTCTTCCTTGATAGGCCTCTTCCATAACCTTATATGGGCTGGGAGACCTTTAGTATAGATTAACATCTCTTTATCATTGATTACTCACATCATGATTTCCTAAACAAAAGAAAACCAGTTTTCCCACAGGCCATTTATAAACTTGCTTTCCTTGCTATTTTCCTCTGGACTCTCTCCAATCTTTCTACATCTTAGTGGGATGCCCAATCCTAGATACAACACTCCAGCTGAGGTCTCACCACCAACATAAAGGAAAATAATCCTAATTACCTCCTGTGCCTTCCATATGTCAATTCAGTCAGGAATGAGATGTGCCTTTTCTGCTACAGCAGCACATTGTTGGGTCCTATTTAGTGCTCAGCTCTCACCCTGACTTCTTTTCTGCAGCATTGCTGCTGTGCCAGTTATTTCTTATTTTACATTGGAATTCTCCTTCCTAAGCAGAACACCTATTTATTGATTTTGTTTATATCAGAGCAATTCTTCAATATGCCAAGACCATTTTTGTTTGTCATCCTGCCCTCTGGGGTCCCTTCAAGACCTCTCAGCTAGGCTTTATCAGCAAATTTTATGTGTCTTTTCTATAATACCGTCCAAAGTATTACAGGTAGTATTGAATGAGCCACATGCATGAAAGACCCCCAGAGGAGCCCTTGTAATGCTCTCTGAGTTTGATAGCAAGCTGCAATTTACAGTTGAAATGCTGCATTTACCTGCATCCAAGACATGCCTGTAATCTCAACTTCACCCTTGTGCACAGGGTTCATCAAAGAGAAAGGTTTAATGACTGGACTCAACTCATTAATTTCACTAGGGCAATAGCCAGTTCCTAAACACACAAGGGAGGTTGGGTGGTTTTTTGCATTTTCTGATCTGTCATTGGAAAGAAAGAAGTTATATGTTCTCATCCAAGGCAAAAGATGATAAATATCTCTTTTTTAATAGAAGGGTGAGGCAACTTCAGCTGCCTTACATTTATCAGTGGGAAAAGGCCAGGTTTTGTGAAGCAGCTAATGCATGACACCTTCATGTCCTGCTGTCTGTCCTCAAAGCAGCTAAGATAGACAGACTAAACAAACTTTGAATATTTGACATTCTCAGGGCAGAAAAAATAGCACCTGGAGTGTGGGTAAATATGTTCACAATGATGAAAAAACATTTTAGAAAATTTCTCAGTCCCATCTCCCTCTCAACTGCTTGTAGGATGTTACACGAGCCTGTAAGAAAGCCTCAGTGAAGTCAGCTGAGAACAAATCTACCACTGCTTTCTCACCCCACACTTGTGCTGCCTTGTCAAGGAGGAAATCTGGTTGATCTGACATGAGATATTATTTTCAAATCCCTCATGGCAGTTTCCTCTCAACTGTTTTTTACCAAAGTGCCTGTGGATGGTTCAGTGATTCCTTCCAGAGGCAGCCTAAGGATAAAGGTGAGGCAGACTGGGTCACCCTCATGGTTTTGGGTTCTCCTTTAGGTTCTCTCCTTTCTCTCTTTCAGTACTCTGGCCTCTCTTGTGTCTTCCTCAAGTCTTCAGGGGTAATTGCAAATGGTTCACGGATTATTTTGGTGAACTCCTTGAAAATCCTTTGAATGACATGACACCTTATGAATTTCAATAGCTCTATTTTATCTACATGGTCTTTGACCTACTAATTTTCTGTTTGAGCTTTGTCCTCTTATCATCTTTTTAAAATTAATTGGCTTAAGTAGCTGTTCATAATTTTTTAACATAGTCTGCAGCAAAGCATTGAATTCTTCAGTCTTCTTTGGATCATGTACTATTTATTCTCATTCCCTGTAAAGTAATGGACCAGTAATTTCCTGTGGTTTTTCCTACTTTCAGTGTATTTTTAAGATTTTTTTGTGTTACTCTTTATGATCCTTTCTACCCGCAACCCATTTAATCCCAAACCCTCACTGAGGTTTTTATCTCTTGTCCTTAATGATAGACTTTTTTCCCTTTTGTGTCATTATTTCTTTTTCTTAGTTTATTTTGGGGCCCTTAAAGTACTCCTGATGCAGTTGTAATGGTTTCTCACTGTGCTCTCTGTCCTTCCCCTGTATCAAGATAGGCTGCTATTGTGCCTTTAATACACTCTCTTACTGTAACTGCCAGCTCTTCTGCCCTCCTTTATCCCTTAAATTACCTTCCCAAGAGACCCTTTGGATGAGTTCCCTGGGCTTGGTGAAATTTGCTATTTTTAATTTTTTTTTTTTTTTTGGAAGTCCTTTTTTCTCTGACTTTTTTCTCTGACTTTCATTTTTTTCCTTAGAATAGTGACTTACAGCCCTTTCACCTTTCACCTCCCCTTTTCAGATTCCTTTCCAGTTCCTCTCTACTAGACAGAACCAAATCCAAAACACTTTGTCTCTTTACAATTTCCTTTACTGTTCGATATGTTCCTGATTAATTTCAAGGATGTTACAGATAGTTTGAACCCACCATGTTCTCACAGTAAATATTTGGGCACTTGATACTCCTTATTGACACTACAAGCTCTCCTCCAAGTATTCACAGTCCACAGAAGATGCATCTCCTTCCACTACTCTCCCTCATACTCACAGGGAGACAGCAGCAAACCTTCACCACATCTGAACTTCCTGGGAAATGCACATGTTTGACACCAAATACAAAACCTTCTTTCCTTCCTGTTCTTCCAGAACCTGCTGTCCCCACTGTAAACATATTCTTTTCTTGCTCATCCCACTGAAGGAGGACTGAAATGGGACATTCTTCTTGTAACACCTCATGTGCAGATGTGTTTGAGGTTCCAGGACTGGAGTTAAGAAGAATCTTCTGCCTCAGATTACCTTTTCAGCCCAATTACCTGCACCTACCCATGGTCATGGAAGATGCCTAATGAAAGAATACCAAAATAAAGCAGGAATGGGCTGATATTGCCCTATTTCTGTGGCATTTTCCTCCACCTTCAGGCAGATTCCAGCTTGGGGTTTTCTCATGCTGCTTTGAGTTTAACAGGCCCTGATAGTCCTTTCTTCCACACAGTGCCTAATTGCTTCTTGAGCCTATTTATAACTTCCAGAGCATCTTATTGTGATGAATTTCATGATTTAATTATGCACTGTGTGAGCAAGCACTTTGTGTAAATCTTCTGACTGACCATCTCATCTGGTACTCTCTAGTTCTTGTGTAATGACTCCACGCTGAGTCAAATCTCTTTTTTTCAAGGCTAAAGACTGTCATGGGTCAGAGCTGTTGTCTACCTTTGATCACCTCTCTTGACTTTTTCTTTAGTAATTCAGATTCTTCTCTACCTTTCTTAGATGGGATAACCAGCAACACACATGTTGCACTGGCAATACAAGCAGCAAAGGTGTTTGTTTTGGGTGTTTTTTCTAGACCCACCACGCTTTTTTTTTTTTTTTTTTTAATTGACACAGAAATTAATTTTTCAGTTTCTCTCCCAGCATCAGAAGATCATTCTGCAAAGTTTTGCAATTTTTATGACAGCATGTGATACCACATCTGCAGTAAAGTTTGTTGTCCTACTGCTCAAGATTTTTCATTTCTAGTCAGCTGCTGCCACTATTGATTGTGCAGTTTTGTCTCTATTGATTATGTGGTTATTCTGGAGCCTCACATCTACTGACTTTATTATTTTAATTTTTTTTTTAAGATCAAACAGTCTAAAAAAATTGATTGGGAACAGATGCTACTTGTAGGCACTGTAGACCTTTGATCAAAATTCTTGAAGTGCTTTTGCTTTTCTTGAACCCCTCAAATAATCCCCATGCAGTAGAAGTTGGTTTTATGTGTGGCCACTCAAGAGCAGCTCAAGGCTGGTACCTTCAGTAGCAGCTCCATATAGCTCTGACTTCTTTTTTAAAGAAAAAAGGTCTTTTTTCTTTAAAAGTTCATATGTTAAGTGTTAGGGACACTGACAGCAAGGAAATTATTATCTTTGCTTTGAGGAACTGTGGCATTTTTTGCAGCTGTGATTGCAAGCAAATGTTTAGCAAGTGGGAGGCACTACAGAGCAAGGCCCTTTATCCATCACATTACCCTAATAATTAAATTGTCAGCCAGGGAAGTCAGACTTTAATAGGAAAAAAAAATATTCAATCAAACAGTGGCAAAAAAATTGTGATTATTCCTCCAGTTAAACCTATATATTTTAAAATCATTATGTTTGAGTAAGGCACTGCTCAGAACACAGATTTTAAATTTTTTAAAATACTTTTTATATGTTTTTAAATAACAAAAAGTGATTTAACGACTCTCCATTGTTCCTGTGACTGTGGGAAACAATTATCCTAAGAATTACTGGTAATGTCTTTACTGTGGTTTATTTACAAAATTAACTCCAGGGGCGTTTCCTGGAATCTCCAGGCACCTTTTCCTCCAGGATGTAAATCCACCTGCTGGTCTGCTTCTCCAGAGGTCTCCCTGTGGGACCATTCTCCTGGGTGTTGGATTATAGGGGGAAGTCACCCAGCTGCTCTGGTCCCTTTGCAGTGACACAGACAGCTGTGCGCTGCATTTTTTTCCTAAATATTGGGTTTTAAAAGACCTTTTTCCTGCTTTCTGCTTCTACTCCTTGTGATTCAGATATAGTGAAAGGGGTGGCTTGGAAAGAGCCACAGAGTGTCAGTACAAGATTATGAAAAATGTAATAGTGAAGTGAGATGTTTGCCCCTGATGGTGGCTCTGCCCTAACTCAAAGGCATCATCCCTCCAAAAAAATCAGTTTTATTCTCCTTCTCTCATGTTAGCTTTCAGGATCTGTCCTGATAAATGTTGCCTGACTGTAAGGATGGACTTTGGGATAAGAATAATTTACCTCTGGGAAAGAGACGAACCCTGCCCATTGACCTTTATCTCTGATTGGTAGAGAAACTGGGCCCCATCGTGCTTGGCCAAAAACTCTTTAACCCAGAAGACTTAATGGTGTATCTGATCCAGATGAAACCACTGGCCACAGAAGGCTGAATGGCATTTGTGAATTCACCCCTGAAGAAAAAGTCAAAATTATCATCAATCCTTGAAAGAGCCATGAAGATAATAACATCTGCTTCTATATTTTGACCCATATTTTTCTACACTTGGACTAATAGAGGAATACAGCACACACCACACTGTGAAGAGCTGGAAAAGGCTGATTTCTTTATGTCAGTAGTTTCTTTAATGACTCCCTGTGGTAAACTACATTGTGGCTGTCATCGCCTTTGTCCTCCTCCAACCAGGCCCAGAGAGAGAGAAGTGCAAGGCTTTAGGATCCCATTACCAATTTCCTGAGCAACAGAATGCCAAGCTCCAATTTGTGTTCTAATTTTAACTACAGTATAGATTTTTAAATAAGTTTCAAGCTTCCTATTAACATGATCTGTCTGCTCCTTTGGTGCTCTCTCATCCCGTTCTGATCGACCCATGAATGGGTTCCCTGTATTATTCATTGTACACTAAATTAAGCTTTTAGTGTTAAAGGCTTTCAAGTGCAGCTTTCTTTCTGTAGAACTCATTACCTGTGTCAATACACAAAGCAAAAGCACTTGATAGATTTAAAACATCCAGTATCTTCCCTTTTTTATAGTTGTTATTATGACTCAGGAGCATCTGTTATTCTGCTAATATTCCTGATTGTCCTGATATTAATTTCATTACACAGCAAATGTGCACTATAGAGTTTCCAAGTGTCTTTGTATGACATGAACTTTAATTAGACTTTAGTTTTTCTTAAAAGGAGTTAGACAAATGAGAGTTATTACGGTTGGTCATGGCTTTGTACACCTTCAGAAACTAGGAAACTTGTTTTCATCACCTGTGGAAATTCAGGAATAGTAGCATAGAAAAACCACAAATAATAAATGACAAAAAAAAGCAAAAATGAAGTGCAGGTTTCAATGGTATACTGCTGAGTTTGTTATGTCCTTGAATTTAGATTTTGTGGGGAAACATTTGAATAAGTGTATAATGAATTCTTAGCTGCATTTCCCTGCACTGCTCACTGAGGCACCCCACAGAAGGTGTCACCCACAGATGTGTGGCCCCCACATCTCTGTGGCAGGAAGAATCAGAATTTTCTTGATTATACAGTCATTACCCACTCAGGCAGGACTTCCTAAAAATGACTGCACAGGTTACTTCTCTCAAAGCTGATGTTCCAAGCCTGTTCAGGGCTGTAGCTCTACTAATGCCTAACATTTTCTTCCCTGCTTCTTCAGTGTCAAAATTACATGTCCATGCTCCCAAGCTGCAGTGTCCTGTCCCTTTACAATGCTACCACTATAGGACATAGATTAAACTGAATCACTGAACCCAAAACTTTTAAAACCTTGATTATTTTACACAGGTAGACAAAGTACAGTGATCTGACTTCAACATATTCCTCTGTTCCCATTGCCCAAAGAACCAATTTCCAGCAAAGCCTTGCAAACCATTTTAGCAGCTCAGCAGAAGCTGTGGAGTTGAAAACTGCCATGGGGAAGAAAAGGCTAGCAGGGCTCAAAAGGGCATCAGGAAGATGCTAACTTCTCTGCTCTGGGAAAGAAAAATTAGTGGAACAACACCCTCACACACAGCCTTGTGAGTGAGATTTTCTTCACAGGCACAGCATGCAAGGGTTATGGACATTTGGGGGTTTGCTTCATTTTCAAAGAAAGCTGAGATACAAAAGGGCAGCTTGCAGAGCAAATGAACACGACCAGTTATCTCAGAACTTCAGCCTGCTGTGAACCAAAACTAAACCCTCCTGCAGCTTCTGCCAAGCTGTTTCATTTTGTTAGTCCAGGCATAAACGCCTACTATACAAATAATGGACAGCCAATGTCTTGTTTAATTGACCTTGTTGAAAATGCCAGGGAACCAAGCAGAAATTGAGCTGCTGCATGTCAGAGGGGACTGGGGCATGGGAAGGGCAGAGCTGGTATTTAGACTCAAAATATGAATGAGCAGGAAAAGCAAATTATCTTCCTCATTTCAGCTACTAATGAAAATTCCTTGTTTTTCTGAAAGAAGGAAGGACCTTGGAAAAAAGGTGCACTAAGGGTGTCTATGTATGGTGGTTAAAGAACACAAATCTTTAGGTTTATGCCTCTGGGTCACAGCTTCTGTGTCTCACCAGTGTTTGTGATCAGACCCTTTTGCAGTGGATTTGGTTATTTTAGAAAGGCACATACAGGTTCTTTCCTCACAAAGATGGAAATCTCTGATAGAGACAGACATGTCAGGGTTTGCCTCCTCCCTGAAAATTCAAGTCCCTTCCATTTTTTCCAAGTTAATAGCTCCTGTAAGACATTGAAATGGTTAAAGCAAAAATCAACTTCCTTATTTAAAAAAAAAAAATAAAACTTGGAGAAAGAAAATATTAGGGGCTTAATGACTGCATTATTTGGGAGTTGATAGTCATATTCCAGGAGCTTAAATAGATGACCTATGAGAGGAGGTGGGTATAATGCATTCTGTAGTACTGGGTAATGTATTCTGAGCCTCTTGGTTCCAGGGCAGAGGATGTTAAAAAAACAAAAACCAAAACAATAAACCACAAACAAAACCCCAAACAAAGCCCAGAAATAATCTTGGTTAGGGGAAGAAGTGATTTCAGCACTGTTGCTGTTGATCAGCCCCTCCCTGCTTGTCCCCATCTTCACTCTTATACCAAGGTGAAAACAAAAAATCCATAAGCCAGGAGTAGTGTCAGCATGGAACATCTTCCAGGCTGCCTTTGTCTGCTTGCTAATAATGAAAGTCTATTTTTAGCTCAGTGCAGAGCAGGGAAAGTGTGCTGTGGGTGACAATGTGATATGGATTTCACAGTCCATCAGTTTGGATTTCAAGTTTGCAGTCCTCTCTCGGACTAATTGAGAAGTCAGACACTGTTTTGGGATGTTACAGGCAATGCAAAACAGGGCTCTTGGTGCTTGTTCCGAGCATTTGGGGTCAGGCTGGCTGGGGTGACATCAGAGCACTCTCAGATCAGTCAGGCTTTTCACAGTGGCCTGAGAAAACCCATCTCACAGAGAGAGGCTTTGCATGCTGAGCATCAATGTGCTCATGGGCTTAATATCTGTCACAGCCCATCACTCCATGTTACTAATCAGTAGAAGTCCCAGATTAGATTGCAGCCTGGCCCTGGGACCAGGCCCTGCAGACACAGTGGGAGTGTGGTTACATCCATGCAGCAGAACCCCCCAACCACCTCTCTTCCTTCTGCCCCTCCTGGACCTGACCATTTGGGCCACCAGTGCCCCATGGCCCCAGCTGTTTCTGGGGTTTCACTGGGAAAATGTGCCAAAGACCAAGTAACAACAAAAGGAAAGGGGAGGAGATGCTTTGGCACAGCCCAGCTTCATCATTCCCTGTCACAGACATATTTTCTGAAAAATCCTTTTGCCAGGATCTTTTCTCCTGAGAAGCTGGGAAGCTTCAGCTTCTCCATGTTTTGCTGCTTTGGAATGTGATTTGGAGAATTGTTTACCCAGCGTGTGCATTGTTTTTACTTGATGACCAATGACAGCCTCCTGTGTCGAGGCTGTGAGCAGTCACAAGATTTTATTATTCATTTCTTTCTTTGCTAGCCTTCTGATGAAATCCTTTCTTCTATTCTTTTAGTATAGTTTTAGTATAAAATTTTCTTTTAATATAATATATATCATAAAATAATAAATCAGCCTTCTGAAACATGGAGTCAAGATTCTCATCTCTTCCCTCGTCCTGGGACCCCTGCAAACATCACCACAACTCCCCCTGTGCTGTACCAGCACAGTTGAAGGGTGGCATCAGGAAGGTGATGGTGGGGAAGGTGGGGAAGTCCTGGGAGAGAGATGTGGTTGCCCTCAGGGAGGAAAGGGGACACGCTCAGAGCTGGTGAGCAGCAGATTGCAGCAGTGGCACTGCCTTGAAAAACAGATCCTGCTCCAGAAGAGCAACTTTTGGAGCTGAAAAAACCTGGAAACAGTAATAGAGGCAAAAGAGGCTGAACTGTTTTCCTGGCAGAGTGAGAAACGGAACTTGTGTCTTTTCCTACTCAGCCATGTCTGTCATTTTGATCCACTGATGAATGAGTCATACCACCACCTTATAGGAGCAGAAATACACTTGGCCTTTCTGTGGAGGGGCAGAAGAAATGATCCATGGGGTCTGTGCCCACTCTCATATAGGACCTCAGGGAACCACTCCCCAGAATGTGCCCAGCCTGCTGTAACCATTGCTGTGGCCACGTGGGTGGGTCTCACCACATCTGCAGCTTCATTGCTGTCCCAGGGCCATGAGGCTGATTGCACTCAAAGCAGTGCAAATGGGGCCAAATAAACAGAAAAACAAAATATTCAGCTTGGATACTCCATGGTCCCAAATAGCTCCCAAACTGCTGGGAACAAGCTGCTGTCTCTTTGGAGTGTGAGAACTTGGGTGTTCTTCTACTTTGTCTTGCCACAAGTCCAGTCCTTTGGGCTCAATTCCATCCAGCTGCCTCCTTCTAGACATGTTTTCTTCCAGTGCTGAAGGACAAATGCCTTGATGAGGCAGCCCTGGCTGGTTCCTAGGCTTTTACCATTGCCATTTCAGCTGGCAGCCACACAGAAGGTGCTAAGAATCACAAGTTACAGTGCCTTTGCTATGTCCAGGCACTGAATACCACCCAGCTCTGGCAGCTCTAAGATGTGGTCTCTGTGGAGTGAATGCAGTGCTTAATTTTAAGCCTACAGGTTTCAGAGGTTTAGTATTTGCTTTTCAGGCTTTTTCCTCTTGCAAGTCTGTCTGATGTTATTTTAGGCAGACCATATGGTGTCTTAGGGCAAGAAGAAAGACTACATGACCTTCTGCATTTTGCCCCCTTTTTCCTACAAGAAAGATGATGATAAGTCTCAGTAGTTTCACATAAGAAGAGCCTGTTCTCAAGCGCTGCAAGAGCTTTTTTTAAGGATTACTTCCAAACTGGTTTGTTTTTTGCTAATTCTTTAAACACAAGGTATCACAAGCTCAGTTAATCATTTATGACTGGAGCAATGGCTGCTCTTGACTTCATGATCAACTCTTGAGGAATTTTAGGTCCCTATGGGATCCTGAACTGAGTTTTAATGCAGCTGAAGTCCCTGTTGCCACGTTCAACTTTCATCTCCTTCCCTCCTCTATGTTTTCAGTTAAGTTCAGACCTTCTTCATTTACCTGTCTGTAATTCAGTCTACTTGACATAGTCCTAATATTTGATAATAAAAGACTTCTTGGCTCTAGGAAAAGCAAGAAAATTGTTGCTTAGCCTCTTGACATTCCCATCTTTCTCCTGCTCAAACACACCCACACAGAGTAATTTTTCTGCCTTGGGAAGAACTGCTCTACAGCCACAAGTTATTAGTTTCATAAATTTCTAAGGCCAGTTAACTGATAAAACCTCCACACCTTGGATGGTGTTTGATGAAGAAGTCCTTGACTTGCATCTGATAAGGGGAAAATTCTGGATTATCCTGCATCCTTGCTGTCTATGGCTTGCCATGAAGACATTAAGAAAGGAAAAAGGATAGCTAACTTAGTCAGTGAGGCTAAAAATACACTCTTAGAAAATGTAAGAAGCAAATTCCCAAACTGTTACATATTCTGATAAGAAGTCTAAATACAGAATGTTGTCTCTTGTCAAAAGCAGTTTGCTTTTTCCCTTTGCTGAGCAGCCTTTGGCTTCTGCTTTTGCACTGGGTAAAATGAGACCTGGATCACCTGTCCATGACTGTACCATGCCCTTTCTGCTGACGAACAAACAGCCTGCTGCATGTGGAAAGTACAGCAGCATGGTTTTATCAGCAGTAAAATCTGCAGCTGGCAGGGGCAAGGTGAGTAACTGTATGGATTATTCCAGAGTTGGGAAGATGTTGTGATGACCCTCAAGCCAGTGACACTAGGAGTCAAATTTTGCCTGTACAAATCCTGTATTGAGTCAAGTACAAGATTTATCATTGCATTGACTCTTCTCTGGAGTAACAGCTGCTGCTTGATCAAAGTAACTTGGTCTTGTTCTGAGACTGACTTGATATTCAGAACCCTCTGCATATGACTCTCCACAGAAACAATTGTTTGAGTGCATCACATGATAATAAACAGTCCTGATTTCTTTATTCAGGCCTTGAAACTCCAGCCCATCACACTTCTCCACACAGCAACGAGTGCACCAGAGCACTTTGTGTCCCTTCTTTTGAGGGCTGCATCCAGAGAGTCTTCAGAGGCCCCCAGTGCCATCTGCATGTTTTACATATAGATACCTATTCATAAACAGAATTCTACTTATAAACAGAATTCTCTTGCACGCTTTGATTTTAATTAACAGGCTGTCACTGGGACAATCAGTGTAGAGCATCAACAAGTAGCTCATTAGGGCCATCAGACACAGATTCAGGGCTGGGCAGTGTGATGGACAGAAATCAAGTGTAGAGAGAGGCTGGTGCAGTGACAGAGCACAGTGCAGAACACAGATATGATAAAGGTCTTGGGATCTACACCAGCAGGACACTATGCTAAAAATCTCTGTTCAACAGGTCCATCATTTCCACTTTTGGAGTTACTCTGAGCTCTATCAGCTCAGACACTATGAGACACCCCAGAGCGCAAGCTCTGAATTTATGGGTTCCATAGGAGATTGTTTCCCAGCTAAAACAATTGGTGTTGGCACATCAAGTGGGGCAAACAGAGGTGGGGGTAGTAAATTCTTGGCTTTGCCAATTTGTTTCTTCCTCTGTATATCTTGGAGGATGTCAGTGCCTTGTTGCTACAATGCACAGATGGCTTGGTTGCTCCATATTGAGGGTTTTTCTTGTTGTGAGTAAACTCCTACTCCTAGGAGGTGTGTCATGGGGAGGCAGAAGTATGTTTGTGTGGGGGACAAAAGATAGGCAAGGGCTTATAATGATGTTTTTTGTAAGTTTTTTGAAAACTGTGTGTTGCACTGTTGTGTGGAAATAGTGATCTGATATACTTAGCACAGGGAAGATGTGTTGGCTCAGCCTCATCAAGGATAAAATAACTTCTTTAATCTACTCAGGATCTTGCTTTTTATTCTATTTTGCAATCTGCCAGTGTTGAGGGGTGAAGGGGAGAGAGGTGAGGGGAAACCTGGGAGAGCTGGCAGTAATAACAGATCCAAGCTTTGACAGACTCTGGTGGAATAACTTAATTAACTAATGGCCTGCATGGAGCTGTAATGGGATCCGAAAACAGAAAGCTTTTAAGCAAAACTTAAAGCCAACAGCATCAATAATGGTGAGTGGAGGGCACTTTTCTCCCTGTGTTTTTTTCCTGTAAGAATGGTGACACAGCCCCTCACCTCCTCTATCCCTAAAGGCGTTTCTCCATCTAGTGTCCCTGGGCAACAATTACAGCCAGTTTGAGCCCACTGTCCCCTTCCTGCTCCCATATGGCTCCTCACAAACACACAGAAACATTGAGCAGAGAGAAATAAGATGGGTCCATGGAGCTGGCCTGGGCTGCAACCACCTCTGGGAATGGTTCCAGTCACCGGCTCCTTCTCTGGCGTTTGGGGCTGATTTGCTTTGTCATGTTATCATGGAGCACATGCAAATTTTGATCTTTCACTTTTCCTCATCCCTTTGAAACTCCTCCTCTCTCAAATCTGACTATTTGGAGTTGCTTTGCCAAGCTGATATGAAAGTCAGGGTTTGAGGCTTCTGGGACAGGTCCTTGCCTCCATGCATTTATTTTAAAGGGAAATTTAGTGTATGGGAACTGCCTGCTGCTCCCCCAGCATATCCTGCAAACTTCCCTCAGCATTATCCCAGCCCCTAGTGTGCACATGTGTTTATGCACATTGCTGGGAAGTCTAATGATGTGTTTTAGGCAAAATCATGTCTAAACCATGAAGGCCAGCAGAACCTGTCATGTCACTTTCAGTACTTGCCTCTCTGCTGAGCTTTTAACATGAGTAATTATACCACAATCTTTATCTGCACCACTATTATTAATTTTTTGGATGACGATGTCGCCTCTCTTCCAAGCACAGCACCCCTGAGGCCCTGCAGCCTGCACATATGGTGACACATATCTCTGTTCCAGAAAGGTAGGTGGTCAGGCTGTTCTTGCTCTTCTCCTTAATTTTCTCCTACATCCATACCTCTTTTTGAAAACTGAAAGTTCCAAGCTTCTTTTCACATTTCCCTCCCAGCACCAGCTTTTTCTGTGAGGTCAAGCACAGGCCTGTGGGAGCTTGCTGGGCAGCAGCAACAGCAGGAGCAGAAAGCGAGTGTGGACAGATGGCTCTGGGCCGAACCTCCTGCCTGTCAATGGCTGGCAACTCCTCCAGATTCTGTGGTGCTGCAGGGAGGGCAGGGCACTGCCAGATTCTGCCTCCAGTCTTGCTGATTGCACCTGCCAGCAAGAACATATGGTCCTTGGTGCTTCCAGAGAGCCTCCAACAGGAGATGGCTGCAGGTCCCCCACTGCCACTCAGGGCTTGTCTGGTCCTGCTGGCTGGCACCAGCTGAAACAGCACACAGCAAAGTGCCTTGGAGTGCCCCAAAGAGGGCATCCCACAGTCAGCCCAAAAGGCAGTGAAGTCATCAGTGAAGAATCAAAAATACTGAGGCTTTGCTCTGTCCTACTTAGAGCCACTTCATCAAAGGCTGTTGGGAACCAGGCTGTGTTTCTCACAGAAATGTGACA
This sequence comes from Molothrus aeneus, assembly GCF_037042795.1. Classification (NCBI taxonomy): domain Eukaryota; kingdom Metazoa; phylum Chordata; class Aves; order Passeriformes; family Icteridae; genus Molothrus; species Molothrus aeneus. The sequence continues at coordinate 148,595,425 of NC_089646.1, read as the reverse complement.
CCTGAGGATGGTTTACTCTCTGTGCCTGCAGATGAGAATAGGAAAGCCATGGTAGGTAGAGCATGATCAGGGCAGTACCATGTTCTTGCAGAATGACATTCCCATCCTACTTTGGGACAGGTGGTCCTGCTGTGTGCCTGTCAGCTTTACACATCAAATCAGAAAATAAAACTCTCTGTCGCTTTAGGAAGCAATAGGACTATAAGATTGGTTCACAATGCATGAATCCCAGCAAAATAGCCATGCCTTGGAGCTTCAGGAGCTCCAGATCCTTACCCTGGGATATATTAGGATACTCTCATCTATGTTATAAAAAACTCACTTTAAATGTGAGGAGGCTTTGTCCCGTGGCTCTAATGGAATTGATATTCAAGGGTCCATCAAAGAGAGCAGTGAGTCCTGGACTCTTGTCTGGATCATGGATGGACCCCTTGCATGGTTTGGCAGATGTCCATGGAGGCTAAACTTCTGTCCATTTGAGTGCAGGGCAAAAAAACTACTTTGTGATTCTGTACTCCTCTCACAGGAAGCATAAATCTGCAAAATTTGGGGAATTTTGATTCCAAAATTGCATTTCATGGCTGATCACAAGACAGCAATGTCCATAACACAAGCACAGGGTTACTACTGGATACTCCGTGAGGGAGTGGCAGCCTTAGAGGACAGCTCTGCTGGGGTTGGTTCATCTTGCACACAACCCAACAATAGGAAGAACTGAGAAGCCTCATAATGTGTGTAAAACTTGTATCAATCAAAAGTGGGACTGTGGCTCTGAGCACATAGCTAAAAGAGCATTTGATTGAATAGCATCAAGGAGTTTAGCATGAGATGAGTCCAGAGCCCCAGGGAGATTGAGTTATGACTGTGGCGTAATTAGTACCTAAGTTATCTGGTTCAGTTTGCTCACATACCCATCTCCTGCTGTACTACCCATGTCTGTGTGGACTGCCTATCTCCATCAAAAGAAGCCACGTGGCATCCTGGGATTAATCTCCCTAAAACCCACTGGGAAGAGACTAAAATAGTCTTTGCATTTCTGGCTGGGAGGAACAGTGTTGTCAGTCTGATACCTTCAGTTCTCTAGTCCTGAATCTGCTTTATCATGGAAGTGACTCTCTGCAAAACAGTTAAAACTCCTGATCTCCTTTCCAATTTTTGCTAGTGTTAGACAGGGCACCTGTCTTTCTGTATTGAGATGTAGAACTTAGCACAATATGGTTCAGATCTCAGGTGGATAAAGATATTTCAGCATAAGATATTTCAGCATAAAGAGATGATGACAGTAATTGTCTGGATCAGAGTGATGGAGACCCTTTGTGATAGCCAATCAGATTTCCATATGCCCTCAGGTTGTCATTAGGCCAACAGCTTTGAAAGCAGCAAGGAACTTAGCAATTCTAGAAAATGAATTAAAATTTGAAAATCATTAAAAAGATTAGTAAACAGTTAATCACAAGTTTCCAATGAAAGGTGAAATGCTAATTATTTCCACCTAATTATGCTAAAATCTTCAGAGAATTCAAATATTGGCATGACCTATAGTTTACTGAGACCCAGATGACACCCACGTACCACCTAATTAGCAATGACTTCCCACAGAAGGCACCTCTTTGAAGTATTACATTTTCTACATGCTTTTCCATATTAACACTGCAAAAATAACCTTCCCTACTTGCTACAATAGGGGATGAGTCAGACACATCATTGCAGAGCACCAGAAACCTTCCCCGACCAGAATAATCCTTGTAACACTTGCTAATGAGTGAAAGAGGAGGGGGCCTGTTCTCATCTCCCTGTCAATGGGAGCTAAGTGTGCGTAGGGAGGAGAGAACACAATTAAAATCATTGGGATAATTTGCATTAGATACACATTATAATGAATACACACTAAGCATCAGGGAATAATTACCTGATTTTATTAGTAACCAGGTCATGCTTTGGTCCATGGCCCTGTACCCACAAGCTATGACTTACCCTGGTTTCCAAAAGGCAGCAATGCTATCCAAGCAGAGCCCACAGCTGCTGGGGAAAGCAGGGCAGGCAATTAACCACCGGTGTCAGACCTTTGTGTGTCCCTCAGCTCAACTCTTATTTTCTTTCTGGGAACATCATAGACACAGAGGTCATGCTTTGGATTCATTACTTTATGGAGCAGCATCTTCTTTTCCTATGTGAAGCCTACAGAAAGGAAACAGGGGCTTCGCTTTGTGTTCTCACTGGATTTGTCATCTCCACAAGTTGTTCAGTTTTGTCTAGGATTTAGTCACCAATGAACAATGTGAAGAAATCATTCTCATGACAGCACAGAAATACAGACTCTTATGCATGCTTGGGAAGCAGGGGGTAAACAGGTGAAACTGGAAGTCCCACTGTATAGAAACATACGCAGCTTTGCTGAAGGCATTTCTTTATGTAAAGAAGATTGACATTTCTTGCAAGTTTATGTTCTTAGTTGCAGTTACCAGTAAAGAAAAATCTCTTGGTATCAGGCACTGCCTGGGGAACAAGCAAGAGAGAGAAAAAGTATGAGTGAAGTAGGCTAATACAGAAAGTTTGTGCTTTCCTCCCCAAGCTGTCTCCCCAAATCTGGTTAACAGAGGAAATAAATAAAACCACAAGGAGAAGGCACTTCACTTACACAGCTTTTGGCTTTCTAAAGTTACAGTCTGACATAGAAAGTGCTTCATGTTTTCTCCACCTACTAATCCTGGTGGCAGTACAGGACATGACACACCAGCCAGTGCAGCTGGGATCTCTGTGCAAACATTTCCTTCTGCAGAGGACCTTGGTGAGGTGAAGTAAACACAAGCAGGAATGGGGACTTGCACTTGATTCTGAAATATTAATGTCCTATAGCCTGATATAGAGTAGATTTATCTGCCTAAAATAAGATCATCACAGGTAAAACTCCACTGCAGGGGAATGGGGAGTTTGAACAAGAAAGTAGATTGTAGTTCAGTGTGGGATCTATCCTTGTTTTCTCATGTAAAGAAAAAAATACATGTAAAACTCATTCCAGGATGAAAAGAAGGAAAAAAAGGTAAGTCCCCTGGTGATTACTATTAAAGTGCCAGACATTGGAATCCAAAATACAGGTTATCTAAAAGTTTAAAAAATATGGATTATTCTTCTGGGGTATGTTGTATTTGCTTGAATTTATCTCAACCCACCAGTCCTTGCACTTTTACCATTCCAATTCTTTCCCCCATTGCATGGAGCAGAGCACTGATTGTGTTTGTGTGGGGCTCAGCTGCCCACTGAGGTTAAATCACAATATCCAGTAACATAAATCTCTGATCTGTGGAACCCTGGGCACCCACAGCCCACCACTCGTATCAGGTCACTGCAGACTGAGATCCTTCAAGTGATATTTCATAGAATTACAGAATGGCTGAAATGAAGAAGGACCTCTTGAGATCTCCTCCAACTCCTCTGCTGAAGTGGAGCAGGGTGCCCAGAACTGTGTCTGATTTGGTTCTGAGTACCTCTGGGGATGGACACTGCATAACATATTCAGACAGCCTGTCCCTGTTTCCTTTCTGACTGCCCTCACAGTGAAAAAGTTTTCTCTTGTGCACTTTCTTTCTGTACTGAAATGTGCATGAGCTCCTCTGTCATAAAGCTGGTGAGTACCTAAATTGTTTGGGGAAATCACAGGGAGAAAAGCATGTAGATCAGTAAAAAGAGGTTCCTCTGCTGCTTGGTGGCTGCCTACTTTAGTCCTAATCTTGTAAATAGTTTCTCATGTGGTAACTGGAAGTCATTTGCTCTGTTAGGTTTCTGTAGCTAGCTGTGCACTCTTTTGTAGGAAATAAGAGAACCTGCACTTTTAGGTAGCAACCTACTAAATCCATCATTAATAAAATTTTAAAAACCATAATCTCAAGGAATAAGTGATTTGATAGAAATGGAGTCCTACCACCAAGGATAAAAAACAGCACATTAGGGCTGGAGCATCCTTTACCCCAAAGCAAAACAGAAGCAGAAAAATAAACTGCATTTCACCTTATATTTGTGGCACTTGATGATGGCAGTTCTGGATTTTATTGAACATGGATGTACCATGTTGCTGTGAAGGAGGAAACACAATGATTATCCAGAATTATGGATTACAATGTAATATTGGTCCTAGAGATTCTGTCCATGTCCCAGAGACAGGAGACCTCTTGGATATTTTTCATCCAGTAACTATGTTTTCTTCACTGGGCTTTGTCAACAGATTGCTCTGAGCAGAGCTGGGTTCAGCAGACAAGTTCCTCCATCTGGAAATCTTAGGGTAGCACAGTCCACTTCAGCAAACCTGCTGCAGATTGGAGTCAGTGGTGAAGGTGATAAAGGATGCAATTTTAACACTTTTTTACATATTTGGCAAATGGATTATTGGATGTGTTATTAGTTTTGCTCTGTAGCTTGCACAGTTCTATTTTATTGAGTAATTTACATGACATATAGGAGTTGTATTCCAATAGATATTATTTGGAGCTATTTCTCATTTTCTTCGATTTCCTCTTTTATCTTCCATCAGCAGAAATGCTTACACCTCTTACACACAACATCCACTCGCTTATTTCAATTTACCCCTCCCTCTAAACAAAGTACTTAAAGAAAGAAACAATTGTTTTGAATAATTAGCATCATTAATCCTAGCCTGTTGATTCCTGAATTGTCACTTCAGCCCATAAAATTGCTTAGATTGCAGCTTTCATGCAATGCATCACAAAACACTTCACAAATAATAGCTCAATGAAACACGAGAGATCAACAAATCATCACCAGAGCAAAAGGACATGTCATAAAATCTTTTTTTTGAACAATGCAAGTGCTATCAAACAATTTAAAACCAGATACAGCCTATGCTTCTGTGTACTTCTCAGCAGAAGGAAATTCTGTGCATGAGGTGCATACCAAGTAAGAGCTTTTGAGCCATGCAGGCTCAAGCAAACTTTTCTGTAGCAGATTTTCCTCTGATCTAAAAGGATGCTCATAGATTTAAGGGGGAAGATTGTGCTCCCATGTAGGATTTATTTTCTAAGAAATATATGATTTATTCATATCTGAATATAAGCAGGACAGGAATTTAAATTTTAGCAGTGTACCTAACTAAAATTCTTATATGTGGCCTTTAGTTAAACCTGAGCACACATTTCCCAAGTGGGGGGAGCAATTTTCAACTTATGGATGTCCTGGTGGAGTCTTAATGCAAAATAATCTGGGAACTGCACATTCAAGGACATTCTACCTGAATGTGTAGTGACTTTAGCCTTCAAATATATCTCTGATCTGCTGAATTTCAGGGGATTATTTACAACCAATGGGAGAAAGCATGAAGCTCTTGTTCTTCTGGATCTTAAAGAGATAAGAGAGAAGGCTGAAAGTGACATAAGCCTGCTCTTTTTATCTGTTACCTTGTGTGAAGGCAGATCTGAACCACAGCCACAGATGAGTTATCTCCTTGAGTTTCTCTGCATTGTTCACAGAGGTGAAACAGCCAAGATTCAGTGAAAATTACACCCTGGCTAAGCCAAAATTTCACCAGGATCCCTGATCCATTCTATTGGATAAAACATTGATGTTGTGTATCTTTTTTTATGGAAAGAACCTTACAAAGGGTTTTCAAATCTGAAAGATTTCTCTCCGGAAATAACTGGAAAATGCTTTTGATTTACAAGGCATGCTGAAAATACTTCCCAGAGGCTGCAGACTGGTATAACTGTGGACAACCTTGACAAAGAACTGCAGTAATATCTGTGAAAAAATGCATGGATAATATTTCCAAGTCCCATGGTAGACATTGGTAGCCACCACTCAGCAATCTGTATTCAGTAAGACAAAGGTAATGGGAAGGAGGGATGCTCAGAATGACCACATTTGTCTTCCCCAGTCCCTGTGATGGAGCCTGGCTTTCCTGGGGATGGCTGAACACCTGCCTGCCCATGGGAAATGGTGAATTAATGACTTATTTTGCTTTGCTTGTACATGAGGCCTTTACCTATTAAACTGTATTTACTTCAGCCCACGAGTTTTCTCACTTTTACCCTCCCAATTCTCTCCTCCATCTCACTGTGGAGGAGTGAGGGAGCAGCTGTGAGGGGCTGAGTTGCCAGCTGGGGTTAAACCAGAACATTATGACATGGAACTGGCTCCTCATCAACATTATGTAACTAAATGGAAAAGTGGCAAGAGAGGGCATGGGTTCTAAGTCAAGAACATGTGGGAGTTCTGCTGAAACAGGGTTTTTTTGGTGTTCTAAAGCAATTTCTAGCAGCACTATTGACCTGGAACTACTGTAGAGGAGCTGGAGTTGATTGTGAAACTTGGTGCAACAGATGTCAATTTAATTGAATTTTCTGTGAAACTGGTGGACATTTTTATCAACATGCTAGGACTCAATCCTCCTCTTAAATTCCAAGGAATCATAGACATAGAATATGCCAGAAATATGCCAGCACAACACATCAGTAACTCAAGATGGAGGAGAAAAAGCACCCTATAACCATGAGTGGGTTCAAGTACATTCAGCAGTGTGATATAATCTGGAGCTGGTGCTGTCCTCCAGAAGGGGTGGAAGATATGGGGGGAGCTGTGACATAACTCATATAAACAGATTTTCTACTTTTATAGTTTCCTATTATGCTTTCCATTCCCACTGGGCACATTCAATAACTTTACCTGCTTGAATTTCAGGAATAATGCCTCATTCCAAGCATAAAAGTAAGGTAACAGGAGATAAAAAGCATTTTAACAAAATCAAGGACAATGAACTCAAAATGTTGATCTGTGGTAGGGAGAAAATTCTCACTTTTCCCTCTTCATTTGTAATGGATTTGAAGAACACTGTATATCAATGGACACACTCAATGGAAGTGTGTCCTTCCATTGAGTACCAAATCAATTAAAACATTTTATATTCTTTTCAAAATACTTTCTAAAATATATGAGATTTTTCATCAAAAAAAAAAAAAGGTGTTGAAATAAAGAAAAAGAAACACTCTTTGTAATTGAAGTGTTTATGAAATGATTTGAAGAGGAACACACTGGAATCACGAGGGTGTGGTGCAGGCACCTAAATCCTATCCAGCACCTACTTTATCTTGTAAAGAGAAATTTGCTGGTTATGATCCTTATCTTTTACAGGGCAGGGAAAAAGAAATTAGTATTGTATAAAAAGTTATTGTTTCCCTCTATGGAGTGAGAAGGCCATTGAATCTTCTGTCTGACAGTCAGGCAGCAGCAGTCTTTCATTTTACTTGCAGCAACTGGATGCCACATCACTTCAGGGGATTGGACTCATGATGAACTTGTACACAGAACTGAGAAAATAACCTCATCTATCATGTAACAATCCCAATAATTATCTGTGCACCCAAAGCACTTCCCTTCCACCCACTTCTGCAGATGTTTCTGCATTTGTAAATACCAGCAAATTCCTATCTTTGCAGAACAACACAGGTCAGCTTAGAGCATTGGCTCATCAAGCTTAAGAGTATCTTTGTTTTAGGGGTCAAGTGTAGGTTTTAAGATGAAAGAGCCACAAATGATGCATATGACAACAGGGAAATTTCCTCCTGCCTTCTCTACCCTTTGACTTATATGTGAAAACAGGACAGGAAAATGAAAAGCAGCTGGGTTCTAGCAGGACTTCTCTAAAGCAGGCACCCTGCAAATCACTCTGCTGGCATGGCCCACTCTCCATTGCAACTGGAATGATCCATCACCTGTGACAAGCAACTGGAAATGGGTCAGAATATTGACATATCTGAGCTGGTTTGCTGGCATAGGACCCTCAAATACACCCTTCTCCTGCTGGAAGACCTCTCAACAATCATGAGTGGTATATTCCTCACCTTAACCATGGCAAAAGCTAAAATGGCTCAGAAAACCCTGAAATCTTCTCAAAGCTCTTTGACCCAGGGAAACACTCATTTCCTTGAGCAAGGGGTGTTTGAGCCAATAATCCTGGCTTTGTAGAGGCACTGCTGCTTGCCTGCAAAGTCTGTGGAGTGCCTTGCCATCTGTGAAACAAATCCTGGGATGTCAGTGAAATCCTTACCCAGGCAAAGGTCTCATTGACATTGATGGCCACTTGGTCAAAGATGGTTCTTCACTGGGATATGGGAGATGTAAAATTATCTTCATTCTGCTCAAATCCACCCACATTTGGGGTGACATTTGAAAGGGAAGTAAAATGATGCAAATACTAAATAGGGGAATAAAATTAGAAAAAAGAAAATATATGTGATACTTAAAAAGCAAATGCCTATCTTTATGAGAAACCTCAGAGACTGTTTATTTGAAAATATAATTTCTTTTTTCTCTTTAACTAGCTGTTAACTAGTAAATATAAAACTATTTAGGTTTCAGAGGGTTTAGATAGTCAATTTATGCTCTTTGTGTCTGACACATACAACTGCTAGGTAAATTGGCAGCAAACAAATGTTTATTTACATTAAAACCACCTGAGAATTAAAACCTTCTGCACTATGAATTTCTCCAGAATTAACAATATTTTTAATTTCCACTTTCCTCCTCCATCTTATTCAATGTGGAGTGTGCTGAGGCCATCTAATGTTTTTAACATTGGTTTAGAACTGTTCATATCTGCAGAATAGTGAGCCCAAAATTTCATGGACTCACATCAGACAAGGTATCCTCACAAAGAACACCCCATGGATGCTGATAAAAATCAATAAACCATATTAGAATCAATAAATTGTGAAGGACAGGGTTTAAAACCCTGTTTGTACACTGCATATGTCAAGGAGACATCTTCCAACATCTACAGCCTCTCCTGAGAGGGTTTGGCTGGGCTTATGTGGCACTTTCAGTGGGATCAGTCAGGAGTGAATATAAAGTCTGGTCTCACCAGCAGAAGAGTCAGGGGCAGTTTAAAGTAAGCAGAATGCCATTGGATGTGGTTATATTGCTATAGGTAGGATGGAAATAGATATTCACATCTATTTGGGGAAAAAAAGACTCAAAAGGGTGTTAAAAGCTACCAGTCCTGGCAATGGACATGAAATGTGTATGGGTGCTTATTTAAAATATATATATAGGAAAGAGAGAGAGATATTACAGGCAAGTACTGGTTTTGGGTTTTTTTTTAGCTCTGGCATTAATTTTTCACCCTGTGTTCCTTCTTTTCAATTTCTAGGAAGAAAAGAAACCGATATAACCATGCAAATGTCCCTGCGCTCTGCCTCCAGCTATAAGCTTAAGAATTAAAAGCTTGACAATGCTGAGTTGTAGACAACACCCCTTCAATACTTTCTGGCTCAGTGGCTCTGTGAAAACCTCTTTGAAGGTGCAGCTCTTCAAAAAAGGCTCTGCAGCAGCACAACTGAAATGTTTGCTGCTAAATATAGAAATGCACTTGCTATTAGCGAGGCTGGTTTGCTTCAGGTTCACCTTTGGAGCTGCATTTTTAGCTACAGTATGGATTTTAAGGAGAAAAAGGGAGAGGTAGGAGCAAGAAAGCAAAGAATTAGACAGTAAGAGTGCCTGTTGAGGGGGAAAAGGCTCTGACTAGTAAAGCTGGGCCGCAAGGCAACAATTTGATGTGGCCATGGAAAGGCAAACACACAATAAGACATATTAGTCAGAAGAGGGAATTAATTCACCATAGCCAGATGCAAACCCTATGATTTAAAACAGTGGTGAAACACTGTCTGAATGCACTGTGTACAGCTCTCCACACCAAATTTGAAGGAATACGTGTTCAGAGCAGGAGTGCAGGAATAATAGGAATTATTATGTGGGAAGGCAGGCAGAGGTCAGTGAAAGCTGGGGTTGGGGTCTGATAGAACCAAGTCTTAGGGCAATAATCATTGATGGAGCAATCTTCTTTTAAACTGTTCCTACCCCTTTTCCCCACTGGAAAACAGCCCTTTTCAGATATTTGCAAGCAGGTGATAGTTCCCTGTGTTATTTTTTCTTGAGGAAGCCTTGTACTCTCAGCTGTGATTGTGTCTGGGTCTGGCAGCAGACATTTTAAGGCAGGTGAAAAAAATGAAGCTGCTTCAAGCATTCACATTTCTCACCACTATTTCATATCAGATCCCTTTCTTGGGCAGCAGCAGAGTTTTCAATCTGTTGAGAGGAAGAAAAAAGGATGAGATAGGTGACCTCCGAGAGAAATGAAAACCAGAATTTTTGGGCAATTTTTTCCTGTTTAATAGAGAAACCTTGACAAATCAGAGAGATAGGCAATCACCAAACACATGAAGTTCAACAAGGGCAAGTACCAGATTCTGCAGCTGGGATGGGGCAGAGTACTATTAAGGAGTGCTTTTACTAAATAGTGTACTTTGTGGCTGGGTGGTTGGTTGGGTTTTTTTTTTTTTTTGGTCTCTTCACTTCTTTAGCTTATTTCGGTATTTGTTATGAACAAAAAGTTCCATCACAATTAGTTGCCTTGGCTACTAATGATTTTCTTTATTCATATTTATCTCCTTGTATTTAAACACAGCACCTAATCTGTCTGCTTTGTGTGGCTTAGTGTGACAAGGGCCAGAGCCACAGAGAGCTGCTGGCTGCAGCTTTGATTACACTAACGGCATCTTCAGCTTGCTCTTGGGGAGGTGGTGGTTTTTTCTGGGAGCAGTATTTAGCAGAGGGACTTGATGAGATCACATTGAACCTCACACTCTCTTGGCAGTGCAGCATGGGAGGAACAATTCTGGATTTGCTGTATGATCAAAGAACTTGAGAGGAGCTATGTCTGTGTGCAGGTGTCTGCCACCTGGAGCTCACAAGGTCAGGGATTCCTGCTGAGAGTTACAAACAACAGGAAAAAGGAGCTGGTCAGCAGTGCTGGCTCCCCACAGTGCCAGCCACCCACAGTGTCTCCAAGCAGATCCTGATATCTGTATAAACAGTGCAGTCATTCCAAGGGAAATCAATGTTGTGAGTAGAAAAGTTGTCCGTGTTTTTTAAAAGGTTGCAGAGTTCACAAGTTAAAGCAATGCTGCCAAGTTGGAGTTCTTACTATTTGTTGTTAATAATTTCATGTTGTAATCCCCTGTTGCTAATAGTTTTCCCTTAATCACCTGTTCTTGATGGTTAGAAATCCCCCTTTGTCGAGTATTCCCCTGCTGCTTCCCGGAAGGTGGCACCCGGGACTGTGAGGAGGAGGGGACATCGGGGTTGGCATGCAAATGAGGAAACCCCTCACTAAATTTAGCAGGAAAAAACCCTAAAACAATGAGCCATCATGGAATTAAGAGATTGAAGTGATGCCTAGGTGTGAGGAACAGCATCCAGTGTCTGCTGAGACCCTTTTTATGTCTCACCCTAACATAAAGACATCAGCTAGAAAGAGGAACTTTCTTGCAGCCGTCTTCTCATGAAAAACCTTTTTTTTAGGATTTTTCTTCCTGAGAAGCTCCAAGAACAAAATGTAAACAGTGGTCATCTGCTGCTGGGGAATGCAACAAGTGCATCTGTGATTGGCCCATCTTAGATGTTTACAATTAATGGCCAATCCCAGCCCAGTTAGCTTAGACTCTATGTCCGAGGCACAGACCTTTGTTTTCATTCCTTTCTATTCTTAGCTTAGCTAACCTTCTGAGATGAAACTTTTCCCTCTATTCTTTTAGTATAGTTATAATGTAATATATATATCATAAAATAATAAATCAAGCCTTCTAAAATATAGAGTCAGATCTCCGTCTCTTCCCTCATCCTAAAAACCCCTGTGACCACTGTCACAGACCTTGAATGTCAAACCAAAAAAGGGGGAATGTCCTGGTGCTCTGGAGAGGATGGGAGCCCCAGCTCTGCCTGCAGACCAGCAGACACAGGTGTGCTTTCCCTCCTTCTCCGTGCCATTCCTGGGAGCAGCAGCGGTGTAAGCACGACCCGTCGGCAAGACGTGTGTGTGCACTGTGATTAAATCCATGTCACACCAAATGCCTGTGACCAGGCCCTTGTGCTGGGGTCCTCTGGCCAGGCCAGAGGGTTTAGTGAATGATCAATGCCCTGTCCTAGAGATGTGTACCCAAGGGAACAAATATTAATGTGATTAATGTCCAGGTTAACTTGGTGTCAGTTACAGCAAGGAAGGATCACTAAGGAGTTATGGCCTGATATTTTCGGTGGAAAAGAGATTAAGGGAAGATTCTTTGTCTTCATGTGCCTGCAGTTAGTTTTCTACCTTGGTGAAGTGACTCTGTAGCCCCAGAAGGGAGACACAGATGTTGTTCCAGCTGAAGTCAGTAGGAGCCAGGGAGTCTTGGTGCCTTAGGAAATGAAACAGTTTAGTCTTAGCGAAGGGAGGTGAAAACAAACAAGGCAGCATCTTTTCTTCAAAAGAGTAAGACAAAAATTGCTCAGCTGGTGCCTGGGACCTCCTGCCAGCAGCACCTGTGTCACCAGCTCTGTGCCTTGGCTTTGTGCAGCTCCAGCTCCACTTCATTTGAAGGAAAGTGTGAAAAAGCTTTCTGTGCAGTTTTTGTCTGCTGGGTGAAATTATTACCACCAGAGTAGGCAGGAGCAGTATAAATTAAAAATACCTCTGTGACATTTCTGCATCACTAATACAACTCATTCTTCATGCTTGGGAATAAACACAACATTTTGGTGAACAGAAGCAGAGACTGCAACACCCAGATCCTGGAGCAATTTTCAAGATGACATCGGCTGCTTCAGGTAAGGCCTGGTGTTCTATCTGTCCCTTCCAGGGCAGGTTTGGGGAAATTCTGCATCCAGGTAGAAGCAAAGCCTTGGGGGTGTAGAGGTTTCAAACCTGCTCCTCCTGTTTTCCTGTCTTCACTTCTTAATCAATAGAGACAACAAGGCCCTTTCTCTGGGCAATTCAGTTCAATTCCAAGTTGGATGGGGCTTTGAGCCACCTGGTGAAGTTGGTGCTGTTCTTGCCCCCATTGGAAGCTGGAATTAGATCATATTGAGGGTACTTTTTTAACGCAAACCATTCTATGATTCTATGATTTGGTTGCCTGTGGTTAGATAGGACAAAACCACAACCAAAGCATATGTCAGTCTTTATTCATATTTATGTATTTATTTATGTAGCACAAATATGTTTCTTCTCTGCACTGCTGTGAAATGTAAATGCACATAATTGCTTTAAAATAAATGTTTTTGTGCAGGTATAAAAGAAACTTTAGCGCCTGCAGCACTGCACTTGTGATGAGCAGCCCTTTCAATAACTAAACAATAATTTATATATGTACCCAAGGAAAGAAGGCTAGTAATAAGTTAGTGACAAGCTTTTAGGGGATTAATATATGAACATTAGGTTAAATATACTTTAATTTTAAAAACACTCAGGCTGCATCTTTCTATGGAGCATGTTATTAAAATTGAGATGATAGACTATTAACTACAGTACAGAAGTACACTCATGTCATAATTCATGCTTTATTATCCAACTACAGGTAAGTACATAAAAATTCAACGTACTGTATTGCATCTTATTTAGATTGCTGTTCCAGTGAAATATGAAGTGTCACCGATAGATTTGCTCCAGTAGTAATTCCATAGTAAAATACCAACAAACTCAATGAAGCAAATCCTCTTGCAATTTATTTAACATGATATTTTTCATTTATATTCAAGGTGCATTTTTGCAAATATGCAACATCTTTCAAAGAGAAAGAAAAAAAAAACTCAACCAACCCAACACTTAATCTCTCAGGAGGACTGGATTAAATAGCTACTGACCTAAAACCTCTGCATTTAAATAAGCTTCAAGAGAGTGCCCTTCATCTATTGTGTTTAAAGATAAAGACTACATGACAGCACACATAAGAACCACCACAGCAAAGGGCTGCCTGGTTCATGGCCCCAGGGAAGTTCAGAGAAAGGATATTTCAAACATAACAAGTGCCAAGGGAGTCTTTCCCTCCTCGTGTGTAGCAGTCAATAACCTGACTGACTTCATCCAGATCACTGTACTCAGCAGCTTCATCTATCCCCTGTAGACATCTGTAAACCCCACATGGACATTTTCCCAATTTTGCGTAGAGCTCTGTCCTGTGGCAATAAGTTGGTCATTTGGTTATGAGCTTTCTGAAAAAGTACCTTCACTGGTTTGCTTTAAGTCTATTGCTTCACCACTTCAAGTGGTGGTTTTAATCCTTGTACAATGAAAAACAGAAAATACATACTACCAATTAATTTTCTCCTACCTGTTCATGATTTTTTTTCTTCAGGTGTCAGGTTTCATAGAATCATAGAAACAGAATGATATGTGTTGGAATGGACTTTCAACAACTTCTCCTTCCAACCCCCCTGCCATGGGCAGGGACACTTTCCACTATCCCAGGCTGCTCAAAGTCCCATCCAACCTTGTCCTGGAACAATTCCAGGGATGGGCCATCCAGATCTTCTCTGTGAAACCTGTTCCAGTGCCTCTGGATAAAGAATTCACTCTCTGGATAAAGAATTACTTCTTAATATCCAATCTAAATCTACCATCTTTCTGTTTAAAGCCAGTCCCTCTTATCCTTATAAAAAATCCCTCTCAATCTCTCTTGTGGCCCCTTTAGGCACTGCTAGGATACCATAAGATCTCCCCTAAACCTTTTCTTCTCCAGGATGGATAATCCCAATTTTTCTTCTGTTAAATGTGTACTCTTGTATAATTCAAGTATTCTTCTTGCTGTTCCTGGCATTCTTGGGAGTTTAAAGGAGAAGAGATGAGGGCAGACTGTGGCACTGATTGTCCATGAAATAGCTGCAGTGCACTTACAGATAAAAAATAGGTTTTCTCCAAGAAGTGCTGCACCAAATGGAAAGATGTCTATGGGCACAATTTTTCACCCATAAAGAGGTGAGATCTTTATCATATTCCTGCTTTAAATATGTCAGTAATATAGTCTAGGTAAGAATGTTACAGTTAGGTAGGGATTAAATGAGACCATGAATATGCAGAAATTATTGTCTCTAAAAACACATCAGCTGCACAAAAAATTTTACAGATCAAAAGAAATATGTACCCTCCCCACACATCCCTGTCCCCCTCCAATACCCTACAGAGGAGCCTGAGAGATCAGCATCAATGATTCATCTTGATGTAGATGAAGCAGCAAGATGCTGTTTTGGAGCTACATTGATAAGAACCTTGTAAAACATGCTCCACAAATCATCACCAGATACCATAAATAGCTTTTGGCAACCCTGGCTGTTTGAAATAGCAATTTTGCAAAATAAATCCTGAGTTCACAACTAATGAGAAGTGTTGAACTGATAAGGTAAAGTCTGTGGCTGTTTAGATCAGCCAGTTGTAAAGTCAGTTGCAGTGCTGTTTTCTGTGATCTGTGGAAATTAAGTGCCAAAATCCCAATAGAATTCCATTGCAAATAGGCATTCCATCTTCCTTGGTTGTCTGGAAAATGCCATTCTTGGACCTTTACAGCAGTAATACCTTTTTTTTGGCTGATTTCTGTGTTAAGCTGAATACAGAAATGAGCTGTGCACATTTATTTGAGAGAAAATATAAAAGGTTTTCAGTAAAGTATGCAGACAACTAGTTAATATCTGTCCTTGGAGACATACTTTTAATGTTCATTTATTTATTTAAGAAATGTTCATTTGTGTACGTACAGTAATATCATTATAACCCACTCAATACAATTAGCAGCACCATGAAAAAGGGATGGAGGGTTTTGTTTGATTCAATTGTAAGCAAATGAAGCAATAATAAACCCCCAATTAGTACTGAGGAAAATAGGCTGAAAGATTTTTTTTTCTAACATTTCACTGTAAACAAAAATGTGTGGCTGGTATTCAAGAGGAAGGAAAATACAATTTGAAGACACTTTAAAACTTCAGTGATTAATGTCATGCCAAGTGACTCATTAAAGTTCCCATAAAAATATGACCGTGGAAAAGAATTCTCTTCTGAAGAAAAATCAAATATAATTAAAAGGAGGGAAAGAGAAGAACAGGAGAAGAATTGCTAGCCAAAATCAAGCTAAACTCATTTCAAGGGGTACAACCAGACCCTTGCTGAAGAGATCAGGCTGGCACTCAGGAGGAGCTCAGCAAGGTCCCAGTTTTGACACAAACAATTCATGTGACATCTGTCAAATTTCTTATTGGTGTCCAGTGTCTCAGGAATCAAGTGGAGATGACAACAATTCCCCTCTTCCACCTTTGAAGGTCTTGCTTATTTCTATTTTCTTTTGGTGGCTAATGTGTAGGAGATTCAGGACCAGGAGCTGGTAAGATAAGAAGCTTTGATTAGAAGCTTTCTTGTGCTTTGGTGGGGCAAAAAGTGGCTTGGTTGCAAGGTGTCAGAGGTGATAGGACCTCATCCTGCCAACGACAGGTTCTGATCATCAGATCTCCAAGTATCACATTCCCCCTCCTATAATATAAGTTTCATGTATATTCAATATATTCACAAGCTTGTCTTGTGGCATTACAGCCTGAACTGAGGCAGGGCTGCTGACCTGCTCTGCTGACTGTCCTTCAGGGCTCTCAGCCCTTCCTGGTGTCACTGCTGCCAGGAAGAAAGTGGCAGGACCAGGTTTTGTCAGGAGCCTGGCACTGATATCTCCTGCTCTGAATGCTCAGATTTTTGCACTAAAGCCCCCAGCAGTTGGTAGAAGGTTTGACTTTAATCATGTTGTTCAGCATACATGCTAATTCGTGTCTGACTTCAGCAGGCTGTATTCTATTTTTGAAGCAGGAAACATATCTTACTAAGGTGACAGGTGGTCTGGCACAGCAGAGACAGGTCTGTTGCTTGTGGCATAAAAAAACCTCAAACAATAAAAATTTATGTTGATTTCAGCATTTCCTCCTTGTTTTGTGAATCCTCCAGCCTTACTATCCTTGGAAAAATGGTGATCACATTTGATTTCCCACTGGTTTGGTTTTTTAGTTTTTTAGTTTGTTTGTTTCTGAAGAGAAAAAATCTATTTTATAAGTGGTATGATGTACTGCAGATGTCCTGCGAGGGTTCAATATGGGAGAAGTGCTTATAGAATTCAGATTGCAAATAGGGAGGGGAGAAGAGAGGGACCAAGTGCTATTTATAGCCTACATTCAATTCATGTGGGCTAAGTGTTGTGAGTAATTGTGTCCAGTGCCAGTGGACCTTGGCACTTGGACTGGAAAGCCTAAACTGGGCTATCCACAGTGCTCTTGAACAGATACATCATGACCTTTGTATGTCTAAACAAAGGAGCTTTCTCAGGCTGCCTGCTGTGGCCCCAGGACTCTCAAGCTACAGCTAACACCAGCCAAGGTCTGTTGTTGGCCACTGAGGTCAAGCACGTGGCACAAACGTTCCCTGAGACCTGAGACCTGTGCCTGCCTCCAAAAAGCTGTTTCAACATGATCCTGGCTAAGATGGTCCCTGCATCCTTCCTGTGCACTGGCTAGGAGAGCTTGTCACAGGCTGCAAGCCCACTGGGGTCGTGATGGATGCTGAACTGCCTGGGATGATCGGAGCGCTGAAGTGCTCTGTAATATGAAAAGTCATTTAGCTGTCAGAGCAGAAGAAGTGGCAGCTTAGATACTGATCTTGAGGCCAGATATGGTTGACACAAATAACTCATGCCCCTTGTAAAGTGAAATTTTCCTTCATTAAACATAGATGCATGCAGTGCAGTGTTCAGCGGTTTGCTCTTTTATATCCAGGCTCTGATTGTTTTATTTTTATCCTTTAAGAGAAATCAGATGTTAGAGAGGAAGCTATTCTTAGGCTGACTGTGCAAGTGATCAAGCCAAGCATATCCATATAAGACAGCTGCTGGCAAATGCCAGTCTCGGGTTGTGCTTTCATTGCAGAAGCAGCAGTGTCAGTGCTGGGCATGCAGACATGGCACCCTTGGGGAATAACAGAGAAGCTGTCATCGTGCTTGTGGTTCTCATCTCAGGTCCTTGGCAGTGTAGGAGTCTCTTTATACCAATAATTCATATGAGAAAATGAATTCCCTGATGTCAGTGCCTCCTCTGCACACCCCTACTGTGGAGGCTGGCTGTACCCATGCTCGCCCCAAGGTGATAAATTGTGCCTGATGATGCTTCCTCAAATTAGTCAGAAGTCTCTGCTCCACAGTGCCAGGTTGGTGAGCACAGACCCAACAAAGAAAGTGGAATCAACAACAGTCTGATGGTGCTCAGGCTCTGTTCCCACTTGTAACTGCCTACATCTCATCAAAGAAAAGTCTGTGACATCCTGGAGACCCACTGCTCTTTGCTCTGGGCAGGAGCAAATCCCTTAGGAACTGCAGCCCAGAGAGGTGGGGAAATGAACTCTGTCAGACAGTTTTTGGGTCTGAGATGGAAATGGAATGCTCATAGAAGGCCAGGCTCATGGTGGCAGTAGTTCCAAGATCCCTGTGCTGCTCTGGGTTGGATGTTTCCCTGTAATGAAACATAGAGGTTAATTGTTCCTGTTGCCTGTTTGGGGTGCACTCCCATCTTTTCTCGTGTGCCCATACACTCTGTAGCCCAATGAACCTTTGTTCTCATTCTGAGATCAGGCTGGATGGGCTCTGAGCACCCTGGTCTAGTGGAAGGTGTCCCTGTCCGTGGCAAGGGGCTTGGAACAAGATGACCTTTAAGGTCCCTTGCAATCTAGGATTTTATCACTCTATGATTTGTGGTGTTTAAGTATTGCTGCACCGAGAAGAAATCCAAGAACAGATGTGAGAACCTGTCCCCAGGCACGGGGGATGGGCTTTGTTCAACATCTGGTGTCTGGGTGAGCCACCCTGTCCCACCCCAGGGCTGTGAGACCAAACACCTTCTGCACACCAGTGTCATGGGACAGTCTGTCACTGTGTGCATGGTGCAGCACAAGGGATGGTGTGGCTGCCCTGAGAGTCTCAACACTGAAGCAAACATTGGTCCTGGTCCTCAGAGTCTGTAAAAATTCAGTGTTGTTTGTTCTCTTGCTCCTGAAGGATCACTGATGACACCATGCCCTGTTTCTGAGCTAATCATGATGAATCAAGTCAGCCTAGATGAAGGTAATTAAAAATATTAGTACTTCAGCAAGGCTACACAGGGTCTTATGTATTTTCTTACTAGAATTTCCATTGCTTTGGCTGTTTTTTTTTTTTAATAAACTCATTTTTTTTATTAAACTCATCATAGCAGCAAATCACACAGGTAAATGTGGTTGTAAATTTGCTCAGAGACATGCTTAGCTTATAAAATAATGACTACTAGCTGTGAAGCTTTGTAATATTTCAAAACCATTGTTACCTTTTCAGAAATTTAAAGGATTCTAGTTTTATTGAAATATCTTTTTTTTTTCAGCTGAAGATTTTCAGATTTTCACCTCCGTGGATTAAAATCTTCTGCTAGAAACATGCAGAAAGGAGAGGGAAAAAAATGACAAAATAGGTGAAACAGAATAAAGGAAAATCTGAAGTAACTTGAATTTCTTTATAGCCGAACATTATGTTTGTTACATTTAACAATGTAACACCTTTTGCTTTGAACATTTAAAAATGCTTGTGAAAAATGCCATTTGTGGTGAGCAGTCTCATTCTGTCAGCACTTCATGGCAAATGGTTGAACAGGGTTTGACTGTGCTCCAGTAACACCTGTCTGCTTTGTGCTGCTAAGGGGTGGAACACTGGAGCTCAGATGGTGCCCAGGAGGCAAGTGCTGAGCCAAGCCCAAATTATTGATGAAATTTGCTTTAAGGGTTGAGCAAGGAGGGATCCAATGGCAGCAAATGTGGGGAGCAGCAGCTCTGCAGTGCTGGAGGTTCCCCAGGTGTGAGTCCATGGGCCACAGCTGTGGTTGCACTGGTGTGTGAGCACAGAAGGACAGCAGGACAGGAAATGAGAGAGGAGACAAATCCCATGGAGCCACCTTAGAGAGGGGAAGGGAATAAAGCCACAAAGATGATGACCAGTCCATTCCTTCTGCTCTTCATTTACCACTGATTTTGAAAAAAAAATATATATTGAAAAAAAATTTATAATAGAAATGACCAGACTCCTCTAAGTTATGTTTTTCCTTTGGGAACAGTGGCAAAAAAAACAAAAAAAAAAAACAACTACCCAAAAAAATCCCCCAAAAACCCAAGGAATTGGGTTGGGTTTTCTCATCTTTGAGGAAAAGTGTCTGAAAACAGAAATTACTCTTGCTGCAGAAAGTAACAGAATTATACTACTCCCCTTCCCAGGGTATATAGGGCAAGAGGTAGAGGACTTAAATCACAGAAAAATTTGGATGATGAAAATGTTTTGTAACAGTAAGGATAATAAGAAACTGGGAAAGATGGGAACAGTGTGAACAAATACTAAGTGGGAATAGCTTATGTGCACCCAATCCTGCTTTAAGGAGGAAATATGGATTATACCTGAGTTTAGTTTTATTTTCTATAGCCAAATCTTCCTAATTTGCGAAGCAATTTGGTGTTTGGCTCCAAGGGTTACCTTTAAAAGTGCCAGACTCAGGGATCCTGGGCATTTTTGCTAATAGCTTCACAACTAACTCCATTAATAGGAGTTAATCATTAGTGTGTTTACTCAGCTGACAATTTACTTACTGGCTTTTGCCTCTGGAGGGTGTGATCCTATCCTTAAACACTTTATTTATGTCTAAAGATAATATATATGAATCTCTTAAACTACTACCCTGCTGATGACACTTTTGGGAAATTGCCAGTAGAGATGTATCCTTGCCCCATAACTGGATACAGAATTGTTTTAGATTAAATTAAATTAACCTCAATTTCTTCACCCTAAGGAATGCAATTTTAACCTGCTTTTTATCCAGCCAGGGGTTTACCCCCATGCATGTGAGTACTGATTATTCACATGACCAGTCCTGCTGAAGTCACTGGGTGACTTGAATGAATCTTGCTTCCAGAAACAAACCTTCACGTTCTTTTCCCTCCATAGTCTTGCTTCAAAATGCAATCCTGTTTTTGGGTTCTCAGTCTACAGCTACAAAACAATGTGCTCTTGATTTTCAAAGGAAGCATCAGTCACCTCATTGACCTTATTCCTCCAGTGGTTCCTGGGGGTACTTATTTTGTGTTGGATAAAAGCCAGAGCTTATTAGTATTTTCAGTTCCCAGGCCTTCCTGCATGGGCGAGTTCCATCTTATCTTTCAAAAAGCCTGGGTAATATCTGCCATCTCTTGATCTGTAATGCAGGGAATTGGCAGAAATACCTTTATTTAATTGGATTGTCTGATTCCTCAGTCTGACTGTTTTGAGTTTCTCTTTTTTTTTTTTTTTTCTCTTTTTTTGGTATGAGCCTTGGTACCTAACTTCAACAGAGACTTTTAACCACAGTCAAAGGGGCTCCAGGGGTTCCCCACTGTTTTTTTATTTAAAGTCTTCCAAGTCTTCCTGTTTTTTTTCTACTCATTAAACTCACTTCTGCAACTTCTGCAACTACATTTCTCTGGGGTCTTTTACTGTCAGTTCTGGAAACCTCATTCACAGGTGGAAATTGTCCTTTCCCTCTATTACCATATCTACAAGGGAAAGTGCCAACATTTTATGTACTTCCTGAAACATTTTGTTTACTTCCTGGCTCTTCTGCCTTGTTAAATGAAGCCTTTTTCCATCACCTTGTAGCCTGCACTCTGCATTTGCATGGTTTCATACAGACAATAAAAGCACTCATCTCCATTTATCTGAGCCCTGCTATAAATCTCCAAATAGTGGAGAGTGCAGCCTTTTGGCAGAAGCAAAAGCACAGTGCAGTTGCTCACTGGAAAAGAACATTAACTTCTGCCCACATGCCTGTTCAGCAGGAGCTGTTGTGAATCAGGTCTTTATCCAAAGCCACCTCTCTGCCTTGTGTCTGAAAACCTCTGAGATTCCTGTTAAGGGTCAAGCAGAAGTTAGGAATTGATTTGAGACGTTGAAAAAGAAGCTGAAAAATGTCAGGTGATGACTTTGGGGAGGGAAGTGTTGACTGGGAGGAGGAAGGGAACGTTATTGATTCAGAGTTTTACCTTTTGGTGAAGAGTCTTGGTCTGGTTCCTCCCCTTTCCTCTACATATCCCCACAGACCTGAACTGCTGCCAAACCACTTCTCCATTGCAAAGGTTCTCCACTTTTTCTGATCTAGATGGCAAAGGCAGCTAAAGCTGTCCTTAATGCCATATAAATCTGAATAAATGCATTTTCTTTGCCCTGCTGAAAGGCCCTTTGGCAGCCCAAAAGGCTGAGTGCTGGTCAGAGCTCTCTCCCTGCTGAGCCCTGGCCTGGTGTTGGGACACCCTATGCACAGAGGCAGGGAGATGGGGAGAAACTCAAAAACTTGAAGAATTTCCCCAGTCAGAAATACCAGGTTCAGAAAACTCTAGAAGTGCTGCAGAGCAGGAGGGTGAAGCTGGGCCCTCACATTCAGAATAAGTTCATGCTCTATGGAGATGCCTTTCCATGGGCACAGTGTGTCTGGGATCTGTTTCAATCTCTTCGATGCTCCCAGAGTATGAAACAAAATACCATAATTATATACAAAATAATATAATTACCCAAAATGTTTTTCCTGTTGGACACCACAGGTTCTGCTCTAGGCCACAAGAAGTATCTGATGCACCAAACCCTTTGATGCCACCCTGGAGAGCAGAGCCCTGGGAGAGGGTCATTCCCTATGGCTCTGCAAATTGTTTTATGGAGTCACTGAAAAGATTTCCTAGCAGGGAATACAAATCTTCTGACCACCCACCCTGATTTAGCAACTCTCCATAAAACCTCTTTTCTGTGTATGTTCCAGCCACCTGGGCAGGTGGAAGATTCCTGGGAAGTACCAAGTTACAGGAGCCAGGCTCTTCTGTGGGAGGGAAAGGAGGGTGCTGTGCCCTTGAGGGGCAGCTGGCACTCTGTCCTGGGTGCAAGCAGTCAGCAAAGTATGGCAGCATTGGTCTGGTTTGAAAATGTCTGCTGTGCTCTGTGTCCTACATCTCACCCAGTCACCTCTCCTTTGCCTTGCCTGGGGAAAGTGTGTCAGCCACAAAATAAACACACACACAGCTCACAGCAACCAGCTTTGCACTCATGTAACACCCTCCAGCAATCAAAAACTCACTTCCCCAGCCATAGGGGAATATTCATTTCTGTCATGTTGCAAATGATGTGTGCAGAGGTGAAATGGAAGGCTGATCATGTGTCCTCCTCCTGCCAAGGGCTGTGCAGGGAGTTACAGCTGAGCAAAGAGAAAGACCTGTTTGCTTTGCTGTGTGTGTACCCACAGCTCTTGCTCATCCCTGTTCTGGCCGCTTCTCCCTGCACTGTTGAACATGTTTGTCTCCAGCTTTTTGTTCCCCTCCCAGTTCTTCCAGCCCCACGTATCTGTACCAACTCTCACAGTACCTTCCATACAAAATTCAACTGTCTTGAACTTGTCTGCTACATTCCCCTCAAAGTTTCACTTTGGTTTCCTGCATTAAATACCCCCAACAAACCAATCAACCAACCAACCAACCAACCAACTGACCAACCAACCAACCAACCATCAGCCACAATCAACCCCAACAAAAATCAAATCCTCTTTCCCTTTAACATCTTCCTCTCCCTATCCCTGTCATTGGAACCATTCCATTCCATACAAAAGGAAAATCTCCAGTGTTCAGCATCACCAGCAAATCCAGCTGGGTGTTCACCACTCAAATGCAGATCATGAGTGCCAGTGAAGAAGGAGGGGGACTCTAAAATGCCCTGGCCTGTGTTGACATTTGTCTCTTCTTCTAGATCATACTAAATATTAATTTACTTGAACAGGCACTTCCAGACACTTTGAAAATGTTAATACAATTAATTTGTCATCCTTCATTGCTAGAGATGTTGTTATAGCTCTGGCTAATACAGATCCCTCTGAGGAAGCAATACTTTGAATGTACCAGCTCACAGGGCTGTGTTGTATTTATTAAATAGGTCAAAGGGCATGTGTCCAGAAAAAGATGGTTTTTCCAGAGAAAAACTGTATCCCAACCCCTTGGTTCCCTTATGAAGAAACATCTCCAGTGCAGGGCCAAGCAGCAAGACTGGGAAGGTCCTCTCTGTGTGGGAAGGTGAGAGTGAAATCCACAGCAAAGATTGTGGTACCCACTGGTGAAAGTGTTATTTAAGAGGAGAACCTCTGCACCATGGACCTTGCATCTACCCATGTACTGCAGGACAACAGATGTGTTAAACTCTCTGCCACATCATGTTTTCCAAAGCAGCCCTGTGTCACAGACACATTTTATGAAAAATCCTTTCCTTAGGACTTTTTCTCCTGAGAAGCTGAGAGGCCTCAGAAACAAAATGTAAACAATGGTTATCTGCTGCTGTGGAATGCAACAGGTGGATCTGTGATTGGTCTCATGTGGTTGTTTCTAATTAATGGCCAATCACAGTCCATCTGTCCAAGACTCTCTGGTCAGTCACAAGATTTTATTATCATTCCTTTCTTTCTAGCTAGCCTTCTGATGAAATCCTTTCCTCTATTCTTTTAGTATAGTTTTAATATTATATATATATATAATAAAATAATAAATCAGCTTTCTGAAACATGGAGTCAAGATTCTCGTCTCTTCCCATGTTGGGGCTGCCTGCAAACTTCCACATTCCTGGGAGATCTCTGCACCACTGCAGCGAGTGAAAACCTCAGTTATGGACCAGGACCCCTCTGTGCCAGGTTTTGCTGAACTCAGACTGTCCCAGAGGGTTTCTAGGAGGTGGCATTGCAGGTGCTGCTGTAACACTGAGCTAGATGGTTCAGGGACTGACTTCAGCTCATGGAATCTGGCAGAGCTGACCCCTAAGGATTTGGTAGGGCCCTGGACAGGCTCTGGGCACTGTGGACATGTGATGGTTCTTTTGCAGTACCCAGTGCTGTGTGGCAAACACCTCTCTCCTGTTACTTCTCCACAGACCACCATAGCATCACCAACTCCATCCCATTTTGCTTTCAAGAGCTTAAAAGGTGACTACCAAGAATTAAATGGTTACAGTTTTAAATTTTGTGAGGTTCCCTTTAGCATCAGAGGTGGAATCTCTATGAAAGCAGCAACCATGACATTTTTCCATTAAGTTCAAGAACCATTTAAAACCCTAAGTGAACTTCCAAGAGAGAAGTCAGTGGCAAGGTACAGAGACCTTCAAAGGGCAATTAAGCTCATCCTAAACTCTGAATCCCTTCTCTTTCTGTTAAGGACAGAGGGACACCTGGGCAAACATCTTTCTAGGCTTTTAAGAAGGTTGAATTGTTTTGCAGTTCATTGCTCATACAATCTGTAAGGCTGCAAGGGTGCAAAGTAGCCATACTATCCATACACAGTGGGGAAAGCTCTTTATTTAGGCTCACAAATGGTTTTGCTTCTGATTAAACATCTCATCAAAAGTGAACTGCATTAGCTGTTCTTGAGGGACTCTGCATTAGAAAAATTCTGGTCCTAATGCAATGTCAGCTATTTCTCCTCAGCCCACCAGTTGCTGTACTTACAGAAAAGAGATTGCGGCTCAAGCCTAATTCAATCTAATTTTAAATTAATTGGCACATGGTCCCTTCTGGTCTCCACCCAGAACTCTCCCCATATCATGTCCTAATCACTGTCTGGCTGCTGCTCCCTCATCTTCATTAGAGTGACACACCAGTGTTCCTGCAGCCACCTTTTGCTGTCTTTGGTTTCAGGCAGTGACATTTAAGCTTTAATCCCAGAGTTAGTGGTCATTACTTTAGTCTTTAATCATCATGAGAGACTAATGAGAGGAGATAATCCTTGTATAAATCACTGTGTAACAAGAAAAGCAGTTGATTTTTTAGAAGATTAAAAACTCAGAACACATTCTTGGTCAAATCCAGAGGTCTGTTTACAATAATTTGGACTGAGACAGGAGGAACTCAATTTGATGCCCTGAATCCCCACAGTTTAACAATTAGACTTTTTAATAATACTTTGTTTTTCTATAACAGCACCTTCTACCTGAACATCTCCTATCTTTGTACAAGGTGTCTGCTCTGGAGCCATTTACTGAAATGAGTTTTATGTTTTCCCATCCCTGACCTGATTGATGCTCTAATCCTGTTTAACAGGGAAAAGCAGAGGTTCTTCAGCAGGAGCACTTGGTGACACCAGCACCCTGAACTTGGAGCCTCATGGTCATCAGGTTATTTATCATATTTGTGCATGCTGACCCCAAAGCAGCCTGGCTTCTGCCTACCCAGGCACCACCTTTCTCCAGGGCCTGACGGGTACTGGAGTGAGCAGCTTGCCTGGGTTTTATTGGGTAACTCTCCCCTGTGCTCACACCTTCCTTTGTGGCTTTTGGGAGAACCCAAGGTTGTTCTTGGGATTTCTGGATGCTGGAGAGTGTGAAGAGCATTCCATGTGCAGGAATCCTCTAGATTTAATGGGTTTGAGTTGTATGTGCAAAGATTTTAGAGGGTCCCATCCACTGCTTTTAGTAAACTGAGGCACACAAGAGCATAGGTCCCTATAACTAGCCTGTGCTCAGCAGGATGTCATAAGCATCTCTGTTTTAGGCAGGAAATGGGGTTTAAAGCCATGGGCACCTCACTTCAGAAACCCATTCCCATGATTTTTGTGTCAGGAAAGGGAACTGTGCAAATAACAAGGAACAATTTTAGGGCCTGTTAGTCACATTTAACCAACACTATAACCAAAACTTTGTCTCCTTCTCTCCCTTCCTGCCAATCCCATTCCTTTCATGCAGTGACCAAGCAAAAATCCTCCCTCTGTGGGAGCTGCTCCCTTCTCTGCCAGTATCTCTTCAGGCAGTACTCAATCCCCCTTGGTACATCCCAAGCCTCACTAATGTCAGCATTGCATGAGCTTGATGGGAAAAAGACACTCCAAACTCTGAAGGCTGAGAATCTAATTACTTCAAAAGTGTCTTTATGCCATTATATTCCCATTAAAATAATAATTTATCACTCTTCACTGTACTCTTAATGATGCTTGAAAATAATGGGCTTGAATCAAGACTGTGCCCAGTGTAAATGTGGTGGAAGAGCAGGGAGGATCTTAGCAAGGCTGATTGCATTTCCATCATTTTTGGCTGATCTGGTATTTTGACAGAGTTTCTGCATCCAGCACAAGCTCCTGCCTTGCAGGTTTATCCTGCTCAGGGGCTCAGTGAGCCCCAGGATTGCATGTCCAGTGATAAATATTGATGTACCTGGGGCACTTGAGCTAAGGACACATGCAGTGAAGAGTTCATCTGTATATATAAAAATCCTCCTTTTTTGATGGATTCCCCTGCTACCCTGGTTATTGAATAGATTTAAAAGCAGCAGCAGATCCTTTGAGCAGCTGTAATGTCTGGAGTGTGGGGTTTCACACAAAGTTCATCTCCAAGTTCCCTCTGCTTCTCTGTGTGCAGTGGAAGGGTCTCTAGAAGGTGCAGAGCAGCAGCTCACAAACCCAGGAATATTTCTGCACTAATGGCACTTTTCAATGCTCTGGTTGCTTTGACTTTGAAACCTTCCTCTGGAGAATGGCTGGGAGAAACACAGTCCAGAGCAGCCTGAACCCCACAGCAGTCTTTGCCTGCTTGGCACCACTCAGGGTCTGTGCAAAGAGCCCCCAAGCACTTTTGGAGAGAATTTTGCCAAGGCATGAGAAATTACACAGATTTATTCTTCTCTGGCACTAACCCCACCTCTACACTCAACTACACCTTTCAGAAGATTGATTAGGTTTTGCTTTACCAGTTTCCCATCCAGTCCAGTCACATCAGAGTATTTTCCTCCTTCTTTCCACTCCCTGAGCCCTCATTTTTGATTCTGAGTGTGGCACTGCAATGCTAATGCTTCCCCTGATAGAAGGCTTGGAAAGAGAAGTGGATGGTGGGGGAAGATCTGCTGGCTGAGACACCAAAGCTGAGACACCAAAGCTTGGAACATGGAACACCAGAGGCCCCCTGACAGCTTCCTATGGGAGTAGAGACAGAGTTTTAGTTTATCATTGACCAGACTGAGGAAAAAAGCCATACTGCCCTAACTATCTGGTCAGACCAGTCATCCTCTTTAGCTCCATTTCTGTCGGCAAGTAGAACTAGGCAAGGGCTATTTCTGCCTTTCTGGTGAGTGGCTGAGCTTTCCTTCTGTGGGTGAGCAGGGTGGCCAGGTCCAAATTGCCTGTTGGAAGTATTCCTTGATCCTGGTAGCTCCAAACTCAGCACAGCTTTGACTGGGAAAGGGCTGTCAAAATTGTGATGGACATCATGGCAGCAGGTAAACAGGGATGGGCAGTGTTCAAGTCTTTGCCAAGGCCACATTCAGTTTAGCCCTGCAAATCTGGGATGGTTTGTTGGTCTTCAGCGCCCTTTCTATGAGATCCAAACAGAAGATTCTTTTTTTGTTGTTGTTGCAAAGGAAATTGGTGACCTGTTAACTAAAGCCTCTGACAGATAAAGACCTTCACCTCACGCTCAGCCTGGAGAAGGGGCCTTTGCATTGTCTGTGTGTGTGTGTGTGTGTGTGTGTGTGAAAACCTCCAGATGGAAATTTGGATTCAGCTGTGTGATGGTGGATAGTCTCCAAAGCTGGGAAACTATCTGGGCAACCATGCTGCAGCTGGACACGGTGAAATTGAGTGTACAGGCAGGTAATTAAGGCTCTATACTATTTTTTTTGTTGTTGTTGTTGTTTTTTGGTTTTAGATATGTGACTCCTAGTTCACCTATTCCTGGTTTGGTTGACCTGTTTTTGCTAAAGGAAAAGTTAAACTGGGGGAAAGATTAACAAATTAAAGACTAACTTATCCCTGCTCAACTCAAATTCTGTTCATTACGTGGCCTGATGTGCTTTAGAAACCTTTCAGCTAAAATTTGGGTTTAGCCAAAGGCTTTCTAGCAACAGCAAGCCAGGTAAATGACACACAGGATGTTGCTGAGGCTTTGACTCAGCCAAATGGGAGTAAATTAGTCGCTCTGCTATTCATGTGTGTCTCTTCCCCCAATTTCAGTTAATTGAATGCAGGGAACAGTGTATTTTTAAAATTTATTTATTTAGTCCTTTAGCACAGTTTGTTGAACATTGCTAAAATCAGCTGTCTCCCATTTCATAACAAGCTGCAAAGGAGTATTCTGTATAAGCAGACCTACTTCTTCCCACATCCATGGCTAAAAAGCAAATGAACCTATATATCCACATCTCCAAAGGCAAGGTTTTTTTCCCATGTGAAATCTGGTATCCCAGATTTTGAAGTACAGTTTCACTGAAGCTAGAACTTTTAGGAGCATAATGAAATATTTATTCCAGGTTCAGACTTTATAAGTTATGGTTTCTGGAGTGTCCAGGGATATTTTGTGATGGTGAGTACTCAGGGTAAATGGAGTAGGGATATCTGCTTTATGCTTTCATATCTTACAGCCTGATTCCTGCCTTCTTATGGGAAATATCTTTGAGCATTATGGGAAAATGCATATTGATGAACTTCCCAATGAATAGCCAAGCTTGTCTGCATTCTCTATTTCTTCATTAGTCACTAACCATTTCTATTAGACAGAGCATTAGTTCCCAGATCATAAATTCAGGAGAGGAGGTGGTGTCCCTCCCTGCTCTGCAGTGGGATCTAATGGCTTCTTTGCTGCAACAATAGAGAAAGCATTTAAAGTAATGTCCCTTATGGATAGTCTCCAGCACATGGAATCTTTTTTTTTTATAGCACTCAGTATATTTAGCAATGGAGAGAAAAATTGTGAGCTCTTCTTTCATAAAGATCATGGTTTAAATAAAGCCCAAAATCATAGCTTCCTTTTTTTTTTTCCTTGTTCTTGTTGTACCTTGTTACTGGAGGCTGTGGAAGGTAAAAATGATCATATGCAGTTGAGGAGTCCTCCCTGTCCTGTGCACAGCTTAGCCTCACCCAAAAAAAAACCTCTGCAGCATCACCTGCCATCTGCAGATCCTGTGAGTGCTGTACAGAGCTGCTGTTGTTTCTGACTGGAGTTACACTTCTGATGTCTCTGTGAATAGCAAAGCAAATACATATGGGAACAGCAATGTATAGAATCCCTTCCCTGCCATGTTAAAGCAGTGGGAGCAGAGAAGGTAAAATATTTAGACTCCAGATGTCTTTATTTGACAAAATAAAAATTCTTGCTGTAAAATATCTATAAAATGTAATTAAAATTGCCATTATTTTTTCACTGTTGCTAACATTGCTGGCAAAATTGAGTCACTCAGTGCTGCCAAATATAGCATTCCAGGTGTAAAACACTCTCAGATGTTCATGACATTTTGCACGTAAATACTGAGTCATTGAGAATGATCTGGTACTATCCATATGCCTGATACAGAAATACTGCCATGAGTGGGAGATCAGGATACACACACAGCAGGATAATGTTTGAGAATGAAAAAAATTTGTGTTTCTGCATGGTTTCTAATAGAGTTAGACTTTTCATGTACTGATACTTCTCTTCTCAACACTTTTGCAGAGCAGAGTGACCACAACCTTCCATCTCCCTACCAACGGCTTCATCTCTGAATGGCAAGTTAGAGATTTCTTTGTCATAGTGTCTCCTTTTTCTATTTCTTTTTTTTTTTTCTTTTTTCCCCTTATTTTTTGATGTAGCCTGTGTGAGGGAGTTGCAAACCTGACCTGTTGATGACATCTCAATATACAGAAGATAACAGCCCAGTGCTGGTACCATTCTCATCCAGTCACCTTTTCAATCTGACTTTTGGCTGCTGCTGCGCTCTGCAGCAGTACAGGCTGTGTTTTCAGGCATCATAATTTCCTGGAAAAATGGATATGTTTCTGGAAAGCATATGGGAATGGTGCACCCTGCAATCATGCCTGCCCTGGAGAGAGGCAGTGCTTGCTGGAATATAAGCCACTGAGCTGAGATGAATAATTTCTGCCTGACAGAAATTAGTGTCCTCACCAGTTACAGGAGGAAAAAAACACCTTTTCTTGCCACAAATGTGTGAGTTTGGTGTCAGGTTTGTGCTGGACCATACACTGTGGGCAGTCAGGTGTCCTGTGCTTCAGTGAGACCCACGAGGGCCTTGGAGCAAGCTCAGGCACCTGCACTGCCTTCCTGGCACCCCTCTCTCTTCCTTTCCCCATGTGATGGTGTCCTAGGGTGACGTTATGATGCTTGTATCCCCATTTGTGTGTTCTGTTTATGCTGGATATTATGTTCTGTACCTTCAAGACTGGCTCTGAAGAGTGAATGTTTTGTTTTGTTTTGTTTTGTTATCAGTTATCAGCCGCTCCCCCACGGCTGGCGGGACACAGATGGGGCAGTACATAGGGCAGCTTTTGCTTTGCTCTTGCTCCTGCTTTGCTCTTGCTTTTTGCTCCTGCTCATTAGTTAGTTTAGCTAGGCAGTCCAAATTTTCCCTGGACTGTTTTTCTTTCCCATTCTTGGAACCACTCGAGCCTGCTCCGGACTGGGACCTGGGAACACCGAGAGTTTGCACCTTGTGGCTGCAGCAGCTGCCCCAACACCAGAGGGACTGAGAACAGAGCAACCACCCCCAGAAGAGACCTTCTGAATTTTTCAGAGTGGTGAAAGAGTGTTGTCATCTGGAATTGTTCATTTTGTGTGCTGGAAGTGCTGTGCCTGTTAAATAAACAGGTTCTTTCCACTTCTCTCCGAGGAATCCTACCCAAACTGGCTTGGGGAAGGGGCTGTGTGGGTTTGCTTTCTGGAGGGACCCCCTTTTGGAGGTTTTCTCCCAAATTTGCCCTAAACCAGGACAGATGGTTAAACCTTCCATGCTCTCTCCCACTCTCCTCATTTGCACTCTCATTCCTCTCTCATTTGCACCAGTGACAACATTTCACTTGCAGACATTGTCTTGCCCAATAAAGCAGTGGCTGTGCAGGTACATTATTCCTATTTTGAATGGAAAAATCGTGCTTAACTTCCTGTTTCCCTCCCTGTCAAGGGAAATACACTGAATTGTGCTAGTGCAACATCCCTGACCTTCTTGCTATACAGTTTTCTTCCCTTTCTCTCTGCTTTCTTTTGCCACAGGGAATTTCTTCTTTTTACCATCTTTTGTGTTGCATTGTTTACTCTGCATCTCCATATCACTTCTCCTTCCACCAATTCCTTCTTTTTTTTGACAGGCTTCACTGTCTATTTCTCTTCTTTTTCCTGCCCATCCATTTCCTTGATCTCTTACCATGTGTAAGACAACTTCACTAGAGGTGTTTATAGCTGCT
Organism: Molothrus aeneus; assembly: GCF_037042795.1. Taxonomy (NCBI): domain Eukaryota; kingdom Metazoa; phylum Chordata; class Aves; order Passeriformes; family Icteridae; genus Molothrus; species Molothrus aeneus. The sequence continues at coordinate 148,563,333 of NC_089646.1, read as the reverse complement.
GTCAAGAGTTCACTAAATTGTGGTAAGGATAATAGAGTCTGTATGAAAGACCATTAAACTGGAAACAAGATTTTCTTAATTTAAATGAAACACAGGAGCACCCCTATTTCCCTGTTCAGTTCTGTGTTCTCATCTGTCTAACTCAACAAAATTAAATTATTAGAGACTAGGCTTGAAATGCATTTATAAAATAAGTAGAATGAGAAGGGATGGAGAAGAATTCTCTCTAGAGAAAAATTATTTCCACTCAACAGAAAAATTAAAATCTGGTCACTACTACCAGAATTTTTCATAACATCTTAGATGCTTCTCAGCTTTTAATCTACTGCCTTCTGGGGCAGGTTGTGAAAGAAGTCCACTGTCCTTCACGTCAAAAAAATTGTTGCCTGTTTTCCCTTTACTGTTAGCTGTGCTAAAAACCATTCAGGTTCTCTGTCCCTCCATGGACACTGAGAACAGTGAATCAGAATTATCTCAATATCAACCTTTTAGGCACTTGAAAATGATTAACACCAAGCCACAGACCAAACTATTTCATTCTTTCTTCATCATCCATATTTTTCAGCACCTGAATTGCTCCTGCTGCTCCTGGCTCCCTCCAAATTGTCAAACTCATTCCCACAGAGCAGTGCTGAGCACCAGACACAGATCTCTTGCTGGAGCCTCCACCCTGTCAGGTTCAGTGAGCAATTCCCCCAGGGGCCCTAGGTAAATGATGGTGTATCAGAAGTCCCTGAGTGCCATGTACCTTGTTTGCAGCAGTGTCACAGGGTTTGGGTACAGAATTCAGGCTCTGTGGAATCTGTTTCTGTGTAGATGCTCTGGCTGCTCCACAACAGTTCCCTAAGGGGACTCACCAGGCTGGCATTAACAGCAAGTGCCTGATTTTATTCAAAAGTGAAGCTGTGAACAAAGGTGGAATTCAGCCCAGATGAAGTTCTACCTTTTTGTGCCCACAGACAGCTGTCTGCCTGTCAGCAGGGTGTCTTAATTTAGCCACTCCAGAGGTATGGCAGGGATTGAGTACCTGAGGAAAGCATCCAGCACTGCTGAAGGTGCCCAGGGAATATCACCTCACCTCTGGACACCAGTCTCTGCGGGCAGGATTTTCATTGGGTTCTGTTTTGTGTCTCTGGGTACAACTGAGCTGAACCCTGGTGTCTGCTGTAGGGTGAGCTGAATCTCTTGCCAAGAGCCCCCGACTGTGTTGACTAAGGAGCCATAGAGCCCTGTGGAGGTGTTTCTGCTACTGTGCAAGTTAGATTTCTGAGATTACATTTAATTTAGCTGATGCAGGTGCCTTCAGGACATGCCTTTACTGAAATCTGCATCTCTTTGAGATGCCCTTGATTCCCCTGCCTCGAAAAAGCAATCTGGTTTACAGACCACAGGTAAAGAGTGCTAAAAATATGCACAACCCCATGGACAATGAGAAATTGCCCCATTTGCTCTGTCACTATATTGGTTGGTTCTCCACAGGGTACCCAGAGCTCAGCTCCATTGTCCACACATGGAGGATAAGTGTGGTTTGAGCTGCCTCTGGATGTTTTTCTGTCCAGGAATATGTGCATGCTTTTTCCCTGTGCACAAGGAAATGTTCTCCTTCCAAGAAATGCATCTGTTTCAGAGTTATTTTTAATGCTGAGGCTGTAACATTCCCTTGGCACCACAGACTGGGTAAACAGGTACATCTCAAGGAAGCAGCACCGGTACTTTAATCACCATTACATTAACTCAGGGATGCAATAACCTGGGAAATTAGGCTACAAATGTTAAAGAACAAAAAAAAAAATCATTAAAATTTAAACTAAATGAAAAAGTTACAGCCTACCCAGAGGAAGTTGCTGAAAGTCATGTAGTTACATTTCTGCAGTGGGAGAAGCTGGAGAATTTACAGCTTTAACAATGATGGTGGAGCACATTTGTGAGAAATGTCAAAGATTTGTGCTTCCCCTTACTAAATAACATTGTCCTGTCTTTGGCTAGGTGGAAGCAATCTGTTTTTGACAAATCAATGTTGGATGTTTCTTTATCACTTTCCTTGAGGTACCTATGTATCAACTGTTTCATTATTTGGTCTATTTTCTTTCCAAGAATCAAAGTTAGGCTGACTCATCTGGATTCACCTTTCTTCCCATGACAGCACTGTTTGCTGTTTTTTCTCTTCTGCTGCTTTTCCTCCACAAGATCTGAAAGACAATCTCTTATCATGCAGTGATTCCTTTTGGTAGTTACTGAAGCACCCTGCAGCACAGCTCATCAGTCCCCCCTGGCTTGAAGGCACTGCACTTACTCAAATATTATTTAACCTATGGTGACCTGCTCTTCTTTCTCTGCACCATTAATTTCAATCAAGTTGATAATCTGATTGAAGATGGGGTTTTTTTTGTTTGTTTTTTTTTTTTCCTTTTTCCCTTTTCTCAAGTCTGGTTGAAGGATAAAAGGCACTGTACCAAGTAAGAAAGATAAATCCATCACACAGATGAAGCAGCTCAGGTACATAGTTAGGGACTTTTACATAGCAGCAGCTGGTCATGAATTACAGGGAGAAATTCTCCCCAGCCTAGATGGCTCCATTCACCTGGAAAGTGTTACTCCTCCAAAGCTGAAAATGACATAAAAATAAAAGGAGGTCTAAGATTTTAACAGTGCTTGAAAAGCAGGGAGGAGCTTGGGTAAGTAAGGCTAATGTGAGTTCATAAAAAGCTGATAGTTTCCCTGTCTCACAGAAAGTCAGGGAGACAAAGGTGTGGTGACAGAGTGGGATTTCTACCTCTAAAGGATGAAAGGATGTGAATTTATGAATGTGAACTTAATACCCTTGCACTTAGACTGACTGTGGTTGTCATACTTTGTTCTGAAAGCTTTGTACCTTAAAGGAATAAGTAAATAGTGTTTTTGTGCTGAAAGCAGTTGCTTTTGTCACTGCAGATCTATGCAGCCATAGGCAGCGAAAAGGTAATTTTACAGGCTCCAAGTACTTGATGGACCTATTTAAGCAGACAAAATGAGAACTTGAGGAATCTGAGGAAGATTTTGGGCTGGAGAAGGATACCCAGAAAAACAATGCCATTGTTTTCTCAGGAGCATTTTGGGAAGATGGGGAAGAGTCAAGCCCTTCACCCACTTACCATGGGACTGAAATCCAGGGACAGCCCAGCTAAGAGCTTAGGCTGATAAAATTGCATATGTGTAGGGTGAGTTTTCAGGGAATGGACACTCTTTATGCAAGAAAGACAGAAACAGTGACCTTGCATCACTCTCTCTAATCAGACATTGTTATAAGTGGAAATCATAGAACCACAAAAGGGTTTGGGTTGGAGGGGACCTCAAGGATCATCTAGTTCTAAAAATCCACAGTTGCCCAATTGTTTTGCTTCAATGTGGATCACTCTGTTAGACACCAGATTGAATTCCTCATCAAGATATTTGAAGGCTGATTCATTTGTTTCATAAAGACTCAAGGGTAATACTGAGGAAAGTTGCACTTGAGGCTGGGATATCTCTGTATCTTTGTTTATCCCATTATTTACACTATGGGCTTCTTGAGACAGAGACTGTCTAGGTGTAAACACAAAAGGATAGCAGTTTTGGCCCTGGAAAAGGATAGAATTAATTTTTTTAAAATATTGTAAATATTTTCATAATCAATCAATACACATCAGGTTTCAGGAAGATAATTTGCCTGGTTTTGAGCCTGGTTCATATATGAATTTGCTGTCCTTGTACTATGAGTCCTCATTGCAGCAGCCTCATCTTAAATCCTACGGAGATTACAAACCCTTCAGTTCAAGGGAGACTTTGATTAGACACATATAAACCAGCAAACATTCTACTGGAGCCAAGAATTTCTTCTCCTTATTTCATTATGTAAACAGCAACAATAATAATGATGAATTGACTAAGGATTGTAAAACAGAAAACAACTCAGAGTAACAGGTTGAATTTAAAACTGATAACATGAATTTGATTATCAGCACTAACTCCTTACAAAGACACTGATCAGGATATGTCACAGTCTCCCAGGAAAAGCTTTAAGCCACCTGTCATTTGTGTTCTTTTTGGTCAGATTAGATAATATTCTGTGTGGAACAATCAATCCTCTATTAGTCCAATGGGAATGGATAGTGATTTTCATCTGTAATTTCAATTTCAAAGATGGATAGAGTGTATTTCTTTGTATATAAAGTGCAGAAGTTTGTGGAGGGAGTTTTATGCATCTCCTGAGACAGAAGAGATTTGGCTGGAATTAGAAAAGCAGAGGGCAAGGCCAAGAGGGAAAAATGATGGAGATGCCAAGAGCTCTTTATATTCAACTACAGCTGGATCAATTGTTGGTCTACTGTTGTCCTGATAACAGAATGGAGCTGGTAAGGGATCAGACCTTGGGCACTTTGTCTAAACAATGTGAAAAACAACAAGTATTGAGGAATGAATGCAGAGGCTCAGGCTGAAGGAAGCACAGGGGATGGAAAAAAGTTGTCTGGCCAAGAATGTAAATTGGATGAGAAAAAATAAGCAAAACCCAGTTTAAGCTAGACTCAGGCAAGGGAGAAAACATGTGAGAAACACAATCACATAAAGGTAAAGCTCTAGAAACATAAAGCAGCCCTGCTGGAGGTGTTGAGACTGCCAGGGAATGTTGCAATAGGGATTTCTCAGGTCTTTTGAGATGGACACAGAGAAGCTGTGCCCTGCTTACCTGGAGGTTAATCCATCCATTCTAGTGGAGTAGAAAAATATTGATGAAGAAGGTGGATGTTTGGTTTTGAGGACCAGAGTAAAATTAATAAGAATAAATGCACTTTTCACCTCCAGAACACGGAGAAGTTTGTTTGTGCCTGTTGATGAGCAGCTGTGGTTTGAGATCTGACCAAAGATCAGATATGGATGCATCTCGTAGGTGTCCAATCCTCCACAAAAGATAAGGAAAACAGCTCAAGCAGATAAGAGGCAGCACAGAAGTTGTGTTTGAGACAGTACTAAGAAAGAGCACAATATCTGGATGTCAAACACAGGGCATGTTATAAATCTCCAAGGATCCCCACAGTGATTTAACTGCTGTTTGCACACTCATCAAGAATGACTTTGGAGTGGGATGTTTTTTTGTGTCAGCTCATACAATCCCAGAATCTTTTTTCTCTGTGGGAAATTTGGAGGAGGATGGGTGCCTGTGAGTGCTCTCAGTGTGAGCATTGATAAGGCACTCAGATGGAAAGGACGAGGGTTCAGCTTCAGTCCAGTGTGCTTTGGAGGCCACCAAGCAGCACTTGGACAGGTAAATAGCAGAAAACAGGAGAAAGCTGGAACAAGTGAGCATCTGCTTGTGCTTGTTATCTGGTTTAGTTAATAACAACATAGATACTCTCCTTCCTCTAATTACTTAGCTTGAGTGTGATATCTTAATATTAGTATTAAGGATAATTAACAGCAAGCAATATTTTCAAAAGCCAGCACAGTAATATGGCAAACAGAAGAAGGCCAAATTTTTACATCCTTTTACTTTCTCAAAACACAGAATGTGGTGTGGTTCAGTGACTCCACTGAAGGGGAAACTGTCATCTCCAAAATGAGCCATCACCACAGCAGTTAAAGCAGCACTGGAGGAGAATGAGAGCCTGGGGACAGCAGCCCATCTCCTGAGTGCATCACAAACACTGTACCAGCCATCAGAGGGTCCTGCAGGCATTTTGACTGTAGAGCACAGCATTCTTTTAGAGTAGGGAGGAAGTTATCCAGAGCTATGTCACCAAAGTGCATTATCAGGTCAGAAGTCCCAGCACAGGAGGATCAGTGACATTTTGTCACAAGGCTCTGGGCTCAGCAGGCTCTCACTCAGTCCTTGTGCAGAGGGAACAGCAAGGTCATGCCCCAACCAAAGGATGAGTGAAAGCACACAAGGATTCATAAAGCTCTTGGCTCTCCTACATTCTGCAGGTATCCACACAATAATGTATAAAACTAAATATGACACTGCCATCAAGCATGCAAGGAATGGGAGGATTTTTGGAAGGATTTCCATGGCCAAATTGCCCAGCAGCCTGCCCAGGGTCCTGGAGCTCTGAGCTGTGCTGTGAGTCACAGTGCAGGGATGTGGATGCAGCCCTGAGCAGCCTGCTCCAGCTGACCCTGCCTGGAGCAAGGAGGTTGGATCTGATGGTCTCTAGAGCTCCTGTGATTCTGTAATTCTGGATACACTCATCAAAAAGTTCAGGGGAAACTTCCAAATCACAAGCTTGGTTTGATTTATTATTTGCTTATTTGTTTGTGTGGTCTGATCTGTGGCATGGGAAGTCTCAATTAAGGATTTTTTTTATACCTCGACTTTCCCCTTATAAAAACAGAAGAAAACTACTAAAACTAAAGAACTTAATAGGCCCAAGAAACCAAATTTAATTTTTGGAGTGCAAGAAGTGTTTGGACAATGCTCCTGGGCACATGATGTGACTCTTGGGGATTGTCCTGTGCAGGTCTGGACTTGATGATCCTAGTGGGTCCCTTCCAACTCAGCTTATTCTTTGATTCTGTGATTCTGTGAATTCATATGCAGATAGTGAGCCAAAGTACATGATGTTTAACCTTTCAGTTCAGTGAGAAGTTTCTTGGTCAAAGACTTTGGGAGCTGCTCTCTGTAACACTTTCAAATTTATGAATAGAAATGAAAGAAACTGCTGAAAAGTCAGTGTCTGCTTCATGGCAGCCTGCACCCACACAAAGACTGGAGTACTGTAGTGAGACAGAAACACACAGAAGGAAGAGTTAGTTAAGAGGATTATGAGGTGAAGTGTTCTTTTATTAGGTTTGTAATACAAGGAAAGGCATAATTTGCAAGGGCATGTAGTGACAGGAAAGGGGGGAATGGTTTAAACTGAAAGAAGGCAGGTTCAGATTAGAGATAAGGAAGAAATTCTTCACTGTGAGGGTGGTGAGGCACTGGAACAGGGTGCCCAGAGAAGCTGTGGATGTCCCTGAAGTGTTCAAGGCCAGATTGGGTGGGGCTTGGAGCAACTGGGATAGTGGAAGGTGTCCCTGCCCATGGCAGAGGGCTGGAACAAGAGGATCTTTGAGGTCCCTTTCTAACCCAACCCATGCCATGATTTTTTTATTCTATGATTTACTGACATATCAAAATGCAACCTCAGAATTGTATTGCAATGAGAGGCAGGTGCTTACACAGGAAGCTGAAATCAATACTAAAAGCAAAAGAAAGCATGGCATAGTGGGGTAAAATTCTGGCAAACCAACCTTCTGATTAATCCATTAGGTTAGAGAGGGTCTTTTGTGGTGATTAAAGGCTGCAGACACACACTTGGAAATTGGGGAGATTTTAAAATGCTCCTGCTCCTCCTGGCTCTGGAGCTAAGCAGCAAGAGAGCAGCCAAGGAGCAGCCACCTGGTGTGAATTCAGGGATGCTCTGGTGCCACAGATGAGCTGATGGGAGCTGCCAGGGCTTATCAGATGGCTGGAGCCTACAAGTGGCAGCATCCCAAGAAATGTCTTCTTCTGGAGTTTCCTGTGACAGGTCTTGACATATGTAGAGCAGGAAGACTTTGCAGCCTGGTAATTCTGATTTCTGCTGATACAAGTTAAAGCAGAGGCTTTGCACTTTACTATCAAAAGTAAAGTCAGTCCAGACTGATGGCTAGTTTGTCTTGCTCAGGCTGAGTGGATTTTAACTTTGTTTTTTTAACAATTGTAATTGTCTACCAGTCAGGTAATTATGGTGCATGTCTGTTTTAGATCAGCTTCAGCTGACTGTGATAAAAAAGAGTTACAGTGCAAATTGAACAGCCTGTAAGTTTGAAATAAAACATGGTGTGAAAGATTACAGGCATGGGATGATAACAGAGATCCCACACTGTAAGCACAAATATTAAAGATCAGTCAGTGGTCACTGCAGAAATGCAGCCCTATGTTGCTCAGGTAAAGGCTAGTTTTGGAGATAGCAAAAAGAGAAAAGCTGTATAATGAGCATAATTAGAAAAGAAAAGTGTTAAGAAAACTTATATAAATAAACCTCAGCAGACCCAAAACTGAGGAATAGCAAAGTATCAGTATTAATATCCCACACCTCCCAAAGGAGAAGGTGAAGGAAGCCCCACCACAGATATTATACTGCCTGTGACAGACATCTCAGGGTACTGGCAACATGTCACAACCCACCTCCCACTCCTCCTGAGTAAGGATGAAAGGGTCAGCCACAGGAGATAGACAGGGATTGAAAGAATGAGCACAAATATTAAAACAAAGAGTTTTGTTTTGGTTTAAATGATAAAATTTTTGACTGGATTAACAATGGATTCATGTTCCTGTGAGGTATGCTCCCTCCTTTCCCATAGCAAGACCTGAGTGTGACAGCTCAGAAGTCCATCATCAATCTATAAAAATACCAGTGAGCATTCTGGTTCTTTCTTTCTAGTTCTTCCTTTTCCAGTTCCCTGGGCCTCACACTGGAGATGTTTGAGTTAAGCAGTGTTCTGGAGAGAGACTGAATGGGAGATTAAATCTGATCTATGTGTTCTGGGCAATAGGGATATATTGTATGAAGTCTTAGCCAGCAAAACTTCACCTGTGCAGACACTGTTGGTATTTCTGGCCACCTTCCTGTCTAATTTATTATTTACCATAAAAGTGTGAACTTTAGCAAAGGAGAGTGCCCTCTGCTTTTCCTCTTCACACCTGATTTCAAGGTTCTCAAATTCTGTCTGCAGCAACATTTTGGCAGGAGCAAATTTTTTTAAAAAGGAGGAGAATAAGTGCCCCTTCCTTGTGCAAGCAGTTCATGAAGTCAAACCCACATAAAAAACTGACTTGAAAAGAGACTTTGTGTCTATATCATAATTGTTAACATAATTATTGTATATAGGTGCAAGAGGTCACCTAGACTTCTTTTGTGCAGACAGTAACAAATCTGTAATTTAACATGCAGTGTGTTGCAGATGCAGCTGAAATTATTTCTCATTTTCATGAGAATAGAGGACTGACTGGATTTGTCACTGATGTCTATAAAGGTGCAAATGAAGGCAGAAAACAGAAGAGGTGTGCTCTGAAGAGCCTCTGCTTACATATGGATGTTGTTCTAAGGCAGTGAGATCTGAAGGTGTCTCTGAAAATTATTGCATGGTTTTCTCTGTTGTATAAAAGCAGCCCATAAGCTGATTACCCCCATCGCCATTGTATTTCAGTTTTCAGTGCAATTTGTCTTTTGCAATTCCTCACATATACTTTAGAACAAGATTGTTTATAATGTTTCTTTTGAAAAAGTGTTGGTTTTTTTTTTTTTGCTTTATAACTTGTCTTGCAAAATTTTTTTTTCCCAATGTAATATTTCAAGAGATGTACCCACTTGTGCCTGAGTCAATTTCTCAGTATTTAGTTTTCAAAGGCAGCTGAAAAACCAGGACAGAGCACTGGCTTGAGAACCTGAAATATACCTGAGCTCTTGTTGCTCTGTGTGTGTCCACACAAGCATCAGCAAGAGAGGGAGTGTGTGGTTATCTCTTGAGGGAGTGTTTTACTGCTGATGTTCTGAAGCAGCTCAGAGGAGTCAGCAAGAATCACATAACCAAAGGATCAGGTTTGGGTTGGAAAGGATCCTAAAGTTCATCTCATTCCAGCCCTTCTGCCATGGGTTATTATATAACCTTCCACTATCCCAGGCTGCTCCTGGCCTTGGACACTTCCAGGGATGGGGCAGCCTCAGCTTCTCTGGGCAACCTGTGCCAGAGCCTCATCACCCTCACAGGAAAGAATTTCTTCATAATACCTTGGGCTGGACCCAAACCAGCACATGTTTAATCTAAAACTCTCCTGTTTTTAGGACCCAACCCAGCATATACCTAATCTAAACCTCCCCCCTTGTCCATCACTATGTGCCCATGTAAAAAGGTAAATCCTTCAGTAACCCTCTGCACTGACCCAGAGATGATGACTGCTATTTCCACAATGCTTTTAAGCCTGTTTTTAAAAAAATAAAGAGATAAATTTAATTTACACATCCATGTTAATCTACACATTCATGGTAATCTACAACAGCTGAGGTTCCCAAAAGGTTTTGGTGAAAATGTATTGGCATATCTTAATTATTTTTGTTTCACTCCCAGTCCAGAGAGTCTGTTCCAAGCTTTGATTTAGGAGGATTTTAAACATTAATACATAATGTTGAATTTCTTACTTCACCCCCTGAGCTGCTCTCATTAGAAAGAACAATTGATTAAAATAACTGCTTAGGCGTTTCCATCTTTCTTTTTGCTATTGAAAACTCCCCATCTCAGCAATTCTCTGCCAAAGTGTAAGCACATATCTCTCATCTGTTCAGTGTGAGTTAGTGAACTCTGGACAAAAACAGAAAAACACATCAAGGATGAAAAAGTACATAATTTTAAATGAAAATATAAATCAATAGCCCATTTTCACAGGGGTTGAAGAGCTTGTCTTATGGACTGTTATCTGTTGAACGGACCCTGGCAAAGTAAGTAAAAACTCCTCTAGCAAAGAACATATTTTCTTAAACAGCTAGTTTCCATAGTGCTGTGCTTAGCTCAAATCATAATGTTAACAGCAAAATGTAGCATTTGATCTGATTTTTATTTCTGTAAAACTCATATATCCCAGCTTTGTTGCTTTTTTAAAGTGACACTGGGACTGCTGAATCTTTACAGGCATTAAACATCACTGTCTGGAAGGATCTGTTAAAACATAGCTGGGGAAGTCATTCTGGTCCTCCTGGGAGAGCAAAGCCCTGAGAGCCTTCAGGAGCATCAGCTCCTCATTGGAGACAGGGCTGGCTCAGGATTGCATTTTCCAAGGTTATCATGTGCCATCCAGCTCAATCAGGATAAAAGAATAATAATAATAAAAAAAAAAAAGCAGCAAAGAAAAAAAAAAACAAAGAAAAGTACTTTTGTGATAAGAAAGGAGCAGAGTCCAAAGGGTTAGAAACACACAGCCCACACCAGCCAGGGGGCTGGAAGGCTGGGCTACCCAAATGGCTGCAATTAACCTCCTGTTGAGACTGATGTGGATCATCTCCCCTCTGCTGCCTCCATATCCTCTCCCAGGCTGCATTTTCTGTTTGGGTTGTAAAAGTTCAGTGGTGTTTAGACAGTGGTTGACTGTTCAGTGGTATTTAGACTGTGCCCAGCATGATGGGACCCAGGAGCTTTCATGAAGTCCTGGTGGCCAGCTTGACCACAGGAAGGTTGGGGGTTGCATGCCCTGATCCTGCATCAGCCAACAGCTGGACATTCAGGCTCTGAAACTGTTTTTGCCCTTTGTTTTAGGGTGTGTGAACTGCCTGAAAATGGACTTTAGAATTTGGTACAGCTGTGAATTTTTCATTCCTGGATTAAAATGTCTGAGAACAAAAGTATCATTCACCCTGAATTTCCCAGACTGATGTGCAGGCAGAAGGAACATGTACTTAAGCAAGTTACTCTTCAGAGTTGTAATTTGAGGAATATTATGGAATATGATCCTGCCTGTGCTGTCCCACATTTGTTGGAGTGATGTGGTTTACTGTGGTAATTGCTAAAAGTCAAGGCTCATCTGCTGCTACTCAGAGATTCTTGCAGTTATACTGGCCTCCATATATATGGCAAAGTAATCTTCCCAACCAGTGGTGGATGAGGAAGGTGGATACCACAGCAGGAAGAATGATATATCCTCTATTTATTTGCAGGGAATATGATGGACCTTTCAGAATAAATAGGGAAAACATTGGATATTTATTTATCTCCTTGTTAAACACTCCCCTACAAAACCAATAAAGTCTCCTCAGATTAAGATCATGGACTCTTCAAACCAGAAGAGAGAGGGCACTGGTGTCCCCAGTGGTGTTAGTGACAACAGACATTGTCCTTGGCTGCATAACTGAATTCTCTCCAGGTACAGTCCCACTGTGATCAGCCATCCAGGCCTGGCAGGGTGCAGTTTGAATAGCTGGCTTCAGTTTGAAAAAAAATGTATCCAAGCATATTTAATTTATTAGTGTATATTCAGCCTGATTAAATTCCAGAATGGTTCTGAAGTTCTCATGTTTCCTTGCTGGATGTTTGTTACTGAATTTATCTATTTCTGCTGGTGTGGATAAAAGCCCAGCTCCTGTAGCTGTTCAAGACAGAAACAAAAATAAATAGGCTCAGGAACCACTCTAAGGCTGGACACACTAGCTGACAGCAATTGTGAATAGGTTTGCTTGCCACAATAGCATGGTTTAGAAAAACAGTGGAAACAAGACTGCTGCAAACATGACATTCATCAGTGCATCTGAGGAGAGGCTGGAAATAAGAACTGAGCATCTGTCAGTGGATACATGGAGGCCAAATGGGAAACATCTGCATCTTCTCCAAATGAGGATCAGTGGAAAAAGCAATTTAAAAAATTCTGAAGATCAGGCTTTTCTTTTTAAAACACTCATAGGTGTGAGGCAGCACAGACCAAAGCATCTGGGTACTGTCAGGAGATCCATGTAATTCTGATGACCTTGAAATGGGACTATGCTATAGGAGAGCAAAGCCTGGAGGTGGCAGGACATGGGAAGAGGACAATGCAGAAGAGCTGGGCATATGTGACACTGAAGGGCAGTTAAGCAGCACCAAATAAACACAGCCAAAAATACAGCAAAGTGTGGCTGGTTTAACTTGGAAGGACCAGCCTAAACTCAGGTGTCTCCCTTGCTGCAGCACTGCTATCAAGTAACAGCAGGGATTCACACCATGACTTCAACTGGTGCTTTGTAAGGACTGCTGGGGGTGAAGGAAGAATAATTTAGGAAAGATTTTGCAGGGTGAATCATAGAGAACAGTAAATACTATACAGAGTCTGATAAGTGGCAAAGAGCAAGGTCTTGCAGAAGGGTTTTGAAACAAGTGAAGAGATAACATGAACAGAGGCCTTGAATTAGACACTAGACTAGTGTTGAGCAATGTACCATAAGGTTTAGGCAAGTTGGATAAATCAGCAAAAAATGTGTCCTTAGATGAACTTAGGTCATTATAATGTGAAAACCACTCCTCTGGAGTTTAGTCTGTCCACCTCCAAGTGAGACCCTTACCCAATGAACACATACAATGAATTTAAAATGCACTGTGTATCTCTGTTAACTAATTTAGCCTGCATTATTGTAATCTCCCAGGTGTCATAGGCTGGGTGATCTCATGGCTTTCATTGCTCACTCACATTGCCTTGCTCCCTTTTGGCACAGAGCTGGGGGTGCTGTCAGTGGAATTAGGGCTGTTAAAACTTGCTGCACTTTCAGCATGAGCTTAGAAAAGTTCTTCTACTCCAAGCACTGAATGTTCATAATGTGAGTGAGTAAGGTTTGATAAGGCTTAAAGCACCTTTCTCTCAACATTCCTCACTGTAGGCTATCAGATTTCCCAGACTTAGGCCCCCCATTATGCACTGAAATTAGGATATAACATAAATGACTGGGATTTCAGAACCCAAACATACCCAGGAACCCCATTACTGGTTCTGCAGAAAATCAGACAGTTTCTATTTAGATATTGAAACACAAATGCTTCAAATGCATTATGTCAGGAATCAACACCTTAATTGCAGGGTGTGCAAGCTGTGAGGATTTTGGGATCATATTTTCCTGTAAAAAGAGAGAGCAAAGACTTGATAAAGGACAAGCAGGGCATGGAAGAGAAGCAAGCAGAATCAAAAAAGTGCTTGATGGGAGAAGGATAGATTGAGGAGGGGGATTCTTTAAAGATGGGTACCAAAAGTAAGAATAGTCCTCTCTTTAAAGAAATGGGTAGAATACAACACATTCAGGTGTGCTTTTTTTGGCATTGGACTCTGTTCAGTCCCTAGGTTTCTGCAGTAATGCTGACCCTAATCCCCCACTTATCTCTCTGTAAGGTTTCTAAGCCTTTCAGTCCTCCTGAGCAAACAAGGCACCTGGTCCCTTCCTTCCCTGCTCTAGCAGGTTGAGCTCTGCTGAGTAAAACCCACCTCATCAGGAGGAAGAGGAGGAGGAGGAAGAGGAGGAGGAGACCCTTTTGGGAATGATAAAACAACGAGCAAAGCAGGAGCTGCCAGGGCGGCTGGTGAGTGTGGAAGTGATGAGCTTCTTATTGATTGCACAGGAGTCTTGCTTGGAGAGATGGCTGGAAATTTTTACCTTTGAAAACATTCCACTAAGAAAGCTGAGAAGGCAGCAGGAGCCAGTGCTGATAAGAGGGATCAATGCAGAGCAGGGGTGGAATGAGGTTATTAATAAGTAATAGGATTCAACTTGGGAGCTAATGAAATAAAAAAGACATTTTCTAGTTGGGGCATATCACAGGCACTTGATTGCTATAGCAATGGCAACAGAGAGATTAGGAACAATGAACTGTACAGCAAAAATGGGCTGAAAATCCCTCCTCCTGGAAGCATCTAGTTAAAAGAATGGCTAAAACAGAACAGTTTTCTAGAAGAGATGTATTTCAGGATATTTAACAGGGGCTGTGAACAGGAACCTGTGAACTTTGGAGCATGTAAAAATTGAAAATTATGCTGGCAAAAAAAAATGCCAGATAAATTTGCAATCTCAATCCTTCTGGTTATTATGAACAGTGTGACAATTTCACACAGCTGGAAACTGGATGTTTAGGCTCTACAGATTTCTTCATCTGCCCAGACTGTCTCCCACTATGAAATATAATCTTTCAGCCTTTGGCATCTTTCCCTGAAGGACCAATTGGTGCAATCTTTAGAGGGAGAGGGCTGTAGCTGTGAAAGGAAGGTACTTCCCCTCAACTTCATTGAATCCCAACAAAGCTGAAGGAGGGTAGAGCTAGCCTGGATGTCAGGATGATTAGATATTAGGAGAAATTCTTTACTGTGAAGGTGGTGAGATGCAGGAACAGGTTGATCACAGGTTGTGGACTCCCCTTATCCCTGGCAATGTTCAAGTTTAGGCTGGATGAGGCTCTGAGCAACCTGGTCTGGTGGAAAGTGTCTTTACCCATGGCAGGGGATTGGAAGAAGATGATCTTTAAGGCCTTTTCCAAGCCATTCTATGAATCTATGAATGTCTAATCTTCCTATTCAGGTCTCTAGGATGGGTGCAGAATTGAGGAGAGCGCTGTTAAACTCTATGTATCTTAAAGATGTATTTATGACTGTTCTGTATCCTTTCTCACTACATTTCTTAGGATTTTTCTGTAAGTAAAGCATGCTTTTTGCTTTTCATAATGTATTTGTCTTGAGATGTCCAGCAACTTCTGACAGATTAGAAAATTGCTACTAAAATACACCAGCTTATCCCAACACATACACAACTCTAAAGCCAAACTGCTAATAATAATCACCATCAGGTTTCACTGCCAGGGAAAGGATTCAGGAAAAGTTTAGGCCTGATTTGCCTGATTTCCTTAAGGAGATCTCCAAGATCAGTGAATTGAACAAATAAATTGATGGGACACAGGTGTGAATATTGGTCTTATTTCTGCAACGTGAAAATGCAGATAAGGAGGAAAATCCTACAAAAAGGTGATTACACATAGGGACTTTGTAAACTTGGGTCCTGTTGGGTGGTTTTCCAAATGAGGAAAGCATTTCAGGTGCTTATTGGAGTAATGGGGAAAGAGCTGGCTTCAGTCATGCCTGAGGTACAATGCTGAGGGGGAATTTGTGTGAGACAGAGGGTGTAGGGCATGTTCTCTGCCTGAACTACACAAACCTTCCATAGCTCATGAGCATAAAGAAACTCTTCAGGACTGTGCTGTGAGATGAAACCTGCACATCTGAATCCTTGGGTCATCCAAAGTGGATTGGTAGTGGTGCTGCTATCACAACACAGCCAATGACAGTGGTGTTCTGGGAATGTTTTCTCACAAACTGACAGAAGTAAGACCATTAGACAAGAACAGCTTCCCCCCACTTTTCAGTCAGCATCTTTTTTTATGAGATGATGGTTTGATGTCAGCCTTAAGACCACAGAGATATTTATTTAGTCTGCTTGCAATATGGGAACTATATCAGGAGATGTTAAGTCTACTTATGCTCCTGACTCTGAGCATTTGGAGATTACGAGCTGGTATCTGCTAATTCCTTCTTTTTTTCCTTTTTTAATCTGTCATGATGGTGTGGACCAAATGTCCTGCAAGGCACCAAGAGGGCTTGATTTTTAATTATTTAAAACAAGTAAGAGATGTGGCTTAAGCTCAACATTGGTCTGGTTTAGACAAGAGGAACTAAAATCCCTGCATTTAATATACAGTTTATACACACCTCCACTACACAAGGTGTTGTTCATTGCTCTAAAATGGCTGAAGATCACCTTGAATGATGTTGAAAACCTTCCCTTGAATACCTTCACCCTTCATTCAACTGTTGCTGGGAAGGAAATGCTTAAAAACAACCCTGACCAGGGACTTATCTGAGGGTGATAAGATACACATTGTACCAACTATTTAATCAAGGCAGCAGCACTCATATGGTCTAGCTGCCAAATGAGATGTCTAGACAGGGTAGTGGGCTGGGCAGGATGGGAAATGAGTAATAATTCAGACCTGAAGTTTAAGGATGGAAATGATCAAGGTAATTAATGACAGTAGCCATGGCAAAATGCTTCCCTGTCACTATGGTGTAGAGTTTCTCAGGTGAGGAGCTCAGCCAGGGGATGCAGTGCAGGACCATGAAGGAGACAGAGAGCAGGAGGAGGACTCTCTGTTACTTGATCAGAAGACGATGTCAGGAAACCAATATTGTTTAAGTGAGGCTTCCTTTTCACAGGAATTCTGTCCCTTCCTGATTCACTCTGGGCTTCTCCATGCCTCTATTCTTTTTTACCAGAAACACAATTACCAGGAAGGACAGAGGAGCCCTTTCTCCTGAAGATGTTCCCAGGGATGGGGAGTGGAAAGCCACTCCTCCTGCCATGCCTGTTCACATGGGGCCTTGACAGCTGCCCTAGAGGAAAGTGTCCCTGCCCATGGCAGGGGATGGAAAGATCCCTTCCCCATCAAACCATTCTGTGATTTTATGATTGTGTGATCTATGTATTTGTGCTTTTGTCTCCTTTTCTAAGTTACTGATTGAATGTGCTAATAGAATCTAAAGCTATTGAGAGCTGATATTTAGTTATTATTCAAGCCTATGAGAAAGGGAAGAAAATGTATCTGAAGATGATTAGAGAGCTCCCCTTCTGCCCCCTGACCCACTAAGAATCTGGCTCTTAATAGCTTTAACTTCCTTCCCATTATGCTCTGATAGGATTTGCCTTTCAAAGCACTCTGACTAGATAAGGCAGTAGGCTGCTGTATTAGAATAAGCAATAGAGGCACACAAAAGATGTGTGGGTGTGCCAAGACACACCACCCTGATGGCTAAAGTGGTGCCCACCGTGCCTCTCATCAGAGAAAACAAATCCCAAAAGCATTCCAAGTCGTATAGGGAGAAATTACCTCCTTCTCAAGTAAATTGCAGGGATCAGGAACAGAAGTTGTGGTAAGACAAAGCAAGGAGAGCCACAGACCTGAGACTCAAGGTCCCTAAGCAAGGAACAAGATGTGGTGCTAAACAGTGCTAAGAGAAAGCATCTGAGTCTTTGAGAGACACTGCTGGTTTGGGTGAATTTTGAAGCTGAAAATAAAACTGTTGGTATAGACAGAGATATTCTTAACAGACCAAAGATGTTCATCCTAAGGAAACTAATGAGTGCACAGTTCTACTGATGAGGAAAACCCTGTGTTTTTTCAGAAAATCAGAAGGAAGCAAGACTCAACTAACACTTGAATTTGAGGCCTCGCATGGAATTTTGAACAGGGACTGGCTTCATATTCACTTTTCTACACATTTAAGAATGGGCTGTTTGCACATATGTAGTGAGTGAGCTTTACTGGATCATCAGCTGAGGAACATATGGAATATTTGTGGGAGGTAACTGTTTTCCTTAGCCACACATAAAATGGGGTGAAGACTACATACAACTTGTTGAATTGTCCTGCTGGATTTGAAACAATCCCTGTCTTGATTCTGCCCCTGTTGAAATCAAGGGCAGTACCATCACTGATTACAAAAGAGAGCAGAATCAAGGCCTGCTGGGATCTGGAAGGATTTCCCAGGGTGCAGCTCTGTGTTACAGCACAGACACCTGACTTTGGATAATACTGAAGATATCCTTGCTGATTTACTTCTATAACCCACCAAAGTGAACAGAAAGATTTCTGCTGAGAGATTAATTTCTGAGCACAAGGGCAGAACAACCCCAAATTTTTAGGAGGGTCTTCAAACCTATAGATAATATAATTACCTGGATTGGTGTTCTGGACCATACTGGAAAAGCTCTAACTTTACATTGTACTCTCCAGGAGAGCTGAAATTGTCTCTGTGACCAGCTCACATAGCAGAGTAGGTCCTTGTGCCTTTGAGGGACAGCAGCTTACCCGGAGAAGCACACAGCTGCCTTAGTCCTGGCATTGTGCTGGAAAGCTGATATTTTTCCAGGATTTGTTTGTCTTCTGCAGTGAGATGTGTTTGACTTCCATGAAAAAAGCTGTTTTCCTTTACATCCTGACTCCTGAGTGCAAAGCAATGGTAATAAGAAGGAGAAAAAGAAATAAAATAGTGGGAGATGAGTACAGTCACCAAAATTCCTATGGAGCTGGCTAGTTGAATTCAGAAATTCCACAATGAAATTAATAGAGCTTCCTTCCACATGACACTTGGACTAATGGGGGCATCTGCAAGTAAAGGTGTCCTGTTCATGGCAAGGTCATTGGAACATCACCAACACATAAAAATTCAGATGCTCCCAGGCTTGGTGGATAACCTGCTCCTTATTCCAATAACATGGTTCCTTGTGAGTCAGGAGACAGAGGGGGAAGCCAGTGCTGGAGTTGAAAGCAGCTTTTGTCTTAAAGTTGATTGTCTTTTGGCCAAGTGTTAAAGAGTGAAGCAAAGGGTCTGTTTGTGTTTCCAAATTAAGTAAAGTCAGCTGCTAAGTGTTGAATTAAAAAAGCAACTCTTGGCTGATGAACTAGAAAAGGCTTAAAAGCACAAGTCACAAGTGCCAAGATCTCACACCTCATGATTCAGAAGAAATGAAAACTGCTGCTCTATGCCTTTCAATGGTACATTAAGTGTCTCCAGGACAGCACCAGTGATCCATGTGGGCAGGCTCAGCAAATTCTGCATGGGATATTCTAAGATTTTTGGTCCTAAAACAGGACCAGTTGCAATTCTTGCAACAACAACTCTTTGACACATCAAAGAGAGGACAGAAGAAATGCAGTGAAGGATCCATTGAGTCTTCAGTGACCTTCAGTAATAAGCTCGGTAGCATAATTCAGCTTAGATCCCTGGGCTCCTAAGGATGAGGAACAATTGCTTGGTGAATTTTGATTAGATTAGACATTTATTGGATTTTACAAACCCACCACTATCCAAGCCAAATATCTCTGCAGAGGTATTTGTACCCACAAAGCTGCATGGGTAAACAAAAAAACCAAACAACATAACACAACTCTCTCCTTTTCTTCAGGCTGGGATCAGAAAGTGATGCAAGGTCCTGAAATATGATCCAAGAGGCTCTCAAAAGCTCCTGCATTTCCCCAAAATACTCTCTGAATGTTGTGCCTGGAACAAGACCAGAGAGGCAGTAATCCCCCATGAACTCTGTACACCACAGGGATAAAATTTTGAAAAGGTTTTTAGCTGCTCATTGCACTCTGCTTAGCCCATAACAGGAGCATCTGGATGGAGCCCTGAGTGTAATGCAGGCTAAGTTTAGGCTGTATTAGGCTAAGTTTAATTATTACATCACTACCCCCACCAGGGAACCTACCTGGTTTTATTATGGAGTCTAAGCTGCAGGTGACACAAAATTGTCCAGCTGTCTGTAGATACCTTAAGGAACAAACACAATAAGAATTTAATTCTCAGTAGCTCACAGATAAACTATCTCCAGTTTTCTTCAGCTGAGACAAATTGATTGGGGAAGGTCCTACAACATAACTTGTCTGCCAAAGCTCCCTGTGTGCTTGAACAACTCCAGAACAATTCATCAATACAGAGACATAAAAAAGATTAATCTTTGTGTTTGGATTATCTTCTCCAAAGTGGGGAAACAGCCTGAAATTGCTGTTCTGGTTGATTCCATTTGAATCTTTAGAGAGGTGTTTTACCCCACAGATCCAAAATGGAATCTCTTTTGTGGCTAATGTAAAGTGAAATAATGCTAAGGCAGTCAGACCCCAAGTCAGCCTGGTTTTGAGAGGTTTAAGTGATGCATAGCAGGTAATCTCATCCTTTAAATCAAAGGAAATACCTTCATTTACTCTAAACCATAGTGTCTGGGGAGGTTGGGATCTCCCTGCTCAGGAGTTTTGAAGGGATGTTCTCTTACCAGAGAGGTTTTTTAATTGGTTGTGGATAATTTTTTTGTGGTTTTGTTCAGTGAACAGTGGTTCAGATTTTGGCAGTGTCACCACATAATCGTGCTTTTTTTTTGGATTGAGTAGACTTGAATGGGCTTTGCTCCTATGGTAACAAACTTCTAGTTGCAATTGTTCTCAGGTTTTTGAAGGTGCCATTAACCATTGTTCCCAGTGGCCTGCTTCTCTCTGTGGCTTTGGCTTTCCAAGACTGGATCTCAAAAGTGTCAAGGTTACAGTGGGCAGAGGGAAAGAGAACGAGTGACAGGGAAAATGAGATCAAGCCTTTTTCCATCTTTGCCCTAATCCTGGCCTGGACTGAAGCACCCCCAGCAGTGAGAGGCTGCTGTGCATCCTGCCAGCCTCAATGGCTCCTTGTGAAGGACAGTGTCAGCAGAGCCTTTCTGCCCCACCCTGGCTCCTCTCTGTGGCACCGTGCCCCGAGTTCTGTGGTGAGCAGAGCTCTCCCCGTGCCAGCTGCTGCTGGGATCTCACAGACTTTATCTCTGTGCCTACATCAGCCAGCCAGGTGGAGTTACAGCTAAGATTTTGGCAGTATCTGCAACTCTGAGGCTGTGTTTAAGGTCACATTTCTGTAGCTGTGCTTGCCTTCATTTAATCTTGTTTGCTCTGACGTCAATGCAAATGCAGCAGCAAGCCCAGGCTGTTCAATGCTCTCTCTATTATTATGGTTTTTTCTCTCTTCAATCACTGCTGGCTTCTTAAGATTGAGTTAAAATTACTGTGGGGAGGGGTGGGTTGTTTTAACAGTGCAGCAGCTATTGTGTTGGCATATTCTACCCAAATACAGAGTATCTGCACTTAATAATTCTGTTCAATTGATTCTTGTTGTAACAGCCAAAAGGCTGAGTTCACTGTGAGCTGCGTGTGCCTGTATCCTGGTGTGATTCAGCCCTGAATGCTTATGTATTAGTTCTGCCTATTTGATACATAAACAATTTATTACCTTCATATGAATTAAATTCTCATGACATAGATTAATGGATTCTGCCTACCATCTGGAACGTCCTACAGCAGTCTCCAAATGGTGCAGGGATCCACATGTCATTGAAATGTGGCCCTTCCCAGATCAGAGCACAGGAACTGAACAACACTGCAGCACTTTAGGACCACTGGGCAGAGTGGAATACACCAAACCCTGTCCTGCTGAAGCCAAAGGTAAATTTAGGTTGAAAGAATTTATAGCAATTTCCTCGAGCAGTGCAGCAGATTTAACAGACTCCCAATTCCTACAAAATATCTAAAGGACATCCCTTGATTGTGAGGCTCAGAGATATTCAGTGACTTGTCTCTGCTGTGGACTAAGTCCATACAAAAAGTAGAACAGTTCCTACAGTCCCTGCCCACCCACTGCAATCCCTCTAAAGCAGCCTCTGTTTGAAGAGAGAAAGGCAGAAGAGATGGATAATAGGCTTGAGGATAAAAAAAGTGACATCAAAATCCTTCAACATCCATGTCATTAGTGGATCAGAGGATGGGCTGTCGTTGATTCTTCTGGTCTTAAATGCTACAGCATTCAACAAGGAAACTGAGTTTTCAGGGAATTGGAAAGCAGTGGCCTTTCAGGTCATATTTAATCATTTTTTCATGAAGAATCTCTATTTGTAAGATCCCTGCTGTCAAAGCATCAGTGGATTAGCAGGACTAGCAGGTAATTCTGCTTTAACATCAACACTGGTATAACACTATATGCTACCCACAGTTTAATAGGAACTTGTGAAAAATGTATTTAAGGAGTGAGAGTCTGAAGTGAGTAATAGCCATAGAATGTGGATAAGGAAATTATCACAAAGGGTTTAATGGCCTGTCCCAGCCATTAAAGAGCTGGAGTCTCCTTTGCAGGCTCCAGAGCACTGCTGGCTCCCTGGTCTGAGCTTTTCTCCTTTACTTTTAGCCACTGGAGCCACACAGTCACAGAAGTGGGACAGGATCTCTGGAAGATGCACCACCCCTCAGTCTGAGGGGCTGTCTGAGGTGGCTGTTTTCAGAGACTGTGAGCTGGTCACTACCCAGCACTGTGGAGGGGCACCCACCTCAGAATGGATCCTAACAGCTGGAGAGGGCAGAGCTGGCTCCTGTCCATTGTTCACAGCCTTCAAATTGCTCCCAAATGCCCCCCCAAATCCCTTCCTACTATAGGGAATCCACAGTGCTGATGAAACCAAACCTGAAACAACCCATTGGGAGCAAGTCCTAGCAAAAACATGAGACAATCCTGGGCTGGAAACACCTCAAGTCCTTCTGTTAGAGATGTGGAGATAAAAAACGTGTTGCAGCAAGGGGTAAGAAAGTGAGAGAGGAGCTTTTAGCCTTGTAACTGGACATTCTAGAAGATTTTGGCAGTGAAGCCAATTGTATTAAATTGTCCTTGTCAAAGGGTGCATCCAAAGCTGCCCTTACCAGCAGACCATGCAGTCAGGTCACTTTTTCACTTCTGGCCTAATTGGCCAAAGAAAAATAAAAAAGGGAACAATTCTGGCAGGAGAAATGAACCCCCAGTTCTGTGGAGAGATGGGATATGTGGGCTTGAGGGTCTCTGAAGAAGTGAATTTTCTAGTCCATGTATTTTAAGAAAAATAATGGCACTGCTGACACCTCCTTTTCAGAAGACAGGGATGCTCATTCTTCTGTTCTGAATGAAATATTGCCTGGCAGAGCTGAGAAAAGGTGCTTGTCTCCCTGGGTATTTCTGAGTGCAATGGATGAGTGGCACCCAGAGAACAGGCAGATTGAGTGATGGCTGAGCTGCTCTCCCTGACTCCAAGGTGCTGGCCTCTGTTATCAGTGGGACAGGGCAGGGCACCACATTAATTCCTAGACATGAGCTCCCACCACGGTAGATAGCTCCATCACTCTGGATTTTACAGTGCCAAGCCCTAAATTATGAAAAAACCAGCAAGGGAAGAGCTCAATCTCTTTGTCTGCAGGTTCTGCTTGTGCTGTGATCTTTGTGGGCATCTAACATAAGCAGGAGCTGGTAGTTAGCAGGAAATACTGCATTTTTCATCTCTGCCTCTCTTGCCCCACAGCAGTGAGAAAGTTTAGCCTTGTGCTGTCATGTCAGACACACACCCCTGGTCAGCAGTGGTCCAGCTGCAAGTACAGGCCCTTACTTCTCACAGTCTTGTTGAGAGGGCAGGGATTCAGAGGTGCTCAGAACTTGGGAAATCAATCTCCTTATCCCAACAAGTGGCACTAAGACTTTTGAGGCTGAAGCTGGAATTTTGAGTTACAGTCTAGATCCTTAAATAAGTTGGCTGAATTTAGGGAGTCAAATCCAGTGCTATTGTTGAAAAACAGGTCATTTATTTATATCATAAATGTGGATTTAGAAGTCTAATATTAGTTACTTATTTTCTATAAATTTTTGTCATGATCTAAATAAGGAACAATGTCCCTGTTTAGAGGTGGAATTTGGAAAACTTAGTTACTTACATTACTTACTTGTCATTAGGACTGGAGTTCTGCACCTCCCCTTCTTTCCTGCAATATTGCAAATCCCAATAAGAAGCTTCCCAAGACTGAGGTTGCTCAGGCATATGGGAAATCTGGAGACTCCATGGTTTGGAAATTGAGTGTGCCTGCAAGGGATAATCTGCTGTGGTTTCCTAGAACTCAAACTGGTCTCCTCATGAATTCAGGGAGGAGCTATTAAAGTAATAATAATATTAGGAATAAGAGTGTGCCACATTGCATAAAATTGGGTAATTACTCTTAAGATCAGCCAAATTTTATGAACTATGAATTATGAATTTTGAAATGTTTTCACAACATGTTTCACAATGTTTTCACCTTCACTCCCCTGGAAAATGAAACCCAAAATGTAAGAACAACTCCTCTACAAGCAAAATTTGTACTTGACATAATTTTCAAGTAATCATAAATTTTTTTTCAGGCTTTGATTATTCAACAGGTACCACCTTTTATAGAGCACTTGTTTTCTGAAAATTACTGGAATTGAACCTGTTTTGGAAACTAATGCAATTTCATTTCCCCTGTTGCTGAGTAGCTTACACTCTCTAGTGCCCTATGGTTCAGAGGAGGGAGTCAGTACACATTTACAGATGAAAAACACAGTCACAGAGGGAAAAAACATCTTCCCTTCCATCTCATGAGCAGCTTGTGGTGGAAAAGGGATTTGAAACCAGTTCCCTGATAATGAGCTGGTTTTCAGAGCACTCAAATGTCTTTTCTTTGCTCTGTTTTGGAACTCTTGCTGCCACTGCTGTTTTAAGATACCAGTGGTGCAAAGGGAGTTGTGGCAGAATGAGACTCTATCTCTGGATCCTGTACTGAGGAAACACAGCAAGAATTTATTTGTATGAAGTCCCTGTAGTCAGTCCACCTTGGTACCTGTTTGTTTTGGGATCCAAGACAGCCAGGTGTGATGTTAGCACTGTGCTCAGTACTGATGATTATGAGCATGGTTATGTTTTATCTTTCTCAGCCCAATGGACCCTCTGACCTCCTCAGACTCACTGGCTCACAGACAATATAACATTCTTAATTTTTTCAAGCACAGCAAATGATGATTTAAGTCCCTGACATTGCAGGTGTGATAATGATGCCATCTGACAAAGTGCAAGGCTGCATATTTAAGGCTTTTCTGGGAATTATTCAGGTGCTGGCTCTGTTTTCCTCATTGTTCATTCATGATGACCCAAGCTATTTACTGTACATACACAATCTGCAGTGGAAGCAAAGCCATTCATCCCTAGATGTTTATACTAAATTGTTTCTCTCCCCTGATGAATGACAGCATGTGTAATGGATCTCCACATGCCAGAGGGGTTTTCAGTGGCAGAGCTTCAGGCATCACATGGAGAATTAAAGCACACTGAAGGCTTGGTGTTTATTTTGGAACTGAACTAAAATAAAATCCACTCTGGGAGAAGCTTTCAGCCAGATAAGCTGGAGGATTTGATCTGTGAACTTCTTTTCTTAGGTATTTCTGTCCTCCCCTTTGAACTGCAGCAATCAGTTGATATATGTGATGATGGGAAGGAAAAGCATCAGAGTTGTGTAACATCTGCTTATCACTACAGATTATCCTATAGCAATGAGATTAAAGCTTTTTGTTATGTAGGAAGAGTTTGGGATTTAGAGTGGTGGTTCTGTGTGTGTGCCTGTGCACGTGCTTGCTTTCTTTTTTTTAATCTCTTATGAAATGCACTACAAATTTGGTTTCATTGAGCAAGGAGAGGAAACCTCGTGAGGGTGACTAAGAAAACGGGAATTTTTAAAGGAAGCAAAGATCAAAGGGTTGCAAGTGACCTTCAAGATAAGATTATTCCAACCCCCCTGCCATGAGTAAGGACAATTTTGCTAGACCAGATTTCTCAAAGCTCCATCCAACCTGACCTTGAACACTTTCAGATTTTTAAAGGATTCCCTTCAATCATGATGTGTCTATAAACATGCATACTACCAACCAAATATCACCTCCTGGCAGGTATATCCATGACAGGTCTGAACAATGGTGAAGTATTTTGGAGCCATATGGGGAAGTGACGTGCATAAAATAGTGGTTTGGATCTGAAGCCCTGCAGAGCTTTGTGACAGCACAACAACCTGCTTCTTTTCCCTGCTGACAGATTGACTTCCTGGCTGAAGTCCAGCTGGTTGTCAGGTTATCTAAACTCATGCCATGTGCTTGGCTCCCTTTGGTTCCCCGTTTTAGCCAGGTGCCTGCCAATAGGACACCTCAGGGTGCCTGAGGCTGCTTTGTGTCTGTCTGATTTCATCAGATGTAGAACATCACAGGTGAGGACCAACACTGGAAAGGAACCTCAGCTGAATCTCTTCTCTTCATCCAGTCATTAAGCTGATGTACAAGATTTCTGTAAGACTCTTCCAAATCTCACTTTTAGCCTATGATAAACAAATATTTATTGTCCTGCAATGAGCAGCTCCTGAAATAAAAAAGAGTTACAAGTAGTAGAAGCACCTGTCTCTAGAGACCTAAGTCTGGGTACTAAGATGGCTTTAGAGGGACATCATATTCCTGTTTAAAGGGGACACCAAGTTTCCTGGATCTGAAACCACTGCATGCCAATTTGCCACTGGGCATATTGTAAATTTAGTTAAATAGAGGTAATGTACTGTGACACTTCTATTTCTGCTGTCCCATTACTGCGCAGTTTATATCAGAAGGATCAGCAAGATGAGACCAGGAAGGAAAGTGTTTAAATTACATGAAGGTTGTGGTTTCTAAATAAAGGATGGTGGTCCCTTTGATAATATCACTATCATAATATTTTGATCCAGAGGACCTGAAGCAGTCATTCTTTACATGGGTCTCTCATTGACTGCAAAGGGAATTTTGGACACAGAGCAATTACCTACACAAGATTCGGCCAATTATTTAATTAAATTTTAAGTGGGAGTATATACATAGCAGATGAATATTTCTGGAAGGTACTGAGTAATGTGTGCATGGGAACAGAGGATGCGGCTTATCTTGCACATTAGCCTTGGATGGGGTTTAAGTGCATTAACATTAGGATTCCAATCAGATTTAGGTAGTGTCTAAGATTTCTCCAAGCCTTCTTAACATGTCTGAATTGTCCTCAGAAGAGTGCAGCAGAGAATGAACCAATCACTTGGTCACTATTGTCTGAAACCAGCACGAGAACAAAAAATGGTCCTGGGTAGAAAGATACATTGTCTTGGCAGGTTGTTCTATAGGCTTGGCTAGGTGGCCAGGTTTTGGACAAGTACTAGAATTTTAAAGGCAAGTAAAAGTTTTTTACTAAAGTTTTTTACTTTTTAACTAAGGTCTTTTCCAAAATGATAATGTATTGATACTACATTATTTGCTTTTCTTCCTTTCCACTCCCATAACTCCATTTGCATTAGAGCTTTCATTCTCTTGCCCCATTGCTTTATATGCCTACATTTCAGTACAAGGGCTTATTTATGTTTATTTTATTTCACTTCACATTTACAGAGCCATGGGCAGCCTTAAGTATTAATATTATTAATACTTTATATTATTATAAACAGAATATAGTATATTATTATATTATATTAATATAAACAGAAAGTGTGGGAACTCAGCACATCCCTCTGGATGTCCAGAGTTGCCGAGAACCCCGTCGGGGGGCTCAGAGACCCTGGCATGCTGCCCAGAACACCTGGTCGCTTGATTTTGATCCTTCCAACGAATTGCCAGCTTGGCATGGGGATGTGAAAGCCACACAGGTTTGAATGGTGTAATAACAAGGTGTTCACGGGTGAAAATGTAGATTTTAGTATTTTTGGTATAGGGGTTATGGGGACAAGATGGACGAATCAGGGCGTGCCTAGTCCTTCTTCTTTCTTTTTCTTGTTCTCCATTTTCTGCAGTGATGTTGGCACTTTGCGATTGGTTTAGAGTAGAAATGCACTGTCTAACATAGGTGATAGGTATTGGGAATTAAAAGTAAATATGATATACATAGTTTGTAGTGTAAAAAGACGACACTGCCTCGGGGGCAGTCGGAGTGCTTGTGGCTGCCTTGCTGAGCGGACCTCAGCTGGGCAGAAAGAAAATTTTGTAGATAAGAAATAATAAACAACCTGAAGACAGAAAAAGTGAAGAGTCCAGACTCATTCTTCAGAGTGCAGGCTGCCGCAGAACCATCCCACGCATCTCGGGGCAGAGAACAGACAGCCGACCCGAGAAGAAAGAAACTGAAAGGGCAGGATGAGTATCATTTTTATTTACAATGATACTAAGCTTGGGCACTTAAAAAAAAAAATCCCACCAATAACAGTGAACAGGAATTAGCAAAACAGACTTAATTAGATGAGATGAAAGGAGCTCATGTTCTTTATTTGCCAGAGGAAAACCAGGTTAATACTATAATTTAATAACATATCTTTGTGATAATAAGGGCTAGAAGTCTGAGATACTGAGATATAGCCAAGAATATTGTTTTTGTCTCTCCCATAAAGCCTACAGTGTGTGCAAAGACCAGAGTGGGAATGAAAAACTTACCTTAGGGAAGAGGACTTCCTTGTTTGGACAGAAGCAAGAGCAGACCCCATCTCCTGATGCTGCCCATGAGCCAGTCACTGCCCATGCAGAACTAGAAAGTTGAACAGCAAAGAGATGTTTGTGTACCATGAGATTCTTATATTATTGACAATCATGATCACTGGTTATTGATTCTTATATTATTTCCCAGCCATACCATAAAATTTCTCTGAACAAGGGCAAGTAAATAACTCCTGGTTTGCTACATCTGCCATTTAGCAGTGTCTTTAGTTAATAGCCCAGACACACTGGTTTTGAAATTTAACAATATCCACAGTATTCTGAGCGACATCTTGTTTAATTTCAGGGTATTTTCCATTGACACGAGTAAAGTAATTATCAGTTTGTTGGTCTCTTCTTTATGGAAAAGTATCTTGTGAAAGTAGACAGAATTTTGGTGGAAATTAAAGAACTTTCTCTACCCTTTAAAGTACATGCATATACATGTAGTACATGTATATACATATATAAATAGTTTATCTATATACCATATACATAAAGTACATGGTATATGCAAAAGTCCAGATCACAGAATGTCAGAAGAAAAGAGACAGACCCATGTCTGAACCTCAGCTAGCAGCGTCCCAAGACTAACACTTATCCTTTGGTATTTTCCATGCTTTGTAGAGGACCTAAATTTCCTTTAAATTAGTGAGTGCAGTGTACAGTCTGGGCCTGCTCGCTGCTTAGAAAGGAGTCAATATCTGGGACAGAGTAGCAAGAGGGATGGAAATGTTTGACAGACATGGAGGAGACAAGCCCTGATTCCTCCCTCAGCTGCCAGGTTAATTTATTCTCTAGATATGGAGACTAAATTTGCCCTTTATTTTGGATTACCCTGGGGCAAGGCAGTTTAAGGAGCACAGTGATGAGGATTTAAGGTTAACAGGAGTACACTTCAAGAGACACCAAATTTCACACTCTTTTCAAACTTCTAAACATTGCATAAAAACCTAACTGGGGATTAACACAATGTAGGAGAGTGATCTCCACATCTATTTGTTTTCTTTCAGAGTGCCCCAATGGCTGAAGAAAAGCCCAAGTATAACTGCACTGTCAGTGAAGTCACAATTGTGAACCTGCAGCCTGAGAAAAATCCAGTTCTCCTCCTGGCAGGAGGGAAGCCAGGAAGTGATCATAGGAACCTTGGTTTCCAGCCTCCACCTCCAAGGATTTCAGAGAAGCTATGCCAGGGAGAGAAGAAATTGTGTCCAGAAAAGGTGAAAAAGGAGGGAGCTTTGTCTCCCAGCCTGCATCGTGCAAATGAGTTGTGTAGCACAGAGAACGTGACCCTGAAGAGACCAGTGAAGTTGGCCCCTCTGGAGATTCCTGTGGAAGTAAAAGAAGCCCAGCTCCAAAAGATTATGAGCCTCCAGAGAGAAGCCCAAATGGCTGCCCAGAAGCTGATGGTGATCAACTCCATGCAGAATGAACTCCATGTGAAACGGGTCAAGAATCTGGCTCAGGGGGAGCTGGGAAACCTCCAGAAGATAAAGCTGAATGACAAGGCTGCTCTGGAGAACAAAGATGATCCCCTACCCCCTAAAAGCAGCAAACCCCTTGGAGAAATCCAAATTATTCTGCCTTCAGAGACGCCCCCTAAGTTGACTAAGCAGGCAGATGCTGAGGAGGCTCCCAAGACACTGTGTAAACCATTAATTCCCACTCTGCAGGTGTCTGACATGCATGGAGAGCCCCACAGCCCTGAGAGCATCCCTGAGCCCTGCCAAAACGCTTCTCGGCGCCGATTCAGATTGAGACACACAAAAGAGCAGCAGGAAGACACCGGGAAAGCCAAACCCTTAAAGGCCATAGATCCAAGTGTGGGAGAAGGCACAAAGAAAACTGCAGGTCAGAGGACACAGAAAACCCTCAGCGATGCCAGCAAGCTCATTGAAAATGTGTCCAAAAAGCAGAAGGAACGAGGAGCAAAGCAAAGGGAAATGGATGAAGCCTCTCTTGTGAGGAGGCAGTCGATTCGAAGGATGGCCTTGGGAGACATCATCCAGGTGGATGATGACTGAATGTCACAGCACAGATACCCAGGAAGATGTTTTAGACTGAGTGCTTAGATAGAAGTCCTCAGAAGGGGGCATGGAGCCATTAGTAATCCACCAAATAAAAATAAGGTGATACTGGTGAACAACTCTGTCATTTCTGAGATGCCTGAACAAATGGCTCAGTGAAAATCACCTTCTACTCTGCTCAACACTATAAGGGCCTCAGATATCCTGAGCCCAGCACAGAGTATAACTTTTCAAGACACATGGACCATGCAGAAAAAATCTGGATGTGGACTCGGTGGAGGGATCAAGAGGAAAGCAGAAACCTAGAAAATACTGTGTCTGGGGCTTTTTGCTCCTTAGAATACTCCCCTTGCATTCACAGCTGTGGCGAGTTTGTTTCAGAAAGAGAAGATTGATGTTCTTCATATGTACTGTTGGCATAACAAAAAATAATTAGTGTAAGTTTAGCAAGAGACATTCAAGTCAGAAAAGGAGAAAAACTTCTAAGGACAACAAACACTGAAGAATATTGTTTACCAAGATGGGAATCTCTGTCACTGAAATTTTTAATAATGCATTAGGCAAACACCTGCCAAGGATGTTTTCAGATGAATTAATCCTTCATTCACACACAAGGACTGGATGATCTGTAATGTCCTTCAATCTAATTTTTCTTATATTATATGGTCTGTCTTTTCAGTTGTCCACTTGCAGGGCTACTAACTAAGCCATGTAGCGCATAAAAGGTACAATAAATGCAACTTTTCACTTTGCACTGATTCTTCTTCCTTGTCCTACAGCTCATGCCAAGATATTCATTGAATTCTTCAGAAGGCAGCATCTGATGCTGCTGTCCTTTGGTTTCTTCAGACTTCTGTTTGTTGTTTCACAGTTTCTTGGTAAATAAAGGAACACCTCACCACTATATTTTTTGCATTGTCTTTTTTACCTTTTCACCTTTGGTCACTTTTTAAGATCATAGTCATCTTTTAAAGATTGAATTTTGGGTTTATATGAAATATGGACTAAACCAAGTACATGCAGTCTCAATGTAGTCCCCCTTAGAATTTTTTAGGGAGAAAAACCTATTTCATGGGATTTCAGACGGGTATTATGACAATTTGGCGGAGATTCTAGCATGGTGTAAATATTATTAATAAGATTAGGATGCAATAAAAATTGTTTTATATATTATTTTTACAGCAAGAATTAGGATGTTCAATGATCATCCATATCTTTGATTGCTCGATTTGTTTTTGCTAAAGGTGGTCAAATGATCTTAGAACCTGGGACTTAAAAAAACCCAATGGTGAGACTTGCCATAAAACTTCAAGAGTTGGTAAAAATACATGGATGTCTAAAAACAGAAGGTGGGTAGAACCAGCAGAACTCAGCCTTAAAACATGCTGGTGTTGGTGAGAGATAAGAAGAATGAAGATCTTTTGGTGTAGAAAAGAGGTGAGCTTTTATTTGCCTCTAATTCTTTCTGCTATGTACATGATGAAGACAGCCAAAGACAGAGCAGATGAGGGCTTGAAAAATATTTAAGTATTCCTCTGCATCTCAACAATATCAGAAAACATGAAACTTTTGTGGATTGTTTGTTTCCTGATTGTTCTCTTAGTAAGAGAAAACCCACAGCCCAAATTCTTTTGGAATTTGTTCTTGAGTGTTTCTTGCTGAAGAGAACTCAGACATTGCCAGGATTGAAACTCTGCCCAGGCTTGTCACAGCAGCAGTAGCTGTATTTATACAAATCAGTCACCCTGTGACTTGCCACCACCTTTATCTGCCAATTTTCTATGCTGAGAATACCTGGGGAATGAGGGCTCATGACTATGCAGGCCATATAATTCAAGGTGAATAAGGATTTTTGTAGTAGTTGAACACATAACTTGGAATTAAAATGAGATCTTAAGCCAGGAAAAAAATAAAAATGTGAGAGGTATCTCCTCCTTGTGATGTTTGGGCAGTGAGGAGAAATAATAATTTAACTAATAAACTCAACTGAATCCCTGACTCACTGCAGCCACTGAATTGTGAATGTGAAACTGCAAATCCCATGTGTTTTGTTGGCATCTAACAAGCTCCCAGCCAGAAAGTGCTCCAGTGACCATTAATGGGATATCCAAAGAAAATGCTACTGAGATTTGCAGTTTTCAGTAGAAGAGGGATGGCAGGAGAGCACAGCTGAGTTAGGCTTGGCCTGGCTCACCCTAGAAGCTGCTGCCTTTTGTTAAGCTGTGATGGAAGAAGGTTCCTTAAATGGGTGTTTGAGGCCACCTGGTTGAGTTTCCTGCCTTGGAAATACAGTGACAGCTCAACCAGGGTGAACAACTCCTCCAATTGTCTGTGAGAAGGTGTCAGGATGACTTTCTATTCCTCTACTCTTTTTCTGAGCTCTTTTAATGCAAGTAAATGCTTTAAAACAATTTTTTTAAGGAACAAATGATTAGGTGATGCTTTAAAAAATGTGAACTAATGAGACTGAAAAGAATTTACAGGTCCCAACTTTCTCCTATGGCTGCAATGACAAACTGTTGTTGGATGCACAGGTAGAAGACTTCTGATTGGGACAAGGGATTGAATACTTTTCCATCTCCAGCACAGGAAGATCATTGAGGAGGAGGTGTCTCCAGGATTCAGTATCCAGCTTTACATGGAATTTCATGTTCTGTGTCCTCTGCTTCAAAGAGCATCTTCACTTACTAGAAAAGTGTCAGGGGACTAATCTGAATTCTGGGGAACTTACCTTCCATGAGACAGGCAAGAAGTTTGAGCTGTAGTTAGTAAAAGGTTCTTTAGGAAGAAGGAGGAAAAAAAGATATAAATAATTTAGCAGAAGCTGAATCTTGAGAAATTCATGTAGGAATTGGGTTCAGCATTTTAACTCCTGCTGCTGTTCAATATAAATGCATTCTGCCCTGGCTCTTTGCACTGCTTAGACCTCCCCACCAGCCTCTTATGCTGGCACTGCTTTTCAAACAGCAGCACAGTGATCTGGAACAGTAAATTTAACACTGAAAATTCCGCCAAAAGATGAGTATTCAACCAGGATCTGCACCAGGCTTGATTTAGTGAGTTGTTTCAGGGGTGTTTGATTCAGCATGAAGGAGACAAGGACAGGGAAGCACACGCTTATTCTGGTCACTGGCTTGGCTTCTGTCATGCTGGAGTGTATCTAAATTATACTCTAAAGGCAGCAAACCACTGTATCCAAGTGCCATGGGTCACAGTGACACAACACAAATACTTAAAATACCTGGGCTCCACCCTCAGACTTCTGAGACTGAAGAATTATGGCGGCTTTGCTTTAGAAATGCCTGTCCAGTGTTGGCTGCTCCACTCTCTGTCCTGGATCTCTTAATTCTTCTGCTTGACTGTGGTCATAAATCCAGTGTGAATTGTGGTGAAAAAGTCATGTTTTCCATAACATCAAACTGGATCAGTGTGGGAGCACCAGGGGAACTCTGGTACCTATACAAACTTGAGAGCAGGATGCTCCCAAAGTACTGCCCTTCTCTGGTAAAATAGGTGAGATTCAATGTTACCTAATGCTTGCTAGTGTGCAAAGTGAGAAATGAAACAGCGGTGCTGTGCACACATAAAATAACATTCTGATGGCAAAAGCAGTTTCAGAAGAATCCCACTGAAACGGCAAGATTAGGGCAAAAGAAGCCATTTATTTTAAACTTAACTCTGGCCATGCCATCGTGGAAGGGGAACTAGGCTTTGCTCCCAGTTAAATGCTGTACATGGAATATCAGTCATTTGACTCAATTCAGTTGCTTCAGACTGACATCAGAAAATGACTCAGGAACTTCAAACCAGTGTTTGAACAGTGGATGATGCAATCAGTGGAGCTGAGATTTCATTGATCCATAAAGATGTTCTCAAACATTGAGTATAAAGGAAAAAAAAAATGTAGCAACTTAGTAATGAGGGGAACCATTCTTATGCAAATAAATTTAATAAAGAAATAAATGTGCTTTAGGGATTCATATCCATGTCTCTGTTCAGTAGGTTTTTCCGAAAGAAAACCTTTTTGATTGCATATTCCTTTGCTTTTGCTTCCAATATTTTTGCAACTCAGGAACCCAGTGGGTGATTTCATTTTTGTAATGCAAAACCAGTTTCTATCACTTTCCCCTAGGCTGTGAAAAAGCAGGACACAAAGATGGTCTCCACTCCAGAGACTTTTTAGCCTCAATGTAAAATAAAGAGGTAATGGGCAGACACAACAAACACAGACAAGTGGCATAGTGAGGTCCCTTCCAAATCAGTCATGGGCAAAAGTTACAGACCAATGTCACAATCACCGAATTTAGGAATAGCACATATTTCATAAGCAGCACCTTCCACCCCTACAGAGTCTTACAGGTTCATAGAACAGCATGATAACACTTGCTGGGATGAGGAAAAAAAGGTAAATTCTTGAATAATTCTTTGACCTCTAGAGGCAGACATGGTCCCTCACTGGAAGTGAGAAGAGGACAGCCCAGAGATAACCGGATCCCAGTCAGGACTTTACCAGATGGGCGCACTATGAAATAGCCAAATGTCTTGGCTCTCCCCTAGGATGTGTAGAAATGCCCCTGAAGACACTGCCTGGGTATTTGCTTGCAGTTCTTTCTCCTTTCAGTCACAACAGGATAATTCAGTCCTGGGTGAAAAGAAAACAAGATTCAGGAAAGCTTTTAGAGGTGAAGACCTGAAACAGCACACTTTTTTTGAAAAAAAAACACAAAAAACCCCAAAACTTTATTATTACTGATCATTAGATTTTCTTTGTCATTGCCTTTACATTTTCAGGGATTGCCATACAGATTTTGTGGAGAATTACAGGAAATGACAACACAGTCATGACAGATGAGAGGAAGAGAAAAGGGAGGAACCAGAAACACAAACGCAAGAAGAGCTCCAGAGACAGTTTTCATTCTGACTGACATTAGTGCTTCCTGTGAACTTTCCCCTGTCTCTTCAAATTGTAAAAACTAGAAGTTTTAAAAATCCCAAAGTCTCCATCTTTCAGTTTATGCCAGTCTGGAGGAGCCTGAGTCAGGCCCACTAATAATGAATGAAAGACTGCACCAGATTCTGTCCATGCCCTTCTCTGGGGTGAATCAGAGGGAGCAGGATCCCACTCTGGAGTCTGTGATCCTGCTGGTACTGCCTGGCTTTGAGTTTGAGTTTGAGCAGCCAAAGGGCTCTTTCCAGAAGAGCTCAGCAAAGGGAAAAACCTGCTATAGTAAATTGAGATTTCTAGTTATCAGGCTGGGGCTGGAAGACAACAAACAGGGCTCTGATTGCTCCTGTTAACCGGGGCACACTAAACCCTTGGAAAACAGCCTTACAACTTCAGGAACGAGCTGGCACTGAGTTTGCCTTTGAGATCCATGTGCTAATGCTCTCAGGATGTTTGTGCCAACAGGTTGCCTTAATTTTCAGTGTGTAGAGACACGATTTTAAACATAATAGCTTCCTCTGAATATTCACCGAGGCCCTGGGGGTGACATGCTTTCAGGCAATTGCAGCAGGAACATCAATAAAAGGAGCAGTGCTCAAAAATCATTAGCAGGGAATACTTCTAACTATGCTCCTTGAATACATTGTCTTCCACCCAGGCAGCTTGCTGACACTTCCATCTCTTGAAATTTATTGTAACAGTGGAAGTTGGAATTGGCTCAGTTAAAATAAAGGATGTTTGGAGCCCCCAGCTAAACCCAGAAGCAAACCCAAATGAGCTGTAAAAGGTGCAAAACACACAGTGCCTTTTTACTCCTTATATCTCTTTTCCTGCTAATTCTTGGTGAAAAGAGGGACAGGAGCTAGGATAGGCCCTCTATGTGTTCCTGGACCAGTAAGGAACAGAAAACAGCATGCAAGCATCAGAC
Source organism: Molothrus aeneus (assembly GCF_037042795.1). Classification (NCBI taxonomy): domain Eukaryota; kingdom Metazoa; phylum Chordata; class Aves; order Passeriformes; family Icteridae; genus Molothrus; species Molothrus aeneus. Next base: position 148,527,019 of record NC_089646.1, on the reverse strand, counting down.
ATGTTTTCACAGCAAAAAAAGATCCAAGAAGTCCAATACAGTTGAGATGAGCAAAGAGTACAAGAGGCCTTGGTGTGACCAAGATTTTTGTGTGGCTTTGTAGTTGATGGGAATCAATCAGCAGACTTGAGTGAATTTCTGAGGTAGCCTCTTACACACGTCTCCAGCTCCTGATGGACACCTGGACAGGGATTCACTCTGAAAGTACTGCACCTTATGCTAGAGATGAGTCAAGTGCATGGGACAGACACCTCAGCTCAGAATGGAGGCATTAAAAACACCTGAAGAGCAAACCCCAGAATGTCCTAGGTGAAATTCACTGGGGTTGTGTGAGCTACATCCTCTCCACAATGCCAGCTTCAGGAGACTTGGCTGACTTATCTGGCTTGTGGCTGCTTTATCCAGGCTCCATATTTTAAGATGTAGGTGCAGACTTAACATGAGAATATGGGGGACAAATTACTGAAAAGTAGTTGCTGATGATTAATTACTTAGTGGAGAAGGAAGTGTGGTGTTCCTGCTGTTAATCTGCTGCAAAATTAAAGTTTGGGAGGAGCTTTTCGCCTTATATTTGTATTTCCACTTTGTCCATTGAGGTAAGGAAAGTAAAATCCTTTATCAATTACTGTCAAGGGCAACATAGATTTGAAAGAGAAAAAAACCCAAAACATTAAAATAGATTCTGACAGTGAAAGAAAGACACAAATATTCAAACAACACCTTCTTTGCACCCAAGGGACTTTCCCAGTCCCCCCTCTCCCCTTCACTCCCAACTCCCCTGCCCCATGGGGCACAGGGGTGGGGACGGGGCTGCAGTCAGTCCCTCTCAGCCCCTCTGGGACACTCCTCCCTCCTCCCTGCCCCGGGCTGGGCCCTTTCCTGGGCTCAGCCTCTCAGGGACAGCTGCTCCCCTTGGGGCTCTCCATGGGGCAGCTCTTGGGCTCACTGGTGAAATAAATATGGGCAGGGGATCCTTCTCCTTTTTAATGCCTTTATTAAAAATCAGCTCAGGTGGTAAAAACCAACGGGTCCGCACTCATGCCACCCGCTGTTTCCAGGAGTAGCACAGAAGAAAAAAGAAGGAAAAGTGCAGCTTTGTCCAGGCAGAGCTGGGGCCTCCATCCTCAGGAGAGCATCATGACATTCCCCCTTTTTTGGTTTAGACATTCGAGGTCCTCTGTCTAGCCAACATCTTTGAGGTTAGGGTGAGGGGTAAGAAGGGTCTTAGCAGATACTGGATTCTGTTCCTCATGTCTGAACATCATTTTGATCCATCAATTTCGTGTTGACTCATTGTTTTAGGGATTTTGTCTAGGTTTGGTGAGGGGTTTCTCCTGTTGCATGCTGGCTCTGATGTCATTTGCATGATAACTCCGAGGTCTCCTCCTCTTCACCATCCGGGTGCCCTCCTCCAGGAAGCAGCAGGGTGTCACTCACCAAAGGGGGATTCCCCAACCATCCAGGACAGGTAGTTAACCAAAACTAGTTAACCAAAACAACTGGTGATTACAACAACAGACAGTTAGAACTCCACCCTGGCAGCAACTGGCCCAACCTGTGAACTCTGCAACCTTTTAAAAAATGGGCAGCTTTTCTACTCATAGCAACTGGTACATCCAGTACACTCCAGAGCTGTTCCAGGATGCCCACATGGATGGTAAGGGATCATGCTGTGGATTTACTGCCTTCCCAGATGCCACTTTTTAGCTGTGAGTGTCTTTTTCCATCTTTGAAAAGTCCTAGTGGCCACAGCAATTGTACTGGATGCACAGAGAGAAGTCCTGACACTCTTCCCTATACTCAAATTCCAGAGAAAATCCATGGTGTACTCAGAGAATCACAGGATCACAAAACCATTTAGGTAGGAAAAGACCTTGAAGATAATCCAACAAAACATCAACGCAGACCTGCCAAGTCCACCACTGCACCTTGTGTGGAAGAGTGTGGAAGGTTTTTTTGTTTTTCCTCTTGATAGTGAGCATGCATTTTCATGCCTCTAATTCAATTAATGCTTTTCCATCATCATGTTTCCTCTGCTCATGTTTTTTTCATTTTAGAGACCTGTCAGTGGTAGGTAATGAAAATGTAAGCAAGCCAGTGTTGTGTGGGTGGGAAACAAACTTTGGTGTTAAGTTAAAAATCACAGTTTGAGGTCTGGGTGCACTTCCAGAGGTAATTCACTTGGCAAATCAACCAGTTTGTCCTATCATCAAGCTGTCATTTCTAAGCAGTGCTGCAGCAGGTTACTGCCAGAGGCTATTAAGCAAGTCATTATTATTTCAGCCCCATTAGCTAAGGGGATACACCTCTCTGCCCAGGGAAAGATGTTAATCAGCTTTGCCATGTGCTAATGCTCTCAGGATGTTTGAATCTATATACAATATAATATACTTGAAGCAGTATATTCAGCCTTTTGCTTCCAAGATATGACTTCCTGCACTGTTACTAAAAAATCAACTCAGAGTGAGGGCAAAGGGCAAAGTGTTCAGGGGTGAGATGACATGATCCCTACAGATTCCATCAGGACAAGTATATAAACACAGTCCTAGTTTCCAGGCTAAACGTGGGAACAGTTTATTCCACCTGCCTCCCTCCTCCTCCAGTCACTTTTGCAAACTGAGTAGATGCAGTGAAGTTGTTTGGGTGATTTTTATTTTGATAATTTCCCTGCTGGTCTTAGTTAGAGACAGACACACAGACATGACAGGCTCCACACATGCCCAGACACACAAATCAATGCAAAAAGAGAATTTTTTTTTTTCAGTCAACATCCCCACAAACACACCCAGCATTCACAGAAACATGAACAAAGACGACTCAATCCTCTCCTCCCCTCTAGCTGACCAGAACTGAAGGCTCCTATTGAAACACACATTGTCACTGTGGATCTCACCAGCATCTGGTCTGTGACCTCCCTCCTGCTCAATAAGCAGCCTTTGAACCTCAGTGTTCTCCAGGTGCTGGCACCCAGATCTCTCATCCCAGTCACCTGGAAGCTCACTGGGACAGAGACTTGAATTTGGAATAGAGAGGATGGCTGGAAATAGGATTTCATGATGATGTAGGACAGATTGTAGTGATCAAGCACTATCCACTCACCAGTAACATGGTAACACATATCCAGCTCCTTTCTCCTTTATTTCCTGGCTTTTTTCTTCCCAGTTCAACTTAGTACCTCCCTTTCCCCACTTTCAATTCTTCCCCTAATCATCCTATAAGTAAGTTTGCACATTTACAGAATCTTCTTAAAGGTCTTACATCCTAAATTTTACAAAATCTTAAAATGCTCTTCCCATGTTAAATCCTGCATCCCATTATGCAAACAAGCTGTTTAGGTGTCTGGGCTTTCTGTGGGCAGAATGTCCATGGCTGGCTCCTCTTGGTGGGCTCCATTCCAGGATGATTGGGTCCTTCTCCTTCGAAGATCTGTTCATCCCTCTGGTATCATTGTTCAGGTTTTCAGCATGCAGATAGATGCTCTATCTGTGCTGAACATTTTATGCTCCATTTCCTCATCATAGATGTTTTCACCTCCATCAGCATTTAGCATCTCCCTAATTGTCTATTTTTAAGGTATTTCTTCATAGCTTCTCATTTTTTAACCAAGCTGCTTATTTTTCATGAAATCTGAAGAAAAAAAATGGGGTTTTTAGTTTTTCAAAATCAGCAAGTGGCTGTGTCCTGCAGCCCTAGAAAAGGTTATTGCAGCAGCACTCCAGCAGATGGCTGGCTTCTGTCAGGAATAAAACTTTCTCAAGGAAAGCATGTCATGCAGCAGCACATTTTCAGGAAAGAGCAGAGATTTATTTCCTTCAGCTATTGATTAATACAGCAGCTCTCTTTCCACTCTGGATTCGTTAATGAAAACAACCCTGTGGAGCTCAAGGAAGACAAATATGACAAAGCAAAGCAAATTGCTGACATGAAAAGATTCACAATCCCCTAAAGAAAAGCCACTAAAACTCCATTCCTGGTTCAGCTCTCCTTTTTAAGGACTGGTACTGCTAATCACAGAACCATGGGATCTGCTGAGTAGAAAGGGATCTGCAGGATCATCGAGTCCAACTCCTGGCCCTGCACGGCACCATTCCCACCATGAGTCTGAGAGCACTGTCCAAACACTCCTGGAGCTCTGTCAGGCTCTGGGCTGTGACTCCTTCTCTGGGGAGCCTGTTCCAGTGCCCAACCATGCTCTGGGGGAAGAGCTTTTTCCAAATATCCAACCTAAACCTTCCCTGACACCACTTCAGGCCATTCCCTCGGGTCCTGTCACTGTCACCAGAGAGCAGAGATCAGTGTCTGCTCCTCCTCTTCCCTCCATGAGGAAGTTGTAACTGCAATGGGGTCTCCCCTCAGTCTCCTCTTTTGGAGGCTGAACAGACCAAGTTCATGTTCTTCACAATTTTATTCTGGATGAATTCTTTCTAGGTCATGCTAAAATATAAGAAGTGCTGTTCTCCTTCCCTAGAACCAAAGGGAAAAGGCTGAGTGTAGCTCAACAAACAGATTTGATTTGTCTCAGCAGGCGAAGGAAAGATTAAATAGAATGGTCAAGTGAGATGATCTTATAGTTCTTGTGCATTTAATTCATGAGTTAAGTTGAAGTGAGTGTGCTCAACAGTAAAGAAAGCAAACCTTCAAAAACTGGAAGCTGTTGGACTCAGGTTGCTTCAAACACAAATGTGCCCTGAAATCTTTCAGTCTCACTGCATGGAAAAGTAGATAGCTACCAATTCTTCCCAACTATTGAAGTGAACTGGAGAAAAAGGGCCCTGAGTTCAAGTATCCAAAAGGATGTACCTGGAAGCCCATCCAGAACCGGCTCACTGGTGCCATCACTGCTGTCTCTGCAATAACTAAGCTGACAAACAATTTGATGTTTGCCACTGCAGTCAATAAAGGGATGAAGCTATAACCAGGGAGCCACAGCTGTGGGGTGGATCACAGAAAACAGGGTTGAATGGACTTTCAGAGACTCCCACCTACTCCATGTTTCTGCTCCATACAAATCTGCTTAGCAGTGCTTTTTCAAATTCTAACCCGTACCCCTCCTCAACCTATACTTTCAAGAATAAATATTTCATTACTATTTCTTTCTGTTTTTACTCTGACAGTTTATCTCCCTAAAGACAGCTGAAACCCACTGCTTGTTGACCTAACCCAGATGGGTATGCAGGAAAATCTACTGCCATTCTCCTTTCAGCAACTCCTACATATTTCAGGACTTCTGCCATGTCCACCCTCAATTTCCTCTTTGCTAGGCTAAACAATCCATTCCTTTCAATCTGTTTTCTTAGGTTATGTTTTCCTGACTTCTGAGCATTCATCCAGCTCTCTGAATAATGCCCAGCTCAGCCACTTTATTCTTGTAATTCAGAGCCCAAAGCAGGACACAGCCCTGAGCGTTGTAAAAAGCTGAAGTTTAGGAGTTGTGGATAAACAACTTTGAGTCTGCAAATGAAAGCACCTGTTCTGCCACGTGCCTGTTGTCAGTGCAACCCAGACTTGTCTTTTTTTTTTTTTTTTTTTTTAGTGTAATGCTCTCTCCAGGTGAAGAGGTGAAGGGATTAAACATATCTGCCTGTATTCCAAGTAACTCTTGAGGAATTTTTATTTGGAATGTGAACAAACCCATGAAAGCAGATTGAAAAATGTACTCTAAAAAGTATTTTGAAGGCTGTCTTTCACATCCTATCTGCACCTCAGGAAAAAACAAACCCATAGGTCCTCCAGGGGGGTATTTTCTGTCTGATGGTTGTCATCTTTGATAAAGATGGTCCCATTAACCTCATCGCAATCACTGTGGGATGCTGTGGGAATGGAAAAGTGTTTTAATCCTACGAGAGAGAGAGATTGGCTAATGCTTTTAAATCTGATAGATTATGTCCTCTTTTAAAAGCCTGGTATAATTCTCACTCATGGAGCTTGATCAGGTTCTCAGACTGATAAATTTTGGGATCCAGAAGTCTGTGACATCCCATTAAAACAATTTATTCACCTTCTTTAAGAAGTAATGGATGAGCAGAAACAGGGGAAGTGACATAATGGTGCTTTCTGACTTATATTGGTTTTTGGTAAGGCCTGATGTGACATTTTCAGATATACACAATGAGCAAAAGATGACAGGTGGATGACAGATTGGAAAATCACTCCCAAAAGTATTAGTCAGTTTGAGTGGAGATGCTGAATCCACAGTTACTGATATGTCTTCATTAAAGACTTCAATGATGGAAGAGAGTGAATTTTAGTAAATGTGTAGCTAACACCAGGGGGGAAAAGAAGTTGAGAATAAGTTATTTCTATTTTTTTATGTCTATTTATGAATGGATGACTATGTGCACCTACTAATATAGACTTAAATAAAGAGACTAATTAGAGAAGTGTGAAAAAAGCAGCAAGGCTGGCAAAAGCTTTTGAGGATATGAAATAAGAATACTGAGGAACAACTCAATAATGCTCTTTAGGACAAACATTTTAATGGGGCATGTTGTGATAGGTCTATGAGTAATAGTTTAAAGCTAAATATTAAGAAAATATTAATTTCTGAGCGCAGTCATCATTATCCAGATTTTGCTTGGTGTGTGGGGAAGGTGAGACCTCCTACAGTCATCACAAGCTGTAACACCTAAGTGGGATTTTCAATTTGGGAGAAGAGCTCCCAGCATTGACAGAAGAAGGAGAAGGTCTCAGGCCCCCTTTGATGCCATCAGTTAGATCCTACAGAGGAGCCATTCTTTGAAGCTGTACTGAACAATTCACCGAAATTACTGAATCAGTTTTTGGCTCCGTTGTCATATTTCCTTTCATCACTAGTGAAAACAATTATAAAAAACCCATGAAGAATGTGATGGGGCTTTTCACCAGACCCACAAAACTGTTATATCATTAAAAGGAACACAACAAGCTGGAAAGACCAGGCAGAGATTAATGCCCTGTCTGATGAAACAAGAGCAATTCTTTAACTGCTCTGACATTTGGGAGGGCAAAGATGTGGAAAAGGTCAAATGTGCCTTCCCATTTCTTACCTGCACTTGCTGATCATGATTGATTGTTGTGTCTGGTGCTTTCCACATTTGTTGCTACTAGAAAAGAGTCTGGCCTTGCCCAGGTAGTCCCCAGGTGCAGTCCCTTCCTTCAGGCATGCCATGACTGGGTATACTGGGAAAACCTGAAGGTTGGACAGTTATTCTGTGCATGAGCTAGCTTAGAGAACTGGGTACAAATTTCATGAAGAATCTAGAAAGAAGATCAAATTGCATAACAAAGTTTTGCCCCAACATAAAATTTATCAAAAATCCTCAAAATTAAAATTTTCACATTAAAATACTGAGTGAGAAAGGGAAATTTCCACAGGAAATTCTTGTAGTGAGGCTTTTCACCTTATGTTGATGCTGCTGGGTTTCTTTCCTTATTTTATTATTTCTATATCTTTGTTTCATAGGACAATTGAATGAATCTCCTCATACACCTATCTGTGATTCAAAACACTGGTGTCTAATCCAGAAAATCACTGCTGTCTTCTTTTTCCTATAGTCTGGCTATTAATCCTCCTCCATAATTTCTTGGGCTTTTCTTACTGTACCTTTTCTTTTGTAGTGACCGTCAGTGGGGATGTGCATGTCCCTAATAAAACTGCCTTCCTTTTCCATGCTCTTCTGGGTCCATGTTATATCTGATTTACTGCAGGTAACTCCCAGATGTAGATTTCCAGCAACAGGCAGCAGAATTCTACAGCAGAAAAGGAAAAATCTCATTCTGGAAAATACTAATGGGCAGGAAGGTCAATTATTCCATTGCAATTAAAGCCTGTGAAATTTCATTTGGAACACTGGGTGTTGTTTTGGGCCAAGATTCTGAAGTCTCTCATGTTTGCTCTTAGACTTCTCATTGCAGCTTCATCACTTCCTGCAAGAAAAAGCAGCAATGGATAATGACCCAAGGGCTTTACCAATGTAGGAAATATTCTCACCACATCTCATCTCACTACACCTTTCACCTGGGCTCCAGTGAGGCATCAGACTTTGCTCCTCATCAGTCTGATGAGGAGCTGCTGAGGGAAGTGGAGCTGTTTAGCCTGGGAAAGGAGGCCCAGGGGGAACCTCATTACCTTTACAATACCTGAAAGGAGGATGTAGACAGGTGGGGGTCAGTCTCTTCTCCCAAGTAATAAGCAAGAGTTTGAGAGGAAATGGCCTCATGTTGTGCCAGGGGAGGTTTAAGATTGGATATTAGGAGAAATCTCTTCCCAGCAAGTGTTCTTAAGCTTTGGAACAAGCTGCTCAGGGAAGGTGTTGAGTCACCATCCATGGAGGTACTTAAAAGACTTGTGGATGTGTCACTTAGGGATGGGGTTTAGTGGTGGAGTTGGCAGTGCTGGGTCAATGCTCCTGAGGGTCTTTGCAATTCTGTGATTCAGTGGTACCTCCCTGAGGGAGTGCAGCTTATCACACCAGCCAAAGGAGCAAGATCTCATCATTTACCTGCTGAACTTGTATTTTACTTTGAACAGCACCTCTGCTTTTTCATCTGCATTTCAGGGAAAAGTTCTATATTGGGAAGATGAAAAGGTTTCCCAGAAAAACAAATGACATCAGGAACCTTACAAACAGATTGTCTTTTTAATATATTCCACTTTCCTGGAAAATTATGCCAGTTTTTCAGGTTCCCCCTCCAATGCAAGTGGCAGCCTTTTACCTTACTTTGAGCTTCCTACAATGCTCAGTGCAGAGCTTCACATGGTCAGAAGTCACCTATGGAGTCTCACTGGGTTGGGTACAAGCAGATCTTGTCCTAGAAAACTAAGTGAATAACAGCAAGGCAAAATTATCTAACACTAGTGATGCCTTAAGTTTTAGCTTTCATATTTTCCAGATTCTGTACTGCATTAGTGTATAACTCTGAACTTCATATAAAGTGCTAGCAAGTTCTCCTCACAGCTTAGTCAGACAAAACAATCCTTTTCCAGGCCCAGAACCAAGGACATCATTGCAGCTTCAGGCCCAAAAAGTGCAAACAACAGAGAATTGAGGAGAGCAAACTGGGAGGATGGGACTTCATTAATCTGAAACTGTAATTAGACAATTAACCCCAATGTGTAAATGGACCAAAACTTATAAAAGTGGGAAAACTTGTGACCCTGAGTCCATCTTGGGTGGAACCATGGACAGGCTCTTGCACTGCCCAAGGTGTGTCCTTTAAAGGCCTTTTTAATAAATCCCTGCTTTATTCTTTTAACACTGCCTGGCCTCTGTTCTAGGCAGCCTCTTTAGGCATCAGTAGTAAATAATTAATGTTAGAAGAGAGATCAACCAACTGTACATAGAGACAGAAAGCCTTAGGACACTAAAGGAGGAAACAAAACTGCAGATGAAATTCCTTACCAATAAGTATAAGATGCATACACAGAATGATAAATTTTGACCCAGTTGTTAGAAGATGTTGGGATTACAGTAGGAAAGTCCATGAAATCCTCAGTAGCAAAGACAGGAGCATGTTGCAATTATGAGGAAAGAACTGAGACCAAAGCAGTAAGAACTAAGTCACCAGATGTGTAGATCGTGGCAGGAGCAAATCCTAACTCCTGCCTTTGTTGCTTCCCAAACAATTCCCAACCTTAAGATGAATAAACTGAAATTTGCAAAGGCACAGAGAAGACTGGCAGGGATAATCAGAATTTTGAGGAAGTTTTCACATGAAGGTCAAGAAAATAGTGTGCTATTGTCCTGCAGGAAACAGAGATTGAAGAGGATTGTGATAAAGGCTTAATTAATTCATGGATGATATGGAGAGTCAGAACAAGGAAGGATTGCATTCTAGCCTAATAAGGGTATTAAGGGTCATCAACTAAAATGAATAAGTGCCAAATATGTAGAAGAAGTTGTTTTTTTGCACAATGTGTCAAAGCTTTGAAACTTGCTGCAGGATCAGCTTGTCTCAAAAAGGAATTGTGAATTTCATGGGGAAGAAATCTACTGAAGGTTGTTAAGTACCATCCTCTCATCTAGGAATGAACAAAAATAAAAATTACTGGAGCAAGGGAGATTATTCTGGAAAGTTTTACTGTAGGTTCATTCTGTTTTTCTTTAGGAGTGTTCTATTAGCTATTAATGAAGTCAGGACTAGGGACTACGTGCAACCCTGGTCTAACTCTGTAGAGCTCTTCTTATATTCTTCCAATTTCTGAATCACATAGAGTATCCCACAGTCTCCAAAACCAACCAGTAAAATCATTCTTCTGGCTTGCCACTCTGCCAAGGCACCCTACCATCCTGCCCTAAGGTGTTCACTCTGTGAAATTCAACCTTCTTTAAGTGCTCCTTCAGAACTCTGTTCTTTCTCCTCCAAAATTTTCCATCTGTTCATATTTTACATTGTGTCTGAAGACCAAACTGTTGATCACTCAGCTGTGTACATTGATATGGACAGAAAAATCTTCAGAATTGCTCTTCTCCCTGCTTTCACCTCAACTCATCCCTCCTTTCTGATAGGACAAACCTTGACTGTTTTTCTGCCTCTTTTCTTTCAAAATGTCTTTTTTTTTCTCAATACTTTTCTCAGATTATGTCATCAAATGTGTTAGTATTTCTTTAAAGGAACCAAAAAAATTACATCAATATTTTCAATTGAAAAATGTATTTCATAGTCATAGGGTTTTTTGACCATGTTGCTCAATCTGTAAATTCATAGCAGCTGGGTGCAAATGTTACCATCAACACTGACACTGACTTTTCTCTGTATTTTGAAGTCCAATGGACAGGAAAAAAATAGGCTCTGCTTAGTAAATATACTGTGCATGAGTTATGGATATCCATGTAATAAATTCATATATTATTTCCCTTTCACCGCGTCACCAGCTTGATGTCCTTTAACCTTTCTTCCCAGACTAATTGGAATATTTCAAACCTAGAAAAAATACCAGTCAGTTGCCATTTAAAATAAGTTTTCCTGTTTACGAATTTCTTCTTCATCTCTCAAATTTAATCCTTAAAATTTTCCTTTTATTTTTATCTTGGCTTGAGGCCATGAATAAGCCATATTCAGCCTGGGTCATTATTTTTGTCTTCTGTATATAAAAAATCTACAGAACTTTATTTTCTGGAAGTCATAGGAGAAGAAATTTGACTTTATCTTTGGATAAAATGTGATTTTTTTTTTCCTCTCAACAGGATGTAAAATATAACTTACAGACCCAGGAGCTATCAAGATGCAAAATTATTCCCAGTGGAAAGTTATTTCTGCATTGAAAATATAATTTTGCATTGAAAGTATATGGAGAAAAATGTTTCAGAAATATTTCTGGGCTTTTAAAATGGCTTCACAGAGAATGATAGAGAAGGGTGGTGTAAGAATGGGAAACTGGTGGAGAGGATAAACAGCACCAGCCTCCAACCATTTAACAAAATATCAGCTGAAACATTTTATGGAGTGCAAAAATTAAATGGATGATTATCACTTGTTGTGGTGTGATGTAATAGCCTGGTATCTAATTCCAATAATCACTTGCATGGGCTGCCCAGTTTCTTTGTATTTTGAGTTATCCCCTCATCTAAACTGTGCCCAGTGAAAGGTTTTACATCCCCAGCACTCACTCTTATGTGTCTCCTTTGTGTCTGACATGCACAGGCTCCCATATCTGATTTACTGCTGTCCTGCTGTGGGTGAGCTCAGTTGCAAGATCTCCAGTGTGGCTCTGGAATTAGGCAGGGATGCCCAGAACACGAAGACATTTCACTGGTGTGGAGCTGTTGCAGGACATATCAGAGTCCCAGCTGGAGAAAGAAACATTTCAGACCAACTGCTTGAAAAGGGTCTTCCAGCACAAACAAGGGTCACAGTGCTGACTGAGCCATCAGAATAAATTTCTGCTCTTGTAGGTACTGTAGCAAGGTCATGAGTGATGTCAAGAATTGTGGTCATGGAATCCTAGAATGGCTTGGATGGTGAGGGACCTCAATGATCATCCAATCCAGCATTCTGCCATGGACAGGGACATCTCCCACCAGACAGGCTGCTCAGAACCCCATCCAGTCTGACCTTCAAGGCCAGGACACAGGGTCATCAAACTGCTTAACTGTCTCCTTAAAAATATAATTTTTTAATATGTTTATTGGCACATTAACTGTAGAATAATAAACATATTTTTCTTCTTCCTCTTCTGGTTCTCTTTTCCCAGGCAAAACTGTCAGAACCAGAGGAAATGGCATCAAGTTGTACCAGGGGATATTTAGATGGAATATTTGGAAAACTTACCAAGGGTAAGGGTGACAAGCATTGGAATACACTGGCCAGGGAAGTGCTGGAGTCACATCCCTGGGGGCACTTAAAGCCATGTAGATGTGGCACTTGAGGACATGGTTTAGTGGTGAACTCGGCAGTGCTGGGTTAATGGTCGGATTTCATCTTAAAGAGCTTTTCCAACTTATGATTCCATTATTCTATGATTCTTTAATTCTTGTACCTGTTCTGCCTGTCTCTAATTAAAGAATAACTCTTTGATTTCAATGCAATATTAGCTCTAAAGAAATAGACAATATATGTAAAAGTAAAATTACCTAGAGAGGCAGTGTATAGTCTGTATCTTTTCACTTAGTCTGCATTACATTCTCAAGAAGAGAGAGAAAAAAGTAATTCTGCTCATGTTTAAAGGTGAAATGCAGACAACAAAGGATTGGTGATGTTCAGCACTGAGTTCTGTCCTGAGCAAATGTTGTTGATGATGGGATCTTATGAAATACTAAATTTTTATGTGGTTTAGGTATTAATTTATAAAATCAAAGATTAATATTTTATAAAATGGGATTTTTATTAAAAATATTTTTAAAAATTATAAAATGTGAAAAAATAATCAGAAGTTGGTGACTGAGAGATGGATAAACATAAACACTGTGCTTTAGAGAGATGGAGAATTATGAGACTACCCTTAGATAAGTCAAGAAACAAGAAATACTTATAAGGATTATTTGTGTGAGTTATTGTTCTTACAACCATTTTATATTAAATGGGATTTGGGTATAGCTGGGGTTACCAATACAGGCACAAACTATATGTGGCTCAAGAATCAGTTGGTTTTTCTGAAGAGTAGGAAGGAAATACTGAAAGCTTTTCTCATGATCATGGTAGATTTTTCCATTTTTGTTGCCATTTCTCTTCACTCTTGAAGATGTTATTTCAAAACTTACTGTAGGATTAGAAGAAATTTTATTTGTTTTTAAATTAACTTTATGAGTCTTTTCTTCACTATGAGGATTCCATAATTCATGACTTTGTAATTTGAAACATTGGATGAGAAGTTGTATGCCATGTTCATCCAATGTCAGGATTTAGAAATTACAAATCCTATAATTCACTAACAACAAGAAAGTAAGATAAGAACAAGACCAAAACAGAATACTGTCATGATACATGAGTCCTATAAAACCTACAGAAACTAAAGTGTGGCATGCAGCACAATAACATAAAATATATTCTTCTGCAGAATTTAGTCTTTTCCTTTCATTGCTCTCAATGGGTTTTGGCATAGAAAATTCTACGCTGCAGGGAAGAGAACATTTCTTTGCTAGGTAGACTTTTTCTTAAGAGAGACCATTTGGATCTGCTTCATGCCTTGAAATGTAAGCCTTTAGGGACTACAACACACAATGTGCACAAGAGAATGTATATAAAGATAAAAAAGGCACAAGAGTATTCCCCAGTGATGCAAATCCTTGTTTCTTAAGAATTTATGAGTTGCCAGCACACAGCTACTGACCTGAGCCTTGACAGCATCAGAATTTTCAGGGAATTTGTCTAAGAAACCTGTCAGAGCCCTGAGATACCATTAGCTGGACAGAAGGGAATGCCAGTTATATCTGTGATCGAACTGGGTGTTACAGGAAGCAAAGGCACTGTGATTTGCAGACTGCATAATTCCTGGCAGTGAACTACTGCAGGATATGTTGCCACAAAACATTTGTAAGTAACATTTATCTGGTAAATTTACCAAAGAATAAAGGACTGTGAGCTGTTCAAGTCACACACCATGACTTTGTGAGGAAATCCCTGTGCAACAATCACAGACTGAGACCCCATTCTCAGGAAGCATTGTGGAATGATTACTGTTTTCCTATACACCTGCTGAGGCATCTGTTCCTGGGGATGAGATATCAGGCTACACAGACCTTCTTCTCCATGCAGTACATCCAGCTTTTATATTCCTAACCCCAGGCTGAAAATGGAAATCAAAGGCTCACAATCAGAACAGAAAGAACTGAAAAATGTGGGGAAATGGAGTTATGTATCTGTGCATCAATATTTGTCGTAATCCTCTGAGCTGCTGATTTCAGTTTCCAGCAGAAATCCTAATGAGACAGCAGCTTGAATTGCCACTACATGTTTATGCTTCTTCCAGATCATTGGAGACAAAGTATCTGCAAAGAGAAATGATTCTGTTAATCACCTTGGTACATTCTAAAGAGAAGTAACAACTGAGCTTGCTGTAAGAATGTTGAGAGATGATTATTATGCGCAGTAAATTAAATACTAACCACTGCAAGATCTAAATACAAACCAGGCCACTGCTACAGACTGAGGGAGGATATTAGGCTTTCTTCTTTGTTCACAACACTCATCTGCCATACACCACTTGATTTAATCTCTTACAACAGGTGAAGCTAATGTGACAGTGAGAAGATGCTTGTTTGAGAAAAAATATTATTGGGAAGGTGAAGCTTCAGGGAGAAAACCATCAGCACCGCATAGGCTTAACATTTGTACATCAGGTAAAGATAATATTTGATAAAATACTGGGTTGGATAGTGAAGCAGCCTGAAGAAGAAGCTATGCAGAAAGCCAGTATAAAAAACAGCACTCTGTTACGGGAAAAGTTTTGCTTTGCTGCTTCACTTTGGAGCTGAGCAACCCCCTGCCCTCCTTCATCTTTCTATAGAAACATTAGGGTTGAAAAATACCTCTAAAACTGAGTGAAACCATTAACTCAGCATTGCCAGATGCACCAAACCATGTCCATAAGCACCACACCTACAGGTTTTGTGAGCACTTCCAGGAATGGTGATTCCACCACGTCCTCAGGTAGCCTGTTCCAGTGCCTGCCCACCCTTCTGATGCCATTTGTGAGGGCTGGAATGGGGTCAGTTGGAGACAGAGGATTCCTTCTCACATTTATAGATGCATATGCAGCATTAAATATTTCATTTGTTTTTCATAGACCAATGATTTTAGCTGATTCTGATGGCAGAGATGTGAATAAACCATGCAACCACTCCAAAATCTGGGCACAGGTCAGCAAGGCTGTGAGTCCTCAACAAACCTCTTACCTTCCTGCACTCATGGATGTTTTCTTTCATGCCTCTGAACAGATTGTCTAATCACCTGTGCCTAAAATGCAAACCTGTCAATAAATTTTAAACAGCCACACAATGAACACAAACCTCAAGTCTCAGTTCAGTAAATACAGCAAAGTGCTTTGGTGGCTCAGGCTCTAACTTGTATTGAGGTAGAGATCCCTGAAGGAAACCTGAAAGGGAAAAGCAAAGGTGATGTTCTTTTGATATCCACATAGAAGTTGAATAATGTGTTCTGTCCAAGGAGTGGAGGAACAGAGAGATTAACAGGTCTCTTAAAAAATGCAAAGGAAGGTCATGAGTTGGTCTTAACATACAAAAGATAATAAAATTACACTTTGTCTCATCAGCAGTAGCAGGGATGAGACTGGGCTGAGTGAACATGTCACTGGCAAGAGGGGTTAGAGAAGACACTGGAGAGTTGCCTTTCCAATCACCTGACTGGGTAGAAATCTGCTCCATTTAAGCACATTTCAACTTAAAATATATGTATAATGTTGAATGCATGTTCCAAGCAAATTCTGAAGTTTAGCAAGCTGAATTCAGTCAATGATTTTTCTTTGCAAAGCAGAAAACTTTGTGGGCAGGTATCTGCAGTGCTCCTTCAGCTTGAGGGTGAGCTGTAAGACAAGAGAAACGACTTTCTGTAATTGTTGCTATCACGTAGTAGACAGACAGAAAAACCCCATCAAACCTGCCACCTGTCACCAAAGCTGTGTGGGTTTTCATGGATCTGAGCAGCCACAAACCTGCTGACATCAAAGGCCTCAGGCCTGCTCTGGGAAATTACAGCAGAGACAGGAACATCTTCATAACCTGGTCTAGATCCTGACCCACTGATCTGCTCTAGGTGCAACTGTGCTTATGATAGAATCAGAATGGTTTGGGTTGGAAGGCATCTTAAAGATATTCAGTTCCAGCCCCCCTGCCATGGGCAGGGACACCTTCCACTATCCCAGGTGGCTCCAAGCCCCATCTAACCTGGTCTTGAACACTTCCAGGATGGGGCACCCAGCACTTTTCTGAGCAACCTGAGAAAAGATGCTTACAGCCATGCTAAAAAAAAATGCACGGGCATTTTTTTTATGCTTTGTATGTCCTTTGGGCATGATGAAATGCTTTGTATGTCCTTTGGGCATGCTTTGATAGCTTTGGTTTGGGGCAGACATCAGTCCCGTCTGGGGGACACCCGCCCCGAATGCGAGCTGTGAAGGCTGTGCCGGGGCAGGAGCTGCAGGCAGCGGCACAGAGGGGACGGGGCCGTGTCGGGAGGAGGGGTGAAGGAAGAGCGGCTCCAGCTCACAAGTCAGAGCCGAAATTCAAGCAAAAAATAACCCAGCCGAGGGCTTCTTATTTAGACAGTGAGCTCAGGGAGGAGGTAAAAGCAGAAACCACCTGTTTGCTAAAACAGAAAGGGCGTTTGCTCCCGACACAGCGGGGACTCGTCTCCCCCGATTCTCTGCCCTTCGGGGAGCACATTTCTGTACCCCTCGGGCCGGGACTCCCAGTGCTCTTCCCTCGAACCTGTCCCTCGTCACTCACAGCTCCCAGCCCCGTGTCCCCCAGCCCACACCCCCGGGCCGGTCAGTGCCAGCCCCATCCCCGGCTCCCCCCGCCCCCGGCCCGCAGCGGGGCCCGCAGCCCTGCCCGCCCCCGCTTCCCCTCCCCTCGCTCCTTAAACCCGCGCTCGCCCTGCCCGGCCCCTCTCCGGCATCGCCGCCGGCCCGGCCCGGCCCGGCTCCGCGCCCGCTGCTGCCGCCAGCCCCCGCTGCCTCTCTTCTCTTTCTCATCTCTTTCTCTTCCCTTTCTCTTCCCTTTCTCTTCCCTTTCTCATCCCTTTCTCATCCCTTTCTCATCCCTTTCTCATCCCTTTCTCATCTCTATCTCTTCTCTTTCTCTTCTCTTCCTCATGCACAGAGGATGCAGCGTTTTGCCCGTCCCCATCACTGACATGTCCCTGTGAGTGCGTGTGTGCGCAGGGGGGCCCGGGGGAGTGTGTCTGTGCGTGTCCGTGTGTCTGTCCGTGCGCTGCTGCCCTGCCCGCCCATCCCCGCCAGGCTGACAGCTCCGCAGGGCGCGCCCGGGTCAGGAGCCGGGCTCCAGGTGCCACTTGGGGTGGTGCGGTGTCTGTGCAGGTAAGAGGACATCGCTGGGTTTGCAAACCTGGCTCCCGGGGCACTGCAAATGAACTCAAACTCTGCTATGTCGTTTTATTTTCATTTTTTCCCTCCTCAGCAGGGAGGAGTACCAAATTCAGAGGGCTACTTTTTTTTTTTTTTTTTTTTTTTTTTTTTTTAACCACGCAAACATGCAGGAGCAGGGTCTGTCTTTTACAAAGGAAATATAGCAGGAACTGTGTTCCATTATTCTTAAGCTGGATTTATTTATTTCTCATTTAGTTAACAAAGTTTTCAGACCAGAGTGTGCTAGGTGAGTTGGTCACCCGAATCAGGTCTGGTGAGCCCTCAAATTGGGACTAGCAGATGCAGAAAACTTCACTGCAGGTGATAAAGCAGTGGCTGAGGGATGTGTAATGCCTTCATTGAGGAAAGCCATTGACAGGAGCTTGACAGATGTCAAGATTACACTGTAATCACTGTTTTCATGGTTGGTTCTCCTAACATAAATACCTTGGGAGTTTGATGACCTTACACCTTTTTGTGTTCTGTCTTTGTGTTGGTGCAGTTTCTCAGTATGTGGGAATATATTGCTGTGTTAACAAGGTGTTTTCTCCACATTTATTAGAAATGTGCTGTGGCTCACCTTCTAGCTGTACCCTCTAAGTCTTCCTCTAAAGTGCCTAATTAATCAGTTCCTTCTCTTTGAGTTTTTACATAGCTGGAGTTCTTAAAAGAGTGTAGTGACTGCTGACACTTCACAGCATTAGCATGCACATGGTGCTGTGCCTGTTTGCATGTATTTTGATTAAAACCTTAAAATAACACAGCCCATCTGTGCAGTGTGGACACTTGTGGGATCATTCTCGGCAAGATGCACCTGCAAAATGTATCTGTGTTACTCAATGTGCTCAATTAGCAACCAAAATTACTTTAGGTGCATGCCTGAATTTCCCTTTTCTCTTTGATGAATGACTGTTTAGACATCTGTTTTGAGGGAGTTTGTAGAGATACTAATTGATAAAATAATAGGGAGAAGTGTTGACAAATAGGTCAGGCAGAAAATTGCAAGGTTTATGCCACTTGAAAAGCTATATAAGTTCTTTTTTTTTTTTCTTAAATAATAGGCATTTAGTAGTTTTAACTAAGCTTTCAATCCTACCAACTATCATATGTATTTTCCATTAAGATGTTGCTATTCTGAATATACAAATACTAATGTTTGGACAGCTGGGGCAGGGTTCTGAGTAACTTCCAGTTAGACATATCAAATACATGAAGGTAGATTTTATGTCAATGAAGTGTTTATGGAATATTATTGCAACAGAAACTCCTGAGTATGTGTTGTAGATTCACTGTGCATCCTCAGTGAGTGCATTGTGCTCTATTGCTTCTCGCAAGAGGCAGTGTTGGATGTTTTGGCCTCCTTGGTGAAATGGAGAAGAGTCCAATTCTGAGCTTAGGAATGGGCAGCCCACCAGATGATGAATGCCATCTGGTTTTGTGGAGAATTACTCCAAGTAGCTTGCAGACAGGCAGTTCTCAGCACACTGTGGAGCAAAGGGAGGAAACCAGGTCTTTTGACTTTTAAACCAGCAGATGACAGTGCCTCTCTCTCCTGGGATCAGTTTGGGGCCAAATCTTGTTTGTTTCAACAGAAAATAATATTCTCTCTGTTTTGAGTGATTGTCTCTTGAATGTGAGTGAGACCTGTGCCATGAATGAGCCTTTGGGTTGGAACAGCACATCTGATGGAGGACTCATTGCAGGGGAAGCATCTCTCTGACTCATGTTACCCTGACTCATGGTACTACAGTGGAAGGAAACCTCCCCAGTGGGGATCCAATGGAGGAAGAATGAGGTGGAAGGATTAGTTAATTTTTTTGGTCTGTGAGAAGGCTTTTATGAGCTCAGAGACCCAGACAATGAGTGGGTGAGCATGTCTATAGCACCTGTACATACACATAAGTATTTTCTTACCTCTTCTTGCATTTCATACAGTTTTAAGGCAAACATCTTTGCTACATGCCAGAGCTAGCTTTTGATTCTGGAGATTATGATACTGAAAATAGTAGGACTAAAAGAACCCTTTTGTTTCCAGCATGTGATAACTTTCTTGCTCAAATATATTCCTGAGATTTGTTCCATAATTATCTTGGCTTCAAAGGACATTTCAATTTGTCATACTGTCTGTAATGCTTTTTCTAAAACTTGGTTTGATTAATCGCTGCTGGGTGATAACAATTCATCCTGTTTAAAGACCATTTTTGAATTCTTCCCATTTCTCACAATGAGGAGTAAAACCTTTAAGGAAAAACTTACATTATATTAACATTTTGTCTGTACCGCCACACCTGGATGATACAGGTGGTACTGGGCTATTTCAGCTCTTCAGGCAATGCCAAATTCCCCAGTCAGTGTTACATGAACTTTATTATGTATTGTCTCCTATGACACTGAAATATCTCCTTCCAGGCTTCCCAACCCTCTTTTCCATTGCAATGAAATTCAGTGGTGCATTTTTGTCTTTAAAACTGCCTCTTTAGAGAAGGCTGATTCCTGCAGGTCTTTCCATGGCTGAGTGAGTCTCAAAACAGGACTGTTGGGTGGTGACTGGGTGCTGGTCACTTTGTATTAGGCACTACCCACTGTTAAAAAGATGTTTTGGACTTGAGAACTCAAATTTGGGGAGTGAGGAAAGGGGGAGAGATCATCTACAGAAATCACTGAACTGTAACTGAGGAACTGGGAATGTTTTTTTTTTAATTCTTGTAGCATATGTAGGTACAGCAGGAAAATGGGCATATTGGAAATTGGTCCTTTTGGGACACAAATGCATTCTAGCAATTTTCTTCATCATATGCTTCATTTTATTTGGTGTTTTCAGGAAGCTTCTTCCAGTTGCTGCTGGAAGTTTAGTGATCCCCTTCAGTGGAAATCACATCAGGCTTCTGAAGCTGGCAGGAGCAAAGGTTGGCTGAGGTGGCTGTCCCAGCTCTGTGAGTGGAGCCAAGCAGAGAAATGTCTTCTGCAGAGAGAAACTTCTGCAAGGATCTCCTGTTGTGCTTTTGGGAGACTTGCAGGTCTTAAATCTTGAAATTATCTGCTCAAGGTACACTTAGACTTGCATTCTCCCTTGCAAGCAAGTATGAAATCTCTTATGTCAATAATCATAACATTTATTTTACAGTTCTTGATTTCAAATTTTGTTTAAAATATACTGCTAGGTTTTGGGGTTTTTTCAGTGGAGAGGAGATCTTAGTCCTAATGTTCTTGACTAATAAATGTCATCAGGGGTCAGTAAATTACAGGTGAAGTCAAGGATTTTTACTTTAAACTTGCAGACCACTGATGTGTGGTCAGGAAGCATAGACTGAGGATGTTACACTGACAGCCTCTGGCAAGTCACTGATTCTGTGAGCAGTCAGTTCTTCCAGCTGTGAATAAGAGACAATATTAAAAGGAGATTTTATATTAATTGTAACCTTAAGTTCCTAAAAATAACCCAGACAAATCAGAAGGTTTATATAAGTTCAAAGCATCCTGATTTATTTTTAATTGAATATTATGTTCTCAAAGAATTGGCGTGATTTCTAGAATTTGAGTGGTGAAGAGAAACTAGCTGGAGTTGATTTTCTGAAAAGTATAGAATCAGAGAATAATAGAACTGTTTAGTTTGGAAAGGACCCCTAAGACCATCAAGTCCAGCCATTAACCCATCACTGTCATGTCTACCACTAAACCCTGTCCCCAGTACCACATGCATTTTAAATGCTTGCAGGGATGTTGACTCCACAGCTTCTCTGGGCAGCCTCTTCCAATGCTTGACAACTCTTTCAGTGAAGAAATCCTTCATAATCTCCAATCTAAACCTCCCCTGGTGCAATTGAGGCAATTTCTTCCTTCCTGTCCCTGTTACCTGAGAGAAGAAACCAGCCTCCTCAGAAGTCTTGGATTAAGAGATAATAATGGAGCACCAAGACCCCTGCAGCTCGCTCTTGTTTTCTGTCTCAGGACTGTTCCTTTATGTGATCTCCTTTGCCCTTGTTGGTGCAGATTGCCATGGGGGTCCTGATCAGCAATTGCAAACCCTGGGCTGGCAATCACAGCAGAGGAACTGGGGTAGGGGAGCATGCCCTGATTTCTTCTCCCTGCTTTACTCCTGATGTCCAGCTCCACCAACTAGGCTGAAAAAATTTATCATGTGAATGTGAGCCACGAAACAGGAGGGACAGCTCTGCTTGTGGGACAAGTTGCTTAGTGGGACAAGTTGCTTATTCCTTTCTAGTCTGAATACAAGGGTGGGAGTGGGCTGATAATATTTATTTTTCAGTGTCAGTAAAAGGTCAATTGCATAGCTCCTACTTCACCTAGGAAAGAAAAAGCATGCACACACTATTATTGCCCTGAGAAAACTGTCAGTAGGTGGGTACATCACCTACCAGGGACTTATAGCTTAGAGATTTAATCTGGAGTGAGAAAAAAAAGAAACCACTCCTCTCTCTAAGAACCATTCTTGATATGCAACAGGTATGTGGTTTGGTGGACAATTAACTTCACAAATCAAGTGATACAATTAGTGAAATATCTTTTGATTCCTTGTGCTGCTAGCTGCAACCTAAACAAAAAATGGTTGTTTAGGAGATCAAAGTGGGCTGAGTTGCTATTCTTTATTGCATTGAGGTTTTCATGGCAAATACCTGCTATCTTTGTGTACATTAACAAGGTTGTTAGATTTACAAGGCTTCTTTCTGTAAGGCAGAATGAATTCTCTCTCAAAACTTCCCATTTCTTTCCCGGTAGGGAGGAAATTCAGCAGGAAAGACTGGGCAGGTACCTGTGAGCTCTGGCACTCACTTGCAACCTCTTGCTCTACAGAAAAAAGAAAAGCAGCCTTTCCTGGGAGCCCACTGAGGAGTCACAAATCCCTCTCCAGGGTGTGTGGGGCTGGCCAAAAAGTGCCAAACCTGGACCTGATCTGATCACATGCCACAAAGCTTCTCCAAGCTGTGTTAGCCTTGATTATTCATTAGGAATGAATGAAACTGAGTTATGGGTCATGTTTTGCAAGTGCTGTCAGTCCTGATTATGCAGTGGTGTAGATTTCCTGTGCTCAGGGAGTGCTGTTATCACAGAGCTCATCTACTATGCAGTAGATGTAAGTTATCCTTCTCCAGCTCATCAGAATCTATTTACTTTGCATTGATTCAGTTCCTTAGAAATTAATCTTTGATTCTTTGCAGAACAGAAGCATCCCTTGAGTTTGGTTTAAGCAACTTGATTTGATTATTGTTATGTCCTGAATATTGATTCTTAAGTGACTTTAATAAGAGATGTCAAAACTGCCTTATTTCACTTTCCATTTGAGGGCAAGTTTAAACCATTGACAGATTAAAATATTTTTGGACTGATGGTCTTTGTTCTTACCCTAGCCAACACTTGTTTGTGGTTTGACTATTTATTGCCCAAGTGCAATTTTTTCAGTGCTTAACCATGTTGAAGTATTTGCCAATTGTCAGCACCCAGGTATTTCCTTCCAGAGCAACCTGGTTAACATTGATTACCACATGATATTTGCATATTGATTGCAGAGATTTTCTTTGAGCTGTAAAGTTTCGAGGTACTGGGGGATTTCTGTTGGCTCCATGCTAAGTGTAAAACTAATTACCTCTTGTATGACAGAACTTCACTGATTCCAATTTCACCAGCAGATAAAGGCTACAAATAATCTGTGTGGATTGTCTTGATTGCCAACGCAGTTCTTAGTAATGAAACAACAGCTGATACCTGTTTTACAGCACCTCTTGTGCTGGGCATTCCTGAAAACCTTTATCCATTTCAGTGGCAGGACTGGTTTTCTTCACATTAACTTAAATACCTTATTGAATCTTCAAGGAAAGGAGCACATGGTTTTCAGTCCTTTGTAATGCTTGATAAAAAATGTTTTTCAGTGCTTATATTTGCAAAATATACCAGAAAATCTGCAGCAAACCCCACTGACTAGGTCTAGACAGGGTGGTCAGGCACAGTGGTATTAAATTCTGACTGGGAAATTAATTCAGCACTGGCCAAGAGGCAGCAAGGCACAGCCCTTCTGTAGCCCTTCTGGAATTCCTCTGCTCCTGTGTGAGATCAGATCTGCCTCATTTCCCTGATCTGCTGCAGAGGATGCTCACTCTGAACATGGGAGCTGGTGGTGTGGCTCTGCAATGGACAGTGACTGCATGTTCCTGCAGCAAGAAGAAGAAAAAACCCATTCCTTTTGTAAAGGACAATGCTGTAACATAGATAATAAATCTGTTCTGGGAGGCTGGGGCAGGAGTGAGCTGCTCATTCCTAACAGATGGGTTGACAATCCTTGTTCAAATCTGATGTTTCATAAACCACCTTGAGTTGTTCCAAGGCCATTTCCCTTGTCCTGCTTTGCTGTTTAGTTATGGTACCATGTCTAGAGTGTTTCTGAGAATGGTTTTTATGCTTTCTGGAGGCTTTTCTTAATTATATGGATAAGTACTTTTATGATTGATTCCTGAAATTAAAACGGTTTACAACCAGGCTTATATTATCTTCTTTGCCATCCCCTGGGTTTTTTTACTGAGTACATTTTCTGATCAGTTTGTACCCAAGCTATTTGTATATATTTCATTACTTTTTTTCTTCTTTCAAATTTGCTGTTCTGCCTTTATTTATTTTTATTGCTGCCTTTGATTTTTTTTTTCTCCTTTTCAGTAGATATTTCTACTGCCATATTTTCTTCACTTAGCATCCTTTTCACTTCCCTTAGCAGCTGTTCCCAGACTATGGGCCATGACCCCAGGCAGGCTGTGGCAGTTATGAGTGGGCTACAAAATTAAGTTGCTAATTTTGGATGTGGTGACACAGGGAAGTCAAAGAGTTGTTGGTTTCCTTTGGCAGTTTTCTGAGCTAAGACTGATAACATGTAGGAAAACAGATAAAGCATCAAGTACCCTTATACCAGATGCCACCGGGATGATAAACAACTAAACCTATTTACTGTTGCTTCAATTTCTCCTCATTTCCATGTCAGTGGTTCTGTTCCCTGTGTCTCTCCCAGACAGATTTTTTGAAGGCAATAACCTGCTAAGGCAGGTCCTGCCCAGCCAAGGAAGCCACAGAGGGTGCACTGAGTTTTGGGGAGTTGTGGGAAGTCTGTCCCTCTGGAAAGAGTTGCTGGCAGTTTTGTAGATCTTCAGGATTCAGAAGGAAAAAAAAACAATCAAAGGCAACAACAACAAAACAAACAAACAAACAAACCCCACAAACTCCAAACAAAGCAGATCAAGAAAAATCTCTCCAAGAATAAGCAGGAATAATTCTGGTTTAACCAGTGTCTGTTTTCCCCTTAACTTGATTCCTTTGTATTTCTCTTCATTAATGAGCTGCAGATGCATCATGTCATGGGCTCAATTCCCTTAAATAATTGCAATGGCCCATGACGTGGATGGATATGACATGGGACAAAAGGCTGTGCTGCTGTTTTGTGTGGCATTTAACCCACCTGCCTCAAGCAGAGATGCTGTGTGTGTGGAGATGGGCTTTTCCTGCCCAAGATGTCATGCTGGGTCATCTCACCTTGTTTTAGGTGTCTTTTGTTGATTCTCACTTTCAGCCAGACATCCCTTGCTGCCTTAAAAATGGTGGAAAAAATACGAAGTTTTTCCGGGGCAATTCATCTGATCTGTTTGAAATAATTTACTCCCTAGAAGTGTCTGTTTGTCTTTATGGATTATAGAGGGCTGGCAGGTGGTTTACTCAGATTTAGACAACTACACTGTAAATCTCTGTATTGGTCAGATGAAGCCCCATAATTTCAGTCAGGCACAGCAGAGCCTTGGCAGGACTGGTTCCCCACAGCACTGGGAGTGCCCATGGCTGCTGACCCAATATCAGTCAATAAATTGAAAAGTTTTGCATTGATTAAAAAAGCAGTTTGGGTGAGCAGGAGGGTATGGAATAGCTGCAGAGGGGTGATGTGACTATTTTATCCCAGGTATCAGGTTTTTAGGATCTTTCAGGATATATGTGATGTGACAGTGATGTCACATAGCTCAGTGTCAGGCATGTGTAAAGGTGACAGAGGCAGCATGAGGCTGTTGGACTGCACATTATTTTTAAAAACCTCTTTCTCTCATGCAGGACCCATGGAAGAGAAGGGATTACCCTGGTTTTGGGGAATACCAGCCTTTGGGTTGATTTAGTGCAACTTTAGGACAATTCTGACACAAAGCCAGTGTTTCTCCTGCATTGAAACCCATATAACTGCTGGAACATGGCAGGCAACAATTTCCTGTGAAACAGACACTTGTGTAAATGATCATTTCACTTATTCCTGTTACAAATAGGACAAGGTTTATTAATTCTCAGTTGTCATTAAGAAGCTCCACAGACCATGGATTTTTTCTTTTGTCAGTCCAATGCTGCCTGCAACAACTTGGCCTTTATCTACTCGAGTGTCTCAATTAAAAATTGGCCTTTATCTATGGAGTCTTTCAATTAAATAGCAGTGTTATGAACACTCTTGATTCATGCCTAGGTGGGAGGATCTGTGCCATTGTGCAAACAGCTTTTCTGCCTCATTACTAGCTCTTCTTGTTTGGCTAACTTGTTTGCCCTGTTCAGATCACATGATAAATGCAAATCCCTTCTCTGTTCTGTGACATGATGCTGAATTGGATGGCTGCAAAGCTCAAAGGAGAGTTTTTCTCCTTCAATACCATCAGGAAGAAGGGGAGATTTGAGGAGGCTGTTAGCCCCTGGGACCCTTAATGCTGTATGCCCATGGGATTAGTGAAATCCTGTTTATTACAAGGTAAATCTTTCCACACGAGGATCAAGTCTGGCAATCAGGGCACCCTTTGCTCCTGTCCCAGCTGAGATGATGTGGGACAGGAAGGCCAGACTTTTCATGCAAGGCTTGGACAGCTGAACTGAGCTTAATTCTAACTCTGTCACCATAATTTTATACAAAATAAACCATATAAATCACAGAATGGTTTGGGTTGGAGGGAACCTCAAAGATCATCTTGTTCCCACCTCCTGCCATGGTCAGGGACACATTCCACTTATCCAGATTGCTCCAAACCCCATCCAGCCTGTCCTTGTACACTCCAGGAATGGGCCATCCACAGCTTCTTCATCAGAAATCCACCCAAGTCCCCATTCCTATCTAAAAAATGCCATTTTAAAGGTGACAGGTGAAGAGTCTGGTTATAACCCTATTTGTCTCACCACCTGCCTTCATTTTTTATTCATTGCCTAAATCTCTTTTCTTCATGAAAATCTCCACCTTGATAGCTTCTCACATCGCTTGGGAGATGAGACAATGGCAAGAGCAGCACCCAGGGTCCTGAGCAGTGGACAAGTGGCTGAGAGGGTCTTGTAGGTTTTACACCAGGTCCCTGCTGTTCTGCAGGGTTTTAAAGAGGGTCAGTGATCAGCATTTCATGTTTCTGGGATTGCTGCTGCTTCAAGTCTGTTGCCTGCAGTCAAGAGCAGAATCTTCTTCCCAAGAATTTGAATGATTATTGGGTTAATTTTCTTCTAAACCACCTAATTCACATCTAAGCAGAATTTTCACACCTGCTAGGACTTGTGAAATATTTTCTTTTACAGGAGATGGTACTTTTTATCTTATGATTTATCAAAAAAGACAAGCTTGTGGCCTTCTTGGAGAAGTCAAACTTATATCACAAAACACTCTGAATTTCATCCGCTGGAACACAAAATCACAGAAAGTGAAAAGAATGGGAGTCAAAAGCTAAAAATTGCAGAAGGCGCTTGGAAAGGGTTAGATATCAGGGGCAAATTTTCAAATGTTTGTGCCATTATTTTCTAGGAGATAGAAGAAATATGATATCCATTTCTTATTAAATGAAAAAAAAAATTAGTCTGATACCTGGAGGAGAGTAAAAACCCACATCTTCCATCAGTGGTCACAGAATACCTGAGCTGGAAGGGACCCACAAGGATCAGCAAGTCCAGCTCTTCAGTGAATGGCCCGTACAGGAATGGAACCCACAACCTCGGTGCTGTCAGCAGCAGGCTCTGGCCAGCTGAGCTCATCTCAGAATAGTGCAATAAAGGAAATAAATTCTGAAATAAGATAATTTTTAAATTACAATGAAATAAATTCTGAAATAAAATAATTCATAAATTATAATGGAATTAATTCTGAAAACCCTGGAGAATGCAGGCACTGATCCCGCTGCCCACTACTTTATATTCAACTCTATATTTAAGGCTCAAAAATTCTCTTGCTAAGGTCCTTCATTTTATCACCTGAATTTGGGGAAAGGCCTCTGACCTTATTCACACTGATGCTTTCTTAGACAGTAGAAATCAATTCTTTTGAATTTGTTTTAAACAATCTACAAGCAGAATGGGAACTAGTGAAAAAAAAAAAAATTAATCTTTCCCATGGGCTTAATGCTTTCTGGGAACAAATCCATGA
Source organism: Molothrus aeneus (assembly GCF_037042795.1). Lineage (NCBI taxonomy): Eukaryota > Metazoa > Chordata > Aves > Passeriformes > Icteridae > Molothrus > Molothrus aeneus. The sequence goes on along the minus strand of NC_089646.1, from coordinate 148,499,093 downwards.
AGCCTAAGAAGAATTCTGTCACTAGCAATTATTTTCTGTGATTTAAGGTTTCATCAGTGTCTTTGAAGTTTTACAGACTTAAGTGGAAAAGGACTCCCAATTTATTGATGTTCTTATTGTGTTGTCTGTATTTAGGGACAGATTCTGTCTTTCCAATAAAAAATTATGGAGTACTTTAATCTGCTAAGAGGTGTGCTGAGAGGCCAGTGGGATTGCCTGAACATTGATCCTTTTGTGAGCTGTGCTACTAAATCAGCAGAGCCAGTAAAGACTAAATCACATATCTCAGGTGTGATATTAAAGAAAAATATTGTCTGTGTTGGCTTCCACTCATGTGGTGCATTCAGATGAAATACCTGAACTATTAAAAATGCATAATTTTTAAAATTCATAACTTTTAAAATGCATATCTTTTGCATGCTTTCAATATTGTCAAAACCTGTAAATTTAAAATTATGACTTAATTTTTTTAAAAAAATTGTATATGACAATATTGTGGGGGAAAAAATGCCCTCAGACTGCTCTCTGTGGCAAACCAGGTGAGCTGGAACATTTCTGGCCATATCCTTGCTAGGCAATTTCATCAGGAAATACTTGAAATCACAGACTAGAACTCACTCACTGACCTGTGAGTGCCAGGCAGCATCTGAATTAAATGAGTATCTGCAAACACCAGTGAACCCCAGCCCACGAGTGCTGACCCTGGCACCAGGACAGGCTCTGGAGGCTCTGCCAGCCCAGGAAAGGGTGTTAAGCTGTGCCCATGTGTTCCCCCAGGGCAGGCAGGAGCTGAGGGCAGCAATCATGGGAGGGGTAGCCCTTCCTTACCATCCCTCTCTTCTGCATTTGTGGTGGCTCTGAGGCTACTTTGGTCCCTGGGAGGGGTAGAGAAGTTCCCAAGTTCTGCCCACATCCTGCCCGTCCCTGCCTGTTTACTTGCAGGGCTGGAGCCTGCAGGAGAAGCATTCCCAAAGGCAATCCTCTGCTGCAGGACAGAGATCAGGAATAAGGTAGGTCTGAAAGTGCCTCAGAGACATATAGAGGAAAAAAAAAGTCATTTTCCCTCCTCTCATTCTTTTCCTAAAATCAGAAACAGGATGATATAATCCATTCCTAGATTAAATCTCTGAATTTCCCCTGGAAATGTTCCCTTTGCTGTGAGATTCACACTATGCAGAGGCGATGCTCCTATTTATAACTTGTGGCTGAAGAGAAGTCTCTCATTAAGTAGAACAATGTTAGAGTAACTGTTGAATGGATTTCAGTGCTTTGGTAACATTTATTTTAAGAGCTTGTCCTCTGCTGAAAGGTGGGTCAGCCTCAGCACCAGGGTCTGTGTGGCTTTATTCCTACTTTGCACTTGTGTATGTCCCTTAGGGTTTGGGTTTGCTTTTATTTATATTTTTTTTTAGTTGTTGGTTTTGTTATCATTTTTTCTTTCTGATTTACACTAATAGAGTTGCAGCTGCATATCAGGATGGAGCCAGGCTCTGAGATATGAGAGCTTTGCCACGACAAAAAATAATTGGTTCCTGCAATTTGGAATCTGATGAAACTGAAGCATGTTAAGGTTGAGTACTTAGCCTGCTCTTGCATGATCTTTCCAATAACTCATGTTCCTTTGAAGTCACTTCATTGTCCTGACTTTCCTGGGTTTGAATTGTTGCCAGTGAAACTCAGTCCTCCAGGTGTAATTCATAGGCAGGAATCATAAAGCTGACACTCTTCCACATTGGTATGTGGGGAAAAAATCCTTTTGCCCCTAGGTTGTTATTAGGAACAAGATGACAACTTGTGAATATTTTCCAGGTATCATAATGTTTTAATATATTGGAAAGTTGAATAACATTGGTGATAACATCACAGCAATGTGTGACATAGTGTTTCTGTTGCCCTGAATTGCAAATCTGTTCTGGCCTATGGTGAACATCAAAAGTTTTAATGCTGAAAATTTTATTATAGATTTTAATATTATTTGTGTCTTTTAATAGTTTGAACCTTACAAGGACTTTACTCATGAAATACACAAAAACAGGGAAAACTGTGGTCTTATGCTTATCCAGTGGCATTCCTGTGGATATAACTGAATACTTTAGAAAAGTAATAGACTGGTTTTTACAAATAGCATCCCAAAGCAAATCTTATGGAAAAAATCTAATGGTCTATGAAGGATTTATTTGTGCACATTGTTTTGTTTTCCATGATGAACTTTTCATAAATAGTATAGTTACAGGCAAAGTAGACAAGCTGCTTCATGTGAATAAATGAATCAATACATCAAACTAACACAGTGGTGTGGAACAGCAAGAAGTGACCTATTGTCAGTGAGAAGACTTGGGGGTGTGAGGCAGGATATGCTTTTCAATTTGCTGCAGTAAACATTTTTCCAAAGACTTCAGATGTGGAAGTTCAATATAAAGACTGAAGACCTGCATTATGCTCTCAATCTTTTGTTTCATACACCTCAGAGGGAAATAAAATTCTGCCTTCTCAAAGGGGAGGCCAAATGTGAGGAGATAGAGCTGCTCTCTCTCAGACTTGAGAGTCAAAACTATGGTTCATGTGGATGGGAGCACCAAAGAGAAGAGTTAAACCCACACCAGTCTTCTGCTCAGAGGGTTGGTTGTAATACAGGGACCCAGCAGTGCTCTCATCTGTCTCACACAGACATTTCAAAGGTGGGGAAATCCCTTTCAACAGATAAATGTCAAACCTGTCTGTTGAACTGTATGGGGCCAGTCCTACACAGAAGGCTGTGCTGTGGAAAGACATCATTTATGTGAGATGCATTAAGTACAGTGGCTCTCCAAAGCTTTCATACCCCATGTAATGTTGAAGTTTTGTAGCTTTACAGCACTTGCTGCTGAGTAAATGCAGCAAGACCAGAATTTCCATGCAGCAAACCATAGAATACCAGAGTGGTTTGGGTTGGAAGAGACCTTCAAGGTCCTCTGTTTGCAATCCCCTACCCTAGGCAGGGACACCTTCCACTAGATCAGATTATCAAAGCCCCATCCAAGCTGGAACACTTCCAGGGATGGGACAGCCACAGCTGCTCTGGGCAGCCTGAGCCAGGGCGTCACCACCCTCCCAGGGAACAATTTCTTCCTAATGTCTGATCTAAATCTACCCTCCTTCAGCTTAAAGCCATACCCCCTTTTCCTCTCATTGCATGCCTCTGTAAAAATTTATCTCTCCAGGCCTAGCAAATTAGAGGTCTTATAGATTATTTTCTTTCCCATCCCTGTTGTAGTATTTTGGGGTATATAGCAGTTATTGCTCACAGTGTAATTCTCTGGGATGTCTGATTTGCCTGAGAGATGTAAGTATTTGTGCTGGCATGGAACTTCACTGGAAATGAAAGCCACAGTTCAGCAGTTTAGATTTAAGCCTGCTGAATTTTTGAAAGAAAATTCCTTCCCTGAATTTGGGAGTAACCCCAGCAACCCACATGCCGTGCATGCCAAGTGGAAGAGGGGGTGTGGAAGCTGAATGGGGAGCAGGAGTGCATCAAAAAGCCTGGAAGTTGGATACAAGATAGCAGCTGAAAAATGCACTTTCTTACCTAGCTTTAAAAAGTGTTTCCCAGTAAAAGTACAGTGAATGCAGTTGCTATGGCTACCAGCAAGGTTTTGTGCAGAATTTCTTGATGTACTTGCTGTGTAGTTGTACAAAAGTTTTTCTCAGTTTGAAGATAATAATATAATATAATAATATAATCTTGTATTTAGTTTTTCTCCATTTAACCAGGCACTGTTAAGGACCAGCTGTGTTTTCAGTTTCTGTTCAAAGCAGAAGAAGGCAAGGAGCTTGAAAATTTTTATTTTATTTTTCTCTTTATTGTGCAAGCGAAACATTGTTGATGCAGCTCAGTTAATCTGTCATTTAGTTTCTTACTTATTTCTCTGTTTGGGATTATTTTTAGGCCAAGAAACAGCTAATAGCATTATGGCCTTTCACATTTACCTTAGTACAGAAAAAATTAAAATTATTTCATGATTAACCATCAGTCAAGCAACTTGTTCTGGCCCCAGAAGTCAGGGGAGGGTGTCAGATTAAAACATGACACTGCAAACAGAAGAGGAATGCATTCATTTTAGAGATCAAGTGCATCAAGTGATGGTAGTTGAGCACACAAGCAGCTTTCTAGTCCTAGTGAGGGAATGTTCTGTCTCAAATCAAAACCAATAGTTCTATAGATCAGGAAAAGTACTGCAACTTTGAACAAGGTAGAGATGATACACTGGGATTGTTAGGAGTAATTTTGGATTTATGTTGGCTGGGAGGTGAGACTGCACATTATTGTCTCTTTCATCTGTACTAATCTATAAATAAATGTTGGTCTCTGAATACATTGACATGAATATGACAAACTTTCACACATCAAGTTAGATCTCATATGTATCTGTGGAAAACAAGTTATAACACCTGTTTTATCTCTTAAAGAACAGGCTGTCAGTCTTGCTAACAAAGACAAAACAGCAAAACAAGCACAATCTCATCTTTTTTTTTTTCTTTTGTTGTTTATTTGGCAACAGATAGATTAAAACAGTTACTCTTCAGACAGCAATTGTGTTGAAAATATTTGCTTATCTGAATATGATGTCAATTCATGTGCATGTCTGCCCATGGCAATGTATTAGTACTTTGGTATTTTCCTTGGCATCAAAAGGAAAAGAAAGCAAAGTGCTTTCTTGCTCCTGAGTGGAGCAGGAAGTTTAATGCCAAAACAGATGTAGAAAAGCCAAAGTGCTCAGGGTCTTTTTGAACACTTTATTTTCTGGTGAGGGCTCCTCAACCTCCCTGCAGTCAATGAGAGCAGAGCATCACTGCTGGCATTTGGGTCAGTTGAGCCTCAGGGCTGGCTGTATCCAGTCCAATTCATGGACAGAGAAAACTCAGAGTGAAGTTTAACAATTTTAGGCAATCCAGAAGTGCCCTGTAGTTTTGGTTCCCATATCTGTTATAATTCACTTGAAACAAGACTAAACTCTGCACAGAATCTTCTTAAGCTCTCCCTGTGGAAACCACTACTAAAGTTCAAAAAGACATTGCTTTTCCTAGCTCCATTTTGGTTCTTCTTCCCAAAACTGCTTTTCTTGGATAATTTTCTTGGACAATCATTCAGGAAGGGGGGTTTCTGTTTAGAAGTCAAGTTGTGCATCTTCTGTTCCCCATTAGGCAAAGTCTATTCCTCCTCTGCATCTGAACTTGATAAAGTTTCCTATCATTACCTTTACCATCTTTAGCTGTTGATGCTTTTGGCTGAATTTCTTATGTCACCTTGACCAGACAGACATTTGCTGAAATATTGGTATCTGTTGGAACACCAATATCTAAAGCTTTGCTCTTTCTCTAAGCTTCTTTCATTGTGTCTGGGGAAAATAATCACTTCTTGTGAGTACTTAATTTATTTTACTTTTCCTCATGAGAAAGAGATAAAATCAATCTGGGTATGGATTTTTTCTTTTTTTTTTTTTTTTTTTCTCTCCATGAACTTGAAAGGAGCTTAGTATAAAACCACATAAAATGTTAGTTAGATACCTACAGCCCAAACTTAATTGAGATAAATCCCAGCCAGAACTCTGCTATGTCCTAAGAAAAAGAGTATAGTGTGAGACCATTTGAAACTAAGCTTTATGGTACAGGAATGCACAAAATTAATTTGTTTTAAGTTCTAGCACTGCTGGCTAAGTAGGTATCTCTTTTCCATTTCTACAACTTTTCCATGTCCTTTCTCCTCCACCAAATTTTAGAATTTTTGTTTTGTTATTATTTTCCTGACAACACTCTATGTCCTTATCCATTTCAAAATATCTTCTCCCCAATTATCAAATAAAATCTTTGATACCTATATTATCTATGCAATAGCTCTCTCTTCTTTTAAGATAAAAATTCAAGATATGGCATATGAAGAGGTAGGGAAAAAGGAAATTAAGTAATTTTTTGGAATTTCAGGAATTTTTGAGACAGTATGAGGCACTTTCTCCTACAGTTAATTGTGAAAATTTTAGATATGAAGAAATTATAATGTTAGGAATTATAATGTTTCATTCATGTGATCTGAAAATTCCTTTTTTTCTGTTGTCATCCTTTACCTTTTTGCTTTCTTTTCTCCCACTGCTGTTTTTGAAACTTGTGAGAAGAATGTCAAGAAAGGAAGCAGAGTGGAGAGGATGGGACAGGGTGAGATCTGAAATGGCCCAAAACCCTTCCAGCCAGCATCAGAGTTATTGATGTGATGCTGTCACACCCCTGGCCATAAGCACAAACAGGCAGACCCAGCTGTGCTTCAGGGATAGCTGCAAATCTCTTTTCGGCTCCTAAGTGATAAGCTCCCTCTTGCCTCTGTCAGCTGCCTGACATAAGAGCTGTGTGTGGGCTGTAGAGCACAAGTTTTTGTATCTTATCCTTTCAGTGTGAGTGACAGTGGTGAAGAGAGCCCTTCCTTTAAGAAACTAGGGATGACTTACATGTTTTCTCCAGCTACATCTTTTCCTGTTAAATTTACTGTTGTCAGACCCTTATTTGCTGTACTTCTCTTCAGTGTCTTCAGATCATCTTCTGTTTTCACAGAATCATAAAATGGTTTGGTTTGGAGGGGACCTTCAAGCTCACCTAGCCCTGACCTCCTTACCATGGGCAGGGACACCTTCCACTATCCCAGGTTGCTCCAAGCCCCTCCAGCCTGGCCTTGAACACTCCCAGAGATAGGATATCCACAGCTTCTCTGCATAACCTGTACCAGTGCCTCACCACTTTCAAAGTAAAGAATTTCTCCCTCATATCCAATCTAAACCTGCCCTCTATCAGCTTAAAGTCATTATCCCTTGTTCTGTCACTACATTATCCTTGACAAAAGCCCCCCTTCAGCTCTTTAGGTGCTATAATATCTTCCTAGAGCCTTCTCTTTTCCAGGCTGAACAATTCCAATTATCTCAGCCTTTTCTCACAGGAGAGGTTCTCCATCCCTCTAATCCTCTTTGTGGCCTCCTATGGACTCGCTCTTACAGGTCAATGTCCTTCCAGTCTTGCTCTAAGTGGGGTCTCATGAGAGTGGAGCAGAGGAGCAGAATCACCTTCCTTGGCCTGCTGGCCACTCTGCTTTGATACAAACCAGGATATGGTTGAATAGGGCTGCAAGTGCACATTGCCGTCTAATGTCCATCTTTTTATCCACCAACACCCTCAATTCCCTTTTGGCAGGACTGCTTCCAATCCATTCATCTTATTTATCCATTCATCCATCCCATCTTATTTAGTTTTCCATCTTACTCACAGCCCTGGACGCAGAAATGATAATAAAAGGGACAAGGCAGAATTTTCCTGCAGGTCTCCTTCTGCTGGGATCACGGTGAAATCATGGAAGAATTCACAGTCAGTGATTTACTGAGTGTCACATTCAGAAATTGAGAGGGGTAAAGCCTGGTTTTTATCTCAGTCTTGGACTTAGGATCTCTGACACTTGATAAATTCTGCTTCTGCTTGACTTCCCTGTTTTCCCCATACTTGCCTGTCCCATGCTGATGGTGGCCACAGTGGTGGGCAGAGATGGCTGAGACATCAAAGATCCAACTTGTCTTCACTCAAAACTGTCCTGCACTGAGGCCATGCTTCTTATTTCTCTCATTTTATAGCAATCTGTATTGATGGTGAAGACATTCACAATGCAGAACTTTGTGGTCAGAGGAGATGATTCTTCCTGCCTCCTCTTAGCCCTGCTCCTTTCATAAGAGGGAGAAACTCTTCAGGTCAGAGCCAAAAAGAGATTGTTACAAAGGAGTCAGTTACTTCCAAGATTTTCAGTCTTAAATTCTCCACTCAACCTCCCCACTCTGCAGACACCTAAGCTGGTAAGGTGTCTAACCTTAGGGTTCTGCTGTTAGGGCTTCCAAGATTTGCCCCTGCCTTAAATGATTTGAATTATACAATTATGAAAAATTAAGTGGCAATCCTACATCAGTTCCAGTACCACCTTTTTTTTGGGTCAGTTCACAAAATGCTTCATTGCAATGTCAGCTGTGAATTGCTTTCTACCCTGGGGCCCTGCTGCAACAAGGAGGTAAAGACTGGCCTGTTTCTAGAATACCTGGAGAGAAGGGGTTTCTTGCAAGCTGCTCTATCTGTTCAATTGTCCATTTTCACTCCAGTGTTTTAAAATAGAAAGGGCTGTACTTGTCCTCAGTGAAGGAGAGCATGGAGATTCTCAGCTTGGGTGAATTTCAGGCAGTGGATACAAAATCTGGGAGTGCTGGATGGAGAGGGAAAGGTTCAGGGCTGAAGATGCAAACCTGCTATCTGTATCTCCACAAGTAATGACAGATACCTCTTATTTTCATGGCCTTTATTCACAGATCCTTCACTTTTGCTGGTGTGTTGGTGTCCACAGTAGAGTTCTGGGTTTCATTACAAAGGTCAAGACCATGCAAATTAGACCATGGAAAGACTCTGCAGTACTAAATCTCTTAATCAAATGCACTTGTTGTTTCTGAACAAACTTTCATTACATTAGATGTTCATCATCTTTTTGGAACACATGGAAGTGGAACTCAGCCACGTGGTCAAGAAGAAGGCATTCACATTCCTGTATTTGGGAAATTTTCTGTCATTTGGATAGTTCAGCAGGAATGTTGGGAAGTGGTAGGTGAGCGTGTGGTACACATCCAATTAGCATGGCCCTGTTAATAACCCTGAGAGTGACAGACAATGGGCATGAGCTCATTTCTGGAGTTTGTAGGGATTCTGGTTATCCAAGCCATTATCATAAGGCAGAGAGCAAGGAATGCAGAGCAATTCTTCCTTGCCCCAGTTAAGAGTTCTGGGAAATGCGTTCACCAGGCTCCTCTTTGTTAGAAAGTATGTTGTCTATTTTCCAAATAGATTTAGGCTGTTACCCCATCCTGATTCCTTGCTCCAGCTCTGCTTGCTAACTATATAAAGCCATTACATATGGGTCTTTTTACTGACATAATCCTCGACTGCACTATAAAAGAAAATATTAAATTTCATTCCAAGAGCTGTAAGAACTTCCATGAGGATATAAAAAGCAGGAAATTGGCCCTGTAAGAGTGGAGTACTCTCATATTGAATAGCCTTCAGGGGCTCAGTGTTAAAGGCTTCTTCCTAGTAGCTAATGTAGGTTGGAACAGTTTGGCCTCTGCTTGAGAGGAAATGGGATTTGTAGGACTTTGCCAGTACAGGTTTACAGGGCTTAGGCCAAAGGACTGGTGTTCTGTGACCCTGTACAAAATCAACATGCTCCATACATACTGTACTAAGAAGAGTTTGAACATGCAGTACTGAGGAAAAATCTCAGGATTTTCCACTCCATCACAAACTGGTCCTACCATAACTTTTCTGGACATCATTTTGGTCTTTGTCTTGCTTGTATCACTCCTCTTTAATCTGGACACCCTACAGACAGATGTGGAGGTTAATTTAAATGTATGAAGCTCTGGAAATTATGTTATTTACTACCCCAAACAGCCAGTGTGCTTTGTATTACCTTCAGGATTTTCCCTTTCCAGGAGGTCTGTGTGCTGAAAACCCTGCTTCAGCAACAACATGAGAGACATTTCAGCATTGTGCCAGGTTTAAAAGAAGACAAAAAAGTATGGGCAAAGTTTTCTAACTTAGCCTTATGCAATACAATCATTATTAGGGTGGTTGAGCTGTGCACCTGCTACTTGGTAATGTAGTTTGGAGTGTGTTCTTCCAAGAGCATTCCTAAATTTTTATGTAGCTAATAATATTGTGTTAATATCCAGAAGATTCAAGTAAATTTGCATCCCAAAAGATGAGCCACTGCAGAGGCAGAAAATCGACCGACATGTTTTGTAATTGACTTGCAATCTATGTGACTTGAATTATATACTTGAGAATCTTTTGGGGCTAGAAGAGGATAGTAAAAATGAGATTATGACAAGTCAATCAACCTCTGAGTATCCTTTTCTGTTGCTAGCTCCCTGGTCCATGCTAAAGAGGCTACAGCTTTGCAGAGGAAAGTAAGTAACAATTAAGGGGAAAAATTTATTTGAAAAAAATTCAAATAAAATGCAGCCCTGAGAAGCTACTTTGCTTTATTTTCTTTAAAGCATCTTGAAGTATTGGACCAATGCTTCAGTTTCAAGTTCAAGACATTCTTCCTGCCTTTGCCAGTGAGTAAATAAACATGGTGAGAGAAGCTGTCAGTACAAGTGCTACAGGTGCTGGTGCCTGGCTCTTGGGCAAACTCTGTTTTCAGGCACTGTTTTCCCAGATCAGATGTGCAAAGCTTCCCCTTATCAGCCTCTTCTTATCAGCTCTTCTAATCCCTTCAGTCTCTGAGACACTTCCCATGGGTCTTTTCCTTGATAACTATTTCAGTAAGGCTTACCAGGATGCTTGAGCATCTGTGTTTTTTACAGAACCAGCCTTTTAGATTTAGAATTTCTATTTAAATTCAAACTCCTTGTTAGCTGAAGTGAGAAGGGGTCACCCTTTATGGACTTGGCTGGTCCATAAACACATTAATTCATAGGGTGCAGTGGAGATTTTCCTGACAGTCTGGTCAATGATGCCAAAGCCAAAGAGAGAGTCTGTCACAGATTTTGATTGTAGATTACCTTGGGTGTTTCTTGGACAATCAGTAGAAAGATTTCTAAGCTTGATAGGCAAGAGTACAACTTAAATCTGGAGTTACTTCCTCTGGGCAAAACTCTGAAAAGTTATACTTGGGATATTGCCTCAAGGTTTCAGCCTGCAGGCACTGTGTGGCTGCAGCAGGCAAAAATACCCTGCAAAGTCCTCTTCTAGCAGTGAGGATGTTTTAGAATAGCAGGGATTTGGCAGACAACCAGTAAGGGCTTGTTTTAAAGCATCTGTGGTAAATGCATTTATGAGGGGTCAACTTGTGGAATGCCTGATCCAAGCATAGGTTAAGGAGTCAAGAGTAGCTGTATTCTAATTCTGACCTTGCCTCAGGGTTCCTTGTGTGTGTGCACGTGCAGCACCACAAAGGTTAAAGGAACATTTCGCAGGCTGCAAATTAGGAAATGCCAATGTTGAGTTAATCCTTGGAGTGTGCTTCATGGCCCTCTAGGACTCTTGGCTATGCTCCCTTTTAGGATTTTTTCCACTCAACTCCTGTTTTGTTGTGTCTCCTGGACAGGTACCTATCACTTAGGGAACAGCCATGTATTATTTTTCCCCTCCTAAATTATCAGTATGTACTTTATTTCTCGCACAATCAAACACTTCCAATTGCAGCAATATTAATCATTCATGGGCCTGGGCAGTTCCAGCACCAAGTGCTTCAGGGCAGTAATAGAGTTCAGCAAAGGCAAACAAATCGATGGGATGGAATGGTCTGCTGATCCTTCCCACTGCCCTATTTCATCTCCCATAAAGCTGAAAAACTGCCTTGGCTCACATTCATGTTAACCATCACTCTGGATCTGATCAGTTTTTTAGGGATTGGGATGGAAGTTGCTCTTAAAATGAGATGTAGCCCAGAGAAGCTGTGGCTGCCCCATCCCTGGAGGTGTTCAAGGCCAGGCTGGATGGATCCCTGAGCATCCTGGTCTAGTGGAAGGTGTCTCTGGACATGGCAGGGATTGGAATGAGATCATCCTGAAGTTCCCTTCCAACCCAAACAATTCTGTGATTCTATCATTGCAAATGAAGAGAAGAAATGTCCCACCACCTGCAGCCTCACCAGCACTTAGAGCAGATGTTGAAGAGTTTTTTGCTAGCAGGGTGCATGAATGGCTTCATCCAGCATACTGTGGGTCTGCTGACACTCTCCTCCTTGATTTCAGCAGACTTGGGCTCAGCTGTAGTTGACCAAAGTACCTTAGGAATAGCTCTGGTGTTAGCAGAGAATTTTCTGCTCTATTATTCACATGGGTTTTTAAACAATGTCCACTGAAATCAATGTTCCTCTTTTCATTAACTGCAGTTGGCTTTGGATCAGGCCTGGGAAGATGCAGATCTTCCAGAAATGCCATCGGATAATTTCTTTAAAAATCATTGAACAAAGATATACGACCCATGGGATGATCAGCAGGGAAGAAAGTCCCATCTCTCTTTTATACAGTTGGCTTCCTGCTCATATCAGCAATAATTTAGATAATTAAATTGCTTAGTTCAGTAGTTGGAAGAAGCACAATCAACAAGCTGACTCTACTAAGATGTCAGATGTATTAGTGTGCTGGGTTTTATATTTGTTTTTCTTTTTTGTGTGTGTGTGAAAAGCTGTATAATTGGACACTGTCTTTTTCACCCCCAGCTAACCTCTTCTTCAGAGGAGCATACCAAAGACATTTAAAATCACATTATGAATGCCAGCATAGTTACAACATTTATATGGCATATGGTGATGTTCAGTGGCAGCAGACGAATGGATGAAATCAAGCACAATAATAGAATCATCCCCCCTTGAATTTAACAGTAAGACAAACAATTCAATGGTGTAATTTAGTAATATGCAAGCAAGAGCTCGAATATTTTAATGAGGAGTCTAAAGTACATAACTGGGCATACTTTTAACATTTAACTTTGATTCAGTGGTCTTTGTTCTGTCCCTGTAGGGTCTTTGAACTTTTGCTCACATGAGGTAGAAAAAGTTTTATTAAATCACACTCCTGAAATGCTCATCTTACTGTGACTCCAGCTTTATTTTGTTTTGTTTTATGAATATTTGTGGCTGAATCACTGCTCTGAAGAATGAAGGAGATCAGAGAAAGTGTTCTGTGTTTTTCCATCTCTAACTCATGTGAGTTTTGCTGTTTGTGGCAAAACATCTCTCAAACCAGGACAGAAGAGCAGTATCTGGAGAGGCTGAGATAGGGTATATCCAGAGCCATTGCAAATTGCTTCTCCTAGAAGTGCCATGAAGTTTTTTTCTCTGCCACATTCCCTGTGTCTGCCCCACTCTGTGTCTTTCCTTTTATTTTTTTTGAGATGCCACTCCTAAGCAAACAATTTTGCTTCTCATTTCGCACAAAAACATTTTTCATCCTTGTCTCCTGAATTGCAGTGTTGAGATGAGAAATCCAAGTTCCCCTTTGGCTCTTTTTTTTTTTTTAATTGATGTTTTTTGCCCTGCATTCCACAAAGAGTATTTACTTATTGTTCAAAACTAGAGAGACCTTACCATGGATTCCAACTGACCTAAAACTCTACACTAACCCCCCCAAAAAGCCATCCTGAAGCTGAAAGTTATATGGAACTCGTACCTATCTTTTGCATATTGTTTGTTCAGCTGTGAGATGGTATGAATAGCTTTATTCTGTGCTTGTATTTCAAGTGTAGAGAGCTCACTCTAACATTCACCAACTTCCCAGCCAGGATGCCATTCCCACATCATGTTTGCATGTAGCCAGAAGTATTCACTCCATTTTTTCCCATTAAACTATTAAAAAGACAGACACAGAGTCCACAGTTCAGTAATAAACTTGTACGTGATAGGATTTGTCAGTTGTTTTTGCAATATCCCTTAATGCATCACAAGGGAATCCCAGTGATGTTTGTGAAATAAAAAGAAAATGGGAGATATTTTTAAATGATGTACGTTGACTTAGGCCTCTTTGAGCAAAATTATTCCCACATGATAGGCTGAACTAAAAATAAAAGTAATTAAAAAAAAATCCATGTTGGCCATTTGGAAATAGGGTTAAACATAGAGAAATTCTCAGTCTTGGATCACTCTGAAAACTAAACTGCCTCAATTTTGGCTCCTTTTTGACCTTTTCTCCTGGAAAGGGAAATAAATAGTGATCAGCTGCTGCAATTTCAAACTGGGCACAGTCTCAAAGTGACTGACTGAGGTGGGAAAGAAACAAGTGTGGAAAACCCATAGCTAAAAATATTTTATTTCCAACCTTTCTTATAACACCTCTGAAGACTTCATTGCCATGACATGGGTCCTGTTTATGTGAAAGGGGCAATTTTCTGTCACTGGTATATTTGTACATAAAGTAGTTGCAAGTTAAGAGACTTGGTTCAATTCTTTGTGCTATAAAAGTGGATAAAATTATATATTTTGGCCTGAATGCAAGAATAATATTGAACCATAAATGTGTATTAAAGCCACCACAAGTTATGATTATAGATTTTAAGCAGATGTTCTGATTTGATTTGTGGCTTTTTCTTCCCCACTATTTTTAGCCTAAATGGCTGCTCTGAGACACCTTGCAGCACTCAAAATGCAGAAATGAGTCCTTGGAGTGTTTTGGCAAGGAGGGGAGATGAATGAGCCCTTAGAGACAGAGCCCTCAGGCCTGGCCATGGAGGAAGTTCTTCTGCTGGGGTGGAATCCCACACGCACCCAGTGAGCCCCATCCACCGAGCTGCATCTGCTGCTCACAGAGCCCGGGTTATTCTGCTGACTGACACCAGCTGGTGCTCTGCTCCTTTTATCCTGGCCTGTTGTGGGTTAGCAGCTGGCCAAGACTGTTTTTAAGAATGTATTTATAAAACTTCACAGCCGTGCAAGCCCAGATACGGAGCAAGGACATTTTGAGCTCGGCGCTGGAAGTGCAGGATGTCTCTTGGCAGATCTGGTTTCCCAGCTCTTGCTGCTGCCACAAACCTGCTGTCCCATCACTTGTACCCAAAAACAATGTTTCCTAAAAAAATCCAGGGGAGCAGAAACCTTGGGCTGAAGGCTCCCACAGATATTTTAAGTCATGCCTGTCCTGATCCCTCTGCAGGCGGCTGCCTGATTGGTATTTCAATAACGTTCTTATTTAGAAGGAAATTCTAACTCCTGTAGGGCACAGTGGTATTTTCATGCCTTTTTTACCCTGCAGCCTTTTCCAGCTGGCTCAAACCTGAACACCTCACTGTCTGGTAGGGACATCGTCTGGCTGAGGTGCAAACTACAGCACCTGATTGTGTCCTTTGTATTTAGGGTTGGTACATGAATAAATGTGATTTTTTTTTAATCTTTCTTGTATTTATATTCCACCGCTAGCAGACACTTCCAAATTTTATTTACAGTGAATGGTTTATTATATGTATTGCTTTTCTCCTTGTCTGCATAGGATACAGACTTCTGAAAATAACCTGGTTTTTTATCTTTTGGAAAGAGCCTGTATTTTTTGTGGGGATAAAGATTTATAGCAACATCTTGACAACTTCATAAAGTTTTTTCCCCTTTTTAATTTCCTAAACCAGCGCAACATGCTGAGATACATGGTAGAGATAGGCCCAACATCTGACTGATCAAAATGGGTTTTGAACAAATGCTGACGCCACCATTCTTCCTGTCTGTGATTCCCACAGAACCTTATTGCTTTGAAAAGAAATACCCTAGAAGGCATAATTGACTCTGCAGCAATGAACTACATCAGACAGTGTCCCCTTCATGACTTCTACCCAGCTATCAACAGTGAGAAGCAGACATGCATGTTAAAAGACTGAGAAGGCACAACTTCCCCAAGAAAATGGACAAAGAAATCATTAGAATCCTTAAAGAGGAAAAGAAAGAATGAGGAGATGGGGAAAAGTTTTTGAAAATAATGCCTCAGGCAGTGAGAGCTGCAGAGTGGAAGCTGGTTGCTACCTTCTGGGTCTGCAAACAGTAGATCAAACTGCAATGACTTTATGATATAATAAAAAATAATAAAACAAGACCAATAACAGATTTATTTTTTTTTAAGTGTTGATCTAGTGTTAGAAAGCACAACTTAACTTTTAACAGCTCAGCCACTTTGCCTGGCTTCTTACAATACTTTCTGACTTCAGTGACTTCACTCAAAGTCAACCCAAACCAAAGCCCTTATATTGAAGATAACCCTGAGCTTTTGTACATCTTTAAGCTAAAAAGGGAAAGATGTTTTGAAACTGCTGAGTTTACTCCTGCAGAGAAGGACTAATGGCAACAAATACATGCATGAAAACAGTGGTGTATTTTTAGCATTTGTCAGTTTTGGGGCTCCAGAACTGAAAGCAGTGATGGGTGAAGTGGCAACGGGTTGTGTGTGTGATTTGTAGTGGTTTGTATCTGGGCTCTGTGTTGTGTATCTCCTAATGATGAATGCGTGGGAGGGCCAGGTCAGGAATGGTTTCCACTCCAATGCGCTGATTGTGTAGTTGGCAGTGGGCTCAATTAAAGTATAATAATCTGGTAATCTCTCTCCTGTTTCCATTCAGCTGCTTCACAGTGAATAGAGCCAGTGAACGAGTATGGCTTTTGAAAAGTAGGTGAACTCCTGCCTCTTTGTCTGAGCAGTTTATGTCTATTCAAGTAAAATGACAGGCAGAGGAGGCGACTCTCCAGAACGTTGCTCTCATGCCTTGCATCATTACTGCCCTTGGCGCTGCTGTGAGATAACACTTGCTCTTTATTTCCCTTTCTAGGCTGCGGGTTGGATTTCCAGCAAGCTTCGCACCCTGGAGAAAAAAGGAGCTGATGTGAGAGAGGAGATATGGATACGTCCATGGTGGGAAGGTGCCGTGTGCCCCAGCTCCTGGTTCTTGTCACGTTGGTGCTCAGCGGGGAGAGAGCTGCGGCACAGAGAGCAGGTACGCGCTCCGCTCGCTGCCTCACGCCCCCGAGCTGGTGGGCTCTCCCATGGTGGGAACCATCAGTTCTAGGAGGAAATCTATAAACAACCCAAGATATTTACTGCTGGAAATACGTAAAACAGGTCTTAGGGATGGAGAAAGCTCAGGGGTTAAGGCTGTGATTTACCTGGGGTCTTTGGTTCTGCTGCAGGCATAGAAAGTTTAGCTCAGCTGCCCACAGCAAGAGGAGCAGCTCACCACAGCTTGCTCTGGATGTGCTCCATCTACCCCACATGGCATGGAGGTGATCACTTCTTCCATTGCCTCCTGTGAGTGTCAGATGAGACCTGGTGAATCATCTGCCTGGCTGGGACTTTCCTGTGAGCTAAACAGGGCCAGGGCACGGTTGGTATCCTCCTCTGGTTCCAGACACTTGAGGGATACGATGATGTGGTGCTTAGGGACAGGGATGGACTTAACAATGCCAGGCTAATGGTTGAACTTCATGATCTTAAAGGTCTTTTCCAACCTAAATGACTCTAGGATTCTCTCCTGTCTGGTTATTAGCATGGTCTCTGGCACAGCTTTTGGCCTGGGCTCATGAACACTCTCTCCTAAATGCTACTGAGTGCATTAGAGGATGGTGTAGCTCAGGGACTATTCTTACAGGGATCCTTGATAAAGACACGCTGGTTTTTGTGTAGCAGCAAGATGTATCTGACATCAGTGATGCCATACCTCAAATTAAAAATGGTTGTAGACCCACACAATTTTTTTATAAGAGTCCAAAGACATTTTGAGATGAAGATTTTCTGTCTCTTTTTCTAGGAAAGCTGCTATTCTGTGGGCTTGGATAATTTAGAAGAAAGGAAAGGCTTTTTTAGACCTTTTTCAGTTTAAGGAATAGCTGCTTTACTGCTTTCTTATGTGATCTCTCTATAGTTTTTTTGGGTGAAGTTTACCAGAAATAAATACCTAGTAACCAAACAAAGTGAAATCTCACTTTTTTTCCTGCTTCTGGACCTGTCACAGGCAGAATATAGTGAAGCCATTTATATGTTCATTCTGTGCTTACTTTAAATAATTTTGGGCTTATGGCTTGTTTGTGAACTATTTTTAAAGGAAATATTGCAAAACAGTTGGTTCAGTGTCTGAGTAGATGAGCACAACTCTTTGAATCATGCTCCCAGAGAGCATTTCTGCAATTACAAAACTGAAATTTTGCTTTCTATGAGCTATCTCCCGTATTCCCTTAACACGAATGGAATTGTTTCTGCCAGTAAAAAGTACTGTTATGGCAATCTTGGAAAACAGTCAATTTTGTCTAGCAGTGGACATTAAAGTGCTGAAAATGTAGATTAATATTTACTAAAAGCATTTCTGCAGCACTTCATCTCACTGCCACCAGGTTTGTAAGCAAAGAATCACCAATGCAAAAAAAAAATGATCCTGAAATACCAGGTTTTGCCTCCCTGCAATACTGCCTTGAATAGGCATCACTTTTTAAACCTTAACTCCCCCTTGTTTTAAGGCTCATTGCCCTTGAACACAGACAGGATTCATTCTGTCTGTTCTGTTTGTTTTGAAATTGCTCTTGTCTCACCTGCTGAGAGTCATTAAAATAAGTAACAGGAAGGTCTTGTGGGTATTGATCTCTACTTAGTCTCACCTAATTAACATTCTTTCAGCCACAATAGATTAATATAATAATGAATTTAGGAAGGAGGCAAGGTGGGGAAGTGTAAGCTTCTTTCTTACCTTTTACTGTTAATTTTTTTACCTTTTATATTCTCCAAAAATCAAGCAGAACCACAATTGAGAGCCCAGCTGATATTCACAGCTGTAACTTGCATGCCATAACATAAAATGGTATAAACCATCATCTCCAGTCTCAGATTGCCTTTGAGAGAGTTTTCCCAGACAGACTTTTCTTGCTCTGGAGTTAGAGACAAGCATTCCCTCACTCACAAAGTGCCATCACAGAACACAGTCCCACATGCAGGTTTTGGCTGGGACACAGTTAATTTTCCCCACAGTAACTGCTCAGGGACTGTGCTTTGGATTTGTGCTGGAAACAGTGTGGATGACACAGGGATGTTTTTGTTACTGCTGAGCAGAGCTCACACTGAGCCAAAGCCTTTTTCATTCCTTCCCCCACCAGCCAGGAGGCTGGAGAGCACAAGAAATTAGGAGGGGACAAAGTTGGGACAACTGCCCCCAACTGACCAAAGGGATATCCCAAACCATATCATGCTCAGAAATAAAACTCTGGGGGGACACTTGGCTGGAGACTCCTGCTTGGAGACTGTGACTCAGTCAGTGGTGAGCAACTGTTTTCATTCGCATCACTCCTCTTTCTTGGGTTTTATTTATATATCTTTGTTATTTTGCTTTTCATTACAACTTAATTTTTATTTTATTTTATTTATTTCATTTCAACTTTCTTCTCTCAACCCATGAGTTTTCCATCTTTCACCTTTCCAATTCTCTTCCCCCCAGTCCTGCTGAGGGCAGTGAGTGAGGGGCTGTGTGGTGCTCAGTTGCCAGCTGGGGTTAAACCACAACAACAGGTTGATCCCCTGTGGATGGGCTGGTCCCAATGTGATCCCAGTCCCATGTGCAGAGGTTGTTCCCACATGTCCTGCAGCAGCTGGGATGTGCTGGGATGTGCTCTGCTACAGAAGTCAACACAGCAGCAGGTGATGCTCCTTTCTCACCACCTGCCACACTCCAGGTGTACATCCAATCACTCTCATGGTCATCATGTAATGCCTTGAGCACTGACCTACTCTTTTATAACACTTTTACTCTTTTCTGAAGGCAAATCCTCTCTGTGCAGCTGAGCTATTCACTCCTTCCTTTCCAGAGCCATGGGCTGTTGTGGAAATCTTCCATTCCAGGCAGGGTGACAACCCTGGGATGAGCAAAAAGATCCAGAGCTAATTTGTGTCAAAATCTGAGTGTGGGAGAAGAATCTGTGACCTTCCTGTAGGTTCAAATGCTGGAATTCAGTAGGAAATGTGTAACTTTACCACTGGTCAAACATGCAGTTGCACTTTTTGAGACAAGGTGAGACAAGAACTTCTGGAGAAGCAATGGTTGGCAGCTGTGACCAAACTGACTTTGTGGAGCAGCTTTCAGTCTTAAAACTCTGTGGTCTATAAAACTGGTTTAAATAAATAGAAGCATCTCTATACACATTTTGTCCAGTTGGGGCATTATATTGATAACTCTTGGGCATCAGTGGCACTTTTATGGACCTGCTGTTTCCCAACTTGCATGTATCCAGAAACAGCTAAGAAACATCTCCTGAGAGATCTGCTTTTTTTTTGGCAAGTGTCTGACAAATATGCAACCAGTCTGGATTGATACAGGGCAAACAAGTTGCAATTAAAATAGCTTTTTGGTTTGGATTATACAGGCCTCACATTGCAAATATCATGGCTGGAGGCAAAGGGATGGTTGTGGGGCTAAGTGAACTTTTCCCTTACAAGGCAGGCTGCCCTTTGTTATTGAGGGACACATTCTAAAATTCAGTAAGTCATCCTTTAGTCAATAGACAGTGGCAGAAATCCTCAAATTTGAAATAATCTTGTTACAGACCTGCTACATCAACATATCATGCTGGGCAAAAGTACTGCTTCTAGCTAAGCATAAAT
Organism: Molothrus aeneus; assembly: GCF_037042795.1. Classification (NCBI taxonomy): domain Eukaryota; kingdom Metazoa; phylum Chordata; class Aves; order Passeriformes; family Icteridae; genus Molothrus; species Molothrus aeneus. The sequence goes on along the minus strand of NC_089646.1, from coordinate 148,478,943 downwards.
GAATCATAACATTAATGCAAGAGGGGAAATGAAAGTTTCATTACTCAGGGTCAGGATTGCCATAGGCAAGGTCAGGACAGGGCTTTTGATCTGTCCAGGTCATTTCAGAGCACTGCCTGAGCAAAGGCACTGCAATGAAGTCAGAGAAAAATATCTTCATGCAGGGGTGTAGCTGAAGGATTGAGCAGAAGGAGTTAGAAGCAGAGGAATGGAAAGGGTTTGCATTTCAAAGCCAAGTCTGTGCTGCTCTGTAGATTTCCTGAAACTGCTGACGTGAATCACAAGGAAGAAGGGCTGGGAATCTGCTCTTCCTCTGCTAGATAGGGAGAGGGTTTGCTGCCTCCTCCAAACTGCTCACTAGGGAGCTGTGTCGAGGGAAGTTTGGTATGTCTGGTCCTCTGCATTCATCTCCCCTTAACAATGTTTTCTGCCTCTCCTGCAGGTTGCAAGAGTGTTCACTACGACCTTGTCTTCCTCTTGGACGCCTCCTCCAGCGTTGGGAAAGAAGATTTTGAGAAAGTTCGTCAGTGGGTGTCCAATTTGGTGGAAACCTTTGAGATTGGCCCAGACAAGACCCGAGTGGGGGTGGTGCGGTACAGCGATCGGCCGACCACGGAGTTCGACCTGGGCAAGTACAAAACCCGCGAGGAGATCAAAGAGGCTGCACGACAGATTCAGTATTATGGGGGTAACACCAACACTGGAGATGCTCTCAGGTACATCACCACCTACAGTTTTTCCAAAGAAGCTGGTGGGAGACTTAGTGATCGAACTGTTAAAAAAGTGGCCATCCTTTTGACTGATGGAAGGAGCCAGGATTTTGTCTTGGATCCAGCCACTGCAGCCCATCAGGCTGGGATTAGGATTTTTGCTGTGGGTGTTGGAGAAGCCTTAAAAGAGGAACTTGATGAGATTGCTTCAGAGCCCAAGTCTGCTCACGTGTTTCATGTCTCTGATTACAACGCCATTGATAAAATTCGGGGGAAGCTGAGGAGGCGTCTCTGTGAGAGTAAGTAGAGCTTTCCTTTCTGCAGAATTAGAATAGGTTCAGTTCATGGATATGAGTATTAGATATGCTAATTTCATGTAGATATGAAAAGGTATGATTGTTTTCTTTCATGCTTATACTTCTTTATTTTCATGTGTTCTACCCAATTCCACTCAGTAAGAGATCACTGTTCAAGGCCAGGTTGGCTGCAGCTTTGAGCAGCCTGATCTAGTGGAGTACTGCTTATGGCAGGGATTTGGAATTAGGTGATCTTTAAGGGCCCTTCCAACCCAAAGTATTCTCTGATGTTGTGATTCTATGATTTTACTACAGGAGATGTGATGGGTTTTTCTGGCAAGACAGTACTAACTATAGGTCAGCTTCCAGAGTAAATCATGAATTAACTTTTTGCTCTGATATAGTTGAAATACTTTATAATAATTTGGACTACTGAATATGAATAGTGACATCTTATTTATATCCAGATTTTGGTTTACTTTGCATAGGACCTTTTTCCCCTCTATTTTCTAGCACTGTACTTTGTAGAGAATGCTCTGGGCGCTGCTGGGGATGATCCTTAAGGAAGCAAGGGGATGTTTATGCTTTTCTGCCTCTCAGCATCTCAACTCTACTGACAAATGGTGTTCTCTAGTGCTCTGGCTGCCAACAGCATAAGCATTGGTGATGTTTTGAATGACTTTTAATGGAGAAAAGTGTGGGGTATTTGTACTGCATAAATGACCTTTATTTTCCAGCTCCTTGGTGAAGAGGATAGGAATGGCATTGTGGCTGCTATCTCCCAGCAATTAAATAGGAGCAGCAATCACACAGCCTGATCTTCCACCACTGATAATTCCCTCTCTTGTTCTTAGTGACTCCATGAAAGCTGCCTGGTTTTGGTGCTTTTTGCAGCGTTTGTTCTGATTACTGTGAACAGGCCTTGTAGCTGATGTTGTGAAGATCTGTTATTGCTTTCTGGAACCTCCCTTTGTAAGAAAAAAAGCTCTGGGTTTATGTAGAATTCTTAAAGAGTGACAAGTGCAAGCAGGCAGAGTCTAGTTGACATTACCCAGCAATATCAAGATGGTTCTGCTTTTTTAGCCTAAACATAAATGGGTAATGGAGGATGTAATCCCAATACAAATGGAAGTCATGGGGAATAATAACTGTAAGCTATGCAGACTGAAGGAGCTTGGTTTTTTTCTGTGAAAATCTTATGTAATCATACACACATCTGGGCTCTAGTAGAAAATGGTAAACCCTTCCAACTGGCACACTTGACCAACTCAAACAACCTCCTGTTGCAGCCGCTGAACACCAAAAATGTGATTTTCTTTTGCAATTCTGTTACTTTCCTTTTCCAAAGCAAGTGTTTACTCTGCTTCGTACCTGGGACATCATTTGTTGCCTGCTCAAAGAAATCTTTTACCTGCCTGTCAGAGAAAAACCATCTATCTATGGCTTTCTGAGACCTGTGTCCACACAGGCCAGCATAACCCTTCTCCTTGGATTGCAAAGGACCATCCTTCATCCTGGATGACAGTCACTCCCCAAGGTGTTTGCTTCCACCTGCACTGGTGAGCTCAGTGAGAAATGGGGGCTGTGCTCAGTTCAGCACATCTCTGCTGCTCCTTCCTCCTGGGAGGAGGACTCCTCACACTCTTCCTCAGCTGCTCCCTCCATGTGTCCACAGGTCCTGCCAGGAGTTTTCTCCAGCATGGGCTGGGTCACCGCCTCCTTCAGGCATCGCCCTGCTCCTGTGTGGGCTCCTGCAGGGGCTGCAGGGGGATCTCTGCTCCCCATGGCACCCCTGGGCTGCAGGGGCACAGCTGCCTCTCCATGGGCTGTGATGGGGTTGCAGGGGAATCTGCTCTGGCACCTGGAGCCCCCCCTGAGCCTCCTTCTGTACTGGGGCTACTCCTCTCTCATGGTCCCACTTCTCACTTCTCACCTCTGACTGCAATTTCTCCTGCATTGTAACTTTTTACCCTTAAATACACAATCCCAGAGTCTTCCCTGATTTTTTTCCTCCTGCATTTAAAACAGAAAAGGTGCTCTTTAGCAGAATCGGTGTTATTATACTTATTTAGTTTATTGCTTTGCATGCAGAAAGCTTTTAAGAGGCATGATGTTTAGATCAGGTCTAAAAAACCATGAAAATCTTGCTGAAACAGAGGATGAGGTAATGAGAGCACCTCCAGCAGAAATATTCTATTAGAGATCAGTTACTTGTTTTGTTACCTGCATGCGTGAGGTAGAAATGTTTTGGGGGATGAGAGAATGGAGATGGAGAACAGGACCAAGTGATTTCTTGTGCATGTACCACTTTTAAATTCCATGCTAATGCAGTAGGGACAGGAAAGCAGTTCACTGTGATGGCTGGGCCTTCTACATGCTTAGAAGATCAAACTTTTAATAGCTGTTGCAGTTAACTTTGAGTGGTTTTAATGACAGCTCTGCATAAGACATGAACATAAAAACCACGGGGTGGGTGGAAAATGTGAGCAGGGCTCATGCCAAGCTGCTGTTTATTTTATGCACATCCTGAGACAAAAGCATATATTGCCACAGCCAGGCTCTGGTTTTAATAGACATAATCCTGTGTAAGCTCCAGGGAGACACACGAATCAAAGGGTGGAAATGGGAGGAAGATTTTTTTGTACTGACCACTGATGAGTCCTCCAGCCCTGGTACTGCTACTGAAATGTGAAGGGTTGTGAAGTGTTGCAAATGCTGGATTTCATGCCAGCAGCTGTTCAGATTTGCTTGTCTCAGGTCTCCCTGGACATCTGGCCTAGACTCTGTCTTTCCATCTTGCTATATTTGACTGAATTTATTGCTAAGAAGATGTCATTGAGGGCATTAATAGCATTTAGCTCTCATTTGATCTTGTGGCAGTAAGCATAGCATAATCAAAAAAAAAAAAACCCAACAAACCCCATGTCTGCTCAGTAGGACATTGTGGCAGGAGGAGATATTTTTGCCACACATCTCCATTACATTCTGGACTATAGTTGGCTGGCAAGAATGGGTGATGCTTTCACAGGAAAGCAGGAGAGATACATTCTGCTAAAAATTCCAGAGATGCTGCATGTTTCCTAAATACAGTTCCTGCTTATATGTTATAGGGATAACAACAGGCAGCTATGGAATATTTAAAAATAAACTAGACCAAAGGACTGTCATCACATGAATCTCAGATACTTTGCAAACAGAAGGAGATGAGGCTGAATCCTTCTAATAATGAGTTGGTACCAATGGTTTGTCATTGATTTCTGTTGATTTAGTGAGGTCTGTGATAAGATATCAAAAGCAGTCGCATGTCCAGATGATTCAAAACATTTATATTTCTCTTTTTATATGTCTTTGTTGACTTTGGGTAGTGTATGAAGTGCATAAAATATAAGACATATGCTACCCCTATTCTGTTACTGATGATGAAGGGCTTCCAGCCTTCAAAGCAACACCTTGAACATCCATCAAAAGGATAGTCTGAAAGCTTCAGAAATGTCCTTTTTTGAGGTTGTCTTTGCCCAGGTTCATGATATATTCACAGAAGAACAGCAAGCTGTTTCTTTTTGGCCTTTAGTGCTAAAAATACCTCATGCACAGAGACCATGACAAAGGGTAGGCATCTGAATTGCCATATTTTGATTGACACTTCCTAACAGACTTATCAGTACAGTCAAATCTCACAAAAGTACTGAGATATTGGAACATATCAATACCTAAGGATATATTCCACATTTTGCTGCTTAAGAAGATGTCCAGATTAAGTGCAGGTACTAAGAATTTGACCATCACTTGAAAATCTAGGGGCTTTGGAAGTCTGCTAAAAGCTCAGCAGACAACTGCTGCTTTTTAAAAAGCTGCATCTGGGCAGTGACTCAGATGATGTCACCTCTGATGTGTCCTGCTGCTTCTTGATGCTGCACTCCCACAGCTGTCCTGGTGCCTTTCTCAAGCTCTGTAACATCTCCATCTTCCAGCAATCACTCATGGTACAGACCATGGGATCACTCAACCTCTCATCACCACGTTTGCTGGCTAATTGCAGCTTTCTGTGAAGGCATGAAAGGTCTGTGACAGAATTTCCAACTGATTTCTCCTTTACTTGAAACTAAAGGGAAAAAAGAGACTTTTCCTGGATGTCAGGAGACAAAATGTTTGTTTAGTGGTGATCTTCTGCCATTTAGTTGAGGGACTGTGTGGTATCTTTTGGCTCCTGGAAGCACAGCAGAGATATTCAGATATTCTTTTTCTCTTACAGAACCTTTTATTTTCAAATCAAATGTCTGAAACTCTCAGATCTAATTTTCCACTCGGTCCAGTCATCACCAGCTCAGAGAGAAATGGTTCCAGAGCTGGTGTCTGGCAGGCAGCTTTGAACTCTGTGGATGATCTGTGGCTGCTGGTTGCCCCTCACTTTCTCCACAGATCATGCAGTGATTGTTTTCCCAGATCATAACTACAGCTCTGTTCTGGCACTGTGTAATCTCCACATAATTTAAATGTTGCATGTCCAAAGAAGGGCATCAAAGCTGGTGAAGGGTCTTTATCATGAGTCCTTTGAGTGGGGGCTGAAGGAGCTGGAAGTTTAGCCTGGAGGAAAGCAGCTGAGTTGGAATCTTACTGTTCTCTACAACTCCCTGAAAGGATGATATATTCACAGAAGAACAGCAAGCTGTTTCTTTTTTAGAGTTTCTAGCTTTAAAATTTTAACTTCTTTTAAAGTTTCTAGCTTTAAAATTTTTCAGATCCTGTACTGCATTAGTGTAGTAAGCTCTCTTCACATTTTGGTCAGACAAAACAATCCTTCCTGGCTTGACAGCCAAGGACAGCCTCAGCCTCAGACCCCAAAAAGCATAAACAAAAGTGAATTGGGAGGAAGCAAACTGGGGGAATAAGACTTCATTACCTGAAGCTGTAACTGGACAATTAACCCCTGATATGCTTATAGACCAAACTTATATCAGTCTGAAAACCTTGTGACCATTGTCCATCTTGGGTGGAGTCTCTGTGAGGCTTTTGCACTGCCCAAGGTGTATCCACTGAGGGCCTTTGATAAATATCTACTTCATTTTCTAACTCTGTCTAGCCTCTGTTCTAGGTAGCCATTCCAAGGCATCACAGCCAGTGGGGATTTGTCTCTTCTTCCTGGTAACAAGCAAGAGGACAAGAGGAAACGGCCTCAAATTTCACCAGGGGAGGTTTAGATTGGATGTTAAGAAAAATTCCTTCACTGAAAGGATTGTCAAGCAGTGGAAGAGGCTCTCCAGGGAAGTGGTGGAGTCACCATCTCTGGAGGTATTTAAAAGATGTGTAGGTGCAACACCTGGGGACATGGTTTAGTGATGGACCTGGCAGTGCTGGGTTAATGGTTGGACTCTCAAGGGTTCTTTAGGGTTTTTCTTAAATGTTCTTAAGGGTTTTTTCCAGCCTAAACAGTTACATGATTCTAAATAAATTCTTATTTTGCTTGGTAGTCTGAAATGAATAGGTTTATTCTGAGATTTACAACAGTGCTGTTTTATGACCAGCCCCACTTCTAGAAAAGAAAATTTTATTCTTCCTAACTTCCTTCTCCCATCTGCCAACACATGCATTTATGTGGCCTCACCATGAACTACAGCAGGAAGCCAATGAATATTTTTGTTTCCTTTCCGATTAGTTTTTACTCAGATTTATTTCACCATGCTGTCCCAGGGGAGGAACTGGCACAAGGTGAGAGCAGCTAATAGGAGCAGAAGGCTTGGATTGTGTCCTTTGGTGCAGTGCTATCTCATATCAGCTTGATGAACTTTAGTTAAGGACTTCAGAAAATTGAGAAAAATCCTTCATGTGCTCCCAATGCAGACCTGAGCTGCTGTGCTCTGGTTTATGCTGTGCATAAAGTGGATTTCTGGGTGGGTTTTTCCCATTCAAACTCCACTTCTAGGCTTCAGCACAACTTGCTTGCCTTGAGAAAACATCTTGCCTAAGAGAAATATCCCACTGCAGATGGATCTCTTCAGGATCCTGTCCCATTTTCCTTAGCCAGGCTTTCCAGTACACACAATTGTTGCTGTTTTACTGCTGCCTCAGCTCCTGTTGGTTCAGGGAGGGATGGCAGAGCTCTCCTCCTCACACAGGCTGTGTCTGGCTGGGAGCATCTTGCTGGGGGCTGTTGGTAGGAGGGATGAGCAAGCTGCCACCACCTTCACTTAGACACAGCCTGTCTGTCAGTGCCTCCAGGCAGCACTTTGATATTTCTGTGCACTTGGGTAGCTTTTCTCCTCCAGAATGGATGTTAGCTCTGTTAGAGTTTCAGAGAGTGATTTATTGATTTATTTGCACTCCCTTGTACGTTGGAAAAAGCAGTGTCTTAGACATTGCCTTCAGGTGATGAGGGCATTTCAGCATCTGTGGCCTGATTTCTTCTTTTTGCTGAGGGAGAAAAGATATGAATCCAAAAGTCATCCAAAATTCAGAGTTTTGGAAATAATTCTGTGACAGAAAATGGTTTTACTTCTTTTCTTTGATGCAGTTTGTGAGAAAAGGAGTCTGTTCCATACCTGAAACTTCATACAGACCACTTGGAATATTAATATGGGACTCTGAAGAAAGGAATATAATAAAATGAGATCAATTAAACCTTTTGCACTTGCCTTTCTTATCTCTATCTTCTTTCTCTAGCAGTTACAGACAAATAGTAGCATTATAAACCACAGGCAATCACTTTATGTAAAACAGTGAATCTCTGGACTGCCAACAACATCTTGTCTGAAATCACAAAATCTGTTGGATGATAACATCTCCCCTAAATTGTAATAGGTTTTCTTGCATTTCAGACAAGAAAGATCTCTGAACACTGTTTGATGTACAGTAAAAATAATTGTAAAGACAAAGACTCAGATTAAAGTAAGTCCCAGATTTGGAAAGAAATATTGAGACAATCAGGAAAAGCATGGGTCTCACAGCCCTGTGAAAAGGTAATGTGCTGCTTGGAGGAAAAAAAAGGGTGGGAGAGGGAGAATGTGGTGACTATGGAAGCCATTTCTAAATAATGTAGAAGTGAAGGAGAAATACAGAAATAGGAACAGGCAAAAGGCTGGAACATATTCTTATGTGCTGGAAGTATCTTGTTTTTCAACCCTGTCTGCAGCCCACATTGGTTTTGCAGGAGCTGTGGGTGCTCAGCACTTTCAATATTCAGCTGTGGAGCCCAATACTTCTCCAGCTGCAGTCAGGAGGAGGCTTCCTGTCTGCTCCAGGGCAGCCCAAATGATGGGGTAAAAGACACAGCTCAGCCTTGGGGCAGCACTGTCTCTCCTGGTGGGACTGTGAGGAATTCTCAGCAGAAAGAACCTCTGAAGATGCCAGATGCTCAGCAGGAAGCAAGGGCAAGGCCCTTATAAACCTCTGAGGCTTTAGGTTTAGTTACAGGCTTTTCTGTCCAAGAAAAACAAAGCAAGGAGGAGAAAACCCTTGGCATGTGGCCTTCACAAGTCTTAAATCCTTTAAATTTCAGCAGATTTGTACAGTCAGGCCTTTCTTCCTCCTTTGTTTACAACCCTTAAACTGACCTCACACTGAAAGGACACCAGTAATTTAAAGTCTTCGTGTTCTAAGCCTGCTTTGGGGTTAATTTGTATGCTTTATGTGACTATTCACATCAAAATCTAATGGTAACTCCCAGCACAACAGATAAATGGAATAGACCATTGCCTGCTGGGGTTAGGTGCACCTGCAAATTAAAGATTTCCTCTGCTCTCCCTCGATTTGGGGATGTAGTTCTTTTTAGGATAGGGAAAGTCTGGGGTGGTGACATGGAGATTTATTCCCAGTTCTCCTGATGGACCTGGTAGAATTTATGGAAAATTATAGAAAAGGTTGAATCTGTATCACAGCATGCAATGTAATGAAGTCATAGGATTTTATATTTCTAAATCCCAGTGGGTTTCCTGAAATCCCCAGCTTCTTATAAAATGAATATTTCTGTAAACCCATTATAGCATTGGTGAGCTTGGGCTCTCAGGGCTGGTGAGTTTTTTCTTTTGCTCCTGGCTCCATAAATTCCAGCCTCAAAGTCTTGTGAGGAGTAAGTGCAATGGGAGCTGCAGATCCTGTGATTCAGCCTAATGAGATAGTTTGGAGGTACCATGGCAGGTCCTGGGTTTCATAGAAGGATGAAATGTTTGCTGGTAATGGGCTGCCTGTGTCACCTGGGAAAAGGTGTGGCACAAAAACTCAGCTTTCTCTTCAAACAGATTAACCAGAAAATTTGTGACTTTTCAAGGTGTTGAATCAAGTGCATCACCTCATAATTGAAATTATTTTGGAAACAATTTCACAGGCAGAACAGAACTATAAGACAAATTATAACACAAAACCATGTTCAGAGCTAGATAAACTGTCACATTAACACCTGGAACAAAATGGGCAGGACCACCTATTTTTAAGATCTGGGATGAAACCATTGCTTCCAGTTTTGTGTTCAGCTGAGCTGAGTTTAGAAGCCTGTATTATTTATTTCTGTGATCAAAGCAAAGCTGGGCATTTAAGGTTTAATGGCTTATTCTGAAGCTGAGGTAGGTAATAAAATCACAGAATGGCCTGGGTCAGAAGGGATCATCTCATTCCCATCCCCTTGTCATGGACAAGGACACCTCCCACTAGACCAGGTTGCTCAGGACTCCATCCAGCCTGGCCTTGAACACCTCCAGGGACCAGACATTGGTTGAACAGATCTGTGATACCTGTAAACCTTGAAACCTTGCAACAGAGAGATTCATGTTATTACTAGAGCTCAAACTCACGTGACAGAATGATTTCCTTTCCTATCCTTTGGCAATATGAAGTGGTGCATCTTTTCTTCTGTGGAAGTTTGTAAATGCTGCTGAATTTCATTTTTTTTCTTTTTTCTTTAAATAAACCAAGCCAACAAACAGAATTGAATTCTAATGTGCCAGTCTGTTGAGAATATTTCTTGCTCAGTGGTAGAGCTGCAGTGTGGTTTAACCGGTGGGCTATTTTTGTTAGTAAATTGTAGGGTTAGTGATTCAATCCCATCAAGTTCCCTACAAGTTATAGCCAAATACCAAATTCCTTTTCAAATCAGTTAGCTTGTTTATGATGCAAAACAAAAGCAGTGGGAGTGCTCTGACACCTTGGAGAACTGCTTTTTTTGATAACGTGCTAATTAAGTTCTTTAAAATGCAATTAAGAAATTGTTGCAAGCTCTGCTGTATTCATGTACTTTAAAAGGCTGAAGAATAGTTCTAAGTTCTGCATAAAATGCTTTTTGGCATGCTGTATACTTTGGGAACTGTGAGTACTGCTGCTAACCCTAGCCAAAAGTAAGGAAGGTACCTTTCAAGTGAGGTAGCTCAATTGGATAAGGTGATTTTTTGTCACTTGCTGCCCTTGTCTGTTGAACAGCAGGGTCATGGGACATCAGATTCCTAAACTCCATTAATTTCCTTGTGGATTAGTCAGTTTGGCTATAACTTCATCTGTACTCTAGGAAACAAAGGAATTTATATATAAAACGCACATATATGCATATATGTTTGCCTATGTGCATAGGGCATATGTTTGTTTCTATATGTATAAACTCTGAAAAATAAACCTGTGTCCTTTCAGCCTGAAGCACCAGTATTTTCTTACAGTGAGGTAGATAAAGCTATAACATGTTAAAGCTCTAGAGAAGATGGAATACAGGACATTTTTACTGCAGACCACACACAATCAACCCAATCCACCACCTCTGGGGGGGACTTCATTCAGCTACACTGCCATAGGAATCACTGTGCTTTGTTCCTCCAGGGTTTTACAGCAAGATGGATAGGATGTATTAGTATGGATAGCATATTATCTATATATTAGTTCTACATCTACTGTAAAAATCTCTCTGATTTGGCACTGGAGATGTAACACCTCTGTCAGAGGCTGCAACACTAACAAGACACAGGTGGGATGGTGCAGCAGAATTTTAGTCACTAGTGCTAAAGCTTTCTGGCAAATTACTCTAATAGGTTGGATCAAAGGGTATTCCTGAGCTGAAGATTGAGGTTGGATCCGAACTGAAAGCCATAAATAGAATTAAACATTTTTGTATCTTTATATTCAGGTATCTTCGGTAGGATTCATATCATCATACTGCAGTAGCCTGAAAGTTATTTGTCCATGCTCTTTTGATAGTCAGTGGAAAGGAGTGGACATCTCAAGAGAATGTTTCATCCTCTTTGAGGATGACTGTTTGAGACACGTGACATGATTCAACCTCTGAGTGCCTCTTTCTTTTCACTCACTTTTGAGAGAGCTCATGTAACTTTCTCATTGGATTCTTCACTTTGACAGCCAACAGCAAAAGAGTTGAACCTTTCCCTGCCACGTTCTGGGACTACAATAACGTTTGTTTCCTTGTGACTGTAAAGGAAATTCAGACTGCTGGAATTTATATTACTGATGGATATTCAGGCCAGTGTTGCAAGCTGAGGTGGATGTGCTGCAATTCTCACCCAGCTCCCTGATGCTGCAGGGTTTGTGCAGTTGAAGGAGACAATGTCAGTTTAGAGAGCTGTTACCAAGTATTAGCATATGTTTAGGGTCAAACATAATTTATTTAATCCCTAAGGTTCTACTCCTGTGAGAAGAATGGTTCCCTCTCCCTCATCTTTGGCTTCTGCCTAAATCTTGTGATAAATTGGTCCTTGAAGTTAACTGTGCTGTGATATTGCCTGCTGCAGTCTGTTGACTCATTTATAGCAAGATAATACTTTAAAAAACAAATAATGACTGCAATACAATTAAGAGTAACAGAGACAGCTTTTTAAATTGCTATTATTGAAAGATACCTTTGTTGCTAATAGCTTTGTTGTTGTTGTTGTTAATTGAAGCGTGAATCCACTCGTGCTTAATGATCTTTCCAGTTCTCACTGTAACAAAGTCAGACCCTAAACCAGACTGTGCTTTACTGGAACAAAAATGGGAAGGATGCCAGCTCAGACCGGCTTGAATGTAAACCAAACCCATGTTGCTGGTGCATCCTGGTTGTCTTCCCATAGAGACAAGCTGAAAATTCACTTGGAGGACCTGGTGAACAAACCCAGTGGAAGAACTGCTGTGATAAATTCATCCTGCTATGAATGGCATTTAAAAGCTGACTTTGAGCCAGTGGAGTTCTGAGTATGGGTTAAGGTAATTAAACAATCTTTCTTATCTGATTATTATCTGATAGAAACAAACAGAAAAGAGATTGACTCTAGATTGGATAGTAGGAAGAAATACTTTGAGGGTGGTGAGGCACTGGAACAAGTTCCAATGAACCAGGACTTTGGTGTAGCAGAAGGTGTCCCTCCCCATGAGAGGTTTGGAGCTGAATGATCATTTAGGTCTCTTCCAAACCAAACCATTCTATGATTCTATGATTTATTCAAATTTCCATTGAATTCACTCTGAGTGTCTTTTGCAGAAGTGCCCATGTAAATGGCACCAAAAACTCTACCAAGCTGTAGAGTGCTGGTTTTGGCTGGGATGGAATTAATTTTTTTCACAGTGGGTGGTATGGAGATATGTTTTATATTTCTACTGAACACAGGATTGAAAATGTAGAGATGTTTTTGTTATTGTCGAGCAGGGCTTGTCTGATGGAATACAGCATGCCTTGTCTCAAATATTTTGATTTGTATATAAACATAACACATATTAGGATCATGTTAGAGAAGGGATGTGCTCAGGACTAACAATCCCTCAGGGACCAAAATGATCCAGAGCAGTCTTTGAGTCACAGATTCCTGAAACCCAGTCTCAGTGCTCTCTGGTGCAGCACACTGATCAGGCACTTTGGAAAGGTCACTTTGGTGTCTGGACTAGGAAACTGGATGTCCTTTTTTTTTTCAGTTCCTGACACCATATTTCCCTAAATATTTTGGCAGTGTCCAGCCCCAGGAGTTTTGCAAGAGGGCAGATGTTGACCATAATGTTCCTTCCCTAGTCAAGCTTATTGACAATGTTCAACCACCACTCCCACTGCAGAGAAATAATCCCTCTTCTACACCTCTGGATCTATTGGAGCTCATGGCTCTAGTGAAAAGGGCAAGAGAGTATTAAAATAGAAGGAAATCATCATTATCCTTGCTTGTGATGAATAGGATATGAGTCTTATTTGAACTGTGAGTGTATAATACTCACAAAATAAAACGTACTGGAAAATTTACTGTGTTAGTTTATTCAGGGATGTATCTGCTAACTATTCCTCCAAGCTATCAGAGCTCTGTGCTGGAATAGTGAATCATGCACGTTGATTTTTGACAAAGTTGTTTAAGGACAAGTGTAACATTTACAGAGCTGCAAATCTTTCAAAATTCAACATCATTTACACTGACTGTTGTGATTTCTGTTAGCAAGCATAGAAGCAGATGCCTGTCTAATTTACCTGCCTGATAAACTGTTCTTGTAGTGACCTTAATAACGTCCTGAAGAATTAATTTCCTAGGCTAATATTATATTTATAATTTATTTATCACCAGCTGAGTATTTACGTGCTCACAGCTTTACAAGCTGTAAGACACTGTGGCTTCACACAGTGTAAGATGGTACACAGGAATCTCTTTAATGTATGACTGGCTCAGAATCAAGGATTTTTATCATCTATAATTAGGAGTTTATCCCAGTGGGTGGGATGCTTTTTTTCATCGTAAATCCTTTTGCATACTATTATTTAGTTAAAAATACTGTCCTGTGTGCCTGCTGACAGCACAAGAAAACAGAATAGGAACTGTAAATAAATGGAATTAGTGGATGGGTTGCTACACCCTCCCACCACATTCACCTCTGCAAACTATTTTTGAGTTGATTATAAGTAATTTGGCTTTGAAGGTCGATATTTTTATTTGTTCTAGGGGGCCTGTAATACAGAAAAGTCTCTCAGCTTTTTACTTTGATTTCTGTGGGCGCATGCCTTGACCATAAAATGTTAGGTGCTACTGAAATGTTGAAAAATATCTCTCACTCTCACAGGGTCAAGAAAATTCTTCTTTGTTCAGATCCTAGAAAAGGCTGTTTCTTTTTTTTTTTTTTATGTTCCTTAGTTTGTCTTATAACTAAAGCATTGATTTGATTTCTATTTTGGAGCATAGAGTAGTTTCACTCCTCCATATTTATGCTAAGTAATATATCACTGCTAATTATTTTCCACAAACTACTAGTGTGCCAGATAATAAATGTTTAATTAACCAAACACCTGAGAAAGTATTAGACTGACTTGTCACTACTTTGTACAGCTATTTGCATACATTCTGAGTTATTTTTAGTGAATCCAAAGGTTTTCTTAAGCTTACACAGCAGGGCACTAAAAGACCTCAGAAATAAACCTTGGCTGAACGGATTTACACGTGGTGCAAATCCCTTCCTTGTGGGGCACTCTGAAGATTTTCCATGAGAGGTTTGATGCACTCAAGTATAATGGAGATGCACATTGAGTCACAGAGATCCAACTCTTAGTCCTAAAAAACCTCTTGTCCTTCCAGCAGGGAAGGTATGTGAAACAACTCTTAGCAGATGGTTCCTCACTGCTGGCTGTATGCAGAGGTTTTACCCGTGGGGAGAGGGTTGGGGTTGTCCCTCCACCTTTTTCCTGTGCTCAGCACAGCCCAGCTCTCAGGATGGACCTGGCCTGGCCCTGCAGGGCTCTGGATGATGTTTCTGCTCATGTGTGTTCACTGCTCCCTGACAGGCACCTCCAGCGTGGGGCCAGGCTGAGGCTGTAATTGTGCGGGGCTGACCCTTTCATCTTCTGTTCTTTCCTTTTTTCTGCTCAATAATTGTCTCCCCTTCACCACAAAATGCACAGGAGAGGAACAGCTTTTCAGGAAAAGTGTTTTCTACCCGTAACTCTGTGGTGGAGTGAGAGGGACAAATGCCAAGGGGAGGAAGTAAATTGATGTCAGTAAGTTCATAGCCACAGAGGTTGTTTTGTCTGTGTTTTCTCCTCCCCCACCACCCTTCATTATGGAATAAGCTCCCAAGTAACCTGCTATCACCAGAACACAGGGGACTGAAGGCACCAAGGGCCCTCTCTGCTTCATCTGCTTTGTACCAGGGGTTTGTGACTTTTCTCCTGCAGCTGGATGTGGGTTCAAACTGAGCAGAGTTGATCAAGTCTAAGTGGAAGGGGCTGGCTGCTCAACTTATTGTGGATTTCTGGTGAAGAATGGTCACTGATGAGGGACTCCACAACTCCCATGGACTCAAGCATCACACAATCTATCCTTTGAATAAGCCTCTTTTGGAGTACAGGCATCTTTTACTTTCTTCTCTTCTGGACTCAGTTATTTTTATAGCATCCACTTTTTTTTTTTTTTATGTATGTGTATGCACACACATCCATATATATAATTGGAAGTGAATGAAGTGATTTTCTCTCAGTTAACAGAAATAAAATCTAGGGAATGGAAACCACAGGGGTGGATAAACATGCTATTCATACTGGGTGGATCTGTGCTCCCATGGGGAGAGGTAAATGTCCTAATTTCAGAATAGTACAGACTGAGTTTTCATTAAATCAGTACATGTTTAATTATATAGTTTTGAATGGGAAAGTGGAGAGTAAGGACATAGATCTGCAATGAATCTATACTTATATAGTAATTTCTGTAGTTTTGTTGGGTTTTTGGTGGTTTGGGCTGTTTTGTTTTTTTTTTTTTTTTTATTTTGACATGTTGATGATTTTCCTAGGGTTGGTGGGACTCATGAAAAAGCAGCTGAAGCCAGTATAGAGAGAACATTGCCTGTGTGTTTTCCTGCTCTTGGGCTGAGCTTTTCATTTCACTTTCATCTGGAATTCCAGGCTGGATGCTAAGTTTGATTCTCCCTACACTTCTGGGTTTGTAGGTGAGGAGGAGCTCTGCTAGGGTGATAGCATGAAGAATTGTTTAATGTTGACTTTCACCAAGGAAAACAGCATAGTGCTTACTGCCCTGTGAGTCTGCCAAGCAGCATTTAACCTCCCCTGCTGGATTCATTCATTCTGTTATGGCAGCTCTTTTTAATGAAGGTGGGAAATAAAGTGATGGATTCCAGCTGTGGGAGGTGGATCCTCTCTGGGTTAAAATGGGCCAGCTCAGGTGTGGTTCTAGTAAGGTACACCATGGCAATATTAACTCAATATCAATTAAATTTAGAATTTTATTCTAGAAATATAGAATGATTGGGAGGGACATTAAAGATCATCTATTTCCAACTTCCTGCCATGGACAATGATACCTTTCACTGGATCAGGTTCTTGGAGCTCCATCCAGCCCAGCCTTGAACTCTGAGAGGGATGGGGCATCCAAAACCTCTCTGGTCAGCTCATCTCAGGGCTTCACCACCTTTATTAAAAAAAAAAAAATATTTCTTACATCAAACCTAAACCTACTGTCTTTTGTTTGAAGCCATTCCCCCTTGTTCTGTCCCTCCAGGTTCTTGTAAAAAGTCTTTCTCCATCTCTCAGGTGTTGAAAGGCTGCAGTCAGGTCACCCCAAAGCCTTCTCTTTACCTTCTGAAGAATCCAAATTCTCTCCACCTTTCTGCATAGGAGAGATGTTTCATCCCTCTAATCAACTTGGTGGCTTCCTCTGGACTTGCTCCCACAGGTTGATGTCCTATCTACATATATAAAGAGGTTAATGCAAATAATGAATTGGATGTACATGTGCAGCTTTATTTTTGTCTGGGCAGATGTGTGATGGAAGCTTGGGCTTGCTCAGTATTTGTGCAAGATGTCAAGAGAACCGTGACACTGAATCTTATCTTTAAATTACTCTTTTATTTGGGCTTGTACATAACCCTGCACTAAGAAAATTTATGTCATATTAAATTCTGACATTGGTAATGATCAAAACTCCCAAACCAACTGTGGAAGAATATATGATGAGATTCGACCATCAGTATTCATATTGCCTTTGGAAAGTATGGAAACATGGAAATAGAGGGCACATGATGAGTGTTAAAATTTGTTGCACTGATTGTCTGAATCCCATCAGCAAGACAAAAGTGGCAACTAGAAGCTGCTTCTTAAGGGACATGTAAGATTCATTTTTTCTAACTGAGCATAGTTAATGCCTGAAAAAAGATCACCTATGGGGCTGGAATAGTGTGCTCTGGCTTCTTTAAAATGCAGGCTGATGCCTTTTTAAGAGATGAAATCTTGTTCATCTCAGCCTCAAACTGCTAGCTTTAACAGCATTTTCTTCTGAGAAAGGAAAGATTATTTTCCAAAAGAGCAGATATTGCTGTGGAATATGAGATGTCTGATGTTGTGTGCAAGAGGCCTTGATGCTGGTTGTAGTTTTCTGTAGATGTAAAATTTGTGAGTCTGGCAGACAGATGGAAAACAAGATTTGTTGAGAGATCACCAATATATTTTCCTTGTGCTTTCTCCTAGCAGAAAATCCACCAGAACCTCTCTATTAGACTGAGCTTTCAGACCTTGGAGGAAGGATATTTTAATCTCTAAGTGTCTACATATATAGGAATGTTTGCAGCATCTTGGTCCTGGCATGGGTGGAAGATGGGAAGAAAAATCAAATGGCAAATGTGGCCTTTGATTAGAAGGCAAACTGTGCTCTAATGGAGGTGATTAGAGACAAACTGTAGACTTTGTCTGGCCATAAGGCAATAGAGTGATTTTCTTGTGTGGTGGCCTGGAAGGCTGCCAAGCTGTTTCTCAGTAACTAATCCTGAGTCAGTTATGGGCACAGAAAACAACACCACATATCCAACACTTTCCAGGGAAAGGGGTCAGACACTGATGGTGGTGATCACTGCAGGGAACAAGTTTTCAATTTCTCAGCAGGAGCACCAGGTCTGTGTCACTCTCCCCAGCCCATCTGCTTCCCAGAGAGGCAGTGGGGAGCAATTCAAGAGAAGCTGCCCTTGGATCATTATGGAGACAGTCAGTTCTTTGAGAAGCTAATGATGTGATGGCTTGTGAATGGCTGGGAAGAAACAGATCCAAGATGGATCAAGTCTAACTATTAAAAGGGCTCAGGGTTTCCTTGTCTTACTTCTTATATCATGTGAAAATTCTCTCTTTCTGTAACACTGTATAAAAGTATGTCCTTCCCAAAGAAATGCACCTGTGTGGGCCTCTGTAAGATGGAGTCACTGTCATCTGGAAATCATTCTGGCCACAACAGCCACCACTATGAGCTTAAGGCAGCTTAAGGCAACATCTGTGAAGCTGAAACTACCAGTGTTACAAGTGACCACTGGTACATTCTTGTCTCCTTTGTTATCATGGAATCACAAAATTATCAAAGTGAAAAAAGACCTCCTGAGATCATTGAGTTCAACTCTTAACCTATCACTGCCACAGCCACCACCAAGCCTTGTCCCTCAGTGCCACATCTACACATTTTTTGTGTGCTTCCAGGGATGATGATTCCACCATTTCCCTCGGCAGCCTGTTCCAATGCTTGACCACCCTTTCAGTGAAGAAATTGTTCTAAATATCCAATCCCTGGTGCAACTTGAGCCCATGTCCTCTTGTCCTCTTTGCTTGTTACTTGGGAGAAGAGGCCCACCCCCACCTGGCCACAGAGTCCTTTCAGGGATTTGTAGAAAGTGAAAAGATCTTCCTGAGCCTCCTTTTCTCCAGGCTGAACACCCCCAGCTCCCTCAGCTGTTTTTTGTCAGACTCGTGCTCCAGACCCTTTCCCAGCTTCACTGCACTTCTCTGGACATGCTCCAGCAACTCTGTAATCAAAACTTGAGCAACTCAGCCAAATATCTGCTGGTTCTGGATATCTCCATGTGAGCTCTGGGATGGAAGGAACCCCTTTGAACACCCCATCTACCTCTGTGGATGCTTGTGCTGAGCAGCAGTGATGGAGAGCCCGACGCGTCACGTGCACACACAGTGCAGCCAGGAGAAATGCCACCCAGAGGGATGTCCTGTGTCAGCACAGGCCCTTGCAAGCCACACCACTGCCAGTAAAAGTCCTGGGCCCTGGCACTGTCCCACCACAGCCCATGGGACACTTGGTGGGATGGGTTCACTCTGTGCTAATGAGCTCTTTCTGAACAATGACCTGACATGGTTCAGGGAATAGCAGAGTCCCAGGCCAGGAGCCTTTCCCTAATGGGCAGTGGGAATGTGGCATCCCAATTTTGGGTGGATGGGAGTAGGGAGAATAGTTTGGCTCTGCCTTCCTGCCCTCCTGGCCAAAGAATGAGTTTGGTTTGTATAGAGATATGGAAGTGCTGAGCATTGTGAAGCAGACAGGAAGTTTGAATGGGGAAGCATTGGTCCATACTACACTATTTTGGGGTGGGTGGGAGTTTCCTCAGCTAGTCATAAATGCTGTTGCCAGTTTTTGTGTAGTGGCACAGCTATCAGGTTTGTAAGTAGTTCTTAGGCAAATCACATTCTTCATATTGGTTTTTCTCCTCAGTGAATTTGGGATTTGGTACAGTGACCTGTGAAATCTCATCTGAGATGTTGCTGGGATGATGAGCTCAGTGCAATAAAGGTCTGACCTCATAGCCAAAGCCAAGAATGTAATCACAGAGTCAGAGAATCACTGAATTGTTTGGGTTGGAAGGGAAATTATAAGATCATCTAGTTCTAACCCCCTGCCAGGGCTAGAGACACCTTTGACTTGATCAAGTTGCTCGAAGCCCCATCCCACACAGCCTTGAACACTTCCAGGGATGGGGCAGCCACAGGTTTTCTGGGCAGTCTGTACTAAAGCCTCATCACCTTTATTATAAAGGATTTCTTCCTAATCTTTATATCTAATCTAAATCTACTCTTTTTAGTTTGAAGCCTTTTCCCATTGGCCTGTCATTACCTGTCCCTGTAGAGAGTTCCTCTCCAGATTTCTTCTATTAGGTGAAGGTTTTTCTCTGCTTACCAAGCCAAGGCTGTCCTTGAGCCCCGCACATGGGGAACTTGAGGCAGCTGCCTTTCCTGTTTTCTGCTTTTACTTCTGTGTGATTTATCCAGATTTATCTCTGTTCACCTGAATGGCTTCACATCCTCAGACTGAGTTTTGGGGGCTCGCAGCTGTAACAGGACACATTTGTTTGATAGCAGGTCTTGGTCATTAGGGATAGAGCTGACTTTGAGGTGTCCTGTGCTGTGCTTTTAGCTTTGTTTCTTTGTGATCAACAACAGCAGCAAATGGGTGTACACAAAACAAAACACCCAGCTACATTCCTCACTCATTTACATTGATCTAAAACCAGATTAATTTCACTTTAATGAATGAGCAACTAAGCAAGAGAGTTGACCTATCACCATACTTTGCACTAATTAGTATTTTTCTTACCAGTGCCTGCAGAAAAGCCAATCTGTTTTGTATTCTGAGCTGAAAAACACCCTTCATGGTAATTTTCATCGCCAGCATGTATGTCATTCCTCTGGGCTTCCACAGCCTCTTAGAAAAACCTGTTGCAGGGCAAAATAATTTCACCAAGCTTCTGGTGCTCAGCAAGCGTGGGGCACAGAGGGCTGGACATGCTCTCTGCCATGGGGACTTTCCTGGAATTCATGCTGGCCCCCATTTGCTCATGGCTGGGTTTTGTGGTAGCTGCTTTCCATGCAGAACAGCTCAGCTTTTGTGGCATCCCAGGCAGAGCAGCGTGAGTGGCAGCTGGGCTCTGTGGTCAGGGGAGCTCTGCCTTTGTTGGAGGGGTGGGTCCTTGCTCCCAGTTATTCAGAGCCTCAATTAAAGCAGGCAAACCGTGGTTATTAGTTGTGCTCACTGGGGCAGAGCACAATGAGGTCGGCTCAGTGTGCAGGGGACCCCCCTGGATGGCTCCGGCAGCCCAGGCCTCCCAAAGACCCCGGGGGAAACGGGGAGGGGAAAAGGACAAAGCTTGGGGTGCTGGTGCCAGGCAGGGACACTGGGGCTGGTGGTGTCCAAGGCAGCCCTGCTCCCTGGAGGGGATGGGGGCGATGCGTGGGAATGGCACCGGTGCCAGCAGATCTTGGCAGTGGGGCCTTTGTTCACTGTCAGGATTTGCTGAGCTGATGGATCCCATTTCCACTGCCCTGGAGAGGAAGGTGGCAAGGGGCCAACTGGTCCACACTGGGGCTTGTGCAGCGTTTTTTAGAGTTATTAAAAGGTTCTTTTAAGAAATGGATTAACTTACTCAGCTCTGTTTTTCCATCTTCTGCTTTCCCCTCTCATGTGTGTTCTGCATAATTTTTATAATGAACTTGCAGTCTTGCCACTTCAGGCTTTTGGACACTCTAGCTAATGGTAATTATACAGAATATTTATAATCTTATCAGAAAGTGCTAATGAAAAGCTTTAATGTGTCTAGCCATTTTCTTGCAGCAGACTTCACTGTTCCTTACTTCACACAGAAAGTCCCAGCCCAGCATCTGCCCTGACACAGTTCTGCAAACACAAACTCTTTCTCCCATGATCCTCACCTAGAAACAATTTCTTCTTCAGGTCAGCACCTATAATATCCACTCCCACAGTCAGTACCTCAGCGAGCCAGGTCAGGTAAACTTGCACAAGCCTTCACCATGTTCACTTGAGGCTCAAGTTTCTTTTTAAGAGGGGAGGAATCCCACCTGCAAAAGGCAGCTGGGAGCTTCCTTAGGATCCCAGTTCCTATGATAACATTAGCTCCTCTACCAGTTCTCACTCTGCATGGATAACAAATAACTGCAAGTCACACCTTGCTGCATAGGCAACTTCCTCAGGAAGTAAAGCTGAAATGTCATTTTTCCATCTTTCTTGAGGGACAGAATCTGTGATCCAGGTGAAATAACAGCTCTGATTGCTCAGCAGTTGCACAGATGTCTAACTCCTCTGTGGCATGCACCCAGACCTTCTCCGTTGCCTCTGGATCTTATGGGCACCTGGAAATGACCCTGCAGGGTTGATTTTCTCCAGTTGTCCCTGATAAAAAAACCAAAGCTGGTTGTCCTGTCCTTTACTGGGTGTTTGTGAGCCCTCCTGGCTGGTCTCTCTTTGTGTGCAGAGACACATGGATGTCCCAGCCAAGCTCTGGCCCTGCTTTTATTTTGCTTTGTGCCCAACACACTCACTTATAAAGTCTGGGAAATAACTGATAAAGAGCTCCAAGAATTACTTTTTGAGGCCTCAGCTATAGAGGTTATAATCTGCATTTTTGCCAATGCAGAAAGGGGGAGGATTACCTAAGAAAAAAGGTTGGATATTAGGAAAACATTATCCACACCATGCTGAATGTTGTCCTTCAGGACTCATCAGGAGCTCTTGAGCTAATACATTGTACTTCTGCCTGCAACATTTCATTTCATTTCAGATTGAAATGTCAATTCCAAATCTCTCATTCCTAGCTGACAGCAGGTAAAATTATCCCCCTCCCACACCATGTACCCCTAGGTGCATGGGCCAGCAGACACTGTGTTTCTTAGGAAAAGAAACCTCTCAGAATTGATTTGGGATCTCTTAATTAAATGCCTGTCATAGGGAAAACACTAATTCATCAAGATCAAAACTTCTGGGCAAAACCAATTTAGATGAGTTTTTGATCATGGGAGAAGGATTGGGAAAAAAATCCCTGAAGCTATTAAAATGCTTTTAAACTTGGGTTTTTTTTTTTTTTTTTTTTTTTTTTTTTAAGTGGAGAACTTCTGGTTTTGGTTCAAAATATCAATTACTTAATATGTTTTAAAAAATCAATGCAAACCATGTTCCCCTTTGGAGAGTCAGTGTGCTCAGCTCCCTGGAGAGGGACAATGGGGACAGGTACCACTGGGCTGACTTTGCAGGTCCTCTGGAAACACAGATTCTCTCACACTGGGATGTACCTTTTGTGGCTGTGCAGCTGAAAGTTTTACAGCATTAACTCATCCTGCCATGCCTGTGGTGAGGCTTGGGCTGTGCTGCTGGCAGACTGGCACAACATCAGCACAATTTGATTCCAGGTACGTGAATAATAACAGCACAGGTGTATTACACAGTGTGGCAGCCCTGTATTAATGCAGAGGGCTTGATAAATGGGTTTTTTCCTGGCACAGATAAGATTTTAGTGGGGATTGAAGATATTAGTACTCAGAGGTGGCAGGCTGATTGATACCCATGTGCTTTCTCCCTCTCAACTCCTTTCTTTTTTGTGCTTGGGTTGGTTCTTTCCCTTTTCCATTCTTGCACAACTGTCTTGTCTAAAATATCCTCTTAGACTTCCTTAAAAATGAGTGGTTGATATTTTTGAGCAGGGAAAACTCTGTTGGGGGAAAGAAAGGGGAAATCAGCCTTTGAACTATGCGCACCTGGCTTGAGTAACACAGCCCGGGTTGTGCCTGCTTTTATTTATTGCTCACAAATCCTTATTTTCCAGGCTCCACTCATCACATCCTTTGTTTAGCAGAGTGTGGAGGGGGCAGATGCCCTCAAAACCACTTCTGGTTAAGTTGCTTTTCTTTTGGCTGCTCTTAGGCTTCTGAGGAGAGATTGATGAAGTGCCCATGGGAAGGAAGCACCCAGATCTTATGCAAACCTCCTTAGAAAGTTTGGGCCTGGTGGAATGTTTGGAACTGGCAGGTGAATCAAGCTGTTTGGATAAAATCAACACAGAACTGAAGTTATCTTTCAAAATTTAAGTCAGAAGTGAACCCAGTGCTTTCAACCTGGCTATTTTCAGGTGTGTCTTAAAGCTGAAAAGCCCAGATAGGCTCCTAAAGGTCTCTGAATCTGTTAAGACCTTTGCAGATACCAATGGTCTGTTTAAACCCTTTGGAATTAAAGAAGTGAACACTGGGCCTGCTCCTGCCATCCTTCACTCATTTTGAGTAATTTCTTTTTCCTGCTGGACTCTGTAGCATCCTGGAAGGCAGGAAGGGAGCTCTGAGACCCAGCAGCTTGAGGTGGCATCTGAGCTTGGACAAGTCCTTTTTCCCACATGATCAATCATCCTCAGCCTGTTTCCATTGGTGACCCCAAGTTTTAACCCCATGAAGATTATCAGATGGATGTCTTCCTCTTAAAGGATCTCATCTGAAGATCTGTACCACCACAGAGGTGTCCCACTGCTTTCTCTGGTTGATCTTGGCATGCCTGCCACTACCTTATGCCTCTGTGTGGCCAGTTTCATGCCCTGGCCCAGGAAAGGCCAAATTCAGCAAGATGTGGACAGCAACCAGAAAAAATTCTGAGTTTGCTGAGGTGCATCCATATAATCCTTCAGGCCAGATTTTAACTGGTTTCTTCTAAGAGGAAACTAAAGTCACTTACTTTTCTTGAACCCTCTCCATTTTGCAAAGGCAATGCTACAATTCTTTACAAAACAAAATCAAACTCTTAGCCAGAGTCATGTCTTCTATTTATACAGAAATTTCTTTGCTTTCCTCTTATGATATATTTATACTGCTGCTGGTCAGAGTCCCAAAGCCACAGTTAGAGTAGTCCCCAGAAATACCCACATGGAAGAAGATACTGTTCAATTTGCAGTTGTGTAATTACACCAGAAGAGTAATGGCAGTCAGAGCCCTCTTAAACTCATCCTTGAGCTATATTTCTCTCTTGGAAGTTATTTGAGAACAGCTAGTGTATATTTATTGATCAGCTGAAAAGCCATGAGCTTTGAAACAAGTTGCTTCTAATTAATTCACTTTTGGAACTCCTGTGAGGGAACAGAATGCCTTACCTGGATTTCTCATTATTATTCTGGACAAGTAATTGCTTTTACAGAAATTTAACAAATAAAATAACATTTGTGGTCTGCCCAGGATTTGCTTTTTTTTTTTTTTTAAATCAATTATAAACTGTGACTTGGCATCTCAGCTTTCTGGCAGTGCTCAGATGAGGAGAGTCCACGCTCTTGTCTCCGTGTTGTGGCACATGGGAGGATAATGGACAGACTGTCTTGTCCCTCCAGCCAGCAGTGGGAACTGATGGCTTCAGCAGATCTGTAGCTGCACTGCTCCATTGGGCTCATCTGGGGAATGTGCCTTTGGTGAATGCCCAGTGCAAGTGAGATTGATGGGGTTTTATAGCAGAAATTCTGTATTGTTCCTATTCAGTGAGAACCAACCTACCAGAGCTTCACACTGAGTTTATTTTTAATCATCCCAGTCGTTTCAATTACAGGACTAACACAGAATTGCTATTTAAAAACCAAATAAAAACCCCCACATCTAATATGTTGATAGCATTTTACAATGTTTGAGTCCATCCTGAAATCAGTCATTGCTGTAAGAGATTTTGCATTTTTTGCTATTGCTGCTACCAGCTCCCTGCTGTGAAATTTGCTGCTGGCAGAATTTTGCTTCCATATTGCTCAGCACAGGAGAAAAACATAAGAGAGACCTGCTTGAGTTTGTGAAAGGCTTCTCCTGTTTCTACAACCAGTATTTGCATGTGTGGTACTGATCTTTTAAAGTTTTTAAAGGAGTGTAAAGCACAGATGTTTTACCTTGGGTCTTCTTACACACCACAGAAATCTTATTGTTCATTACACAGGTGGGTATTGGAATTGATCCATGTCCAATGGTGCAAAATCCAAGAATATAAAAACTTTTATTTTCTAAACCTTAATGAGTGAGAAGGGGAGCGAGAATGATGGATTTTTTTATGCTTGGCTGTGAGATGGTAGGCAGGTGAGACAATCTACCTGGAGTGCTTTCTGGTCCATCCACAGACTGCTCATTCCCACCTGCACCCCTAGAGAGGCCCTTTGTGCTGATCTCTTCTTTCTGCACTCTTGGGATCATCACTTTGGCAGGTGGGGTGGCTTTGTCTCATCCAGGTGAGCAGTACCTCTGATCTTTGGTCTTCATCTGGTACACAAGGCCAAGCGGGAAACCCTTTTAGCCTTGCAGCACCTTGTTCTCTCCAGCCTCTGAGGTACAGGCAGCAAACACCTAAAATTGTGCCAAAGAGCCCAGCAGCTGCATCAGGAGTGACACGTTCCATCTGTGCCAACAGAGCAGCCACTGGGGCAGGGCTTGCTGCTGTGGCTGCTGGCTCCTGGAGGGTGTGCTCCACTTCAGCTCCACCAAAATTTAACTGTCATCCTGTTAAATATTTGATGGGTCATTAGCATGAAGACATGCTCATGGCAATTCATCTGCCAAGGCAATGGTTGGCTACTCAGGAGAAGCCCTGTGGCTCACTCCAATCAAGGACACTCAGCATGGTGAAGCTTCACCTCTTTCCCAGAATGAGAGAAGGAGGTGGACTCGTGTCCCAGAGCAGCAATCAGCTCCTGGCCTGGATGGAGAGCAGCTGCTAATTGCTTTCCTCAAAACCTTGTGCTGTTTGCTGACAAGCTCCTTGGCACACAGTCTCTGTGTTTGTTTAGGGGCAGACACAAGCAAATTAGCTTGGAAGTGCCAAGGCCTGATGCTATTTTCATAGCTCCCAGAGTGCCACTTATTCCCTGTGGGAGCATGTGCAAATTAATTCTGTATGCTGCTCACTTAAATGGTGCTAATTGCAGCAGTCCTCTTGACAATATACTTCTGCTGCCAGTCATACCAGGAGTTTCTAGCATTTGTGTGCGTGCATTGGAGAGGGAGAGGTTCTCTGAGCATCCTGCGGTGCAGGTATCCTTTGGAAAGATGAGTCCTCACCAAGATTCAGGAACTTCTCTAGAAGATTTTAAAGAGGATCTGAAGCTGACTTTATGGTTGAATTATGGGCTCAGCCTAGAGATGGGGCTGATGGGCTGTAAAGGATTCCCCGTGCTGGTGGAGGTGTGCAGTTGTCACTTCTTGTGTGCTGGTGGGGTGGGAGCACCTCCAGTAGCATTTTCTCTTTTGGAATCAAGATCCAGAGCATAGGAGAGAGAGAAAGGAAAAAAAAAAGGCTTGATAGTAACACAAGGAGGAGAGAGAGATGCTTGGATCCAGGGTGAGAAGATGGTATAAATGCACAGTGCAGCCTGCCACATTGTGGGGAAAACAGTATTTTTCACATCTCTCTGATATGAAGCTCCAGTGTAAGTGAGACAGGACAGGAAGAAAACTTTAGGAGAGGAATTTAACCTTTTTTTTTTAATTTACTTTTTCACCTTCAAAAGGACTTCAAATACTTTGCAAATGCCAGAACTCCTTGCATTGCTGTCCCTATTTAAACAGGATCCAGTATTGCTTTGCTGTGCATGCAGTCCCCTCCCCACTTTCCCATTTGCACTGAATGCATTTCAGGATTGGTGGCCTGTGACCATAAAATCAATTCAGCATCATTGCTTTTGATCTGTATCAGAGAACTCTTAGCAAAGGATGATATTTATGGGCTATATTTGAACTAGTAACAGTAAATGTGGCCAGAAGCATTCCAGGGCAGTGGAATGCAATCCTCTGCCCTGGGGTCTGGCACATTTCTCCCCAGGCAAGCTGACACTCCACTGGAACATTTCTGGGCTCCAGATGGGTATTTCCAACATGCCAGGGAGTGTTCCTGGTCAGCAGCCCTCTTGTTTTGGAGGCTAAGACCATTTGCTAGCAGAGATATGGGCTTGAACATGCCTTGGCCTCAGTGCCCAGGAATGCACCCAACCATGCTTGTTTTAATTGGATGGATGTAACTCTGGTGCCTTTGACAGATGTCTAATTTGGGAACTGTGTGTTCCTAGATTTCCCCTAGAAACAATGGGAAGAAAGTGGCTTTTTCAGGGCTACATCAGGGCACCTAAATTGGGTTTCTGCTCTGAATTGCTCTTTGAAAGAGCTCTGCTTCTCCATTCTATAGAAAGAGCTTATCAAAGAAGACTGTCCTCTTGCCTAGGACCTTAAATGAGTGTTGCATGGGAGCTCTCTGGGGCATAATACCCTGCAGTGATTTTTCTACCTCTGTATGGAACACACCATCTGCTGAGCAGTGCCAGCACTGAATGGATGGTCACACAGAAATTCACTTTTTCTGGCTACTGTGCTGGAAACGGGGAAGGAGCCCTGTGGACACAGTTCCCCAGAGTCCCACTGAAGTCACTTTTCTCAGCAGACAGGGGAGCCTGGGGAGCAGTTCAGCTGGGCATTGGTGCATTTTCAGAACAATGTTTTAGTGGAAAACTGTGACAGATTTATGTGGAGTAGGGTGGGCTGTGGCTGTGTTTTCTCCACCTGAAAGCTGTGCTGTGGGGAGGGTTTACTATTCCCTTTTCACTTCACCATCAGCATTCATGAGCTCTTCAAGAGAGCTGGAGAGGGATTTTTGGGTGGGGTTTGTAGTGATAGAAAAAAAGGTAATGGCTTTAAATTGGAAGAGGGCAGGTTTATATTAGATATCATGAAGAAATTCTTCACTGTGAGGGTGGGGAGGTACTGGAACATGTTAGGTAGAAAAGCTCTGGATGCTGGATCCCTGGAAATGTTCAAGGCCAGGTTGGATGGGGCCCTATGAAACTTGGTCTAGTGAAAGGTGTCCTTGCCCATGGCAGAGGGGTTGGAGACAGAGGATTTAAAGTCCCTTCCAGCCCAAAGCATTCCAGGATGCTCTATCACTGTAGTGACAGAGAGCCTTTGTGTGAGAGCAAATATGGAAACCTCATCCAGCATCAATGTAGGCACTGAAGGAAAAAAGACAGAATCAACCTTGGCTTCAGCAGCCCCAAACAAGTGATTTTCCTGGCACTGATGGACTTCAAACCCCATGGTGTGAAGATTCAGTGTGATTTCAGAAAGGAAAGAGAGTTGCACAAGGCATTAAACTGCAAGGTGTAATCATATAATTGCTGTGATGCTCTGTTGTACCTACACCTTGCTGCAAATTATAATGTTAGTACAGACACTATTGCAGTATCATTGCACTGTCAGGGCTGCCTGGCTCTGTAGCTGAAAAAAATGCCACGTTTTTCCTTATAAATTTGTTTCTATGGTGGGTAGCACTTTATGGATTGCATTATTTGCAGGGAAAGAATATCTGACAACAAACATTTGCCAAAAAATATTCAGTAATATGGGCAGAGAGTGGAGGCATTCTTTCAAAAGACGCATTTTTAAAAGAGTGAGGGGAAAAAAACTCTTAAATTTGGAAGCTATAAAATGGTCTATGTGTGATGTTCTGTAAAAGAAAAGAAAAGAACAAATAGAGGTAGTACTATATATAGGAGTCATCAACTGACTGCAGGGAATTAAATGTGCTGGAGGAGCTGCTGCACAGAGAACTGCCTGAGTAATTAAAGAACAGAGCTAATGGGCTCTGGGAAAGCTCCTCTGAGAAGCTACTTTCATGAAATATTCTTGACTTTAGGAAAAAATTTTCTCACCAGGCCCCTTTCCCTTCAAGTGCAATCTTCAATGGGAAAATTATTTCAACGTAGAAAAAAACTGCAATACTATCTACATAAGAATATGAAACCCACCCACTCAACCCAAATTCCTCTTTCTTACCAGGCTGTCTGCCTGTAAAGTTTTTCTGCCTGTAAAGTTTTTCTGCCTGTAAAGTTTTGGGAGACAACTTTTAGGGAAGCCTGCATTTGCCCTGCATTGCCTTATTCATGGGCAGGATTACAAGGGGCTAAACTTCAGCATCAGGGGATGAGACAATTCAAATATTTGGATTGGGAGTATCACACCTTTTGAGAGAAACTAGAGAATTTCTCTTGTGGGAATGGAATAATGATGGAGATTCAGTGTCTGAATCTCTGCCGATGCACTGAGTGCTGCCGAGATTCTGGAATCCTGAAATTCTCAGTCTGGAAAGGAAAAAAAAAAAAAAAGATAATAAATAATGTTTGCTTTAACCTTCTTGTGTTTCCATTCTCACCTCTCTACTTTATTCTTGTGGAACTTGACAGCTACACATGTTCAGCATTCATTATACACCAGTCCCCAGAGGAGCCCTTGGCAGCTGAGGGCTTGCTTATCCTTGAAAGAATTAAAATGAAAAGTAAGAAACTGTTTCAGCAGAGTCCTATGGACACAAGGATGGAAAGCTGGCAATGGGGATTTGTGTTCCTTCCTTCCTTCCTTCCTTCCTTCCTTCCTTCCTTCCTTCCTTCCTTCCTTCCTTCCTTCCTTCCTTCCTTCCTTCCTTCCTTCCTTCCTTCCTTCCTTCCTTCCGCCACTTCCGCCACTTCCGCCACTTCCGCCACTTCCTTCCGCCACTTCCTTCCGCCACTTCCGCCACTTCCTTCCTTGTGCCACTTCCTTCCTTCCCTTTTCTTTTCCCCTTTGTTTTCTATCCAATTTCCTTGAATTTCTTTTGAAATGGCTTGGAGGCAAAGAAACTCAAACAATCAGATCACTTTTCCAAACTTGCAGCCTGACTGTTACATTTTAATTGCACTAGGTTATTTAATGTTATTTTAGTGCTAGTGAATGTTCCTGAGCCAACACATTCTTCTGACATGTCTCTTTGCAGAACATGTGCTCTGTAGGACATATTGTCTCTTGCTTTTAAAATATTTGAGAGCTTTGGGATTTTTTTTTCATAGGGAAGGTTCTAAGGCTTAAGTCCCTCCTCATCAAACACATCTCATATTTGTTTACAGAAAAGGGGGGATCTGCAGTTAAATTACTCAGAAATGCTTCCTTCAACAAGAAGCCCTTACAAACCAAGGACACAGGGGGTTCCTGGGCTGCCAGTGCCCATGGGCAGCTCCTGCCCAGCCTCTCACCCACCTGCACCCCCAGGTCCCCCTGGGCAGGGCTGCTCTCAGTCCCTCCCCTCCCCAGCCTGGATGGATACCAGGGATTGCCCCAGCCCAAGTGCAGCACTGTGGCATTCACATTCTCTGAAAAAATCCCTTTGCCCAGGATTTGTCTCCTGGGAAGCTGAGAAGCCTCAGAGAAAAAGGAAAACAATTCTTATCTCATTTGCTTCTCCTCTGTTTTGCTTATGTGGAATGTGTTTGGAGATTGTTTACCCACAGGTGATTGTTTCATTGGATGCTGGTGTGAGGAGTTTTCACTCTTTGGCCAATCAGGGCCAGGCTGTGTTGGGACTCTGGAGAGAGTCACAAGTTTTCATTATTAGCTTTTTAGCATTGAGGAAGTATCCTTTCTGTATTGTTTAGTATAGTTTTGTTTAGCATTCTTTAATATAATATAGTATCATAAAGTAATAAATTAGCCTTCTGAGAACATGGAGTCAGATTGATCATTCCTGCCTGCCACAAGGGTCCCTGCAAATACAACACAGCACCAGCACCTGGTCTTGTTAAACCTGATGAGATTTCCATGAGCCACTTCTGGAGCTTGTCCAGGTCCCTCTGGATGGTCCCATCCTTCAGGTGTGTCCACAGCACCACTCAGTTTGGTGTCATCTGCAAATTTACATACACTGAACTTCCTAGTCGCTCCAATTATGGGCCTTTGAAATGTTGATAATGTAAGGCTATTAGAAATTGAAAAATGGTCCATATGTATAGAGCAATTTTCCTGATCTCACTCACAAAAAAGGAATGTTTGATATTGAAGCCAGTGAATAAAGTATTACAGGGAAGGAATAATTATGTATCCCTATTCAAGAATTATAATTTTATGAGAAAGAGGTCATTACTAACAAAACTAATTTTCTTCTGCAGAGTTACAGTTTGGTTGATATGGTAACTACCTTGATAAAATACATTTGTTCTTTAATAAAGTACATTTTTTCTTAGGCATGGTTACTATGTATTGAATTGCATTTGCATTAAAAAGTAGCACTCTACAATGGATTAAAAGCTGACTGATCTCATGTAGCAGGTGTCAGTGGAAAGTCATCATTCCTGGTGCAACTGTAAATGAATATTTAGCACTTCTGGTCCTATTAAAAATTTCCATGAACCCCCTGCATATAAATGCAAAATCGTTGCTGATAAAAATTTTGGATAAAGCAAATGATTTACAGAATATTATATAAGGCAGCAGACAAGAAAGAAGTTTTAAACAATACATATTTAAAGGCAACTGCAAGCAGAGGATGCAACAAGGAGCAGAGACTGTAAGCTCAGATCAGTCAGCTATACTTTCTCTTCTGTCAATCTGTAAAGATTTACAAATTAGCAGAGCCTTAGCTGCAGTGCAGATTTTTTACTGTCTCTGCCGTTTTCAGTGGGTGCTCATTACTGCAAATCCTCTGGGCATCACAAGTGTTTGCTCAGAGTTTTGCCTGGCAGTAGCAGAAAAAATGGGCATAAATGCTCTCTGACACTAAAATGTTCACCTGTGTCTGGGGTTTCATTGAAAGGCTCCAACAGAAGGAGGGCAGCTTTGTCTTGCCTTCCCAACAATGCAGCCCTGGGTGTGGCAAGGAGACCTGGTGGCTCCTTGGGACTGATGGATGTGCTGTCAGTCCAGCACTCTGCTCCTTTGGACATACAGAGCTGTGTTGATAACTGGGATGGGAAAGTACCAACCTAGTTTGAGCCTCTGTGAATTATTCTGTGGCTGGAAAGTGAGCATTGCAATAAACCTCTTTCCCTTGCCAGTTGTTTGTGCTCATTCCTTAGATACAGGCACGAGGGGAGGAGTCAAAAGGAGCACAGGACGTTTGTAAAATACAGGCAAAAGTGAGGCTACAGTTCTTTAAGAGGTAATAAAAGATTGTCCCTATCACTATCTGCCCATGTGAAAGGTCCCTTCCACACTTTTTGAAAGCCCCTTTTAATTAGTGGAAGGTCCTATCCTTCCTAAAATCTTCCTGGAACTTTCCCTTCTCCAGGCTGAAAAACCTAAGCTCTCTCCACCTGTTTTCACAGGAGAGGTGCTCCAGGCCTCACATCATCTCTATGAGCCTCTAATAAGTCCAGTGTTATACATAAAATGACATAAATTAATTATTGTTATTGTTGTTGTTACTATTGTTGCTGTTTTGTTCTTGTTATAATTATAACATTGAACATGTACAGACCTGATATCTCCACCAGTTCTTCTCATTAAAATGATCCCTTGAGCTACCTGCCCCCATTGTTTACAGGTGTGCAATAACCTATTGATCTGGGAAAAGAAAGCATAAATAAAAGTTATTTCAAAGATTTGGCAGAAAAGGGGTGGATACATAGACAGTTCTCTGTGTAGAAGCATTTATCTGCAATTGTGTTGACACTATTTGGGAGCATGAGAAATGGCTGACAAAGGCTGGGTATTTTCCTGACTTTTTAAAACCTGTGTGTAGGGGTGAATACTCTGCAAAGTTTTAGTCATTTAACTCCAATTTCTGCTTGAAAAAAATAAGGGAGGTTTTCCAGAGTAGGAGCTGTTCTTTCTGAAAAGTTTGGGCAGCACCCCAATGTCAGCTGGCCTTTCAGAACTTCCCTTCCAGCCAAGCTGGGAGTGGAAGCACATTCTGTATTTTCTTAAGATTTTTAGTGATTTTCATACAGATTTACAGACAGAAAGACACAAACCCAGAGTGTTGTCCCAGCTGATGGAAAGGTTCAGTTCATCTATTCTGTCTTCCTATCTGATCAGGCAGAAAAAAGTGGCTGAAAACCAGACATAGTGTGCTGGGTTTCTTGTCCATCATGAAATTAGGCTACAAGGGTATTTAGGATGTGCAGATGAGATGGGATTATTGCTGAGGTGCCACGTGCAAGTTCTGAAAAAAATCCAGAAGATCAGATCAGCCTTTGTTAGTTCTGCAGCTTCCACAATGATGTGTTTCCTTGGGATAATTTTGTCCTGGTTCTTTTGCTTTTCAGATGTCCTGTGTCCAAATGTCCACGTGGAAGGAGACCGATTCAAACACACCAATGGGGGCACTGATGAGATCCCAGGTAAACAGAAACACGTTCTGCTGTCCCTCTGGGAACTGAAATAGCATAACTGTACATTTCTTGTGTGATGCTCTGATTCATTACACCTTTCCTAGATGAAATTTTCTCATTCCAACACGTGTTCAGTGGTGAAAAGTATATTAGAAACTGTGAGGCTCCAAATGAGTTATCTGTTGACAGCCAACACCAAATTTATCACAAACTTTCTTTTGATATGGCATCAAATTAAAAAGCCAGTGGAGCTCAGTGGAGTGCAATAAGTCTGGGAGATCACTTTTTTCTCACCACTGCACATTTAGTGAGTTTTAATGTCCATTTATTTGATCTGTGATTGTTGTGGAAATTCAAGCACAGTGGTAGTTACCAGTGGAGAAAGGTTTATGTGTGCATTTATATAAATAAAAGATTTTCTGAAGCACTGGTGAGAGATCAAGGGGAAGTGGAGTCTGGTGATAGCTCTGCTTTTCTGTGAGCTCTGATATATATTTTCAGCCAGCTGAAGGACTTAATGTTAGATATTTGTATGGGCTGTGCCTCTTTTCTAGCCTCCCAAGACTGCTTGAGCTGCTGGCAGAGAAAAGATGCCCATCAAGGTTGCATTGGGAATAATTGTGACTGACCTAAGGACATAAGTCACTGCAGTGGGAGGCTGAAGGTTCTTCTGCAGCTTGATTATGGGTAGAAATGCTCAGTGTTTGAAAGCTTTGCTACTCATTCAGAATTTTTTCATTGGGGGATTTTCACTGCCTGCACAAAATACCAGCTCCAACTGTGCTGTCTGTGGGCAGTTTATTTTGGCTGCATTCTGATTACATCTGAGCCGGTGATAATGTTGGGTGGTAACATCTTTTGTGACCATTAGACCCAAGCAGATTATCCCCAAACACCTATATTGAAATGCTGTCTGTTGCTGGGTCTTGCATTAACCTGAAAGTCCTTTTGTCTCTGGGCTGGCGAACGTTGGAGCAACTCAGTCTGAATGAACCCATCTGCAGTGGAAGCTGCTGCTCAGAATGAGTAGGAGGATTGTGCCCCTTCTCAGATGATCACCTTCTATGTGATTCTTTCCAGAAGAATGGAGCTACAAGTGGATTCCTATTTCCAGTTCATATTCATCTGAATTTTGATTCAAGTGCTACCTAGTGGACTCTATGCTTTACTTGACTTCTAAAGCATATCTTTTCTTGAGCAATGTACAGGACAGGAATCCCAGTTCAGATCTGGCACCAAAGTTTTGGGTAGAGTGAGGTGTACATGCATATATGCAGTAATCTTTACATATGTGTGTGTATATATATATATATATATATATATATATATGTATATATATATATGTATATATAGACTCTTAGGCTCTTCTGTAATATTTTGGAGGTATTTTTTCCTATAATCTTCAAGTTCATCTTCCCTCCTAGGAAAGAAGTCAATATTCAGAATGTTGAGATGTTCTTTTATGTTCAGAACATAAAAGATCACTTTGCTGTCTTAGATCTCTATGTTACTTCAGGTTGGAAGGATCCTATGGAAATCATCTAGTTCAAATTTCCACTCAAAATAGGATCTCTTTAAAATTTGGCCCATTTTAAAATCATATCAGAGGTCTCAGGACCTTGTATAATTGAGTTTTCAGTTTCCATAAAGATGCACACTTCACAGATCCTCTGGGCACTCTTCCAGTTTGGTCAGTATCACAGTGATTGTTTTTTCCCCACCATATCAGGGAATTCCATAAGCAGAAATTAATTTTTTGCAACATCTGGTCAGGCTGATCATTCAGAGCTGTCATTTATTTTACCTAAGGGATATCTGTTTACTGTAAATGTTTACCATTGCATTCAGTGTCTTAACAACAGATTAGTTACAGCATTTAATTAAAAGTGATGACAACTTCAGTCCCTCACCACCAGTACAGAGGACTGTAGAAGGCTCCTGACTGCTCCAACATGGTGGGAAAATTATCTATTTCTCATCTTGTTACTGATGATCAGGAAAATGTGTGCCTCTTCCTTGGAAAAAAATGGAACAGATAGTCTGGGTCTGCTAAGGATTGTTTGCTGCTGGAGATGGATCATATAAATCAAAGTGCTGTTCCACTCCTTATGTGCTCCTTACTTACTCCATAGCATTTTTCTGAAGACTCTGGGCTCCTGGGTCTGATTCCAACAGAAAGACATTACCTTCTTCCAGCTAAACTGGAAAATTTGAGTTGGCCCACTGTGCTGTGCTCCCCATTCCAAAAGGATGTGTTGTTCTGAAAGGCTTTTTTGTTCTACCCCAAAGGGGACTGTCCCTCAGCTTTGAGGCACAGCCTGAGTTCTGCTCCCTCACACTTGGGAGGGAGGCTCAGCTCTGGGATGCCTGTGGGTGACAGCACTCAGGGGGAGGCTGTTCCTCTGCTGCTGGAATTCAGGACATCCCTCTGGCTGTCCTGGACTGCCAGGACCCCTGCCAGGGTGCTCAGAGACCCTGGCACAGAGCCCAAGACACCTGTGACTTTGATTATGACCCATGGAAAAAGTTACCAACCCTATATGAGGATCTGCAAGCCACGAAAGTCTAAGTAGAATAATAATCAGTTTGTCATGGGGTGGAAAAATAAATTTTTTGGGGTTTTTAGAATGAGGGTTCAAGGGGCAAGATGGAGGAATCTGGGCATGTCCAGCCTTTCTCCTTCTTCTTCCTGGCCTCCATCTTCTGCTGTGATGTTGGCTCTTTTAGATTGGTTTAGGGTAGAAGCTCACTGTCTACCATAGGTGATAGGTATTGGGAAGTTATGGTAAATAATGTACGAGTAGTTTTTGGTATAAAAGGTAACACCACCCCAAAGGCGGCCAGAGTGCCTCTGTCTGACCTGCTGAGCAGACCTCGGCAGGCCAGAGAAAGAATTTTATAGATAAGGAACAATAAACAACCTTGAGAACGAGAACTGAAGAGCTCTGACTCCTTCTTCGACCACTGGGCTGGGAAAAGAGACTTTCTAACATAACTTGGGGTCACTCTGAGCAGTGAGAGTCCCGAGACTCTGCCACCCAGCTTCTCATGTGTACAAGGATTTCAAGTTAACACCTGTGCCTTGAGCTCTTCTAGGAACCAGAACTGATCCTTGCCCAACAGGCTCCTAACACTGAATTTCAGAGTTATATCTTGCACAAATTTGTTTATAGATGGACACAAAGTTCAGTCTCATGGAGTAAAAGTTGCAGTAAATCTCATTTTGGGGATAGGGAAAACATATTTAAAATCTTCTTAGATTCTTTTCCTCTCTCAGAGAGGGACAAGACCTCAGAACTGAGTGACAAAATCTTTCTGATAATTTTTAAATTTTTTTTTCCTCATATTTTTATTGGGTGAACTGCAGCAGCAGAAGGCACAGACAATTGTTTCACACAAGGCATCACCAATTCCAGCCCATTCTTGCCTACCCTACACCTGCATACAAGTTATATCATGACCTGCTACATTTAGTTCTGTGTTTGCGTTTAAGTGGATGAATTGAGTCACTCTGTATCAGCAGAAGTAAAAATAGAAGCTAAAACATAAAATGAGCTGTAAAAGGAAGAACTCTGTGAGATAAAGGGAAACAATGGTGTGGCTGAGGTGGAAGATTCATAGCATTTTGTTAAGTCAGAGGCTGAGAATAGGAGTGAGGTAGTGAAAGTGGCTCCATGCAGAATCAAATAACTGCATCAAAAAACCCCATTGTGATCTGGAGGAGAGCCAAAGCTCTAGACTAGTATTTTCATATAAAAGACAGATGATTTCTTTTCTTTAGGCAAACTGGACTAAGTAAATCTCATCTATCTGCTTTTGTTGAGTACTGCATTGAAAGGCACTGCTAAAGTGGAAAAGGGTAGAGATAAATAAATGTAAAATGAGCCAAAAACTGCCTGGCAGGGAGACAATCATGAAGTTTCTAGGAAAGTGAATAATGAGTCAGTGTGTGCAGTGATGAAGTCCTTCAGGGTCCAGTTTTAGGTCTAATCTCCCCTAGGAGCTTCCACTCTATGGATCAGGATCAATGGCTCCAAAACCCAGGGATTTTTTTCCAACTTAAAAAGGTCAATTTAAAAGGCCTGTTTTGGTAGGTATGGATCAATATCAGGACTATAAACTCCTCCTGTGTGAACTGATGGGGTCTTAGCAGCTGTTTGTACATCACAGTCCTGTAGAGCTGGGGAAAATGCAAAGGTTGTTACTGGACAAGGTAGAGAAGGGAAGAATTCCTGAGACTGGACAGGGCTTTTGGTTACTGCTCATCTAGAAAAGTTTGCTCAGACCTCCTCCCTTAGTTCAGGAAAGATGGATTCAGCCTTGAGGAGCTCTTAGTGTGTTCAGGAGCCAGAGAGAGGCAATTAAAATCCTGGGTTTGGTTAATCTTGCAGTGTGCAGGAGGAAAGGGGAGATAATGTTGCTCTCTGTTAATAAATCAGGAGAACAGCAGGAGGGAGAGGAGGGAGCCACTCAGGCTGAAGGACAAAGGCAGCAATAGGAAATGACTATCAGCTGTTTAAGACATACATCCAAGACATCAGAAGAAGGCTGAAGCTGTCAGAGATATGAAGCACTGGGACAAGAGGTGAAGTAGCACTGATGGAGACAAGCAATCAGTGATGGATAGTCCTGAGTCCTTCAGAGCAGAGGTTTGTACTCTCTGACCCTCTGGTCTCAAAGCATTTAAATAAGAAATCTCCAGCTGTAGCATTCAGGAAGGGCTGCTACAGTGAAATGGGGTTGCATGAGCAAGAATATATAGGCAGCTTTACTCTGCTACTGAGAGAATTTTGTCAGTGAAGTGAAGCAGCATCTGTTTAACAGTACATAACATGTGAATTCAGAATATAACACTGAATATGTTGCTGAATGCATTAGAAATCAGCAGGGAATTTTGAAAGAAAGGAAGGAATTTACTTAGAATATCATTTTATCATCCAGGAAGTCTGATATTTTAAACTAATGCTTAATAATCGTTTAAACAAAGTCCTTACAACATTCTTGTGGGCACTATATTTTGAATAGGTTTTTTAAAGAGAAATAAAGACAAAAGAGGGTTTAACTCATCTGCCCTAAAATACTCAGTAACACCCCCCTCCCCACCTTTATTGTATTCAATACCTCTTATTATGCTGAATAATAAGCATTTTCATTCCATCAGCATTAAAGAAAGGATTTTGACCAAGCAGGAAAACACAATGATAATATTTTGCATCCTGAAGATGTGACCTTTGTGTATTTTTAGGAGCCATAATATTGCATCAAAGCTACACATGAATGTTATTTAAAATGAATTATACTTCTTGAAGTTTTAAGACTTCACAGTTGAATTATTTGTATTTTAGACTAGACCTGCTGGATATAGGATTTGGTTGCAGAAATCTGGATGATCCCTAGAATTAAGAGTGAGCTGAGCTCTAGTCCTGAACATTACCAGAGGAGATAATACTCATCAACAAACACTGGCTGTTGCTTTCAGGGGACTCTGCCATGGAAGTAAAGAAAGGCCTGAAGTGATTTTCTCAGAGTGCTAAGAAAAATAAACCCTCGGGGAGGACAATTCCAACCACCACATGGCATCAAACATCCCACACTGGACGGTGTTAATGGGGCAAGGGAGGAACATGAAAGCCCTGAGTTTAGCTCCTAGGTAGCCACAGGGGCTGTGTGTGTGAACAGCAGCAGAAACTGCATTATGTGTTGTACCACAGACTGACCTCAGCCTCCAACTCTTCCCTGTCTCCAAAACCTACATGTGAAAATGACCAAAATTCCAAAACATTTATGACCTGTGTGTTTTTCTGTGACTCTCTAAAGGGTGTTTGGGCATTTTACAAGGAAGGCACTGGTTGTAAAACTGATCCCCTACAATTACAGACTGCAGTGGCTGTGCTTAGCTGTCAGTGTGTCTCCAGCTCCTGTGGTTTGCAGCACAGGGCTCACATTCCAGAGATGCCAGTGACTCTCTAGCTAATTACAATATCCCTGGGACTATTTATATTTGCCCACTAAAGCACGTGGTAGTATGAGAAAACTGGAGTGTCCAGGCTGCTGGACCTGCAGGACGAGCGCATTTGACCGATGTCCTCCTGGGGAAAAAAGTGTATTTGTGGTGCCTGTGTGACAGGCATTGCGCCCTCCCTTTGCACTTGGCAGTCTCCTTGGGAAGCCCCCAAGGTGCCAGTGAATAGTCCATGAATAGCTGCAGAGATTTGTGAGGGATCACCGCCTTGGGACAGAGGATGCAGAGACACAGCGGTCACCAGCAGAGACTGCCCATGCGCAGTGCTGGTGGAGCAGGCTGCTGGTGCAGGCCCCACCACTCTCCTCTCCATCCCTGGGGTTATGCACACACAGGCAGGACTGGAAGCAGCTGTGACATTTGTGAGAGATGAGGCAGAAGGATGAAACTTTAGTCACTCTGCTCTCGTGTTTTACTGTGACCCATCACTAGGCAGTGCTAATAGGACAGGGCTCAGGGCTTCTTATTTTTTCCTCTCCCCACATTTTCTCTAGAAGTCCCCCAGAAAATGTGAAACTGGACTGAGCTGAATTTGAAACTGAGTTCCTGACATGCAGACATCTGGCAATAGTGAGTGTAAGTCCTGAGAAGGAAACAGGGAAAGGAACAGCTGACCTGTAATCACAGGAGTTACGTGAGTCTCCTGTGAGCTGGAGAAAATGGCTGGACTTATGCTGTGAGGTGGATTTTGTCCTCTGGGCTGGTAGATGAGGAGTTCAGGTGACCTTACTGAGATCCTGTTGGCTCATTTTTTAGGAGTCTCTGTACAAGTCTTATGAAGAGCAGCTGAGGGAACTGGGGGTGTTTGGCCTGGAGAGATGGAGGCTCAGGAGGGACCTTATTGCTCTCTGCAGCTCCCTGAGAGGAGGGTGTAGTGAGCTGGGGGGCTCAATCTCTCACTCCAGGTAATAAGAGACCAGAGGAAATGGCCTCAAGTTGTGCCAGGGGAAGTTTTGTTTGGATAGTAGGGAAAATATCTTCACTGATAGGATGATCAAGCATTGGATCAGGCTGACCAGGGAACTGGTGGAGTCATCATCCCTGGAAGGATTCTAAAGACATTTAGATGTTGGGGCACTTGGGGACATGGCTTGGTGATGAACCTGGCAGTGTTAGGTCAATGGTTGGGCTTGATCTTAGGGATCTTTTCAACTTTAATAATGCTGTGATTCTACCATTCTACTGTGAAATAGTTAATCTTAACACTATAGCCTAGATCACTGCACTTAAAAGGTCTCTGAAGTTTTTCAGAGGTTGACAAATGGTTCACTTGTGTTCAAAGGCATTTTAATATCCAGTAAGTCTAAAAAACAGGTCAAGCAGGCCAATAATTACCATTAAATCATTTGTGGTTTCTAAGCATGGCCACTGCAGGCCTGTGGGCTGGCTGTAAACTGTGCATGCCCAG
Source organism: Molothrus aeneus (assembly GCF_037042795.1). NCBI lineage: Eukaryota > Metazoa > Chordata > Aves > Passeriformes > Icteridae > Molothrus > Molothrus aeneus. The sequence goes on along the minus strand of NC_089646.1, from coordinate 148,437,918 downwards.
TGTCCAGACGCACCAGTTATCCAACATGGGAACCTTGGTTTTTCTGGGATTTGTGGTCAGCCAAAGAATTTCCCTTCTACAGGAAACTGAAGAATTGGTGAGTGAAAATGCACAGTCACCCCAACAGGGAGTAGGGAGTCACCAAATTGTGCATTGGATTAGGAGCCTGGAAATACTGGAGCATCCTCTAAAGTATGCACAACTAGGGTGACACCAACAGAGCTGGGGTGATTTCTTTGAATTAGAAAAAAAGCGTGTTTTAAATTGATCTTTTTTTTTTTAATATGGTCAGAGATGTAGCTGTTACACAAGGCCATGGGTCTCAATGGATTCCTGACACAGTGAATGACCTGACAGTATCAGGTCTGTCCTGGAGCAGGTAGCCTGGCTGAGCTTCTCAAAAATGTCAGAAAACATGGAGATGGAAAGCTGAATTTACTTTAAAATGTGCTTCTGCGGGAAGTAAACTGGCAACAGCAGAGCAGTCCCTGTGAAAGCCTTCCTCTAGTCTGAGTCCCAGCAGTAACAAATTCTGACATCTGCATTCACAAAGAAGGTTTAGCAAGAGTTAATAATGCACATGAAAGTGATTCTTTGATTGGTAGGATTTGCTTTCTCCTAGAAGTTAAACAATCTAGGTAGTTTTCTTATTCCAGTGCATTTGAGATTGATGAAAAGGAAATAAATTCAATTTTGACTGTTCGTAGCCCAAGAAGCAACTAATCCTTTGGCTATAAAAAGACTAATAGCTTGTCTAACTGTGATATACTTTTAGATATTTTTCAGTCCAAATATTTTATATTAGTTCTCCTTCAGAAACCATCCCATGGATTTTTGATCAGTGCAAGCTTTCTGTTTATTGTGGACACATGAGGGGAAGAAGGAATATCTAGAAGGAATATATTTATTATATAGAAGATATATATTATTCTATATATTATATTATATAATATTTATATATTTATTATATAGAAGATAATATATTATTATATAGAAGAAAAAGAAGGAATATATAGAATCTGAACAAAATACTTCTAATTCTTGGTGTTAAATTAGTCTGTCTGATGAGAATTCTCTCTGATGACAGCAGTGGACAGGTTTTGAGGTAGGTCTAATCTGTTTTGTACTGGTCACCAGGCATTAGCAACCATGACAGTCTCCTAAAGAGTGGTCCCTACCTGCTTTTGTGTTACTCCTTGTTCATCACACCTAAAATGAATAGAAATATTTTTTTTTTCATGAACAGCTTATTGGTTGAGTTTTCCTACAGCCCAGGCAGCATTACAGGGAGAATCCAGCAGGTCTTAGTAAGATGCTTTTCCTTAAATGTATTTTCTTACCTTAAAAGTAATACTAAAATTAAAAAGTAATTGCTTGTACTGAGGTCCTGCCTTCCCCACTGCTATCCCAAGGGATGACTTTCCAGATGTGCAATTTTATGGTTTTCTGGAGGAACACAGAGCACCTTGACACCTGAGGAACTCAAAAGAGGCTTTCAAAATTGAGGAACTAATTAAAACCAGAACCTAATACAAATAGTCTCAGGTAATTCAGCTGGTACAAGCCTATCTGGCACACAAAGGACATCAAAGGAGTAATGAACTCCTGTTTAATCTTGTAAATCACTGGAGCAGGAAGGAGCTGAAAGAGGGCCTGTGGCACCAAGCCGAGTGTCCATTATTGAGAAAATGGAGATGACTTCAACACAAGAAAAGCCTTCAGTAATGAGCCAAAGAGTTCAGTGTCAAAACCAGCTTTCAGTGTTGTTCAATATGCCACTTGCAACTGTTTGAAAACTGAAGAGGCAGAAGGGTAAGAGAGAAGCAGGGGACAGATGCAGATAAACAGAACAGTGCACCACATAAAGTGTTGTGCTATTAACATGGGATCAGGTGTTGAAAGGTGCTGCCTCAGAGGCAGCTGCTGTATACATTATACATGAATTTATTTCCTGTTTTTACAGCAGGCTGGGGGTTAGATTACAACAGCCTTTACACAAGGTGGGGTGGCTAGGACTGTGTATCTACTTACTTGCTTCTTTTTTTTTAATTCGCTCTCCTATCTTTGGCATAATTTTCTTACTGGTTTATATTTGTTTTATCTTTCCTGAAGTGTTATCTTTTCTTCCTTGTGTAAAGATACCAAGTGTTGTATTTTTCCCCTCTGTTTTGGCTGAAACTTTAGACTGATGTTTTTGAAAGAGTGACCCCATATTTCAGTTCAGTGACTGCCTGTTCACCTGCCTCACTGCCTCTGGAAGATTGTTCCTTTTTGAAGTATAACTCCATTGTACACCTCAAATAAGATTTCTGCTCCTCATAACCCCAAATGTGATTGCTGCTCGAGCTGAGATCAAACTCCTTTTTGTGGTCTGCATGGGACTCTTGTGGCTTGTTCCTTTCCTGGGGCCAAGGAAAAGTAGAAATTGTGTCTTCCAGTGCTGGGAAGGACAGTAAGCAAACCAGGATCAGTAATCCAACAGCCTGGGTGGTGGCATCATGTACCAGGGGTAAATCTGATATATAAATTTTATAAAACTGAGACCATCTGAAATGTGTTTTAAGCCTTATTGAGTATGACCTAGAAGGTACTAGGCTTGCTGGAAGATATCTCTTTCATGCTGGGGTAAGACCTGTTCCATCTGCTTCAGCAAAACCTCATCATTAGCTTAAGCTCTTAGCTGCTCTCCCTGCTGGAATATGGGGATCTGGTGAGAAGAAAGTTGGGTCAGCATGAAGTGCTGCTTGAATCCCAGCTGGAACATAAGTGGAGAAAAAGGTTAATAGCAAGAACCTCTTTAAAGCACTCTTGAGACCCTTAATCTATAGACTCTGGAAAGTTTATAGTTCCAAAATTCCCTTGCAAGCTTCTTGTAAAATTTAGCTAACTAATTTTTTTAATGACCTGTTCAACTCATTTCGTCATCAATGCAGTGCTTCATGCAGGGCTTGTGGGCAGCCAATAAATCTCTGATTTGGTCCTCCAGAGGTTCAGTCCTTAATGTTTTGGGGGTAAGTCAGGGAACCCCTGCTGACTGATGATGATGAATCAAACTTCTGGGAGAGCTGAATGTGGTCTGAATCACCAGTGCTTAAATTAACTGCTTCTTTTTCCATCTTTTCTGGAGAGGTGTAATACAGTGAAATAAACAGGGCAAGAAGACAGAACTCTTATCCTTTGTAAGCCTTTGGAAATAATTTCTTCTGACAGCCAGAGACAGTTGGAAAAAAAAATTTTACAAACATTTGCAATGGCACAGGTCTGAGCAGTGTGAGCTGCAAGACTCATGCACCTGCTCTGGTGCAATGCCTTTGATACTGTGCTGCATGACAGGCTTGTCTCTAAATTGGAGAGACATGGATTGGGCAGGTGGAATTGGATGGGCTGGCATTCAAAGTGGCATGGTCAATGGCTTGATGTCCAAGTGGAAACCAGTGGTGAGTGGTGTTCCTTGGAGTTGGTGTTGGGGCTGACACCATTTGCCATTTTTTTAGGGACATGGACAATGGGATTGAGTCACCCTCAGCTTTGTTTGCTGAGCACACCAAGCTGTGAGTGCAGCCACACACTGGAAGGAAGGGATGGCATCCAGAGGGACCAGGAGATGCTGGAGAGGTGGGGCTGAACCTCATGAAGTTCAGCAAAGCCAAATACAAGTGAATCAGAGCAATCTCAAGACCAAATCCAGGCAGAGAATGTATTGATTGCAGCCCTTGAGGAGAAGTACTTGGGGGTGCTGGTGGATGAGAAGCTCGACATGTTTCAGCCATGAGCACTTGCAGCCCAAAAAGCCTGAAGTGTCCTGGGCTGCATCCAAAGCCCTGTGGGCAGCAGGGTGAGGGAGGGGGTTCTGCTCCTTGATTCTGTCCTCGTGAGACCCCATCTGGAGTGCTGCATCCAGCTCTGGGGTACCCAACATAAGAAGGACATGCAACTGTTGGAGAGAGTCCAGAGGAGGCCACAAAGATGCTCAGAGGGCTGGAAGAACTCTTCTGTGAAGACACGCTGAGAGATCTGGGGATGCTCAGCCAGGAGAAGGGCCAGGGAGACATTCTTGCAACCTTTAAAACTTAAAGGGGGCTGAGAGGAAAGCTGGGGAGAGACATTTTAAAAATGCATGTGGTGATCAGATAGGGGTAAATGGCTTCAAACAGGAAGAAAGTAGGCTTAGATTAGATGTGGTCAAAGATCCTTTGAGATGGACACTTCAGTGAGATCTTAAAATGTGGTACTCAGTCAGCTCTTGACAGGGTTTCTTTTCCTGTGGAGGAAGAAATGTCAGGAACAGCAAAAATGCTGTAGCAGATAATGGCTACTATAACAATAACAGCAACACATTCTGAATAAAGTAAATAATCTCTCCTTTGGGATTTGGACTCTTCTACTCCAGCTCTGAACTGAACCACATCTTGGCTGTCCAGAAATAGCTGCTTTCAGCATAGAGCACTGTGGAAGACAAGGATGCCAAATGTTTAGATACAAGAGAAAAAAAAACCTCCTCTACACTCTGCCTTGACATAACTGATTGCTAGACCCATCTCATTAAACCTTATTTTATGGCATGAAAGCATATTTTCCCTCCTTTTTTACAGTATATATTAGCACAGAAATTAATTAAGATAACAGAAACGAGGGCTCCTTACAGTGGCAATAACCTTGCAGACCACACTGGACGAGTTGAACACTGAGAGCATACAGGCTCTCCCCCGAGGGCACAGGAAATCTGTGAAAATTAACTTTCAAGAGTGAAAAGATGTCTGACAAGTTCATGTATGTGCTGAAAGCCTCCCAGGTGTTACTGTTTTTCATAGGAATTCACACACTGAATAAAGCTCAGTGCCATTGACCATCCTCCAGTAAAAGCAGCATGAGCTACTTTATCACAGGCTGTGCAGATTGCTGTTCTCTGAAGTGTCAGTGAAGCAGCAGGTGATGACAACTCCCCTGATCGTGGCCATTGGTGACACTTCATCAATGCATTGACAAGGTTGACAATTCAGCTGGGAGTTTGAGCAAGAGCAGAGGATGGAGCATTTCCTGTAAAAGCTGCTTTGTTTGATATTAGTGCTCATGGCTGGCAATCCACCGTAGTAAATACATTCCAGACACCACACTCGAGGCTGTGATGTCCTTTCCTGCTCCCTTTCTCACTTTCCACGTTCCTCTCCAGGCTCTTGTCTCCCCAAAAACTTTCACAATTAGAAGTAGCCCAGTTGTTCCCCCTGTGAGTGTTATCTTGGGATCCTTGGGGACACAAAGCAAGAGACATTTTTTCAGAAAGCTGCTTTGGGCAAAACAAGAAGTCAATGACTCTGTCCTGCTCTGAGAAGCCTTTCCAAAGGTGCTCACTTCTGTGTTTTCTGGCTAATAAAACTTATATTTTTTGCTCTCTTCTTCTGTTTTTTGTGGGGTTTTTGCCACGAAGACAGGAGACTCAAGAAAATCTCAACCTGCACAACAGCTTTTACCATGCTGCCCATATCAGATCCTTCATGGAGCCAAGCAGAAATACAGCCCATACTCAGGGCAACCAACCATAGCCCCTTCAAATAAAAAATCTTGAAAAAACATTGTAGGATCACAGACTCAGTACAGAGCTGTTGGATCACCCTTTGGCCATGCTTTGAGGTGTTGGGTACACTGTGGACATTTGTCCTGTAAAAGAGAACCTGGCTGCATGTTGCAGTTAGATGATGTATGAATTGTCCAGTGCCAAGTTTTGCCATCTTCTCCCTGAAACAGAAAGATCTGGGTGTGTTTTCTGATTCTGGAAAACAGGCTGCTTCCTGTAAGGGGGTTATAACTCTCAGGCAGTGAGACATTCGGCTGATTTGATCAGCAGAGCAGTGCATAAGAAATTACTTTTCAGGCCAAGTATGCTGTTACAAATCTGAGTTTCTCTTTCAGCTCACTGTTTTAATTTTAATATGGACTAGGGTCTGCTGGCTTTCAGGAGATGTAATCATGTTAGAGGGTTTCAGTGGCCACATATTGTTTTAGAAGCTCTAATGAATTAAGAGGCTTAAGATCAAAGAGCATTTATTAAATGCCATGTTTATGGCATTACTGATTAAGCAGTTTATGAGCCATTTGGGAAACCACACCTGCCCTACTATACAAAAAGCCACCTTTTAAATCAAAGCAGCTGAGAACAGGAAAATCCTACCCTTTCACCCTGTGCTTGGGCATGTGCAAGAGGTAACAGCATCTTTGCACTGGCTAATTTAGGCAGGTCTGTTCTTTCCCATCCACTTGCAGAGCGAACTGGGAAGTTACATGTGGCATTTCATTTTCCATATGCTACTGACAATGTGGTGCCTCCTTGGTGGTGGGAAAACCAAAGAACAGACAATTTCTGCTGTAACTCCAGCACAGAAATGCTGTGTGACACATTTAACTCTTTGGGGAAAAATCTCACTGAGCAACTTTTACTGCACTGTTAGTGAGCAAACACTGCCAGGTAAAATGTTCTGGTCAGGTGTTGCAGAAATGATCACAGCATTGCTTACTTTTTACATTTATATTGTAATTCAAGGCTAAAAAAGTCAAAAATAAAACTTCCATACTGTCTCCCTCACAATCCCAATTCCTTTCCTAAAGTCCAGGGAACATAATCCATGCAAAGGGCTTCCAGGCACACAAAGTAAACAAAATGGCAGTAATAATGGTAGTAATATTAGTACTAACAGTAGTAATACTGCTAGTAGCTGTAATAGTGATGATAATAATATATTTGCTTGTCCTTCAGCTGAAACAATCTTAGAGGTTCTCTTAATTCATAAATTCATTTGGAGGTTTGCCAAGGTATGTGTGTTTCTTTGTATGTTCCACTTGGGTAATCTGCTTTGAGTACTTTCTCAGCTCAAATAATAATATTTTAGGTTTGCTTCTTTCTTTGTTCTTCAGAAGAGATTTTGAAAATCACAGCTGGTTAATCAAGCTGAATTTAAAAATCTGCAACCTTTATGCAATTCTGATGGCAAATAAAGCCATGTGAATATAAGTTATGTGGGATTTGTTAGTTTCTGTCCTCTTTACCTCTGCTTTACTCCCTGTACAAAGAGGATATCATTCCCTGTAGGCAGAATGCATGTGAGACAACTTCATTAAAAAATCCTGTCTGAGCTCCCTTTTTGCGGAAAAATGGAGGCACTTCAGGTGGGGATTCAGCCTGTCTTCAAGATGAGTTGTCTTAATTACTTTTAAATTTCTCTGCTGACTCACAAGGAAACTGAGGAAACCTCCATCCATCATATGTCTCCTTTTCAGACAGCTAAAATTAGTTGAGATACATCTCATTCTTGGCAGAGTTCTTAATTTTTTAGTGTATGGCCTGATGACAAATTTTCTGTAATTCTATTGAAATCTTTCAGCAACCAAAGTGTCCCTTACCTTTAAGGGCTTTGGTTGTAAATAGAGTATCCAAGAGTGGAGGTTATCTCACCAGCTGGCCAATATTTAAATTTGGCACAGAATAAATTAATAGTGTGATTAAAGTTAAAAACCCTTTGCTTTTGAGTGTGGCCCTAACGACTTAACTTTTCCCTGGATCTACATTTAATTTTTCAAAGAGCCATCCTTGTTCATCAATTAATTAAAAATAGAGAAATCAATTTTTAATTTGCCAATCCATAGTCTGAATAAAAGAAAAGAACACTATTATGATTTACTTTCGTGCTTTATCCAATCCTAAATGTAAATGGAATTATGTTGTAAGAGCATGACTTATTTTCATTACACCAAATTCTGTTTGCAAAGTAGTTTTGATAGCCGGGTTTATGTTTCATGGTATTATTTGGGCTTTTAAAAGTGGATTTTGATAGGAAATTCAGGAAAAATAGAGGAAGAGATTGAGTGAATCTGATGCTTGTTTCCACTGGAAAAGCATACCAGTGTGCACAGCTTCAGAGCTGCTCATGATGTGAATGTTCATTTGAGTTGCCAGAGAGATCAAGAGCAGCTTTAGGTCTGAGCTAATGATGGGAAAACTTGGCAGGAGCTTCTTGTCACTGTATCTTGCACTTGTGCATTTTTAGCAAGGGAGCTTTACAAGACCTGTGAAATGAGCAGGATTTCACAGCTTGGGGCCTCTGGTGAGTGGACATTAGGATGTCACCTGGGCAGCATTTCAGCCTTCTCCATCCACAGCTCCTCTCCTGTGAATGGTCAACAATTTCCTTGCCCAGTCAGAGTGGTCTCTCCCTGCCAGCAGCTCTCAATTATTTCCCTCAGCTCCTGTGGCAGTGTGGATGAGGGATATGTACTGAGTGGGGGAATGAGTGTATGGACAAGTCATGGTGTGGTTTGTGACAGCCAGGAGGGAGCTCTCATGTTCTGGTGGGGCCTGTTTTCCCTGATTTACAGCTGCAATCCTGGCTGATTGCAGTCTATCAGAGGGGTGTATCACTGGAGTTGCTGCAGAGGTGATTATGAGGTGCAGACATGAGGCCCTGGAGCACTTTAACTGCTTTATTTGCCCTCCCAAGTGCCCAGTAATAGCTGAAAATAGAGTGGACAAAAAGGAAAAGCTGTTGACAGCAAGGAAAGTTACTGTAATACTAAAGGGCTCAACTTGGCACCAGACAGCCATTTCTATCTTTGCAAACAATTAAGATTATATGTCCTCAGAAGAAGCAATTTCTTCAGAAAAACAAACAGAAAATGATGGAAGCTTTATATTTTATTTGCTTTTTGCTACTTTGATTTGCCTAGGTACTGGCCCAGACAGGTTTTTGCACCTATTTATTCATATAAATGTGAATAATAAGAATAGTAAGATAATATCATTAGGAAGAAAAATATCATTAGGTTGGTGCCTTTTCCTGTTGAAGCTGTTTTCAAGCTCTGCAGTGCTTTTCAGCCAGAAAGGTTGAGGAGGACAACTAAGAAACCCAAGAATCTTCAGGCCCAATTTCATCACATAAAAATGTTTATCTATCCTAGAAAAGTTTCAAGAGCTCGCTAACTGAACAAAGTTGAAAGAACTGCCATAGTTTAAAAGCAATTTATCCAAATAAGCTACACTTATGTCACCAGGTTTGTGTGCTGGAATTACAAAACCAGGAGTTAATGTGTGCAATTGTGCATGTGTGAGGGGGAGATAATGTTGGAATAGCCTGAATAAAATTAAAACATATATTCTCTGCTCAGTTGCTCATAACCTGCCTTTTACAGCGCCTTTGCCTCTAACTCCATAGTGTGTTTGGTTCTGGCAGTGGCTGATAGTTTGGATTTGCACCCTGTGGAGCCAGTTTGGAGCTAAAGCAGGATGTTTGCATCCGCACAGTTCTGCATCTCCAGGAACTGGATGCATTTGTGGCACCATTGTACCCCCACTGTCCCTCTCAGGGTTTAGCACCTGGGAGTTCATGTCAAAAAATCGTGTTCCTTGTGCCTGGGACCATGTTGATGCTGGAGCTGCATAAACTCACTTTTGGGTTAAGCTTTAAGCTTAAGATTAAGCTAAATCTTTAGCTTAAGATTGAGCTAAAAATACCTTGTTAGAACAAAATCATAAGCTTTAGGCAACTGTCTTCCACCAAGATTAATAGCTCATGATAATGATAATTTGATTGGACTAAGTTGTACTAAAATTATATGAAAAACATTTGTGGTTAAGTTTCTTGGACAAGGAGTTTTCAGTTAAGGCTCGGACCATTGGAGTAGATACACAGTTGAGGTCCATGAAGAAGATGAGAGGGCTGGAACACCTCTGCTGTGAAAAAAACTGGAGAAAGTTGGGGATGTTCAGCCTGAAGAAGTGAAGGCTCCAGGGGAACTTTCTCATGGCCTTTCAATATATGAAAAGGTCCTGCAAGAAAGAAAGAGACCTTTTATCAAGGTCCATAGTGATGGGACAAGGGGCAACATTTTAAAACTTAAAGAGGGTAGATTTAGATTGGAGATAAAGAATTAAATTTTTACAATGAGGGTGGGGAGACACTAGGCCAAGTTGCCCAGAGAAGCTGTGGATGCCCCATTCCTGGAAGTGTTCAAGACCAGGCTGGATGGAGCTTTCAGAAACCTGATCTAGGGCAAGGTGTCCCTGCCTGTTGGTGATCTCTGACCTGGCCAGCAGTGGAGCAGCCAGGGATGGGTCAGAACAACACCCCTGGGGATCCACGGGGTGTGCAGGGAAACGCTCCGGTCTCAGGAGCACCACGGTGGTGTGGCCGCGTGGTGCAGCAACAGAGGAGAGACAGGTGCCACTGAAGTGCCAAAACTGCAGATATTTATTAAATAAATAAATAAAAGGGGCACAAACGAGGGTGCAAAACAAAACATAAGATTTCAGAATTTTCTGAAACATTCTGCTTCAGAAGACCCCGAAGTGGGGTTGACAGATATATAGAGTCTCACAGAATGTTCTGGAAGCCTTCTGGCCAGTCAGAGGCTATTGATCTGCATGGCCACTCCCAGTCAGTCCCAGAATCCTTTGTTCTTCATGATGTTATCCATTGTGACGTCTCCTAAGAGTTGGTGTTGGTACTGGGACATCGAACACTGACTCTCTGCAGTGTGGTCAGCTCTCGGCCCATCCTCTCCAGGACAAGCTCCCACACCTGCCCATAGCAGAGGGGTTGGAACAAGATGATCTTTCAAGGTCCCTTCCCACCCAAAACATTCTGTGTTTTCTCTTATTCTATGAATAAATGTTTCAGTCTGCACCTCTGCATTTTTCTGCATGGGAGTTAATGAATTATGCAGCATCTTCAGGATGTTGTGGCAATGCAAAAATTAGCTACTTATTTCTGGAAAACTCTGTTCAAGCTTGTGACAGATTGAATTTAAGCTTGGTTTTGAGTTTTTGGGTTGAGAGGATTAGATCATATCAGAATTTTGTTTGGCTTTTCCCAACAAGAACAAGGCTCATTTCTGAAGTGCTGTTTGTAGGCTAAGAGATCCATGTAAGTACAACTGGAGGCATGTCCCACTACCTGATTAATGTCTTTAATTTCTATTTCTGTAACACATAGGATTGATTAATGTCTTTTATTTCTATTTCTCTAACACATAGGATTTGACCTGATGGATTCATTCAGTGTGAAGCAGATTTTTGGAATGAAAGAAGATGGGATTCAGAGTGCTTATGTACGGCTTGGAAGCTTTCCTGTTGTTCAGAAAACTGAGTGAGTACTCTGGGTTTTTACTTTATTTCCATCTGAACCTCTGCCTTACATTATTTGGTTTCTCTAGGTTAACTTAGTAGTAGTTATCTGGTACCTACAGATACATTTCTGCTTGGAGCAGCTGTTTCAGTTCAGCTGGCACAGAATATTCACAGCGTGGTCAGGAGTCTCAGCCGTCACTGCAGGCTCCATCCTGGCAGAACATGAGTTGTGTTTGGTGTAGCTCAGTGATTCTGAGGAGCAGTATCAAGACATTCACCAAAGAACTTAGGGCTACCTAAATAGCTTCTGAAGGGAATATTGAATATTTCACTCCCATTGAGATAGAAATGTGCTAAACACAAGAGACCACTTGCTGCTAGATGCTGTGACCAGTTAGCAAATACGGATTCTGGCCTTGTAGAAGAATGAGTAGTTTTTAATCCTGTGTCAATACAGAGTCAGTCCTCGGAGTGCTTTTAGGACCTAAGGCTGCCAGTTGTGTCACAATTTATCCCAAATGGTTCTTTGGGTTGTCACTTGAGCCCTGCTAGCATTAGCCTTGAAAAGAGTGAGTGCATAATTTCACTGTGTAACTATGAGCCATGGATTGAATTGTCATCATTAACATTTTTGCAGTAAATTTCTCAGTGCTGGTTTGAACTTCAGCTTAAAAAATCAATAATACTTCTTTTCTTTCTTATGGATGAGGGCTGGTATTTTTTATTCTGTTTTTAGCTCTTTTTCTCAGCTTTTTGAGATTGTCCTATGAATTACATTTACTTGATTTCACAATTTTTTTTTCATCCTGGAACCAAAAGGATGTGCTCTTTTTCCTCCCCTTCTTTCTCCATGTTAATACAATTAAAAAAAAAATATTTACTGAGAGGAAAACTGTTTTCTCTAGAGTCCATAAATGGTATCAAGTCTAAGGGTAAACAGAGTCAAGATCAGTGATCTGATTCAACACAGCCAGCTAAAAACATCTTAGGTTTGGTGTATTTATATAACTGGTCTGAGTGTGGATGGAAATAAACCATAAACCTATTTCACCTGGATGGTAAGAAACCTATTTCATTTGTCTGACTGTCATCTCTGGGTTCTGGTGATACTATGAAAAATTGAGCAATTCTTGGAGTATAAACAGGAACTGTCAAGTATGGCTGATAATCTTCATATCACACAGCTCAGTCTCCACTGCTGTTGTGTCCAGCCTTATTTTCCATAATTCAGTTGGTAGATGCAGTCTCGTCCCACGGCCACTGGAGCTGACGGGGCTGGCTAGCCGCTCCCGGAGTGACCGGTGGAGACTACAAATCCCACCACTCCCAGGTCCTCTGCGAGAACCCCTGGGTAGTGGCTCCGTCTGCGGCGTGGTGACGCAGGTGAGAGCAGGACAGCGAAGGAAGGAAGGAGTGGACACGTGTGTGGATGCCAAGGCGCTTTATTGACCCAGGCGGGGCCAGTAACGGTGTCAGGGAAAAACCATTAGGGAGGCACTGATAAAGGGGAAAGGTGTAACGGAAGGAGACACGAGGGACCAATGAACGAAGCCCAGGGGAGGAGCGAGGGACACAACTGAACCAATAGGAATGGCCCAGGGGAGGGAAAAGGCTCAGGGGACAAATCATATGTTAGGTAAGGGAAGATTGATGTAGAAATTTCTCGAAAGGAAAGGGGGTTGGTTACATTGAGGGACAGGTAACTGGTGGAAGGAATGAACCATTAAGAGGGAGAACATGGGGGGAACTGAGGGTCAAACCAAATTCTTAACTTATAAAAAATAACCAACTTTACAATAAACCCATATACAACACACAATGCTACAGGTAGAAATGGAGTGAATGACAGTTTGAAGATCTGTGAAGCAAGTGTGATGGTGAGAAATCCAAGAACTGCAGTGTAGAGGGGTAAAATTAAGAAGCAGCCAACAACTGAAGGGATCATTCTCTGTGGGAACCTCTGGGAAATCAAAGCTTGGTAAAGGGTCATGGTAGGCTGAAAGGCAGTGGCTACTTGGCATCAAAAACCAGCAGGGAAGAAGGGCATGCTTTTAAGGATGAATCTAATTAACCACTGCAGAAAGCACAGATTACAGAGAGTTGTCCATTTGAATTCCTTTTTCAAAGTGAGGGTTGAAGAACTTTTTTGGTGTTTGCTGTTTCTGTTGTTGTTTTCTCAGAAAGACTGAGGGAGTGAAGCCAGACCAACCAGCTATGATGGCTTTCCATCTGCTCAGATTGCACCCATTTATTTGTTTTTGCTTTTGCCCTTAAAATAAGCAGAATATTTTATCACCCAGGACAATTAGAAGTAAAACATCCCTAATTTGTAGATAGAAGTGAATAAAATTCCTTTTGAATTATTCTGAAACATGGAACTTGAGGAGGATTTTCACATTTTCAGCCTTATGTATTGTAACTTTCACACTCCCGTGGTTTGGGAATGAACCCAAATGGGTATAACACCATGGAAGGTGTTTGCATATTTGGTTCATTTCAGCATTTGTATGCCAGGACTCTGAGATGCTGCATATGGGGTCATTGCTCACAGAAAATGAAACCTTGTAAAGCTGCTCAAAACCGATAACTGGAATAATAAACCAAACAAAAACATCTGTCGTGGCTCACAGATAACCTCCAGCAATGTTTAGCAACTGATAGCAACATCTCATAATTAGATACAAAATCATTGACTGAGTAATATATGTAATTCACTTTATTATCTGCTTAAAGGATTTGTATTCTTTTATACAAGCAATAGTACTTTTACAAAGTGCCAGATTAGCTGTCTGGGAAATGTGCCTACTCATCTTCTGATCTGTAACCTACAACTATGAACTTACTTCCTCTTTGTGGTGAGGCATCATCTGTGAGCAAACAAACCCAGCAGACAGAGCTTGGCCTCAGTCAAGGACCTGATCACTGAGGGCCTCACAGGGCTCTGAAGCTGTCTGAAGACTGGCCCCAGAATCTGGCTGGTGTTTTTTCCCACTCCTCATGTAACTGAGGCTGTCCTACTGCTTGTTCATGGCTTCTCAGTGGATGTTCTGGCCAAAACTGTGCTGCAGACTACTGCTTTTGGATGCTCAGACTTGTTTCTCATTACTGGTGTCTTGCCTAATGCCAAGATTTTGGCTCACCCTTTTGATCTGCATCTCCTAGCTGTGACTCCAGGGCTTTCCTGCTGGCCATGTCCATCCTCAGGTTTCTCTTGCCTGGTCTGGTTCTGCCTGACTTGACCACCACCTCACACAATTACCTGATGCTTGGCCAAGCTTCTGGTTATGATCTATTTGCTCTTTATATTGGCACAGTGTTGTACCAATATATGCAGAGTCTTGTGTTGTTTAGGGCATGATACCTTGGTGTGTTTTTCTGTGTCTCCTGATATCAGCTTTGACTTCAGTCAGCTACCTTAGGTTTCTCCATGAGCTCCTGCCCTGGTCTCACCATTTGTCCCCTTTCAAGAGAAGAAATTATACAAAAAGCCACCAAAAACTCCCATACTGAACATGGAACCTGTTGAAAAGCTTCATTTTTTTCTTACTTTTCCCAAACGAATATTGCATATTAAAAAGAGCAGAGACAAAAAACCTTGTTCAGCTTAGAGAAGGGAAGACTCAGTGAGGGAGGATCCCCATGTGTATAAATATCTGATGGGGAGGAAGGAAAGGAGACACAGCCAGAATCTTCTTAGTCATATTCATTGACAGGACAAGAAAGAATGGGAACAATTTCAATCAATGAAATCTAAACACAAGAAAAACCTTCTTTAGATGAGATGATCTCAAGAGGTCCCTCACTGTCTCCTGTTTCTAACAGGGGAAAGGAGATAAAGCATGGTGGAGGTGGAATGACTGAAGGCTTTTTTGGTCTTGTAGTGAGTAAAGGACTGTAGGGAGAGCTAAGAAAAAGAAAATACTGCAGCATGCAGAGGAGAACAAGTTGTTCACATGGCTTCTTATGGGAAAAAGTTGTTTTGGGAAAATGAAACGACAGCAAGTGAGATTTAGGACAGATTCCTTTTTTTTTACAGCATGTAGGACAGAGAAAAACAGGAAGAAATTACCTAGAGAGGATGTATCTATTCCATCACTGAGATTTCTAAGTAGAAGTCAAAAAGATGTCTGCCAAGGATGTATGAGACACATCCTTCTATAGCCTTCTCCTTTTCCTTTTCCTTTTCCTTTTCCGTTTCCTTTTCCTTCTCTTTTTTCTTGGTTTTTTTTTTTCTTCCTTTCATACTAATAGCCTCTGGTGATGTGAAGCATGTTTAAATGAACTGGCTTTCTCCAACTTGGTTTTGCTGATCTTATGGGTTACATTTCATGTTAACGGGCTTAGCTGTTGTAAAATTGGTCAAATTGCTCAAGTACATTAACTACACTCTTCCTCACCAAATGCAAAAACCTTATTAAATGTTGTTGCATTGACTGTCTGAAATGAGAACTGATAATATAATTTTTCCATAGTATTATTCTAGATGTAGGATCTCATTCTTATTGTCACAGATGAAAGCTCTTATTGCAAATTAAAGCATGTGAGAAGGTTGCTGTATATTGAAAAAACCAGCAATGGTTAAAAAAACTTTCTGCCTTCTTACTGATTTTTTTTTTTCTTGTAAAGTTGTGATTTGCCTGACCTTGTAGTTGAGTTAATTGACTCTTGGACTAACCTGCAGCACTGGGGGATTCTTTTGTCTTGGAGTTTTATAAGGGCCTTTTTTGCAATCTATCCTGTTGTCAGAATTGTAGACCAAGGAGCTGGCAGAATGCTCCCGGTAGGTACCAGGTTCCACAATATCGATCATCAGCTCAATTCAGCCTTATGTGAAAGAAGAACATAAAACATTTCTGGGGACAGCAGAATGCTCCTGCTCTTAGATCCCCAAGTAAAGCTGAACTTCTAGATGCAGATCATTTTCAAGTGAGGAAATAAGTTAAAACTTGCTAAACAAAGTTTTTTGTTATTTATGTAGCAATGCAGCTCTGTAAAAGATACAGGGACCAATGACTTCAGAAACAGCTTTTATCACATTTTCAAAGCAATGAGAGTGTCTTAAGATTTGCTTTTGGCATGAAACCTTTCTCTGTTGGGAACTTGCAGCTGGTTCCTCGGCAGCTTTAAAAATCAGTTGAGGATGGCAGGTAATGGGTCATTATGGCTTTCTGTCAGTTTAAATCTACCTGATGGGCTGTTTGTCAGCCTTGTGTGATGAGGTATGGCCAGACTCACTGGGATGTTTAGGTACCTAACTCCCAGTTATTTCTCTGGGTATTAAACATCTGAAAACCCTTTTTGAAATTAAGCATGCATAATGATATTCCTGTTCCCAGCTCAGAGCTGTCCAGAACCATAAAATTGTTAAGTCTGGAAAAGCCCTATAAGATCACTGAGTCCAACTGTTATGCTGCACTTCCATGTTCAGCACTAAACCATGTCCCCAAATACCACATCCACACTTTTCTATGAACATTTCCAGGGGTGGCAAATCCACCACTTCCCTGAGTAGACGGTTCCAGTGCTTGACCAGCTTTACAGTAAGGAATTTTTTCCTAATATCTAGTTTAAGGCAACCCTCCTTCCAGATCCTACTTCTGTTCACTTCAAGGTGCTCCTTCTGGCCCTTCTTGTAGACTTGCTAACTTCCAGGCAACTGGGACCTCCCTGGTTAAAAAACCAGTACCAAGAAGTGAGACAGCCTTGTCTGCTTTCCTAAAGGAAGGACTTCTTAAGGGAGCTAGTGGGAGCCTGGTTCAGTTTTCTTTTGTGTTGGAAGAATTCAGAGTCTCTTGTCTCCCAAGAGGGAAAACCAACTTATACTGGTGCATATCCTGCAGGGGCACTTTATACAGCAAAAGTCACATTAGTGGATGAAACCAGAGTGTTCTGAATTTATAACTTGGCTGAAAAGATGGGAGATTCAAAGCACAGAATAAAATATGATCGAATGTTTTGGCATTAGGAAAGACTGGATCTCAACATTTGCTGCAACTGCAAAACAGTATTCTGGAAATTTAGAGGACTTTTTGCTTTTAATACAATTAAAGGCTTCTAGTTTTATGTGCCTTGGACTGTGCCAGTTTTTGCATAGTGATGGATTATGTTAACTATTCATTAGGACCACGTTTCATAGTTTGCTCTTCATTAATTGCTGCTATTATGTTTTGTTTTGTATTGAGTGCTTATGCCTGACTGCTCAGATGTCCTGATATTTGTAAAGGTTTATTTGAGAATGATCATAGGAGCAGGCTGGCTTGGGCATGAAGAACAATGTTAACTGTGACTCTTCAGGTGGGAAAAGAGATGGCTTAGAGGCATTACAAGCAAAGTTAGAAAAATCATGGATGGCATAAAAGATAGAAAAAGAATAGGTTCATTGTCTTTTCCCTGATAAGAACTGAGTTAGGTCCTAAACAAAGAGAAGGAGGCTCATTATGCAATGGGCAGCAGTGGGTGATTCCTTGTCAAAAGGATGTTGTGAATAAATTTACCTGAGTTCAAGGGAAGGATGCAGAAGTCTATATCAGATAAATCCATAAAAAGCTATTGATATAGAAATTGCATTTGTCTCTGAATTATACACCTGGATTCCAAAGATCCAGAGGTATGAGAGAGATGTTTTCTTGTGTTCAGTCTTGTTCTTAGGCATTCAGTAACGGTTAGTAATAAAAAAATGGTGATACTGGATTAGTTATCCCTTCTGCATTCCCATGTTATGACAGGTTTTATGATGGGGTAGAGAAAAACAGTGTTGGATTTTTGCTTACTTGATGTGTTTGCTTACGTGCAGGGGTTGTGGTGTCACACTGAGTAAATCTCTGCCTGATATGTTTGCAATGTTTGATTTGAGAAACTTCTTTTATCTGGGGCTGCCAGCTAAGGAACAAAGACATGAGCTGTAGTGCCTGTTTTGGGCAGACATTATAATATTTGTTGCTATAATTTGGTACATTTAGGGGTTTTGGGTGTTCCTGGCCATTCTCAGAAGTCACAGGTCTCCAGTGCATCTGGAACAGAACAGAATTATTTACAGGTTTCATGAACAGAAGCATGAAGTGAAAAACAACCTTTTTAACATGATGGATAGTCAACTGCAGATTTCCATTATATTTTAGCCAATTTGAGAGCTTCACTATTGGAATGATGAAAGGGCTCCATAAAGACAGAACCTGGAGGGCACAAGCTCATGTTCATCTCTCTTCAGGCTTCCAAATAAAGCAGATTTTTAAGGAACTATAATGATACTTATAGAAAGCATTGCTGGGACATGGAGAGAGTTTTAGAAGTTCTGCTCTTCACTGCTAAGCCTGATACATTGCTCTCTTTCCCCTCCTCATGCCAGGGATGTATTTCCACAAGGCCTGCCTGATGAATATGCCTTTGTAACTACCTTCAAATTCCGGAAGGCTTCCAGGAAGGAAGACTGGTATATCTGGCAGATTATTGACAAGTATGGCATACCACAGGTAAGAGGCTCTTTTACAGCCAGCAGGAACAGTCTTTTTTGGGTTTTTTTTTTTGCCATGAGCTAGTTTTCTTGCCTTAACCTCCCACTCCTTTTTCTTGTGAACTGGTAAAAATCCTGTTACTTTTTCAGTGGATTTTGCTGCAAATATTTCACCTTTCATTCAAACCCCAAATAAATGTTTGTATATGCCTTGGTTGTTATTAGGATGCAGATAAATGTGTTAGTTGGAAAGGGGGACAAAAAATACCATCCTTGCTCTTGAAACTACTGTTGAGTTTTCAGTTGTTTTGTTCAGATAGTTCTGCTTAGGGAAAATATTTTGCCCTTTTGGAAAAAGGTTGTCACAGGGATGTACTACGGAGCAGTGAGTTATGTCAGGTTTTGCACAGCCTTCTAGGTGACTTGTAAATGCATTATGGGCTTCTGCTCTGGGTGTGAGTGTGACAGCTGTTATAGTTCCAAAACCCCGAGTCCTGGCTGCTGCACAATTTGATCTAATAACTTTCTGTCAAGTACTCTCAGGTCCTCAGAAAAAAATATTACAATCATGTATTAAAGGACTGTCTGTCCCTACACAACAAGTTTTTAGCAGCTTGGTAGAGTTTAGGTTTTTGAGGGTGCTTGAGGAGGGAGTGATTTGGATGGGCTGTACATTTTTCTGCTCTGCACCAAATATAGTGGTGATGGCATTACCCAGGACTGTAAAGTGGGCTGTCAGCATGACTCACATAGCTCTGGAATTCAGTATTGCTGCCTTGGGACTGGTGTTTAAAAGGATTTTGGGAACTATCAGTGAAGAATAGGTGCAGTTTGAAGAAGTAGATAACTGGGTTTGAGACAGTGGTAAAATGTGTATATGAATGTTATTATCAGCTGAAGCTTCATGAAATGAAATGTGATTTACTGTGCCACATACATTCCTAGGTGCTGCAGAGTGAGAATTATCACTTGGCATTTCTTGCAGGAAGTTAAAAACTTTAACTGCTTAGGTGTGAAGAGAGAAAAACACTCAATATTTCCAGTAATAATTTCAAAAGTGCCTTAAATTATGGTGCCAGAAGTGCCTTAGAGCCCCATGAGCCTCGTTTCATGTGGAGTTCGTCGTGGTTTGGCCGCTTCCTTGCAGCCCTGCACAACTCACAGATGCAGACACTCCTGGGCCAACATTGATCCAAACTGGCATTCCCAGCCAGCACAGAGCTCAGCTGCATGGAGAAGTTGGGTCAGATGTGGAGTCAGCCTACCCTGGGCTGCTCACATCACTCACAGCTCAGTGCCAAGGTGGCCCTGCAGTTCGTGGGCACACGATTCCTGGCTCTGCCCGCTCCACTCCCTGCTGCCTGCTGGTAACTGCCTGACTTTGGTAAAAGAAGACACCAATTTGTAAATTAACTCCAAGTTGCATGACTTCAAAAACCTATTTTTGCCTGCTCTGTAGCTTGCAGTACAGAGCATGGGCTGTATCTTCTGTTCAAAGCACCTGAAATAAAAGTGTGAGCAGTGCCATAGCTCAGCAGACTGGTTTCATATGAGATATTTTTCCATATCCCATGGGACAACTGAGGACATGTAATGGGAGTAAAGAGCCTGCTTGGAAGCAGTGGAGGAGAACATGGGGTAGAGGGATCCAAACCAGGTTCAGCTTTGGGGAGATGCCTTTGGGGAGATGCCCATGATCTGCACCACCACCCAGCCATGGCAGCAAGGTGGCCTGGGCTGAAACCATGCCAGGGGTTGTACTCACAGGAGGAGGCTTTAGCTGGTGTCTGAAATAGGAGACTCTTCAAGCCAGGTCTCATAAGCTCTTGGAGATCTATTTCACAGCCAAGATAGCTCAGCTACCTTAGAAGGCATAAAATCAGCAGGATGGCTTTTGTGGCAGTGTTGGAAACAAAAAGATTTTAATAAAAGGCAAAATAACAAACTCTTTACAGAGAAAAACTTATTTAGGTGCAAGAGGCCCTTCTAACCCTGGTAAAACACCTCACAAAAGCAATTTGTTTCTTTGTTCTCTTCTTTTTCTAGTAAATTGCCCAGGTGGGACTTTTTGGCTCTTGTCCAATTAGCTATCCTTAAATTTGAGGTGAAGTCCCCTGGGTCTTATGAGATACCTTTTCACTTAATCGGGGAGAGAAACTTCTAAGCTTATTTCCTTTTTAAGGGGACAAAAGATAGTTTTGTCACTTCGTCAACATTCCTTTAGTCATGGGTCTGCCCCGAAGACTGTGGAGCCCCATCTTATTTACCAGCACAAGTGTAGGCTCCCTTTCCATATCCCCCACAAAATTCCATCCTCTGCTCTTCGCTGTCTCACCGCAGCTGTGCCACCCCTGGCTTGGGGCTGTGGGAGCTGATGGAAAGCAGTCAGGAGGAAGGAGGAGGCTTTGCTGCTCAGCAGACCCCCTCTGTTTGCTTGCAGGTGTCGATCAGGCTGGATGGGGAGAACAAGGCTCTGGAGTACAACGCCGTGGGGCTCACCAGGGACGCTGTCAGGGTGGTGTTCCGGAACGCGCGCGTCAGCGACCTCTTCGACCGCGGCTGGCACAAAATCGCCCTCAGCATCCAGGCCAAGGCTGTCTCCCTGTACATAGACTGCAAGCTGGTGCAGGTGCTGCCCATTGAGGACAGGGAGAACATTGACATTCAAGGAAAGACTGTGATTGGCAAACGCTTGTATGACAGCGTCCCCATTGATGTAAGTACTGCGTGTTATAAATGATCAAATCGGTAGCCAAATTTATGAAAAATTTAACAAAGATTTATTAGATCAATAACAAAAATAGAAAGTTCGAAAAAAAGGAAAAATTACCACAACCAAGACAGCGTCAGTCCTGGGAACAGCGCTGGGTGACCTAGGATTCCAGCTGACAGAGAGACAGCGTTTCCCCAGAGGTACACCCCGAGTGCTTCCAGTGGCCAGCTTATATACAGTTTATTCTGCCTGGGGCAGGGATGACCACATATTTCTTTGTGTTCCTTCTCATGTATATATTGAATCCATACAGATGTAGAAACAGACAAAGGCGAGCTCAGAGATGCAGACAAATGTCTGAGTGTCCAGGCAGAAGATGCATTCACATGTACTGGTTTCTGAGTACCATGATGAAGTAATGTCCAGGTGTATGTCTTGTGAGCTCCTCGAGACATTCCATTCTGGGGAAGTCCAGATGCTATCTCCTGAATGTCGGAGCCAGAGGAAATTCCCCATAACAGCCAGGGACCATTCCATTCATACGGCAACAGACCTGATACTATCTTACCACTGTCCGGGAACTGGTTAAAATAAGAATAGAACTCTGTTCCCAGCCAGAGTGGTCAGAAACATACCTTTGGATCTTTCCAATATTTTATACACATATATATCTACTTCTATAGCATGAATTATCTCTACCATATCCTACATGCACATGCTGGTTAGAGCTGGGTGAACGTTCAGCTTTGGGTTTGCAGCCTGTGAATGAGGGGGGTTATGTTGTAATTGACCCTTTTCCTGAGGCAGCATTGTTGAAATGTTACCAGTGTTACATAGCTAAGACAGATTGGCACCTTATGATGCACAGGAATTACTGTATTCTTATGTGATACTATATCTCCAAAATAAGGATTAAAAACGAGAAATTTATTTCATATTTTTGTCTAGTCACAGAATGTGCTACAGTTAGAAGCAAAGACAAAATTGAACACAAATATCATCAAACTGGGTACTGACCTACACAGAAAAGTCTTCATGTGATCTTGGCATTATGAATGTTTCCACAGGTGATAAAAAGAGATGGAGGAAAAAAGAAAACTTGTTAACTGAAAAGACTTGTGATATATTCTCCATTCCTCAGATATTAAATGACCCTTAGTACAAATGAACCAAAGTCAAGACACACAGGCTGATTGTCCAGCAGCAGTGTTACCCTGGTATAATTTATGTGTGATAGTTTGGTATTTCAGACTTGTATAATCTTTCTTGGCTGTGCAAAATGGATGGAATGTGCATATCAAATGTGCTCATAGCATTTCTCACACAGGAATAAATGGTCAGAAGATGCAAGGCACAACAGGAGGAAAATAGACTTTGTGTCTAGATGAAATTCTAGGAAGGATAGACATGGCCAGGATATGTCTTCTCAGACAGAAGTTTGGCCAGAACATTGGGATTTGCATGAAAACCTGGACCAGAATTTGAATAGGCATTTTCAGGGTCCTATTATCTCAGCTCCTGTAGCATGCTGAGGTATTGGTCTATTATTGATAGGGAGAGATAGAAATTGACTACAGGATCCATAGAACCGCTCTGAAGTTTGCACCATCTGGTTTTTGTTTGTGTTTGCCTGCCCTGTTTGTGTCCAAGCAAAAGGACACAGGGTCTTTAATAATTCACTGTGTCTGAGAGTGCTGCCTCCTTTTGTCTCCCAGTTTGATCTCCAGAGGATGGTGATTTACTGCGACTCCCGGCACGCTGAGCTGGAGACCTGCTGCGACATTCCCTCTGGACCAGTAAGCTCCTTTTTGTCATTTATTCACTCTCACATGAACACTATTCACTGGTTAATTACATAAACCAGGGAATATGTGGCAGTGTGGGATTATAATTTTTGTTTAATAAGGGTGATTGAAACCTCACTGTGTAATTGGCAGTGTAGCAGCTCCAGAGGAGGGCAACTGCAGAGGGATGAGTATGAGGAATTTGAAGTTTCCAAGTTCTTCTTTTCCTGTCAAACTGTCAGGGGAAACAAAGCCCCAAAGTGATGATAGAACAACAGAAATGCAGCATGAAATATTCAACATGTTTCCCACCGGTTTTATTTGGAAACAGCTAAAACCAGTGCCAGTTGCAGTTTATTTTCCTGTGCCCAACTCTCACTAGAAACTTCCACCCTCCTATCACTCTTCTCCCCTCAGTCTTGGTTAAAGAGGTTCATTGTTCATTTTGCCTCATTTTCCCCTATTGCTTGGATGAATGGCTTTTGTGGGATTTCATTCCTCAAGAGGACACATTTGGCTGTGTGTTACACAGTGGTGCCTGTGGGATTTGTCTAAAGTGGGTGGAAGGGGAAACTTTGCAGCATTAAAGGCTTTGTCCTAACCTTGGATGTCTGGGTGCAGTGCCAGGTCACGGTCCTGACAGAAGCACCTCCCCTGGAAGTGAGACCCACTGTTGGCAGCGAGCAAGTTGGACATCTCAAGATTTTCAACTGCTCTTGTCCTCCTGGACAAAAGGTGAGTCCTGAGAGGAGTGTGTTTCATTTGGGATGTCTATAGAGGTAAAGGAAGTTTCCCCTGGTGCTTTCTCTTTACCTAATTCAGTGATTCTGGTCATGCTGGTAGTCCTGGTAACAACACTGAAATAAAGTGATTATTCTTATCCAGCTCAGTTATGTGTATCCTTCTTCAAATGAAATAGATTATGAAGGTAAATGTGGCCACACTGAAAAAAATCTCATGGCTTTTAAAAGCAATGTTCTTGCTTTCTCTGGCTCTGACCGGGACCTCTGAGGAACCAACTTCATTGTCATTGCTCCTGAGGGCATGTCAGCTTTATTATCTTCTCTGCTTAAACCTGAAAATATTTTTGTAGTCCTCCTGTCCTCCTAGGATCAAGCCCCATGCTTGAATATAAAATGAGAAGATAAGTTTGATTAATGGTGTCTTTTTTATCTTAGGGGGAGAGGGGTCCGCTTGGCTTTGAAGGTCCCAAAGGTCAAAAGGTCAGTAATTTGTGCTAGTTCATTTGGTTAATAAAAACAGCAACAGTGAAACAATTTCAGAGTAAATTGAGGATTTGAAGATTGTGAGAAATGAGAGTCAATTTAGTATATGATTAAGTTCAGACAGTTTTGGATGAGCCTGGGACTGCAGAAGTTATTTGTGATCTTTTATCTTTAATTTACGCTTGCATTTAGGCTTCTCTTTTGCTGCTTTACGTGATTCTTAGAGTAAATGTGTTGCAAAATCCTTTCTTGCATCTTCTAAACTGTCATTTTTCAAGTTACTGTTATTAACTAGGTCAGGCACAGCTTCCATGGCAGGTCACCTGGAAACAGAGGTGCTGCTGCCCTGCTGTGCCTTTCTCAGCAGTAATACACATGCATGTTGAGGTAGCAGCCTTCCAGTCACACTTCAGAAAGTTTCTTGAGACTAGGGGTAAAGGATCAGTCTCAATCTTTTATCCTTAGCAAGACTGCCTGAGTCATGATGTTAAATATAGGCCACTTCCCTCAGTACTCTTCTTCCCGGATAAAAGGGTAGAAGAGTGGTTGTGATGTCTGCTTCAAGTTTCACTGTGCAGCCTTTGTATTACCCTGCCTGTTCTGCAGGCCTCTCTGATATACACGTGTGTGCATTCAGCATAAACACATTTTCCTTCTGTGCCTAGTTACAGAGAGAGCCATGAGACAATAGACTTAGAGGGAGCACTTGTACAGGAAGAAATCAGAGAGTCACAACATGGCTGGAGAGGTTAAAGTTGGTGGTGTTGGTGGTTCCCAGTTTTACTATCTGTTAAAAGATGTTTGGGGGGAAAGTTATATTCAAAACTATTTCCATCTGAATTGCTTCTGCAAATGGAATTTATACCTGTTGGGTGAATAACTGGGTTGCATCCCATCAAAAGTCACTCAGTTATTATGAAAGGAATAATCTCTGGGTTTTGGAGGGTCAAACATCTTCAGAGATGTGCTGTCTTTTGGCAAAGCTTGGTCTGCTGTCTGCAGAGAGAAGTTTTGAAGATAGGAATATGCCTTTTGGAGGCTGGAATGAAAGAACATGGGCTCATTACTGCTCAAATGTGCCTGTGCAGACAAAAGTTCCTTATGCCTCCATGTATATGTATATATAGGAGCTTTCTATTTTAATCCATGACAGCTTAAATAGTGATGGGCTATTTTAAGGAACAGCAAAGCCATGCCTGTTGTGAGGAGGTTGCAGAAAAGACAATGGTGATAATGATAAAAGGGCCCTGCAGCAAGATCCCTTTGTCTTCCCCTGCCTTGCCAAGGTCTGTGTGCTGCTGAGGGTGCCTCAGTGTGTCCCATGGGTCAGTACTGGGGTGCAGGACACACTGGTGGGATACAGAGGGGTGTGTCTACAAGCACAGCATCAGAGGTTTTCTGGAACAGACCCCAGAAGGACTGCCCCACTCCTGCAGATGGGAGTCACTTTTCCCTGGCTGTAGTGGTTTGGGACCTGTAAACAGACAAGGCAGGACTGTATCACAGTCTCAAGGACCTGGGGATGATGCCATTTAAATATAGGATATGACAACAATTTACTATAAATATGATGATTTGAGACAAATTATTTAGCTTCTCTATCTGCTAAATAAGGCAAGTTGTATGTTTATCTCCCATCTTGCAAAGATGTTGAGATTCAGTAACAAATACCACTCTTGACAGCAGTTCTTACATTGCTATTGCCAAGGACCAGCTTGTCACAGTTCTTGCTCTATGTTTAAGAATGAATTTTAGCTCTCCTCCTCTCTCCTTGCAACATTACTGAGCTACCTGGGCTAAAATCCTGCCCTTGGCAAGGAGTTCAGTGCTTATTTGCAGCTTGCCAACATTACCACCTGGTATTAGAGAAAGATGAGGATAATGTGATTTTGATCTTCTCTAAGCTTCCAAAGGCTGGGAGAAACAGGAGAGCTTGCAGTTATCAAAAAAAGTGGAAAATATTTCTGGGAGATAAACATCTCTGCCTCAATGACCCACACTGCCAAAGTGAGGGTAATGCATGGAGACACAGCTGATGTGTTTTGGAATGAGATATGGTAAAGAATTGTATTGGGAAATAGCTAGGCAGGAAATAGCTGTGGCAGAACTGGCTAATATGTCTGAGGCTGGGTCTTATTGATAAATTTTAGATGCTAATGACAACCCAGTCTGATTTATTTTCCTTCCACAGTTCCTCTGCAGGCTGTGTTGTTTGCAGGCAGCCAGGATGGCTGGTTGGGGCACTGGGCTGATGATCAACAGGCTGCTTCTCTCTTCCAGCACTGCTATTGATCCAAGTGTAGACAAAATCCTTGCTCTGTGAGATGTGTTTTTACCCACAAAGGAATTACAAGTCTTACCTTCCATTGTGAAGTTTGTGAAGTCCAGTTTATTAGACAAGCTCTAGCAGAATGTATCTTTTCCTCCAAATTAGAAAGTGACTTAAAAGAGATGGTCACATAAAAATTTTTGTGAATTTTTCCACATCCTTCTTAATTGACCATGACATAGTTTTTGTACATATGGTACTTGCTCTGTGAGTTTTCTTTCTTTCAGCAAAACACAAAGCAGAAAGGTTAAAGAAAGAAACTTTCATATTTCCTGTGCTTTCAAAAGCATTTCTTTACCTGGGGAAAAGAAAATATGATCCTAGCAAATGTTTTCAGTTCCTGGTTCTGCTAAGCACTTTTTTTTGAGGGGGCATAGATCAGGATAAATTCAATAGAGATACAAAATTAAATGCTGCTGTCGTCCATGTGGGGAGATTTGAGGAGAGCAGGGGCCATCAGACTTATTGATGTTCTGGTACTGGAGGGTCCTGCTCCATGTCTGAGATTTTCCAGCTTGATTTTAAGTCTGTACTGAAGTTACAGTGCACAAATAGGTGAGCACATTGCATTTGTAAGTGAGAGATGGGGTGCTCAGCACAGCACGTTTCTGGTTTGTACATTTTGGGTGAGAATCTGGGCAGAGTGTGTGGGCAGAGCCCTCTACTCCCCAGCAGCTCCCAGTGCTAGAGGGATTGAAGGAACTGGTGGCAGCACACACATAGCCTTAAACTAGTCCAAGTAGTGGATATATCCTCCACTGGTCTCCTTCCTGTAGTTGAGACTGCAGAGCATTGTGTGAAAATGATTTACAAGTATTTTTTCTGCACTCGCTGGGTCTGGCACCATTTTAAGTTCTGTATCTGATAAATATTTATGAAATTTTGGATCTTCTTTGATTCTTTATCCCCTTTACTCCTGTCCTTTTTAGGAGAAAAGTGAAGAGAAAGTTTTGCTTGGTTTTTGATTGACCATTTTTCTCTTTTCCTCCCTATGTATGTCTTTCTCCAGTTATAACTTTTCCAACCATCATTACTTTTATCTTTCCAATTGTCTCTTTTCTATGTTACTTTCCCTCTCTCCCATTGGAACAAGCAGGAATAATGACTGTGTGTGCTGCACACTTGTGGGAGGGAAAAGAAAGGTTAGCTGATTCTGAAAATTTAGTGTGACTGAAAACAAGGGGTTTGGATTACAAAAAAAAAAGCAGCTCTAAAATCTTAACAATATTTTCAGGTTCTTTTTTGCACATTTTTGGCATGTACCCTCGAGGTCTTCTGCAAAACACCTTTGCAAATATTTCCTCTCTTAATAAAAAATAAGGGCATTTGAAGTACTTCCCAGGAGAAAACTCTCTGCCCTGCCAGTGCACTCCAAAGGCTTCTACCAGTATTTTCATACGAAAAATAAAAGAGAAAATCAATCTGAAAACTAGAATGTTTTCAAGACAGGCAATTAGGTACACCCAGTCTTTAGGGCAGGAGCTGAAATCTTGGCTGTAGAGACTGGTGAAACCAAAAGTGTCCATTATTTCAGTCAAACCCTTGTTGCATCACTTTCCTTCTATTTCTAAGAAAGGAATGAATTAACTATGTGATATTAACACAATTTCTGTTTCAAGGGAGAAAGAGGCATCCCAGGGCTTCCTGGACTCCGAGGAGAAAAAGGAGAGTCAGTAAGTAAGAATTGCCCAATGATCTTGCTAAAGGAGGTGAAAATGTGAGTAGCTGTTTTCTCCTTCATGGTGAGAAGGTGCTCACAATGTTGAGTGCCCTGGTCAAAGCTGTTCCCTCTGCTGGACCTGAATCCCAGGAGGAACCTGATCTCTCTGGCACTCACTGGCCTCTCTTGGAGAGGGGCAGATGGAAGTTTCATCCCTGGGTACAGCTGATAACTGACTTAATATTGACCTTCTAATTAAATATGTAGCTTGGATGCACTTACCACAGCTGCACGTCTGCTGGGGGACAATATGAGACAACTGAACACAAAGAAGATGCAAATCTCTCTTGACTTTTTACATTCAGATGACCAAGATACAGCCTCCCACAGCTGTAATTAATGCAAATGCCAGGCTGAGATTTTAGGCAAAAAAATCTTTAACCCCATGCAAAATTCATTCCAGTAAGTGTTGTTGGCAACTTTGCTTTTGGAAATGTAACATCATGCTCTTCCATGAATAAAAAATAAGATGTTTTTCTGGCTGCAGTAGGAGAATTTGGGATAAGTTTTTAGTTTAATTTGTCACTGAATTATTATGCCTAAAGAAAATTGCTTTCCCTATAGTAGTTTTGAAGTGACTTGTATGTCTATATATAAAGAGCGATAGATCTTGGATGCATAACAAGGAAACTATGAAATATGTATCTGTAGTGTTGTTTGATACCCTTGTTCTCAAATTTACATTTTCCTCTCTTTTTTTTTTTCTTCATTTCTAGGGCAAAGCCTATGGCATAGGAGAGAAAGGAGAAAAGGTAAGATCTAATCCTTCACTGGTCCAACAAATGAGTTGCTTGCTGTTGCCTGCTGTAGTTCAGAGGTTGCTTTTGGAGTGCATAGGATACAAAAGATGTGACACAGTTGGATCTTTGTAGGGAACCTTTATGCCTCCTTCTGCAGACAAGCTTTTGAGTGTTCATGGCTTTCTCCCCTTTGTGTTCTTTGAGTTTCTTTGTGCATTGAGCATGGAAAATCTGATCAAATTGAAATCATAATCTTCCCTTTGAATAAGCAGCAGTGAGTTCGTGGAGGATAATGCACAAAAGAAATTGGCTGGAAGGATGAAAAACAGAAACAAAGCATAATTTTGAGTTTATTGAATTTTTCAGCAGGATTAAATGTGGCTTATGAGAAGTCTGTCATAGTCTTTCTTCCAATTGGATCTTTTCATTAATAAACTGAATGAAAAAGCTGAATATTTTTTTACTTCAAATATTAGGCAGGACAGAGTAATAAGACTTGGAGGTTAAAACTGAGGATACGGAATAACCACTGAAAATTTCTGTGTTATCTATCTTGATAAACTCTTTCATTGGTGATCAACAGTGGGAAACATGTAGCAGGACTGGATTGATTTGCATTTTAAAATGATGGTGATTTCAATGCAATTTTGGGTACAAACTTTCTATTCTGCATCAAAAAGAAAAAAGTCTGGATGCCTAGACTTCAGAAGAGAATTAGCTCTTTCTGTCTGTAGCTCTGTGTCACACCTGGTTGAGGGTGTTTTCCTTATGATCAAAATGAAATTTCAAGTTGCAAGGAACAATGGAAAAAGATTGACAGGATAGGAGATGAACATATTAAGAAAGAAATCAAGGTTCATATTGAAAGTGAGATTAAGAATCTGTTGAGATGTTTTTCAGGGAATCTGTGGCTACTCAATTGCTCAGAGAATTCCAAATATTGGATTGTGATTGGAAAGAGAGAATGCTGCACTAGAGAGAACATGGCATTTATGCCCATTGCAGCTTCTCATTTGCTCTTTCTATGGTTATGATATATTGATTGTATATAGTGGTAATTCATCATGTGAAATTACAATCGAAATGCCAGTTGCTCATGGCAGGAAATTTTATTGAGCCAGGCTAGAAACCTGGGGGCCATAAAAACCACATCTCTGCATTCATTTTCCTGCAGTCCTCCCACTGACAGACACTATTTAGCCTTTGAGACTCAGGATTCAGCCTTTGGAAACCAGCTCGTGTTTGTCAGGTGGTGAGAGCCAGCAGTGTGGTGGGAAACACATGTTTATGGTATTAGTTGTGCTGTAGTTGAAACAAGTTCTTGTTTTCTTATGTTTTGAAACTCTGCAGAAAAATGTCAGAAAATATAATTCCATCTGTATTATTTTCATGCATAGACAAATAGGTTTGCAGGTCTGGAGGGGGAAAAGTAGAGAAATGTCACAGTAGGTGCAGAGTTTCTTCAGCTGGAGTAGCCAAACAGCATTAAGTGCCCAAAGAAATGTGTAGGCTTGGAGGATGCTGAGTTTATGGTCAGCTTGTTGTGTTTATTTGGTACCTCTGCCAGCTGAGGCAGCTTGTTCTCGTCTGTTAAGGGAGGGTTTATGGGACCCAGGGTGTTTGTGGCCCATGTGCACCCAGTGGCTCAGTGTCAGTGCTGTTCCTGACGCAGGGCAAAGATTTATCAGCTGTATGTTGCTGGCTCGATTAAAAAGAGAGCCTCAGGATATAGAATCATAAAATCATAGACTATCTCAGGTTGGAAGGAATCCATATGGATCATCTAATTCAACTCCCTGCTCCATCCAGGACTACTTAAACTAAACTGTGTAACAAGAGCACAATCCAGATGCTTCTTGAGCTCTGACAGGCTTGGTGCCTTGACCACGTCCCTGCACAGTCTGTTCCAGTGCCCAAGAAATAGCCAGAACTACAGGGAGCAGGGCTGCAAGTGCCTGCAATGCCAGTTACCATCAAAGTAGAATAACCTATGAAATGAAAACCTTCCCAGAGAGGAGAACACCTGGAAGGAGAGGATTCAGGTGTTTCCTTTGTTTGCCTGATGCTCCACAATGGCTGCACGAACAGGAATTCTTGTTTCTTTCTCACTTTGGCTGTGACAGGTTTGTTTCCTTGATTTATGTGGCTATGAGCCAGTGCTGGAAAGCTGGATCAGAGATGCTGGACTTTGCTAACAGCTGCAGTCTGTGTGGTTGTTGCCATGCATGTACTGTGGGATCCTTTAAAAGGACGAGGCTCACATCCTAAATGTTGGTGGAACAAAGTGGTCTCACCTTTGCAAAGACCAAGATGACAAGATTAAAATCACCCCCTTATTACAGTCTTGCTCTCCAGCTGTGCCAGTGCCAAACACCTGTCAGACCATGCTGTTGCCAAGTGCTGTTTGTATGGCATTTATGTGAGGTCTGAGGCATTTGTCAGAGGGAAAATACTGTGCTTTTTCAGAAGGACAGGAGAGGTACTGGCCTTCCTTCTCCAGGTCATCACCTTGGTTATATCACCAAGTTAAAGCCAAAAGGATGCTTGTATTAGCATATATAACATGTCAAGCACATCATTAGTGGCAAACCCCGAGATAATAGCAGCTGTGGCTGAAAACCTAATTCATGTTGACATGAGGACTTGTGTAACTTTTATACCCAGGAAACTCATGGTTCAAGCAGCAGCCTGGCATGTTCTGCCAGGCCTAAGTAGCTCAGAATGATGGAGGATGTTTGGTTTTTGGTTTTTTTTTTTTTTTTTGGATACAGAAACATGCATATGCAGCCAAGTTATTGTGCACAGATATTAAAAAAAAGAAAATACCATAATGCATCTACAGGTGCCCTCATAAACCACTCTCAAGTGGATTTCCTGGAGAGGTGGGATTCACCTATTTCTGCTCTGTATTGGATCTTAAATTTCCATTATTGACTGGTATCTTTCAGCCCTTGGAGTTCTTAATCCCTTTCACATGAGATGTAGTCTGTCATATTTCTGCTCATAAATCTGTGTCCCTTTACTGTGTGTTAATTCACTTTTGCAAATGCTTCTGTTGTTGAACTGATGATTATATGTGGGTAAATATCCAATTCTGTAAACTCATCACCATGAAAGGGAATGCTTTAGCTTTATTCTGGAGGTTATTCAAGTGGCTATCTGCTAAACCAGATGGGCTGATTCTGGACGGGTTATAACTCACATCTCAAATCCCTATTGATTCAAGAGGAGCAGGGGCAGGAGAGGAGTGAGGGCAGCAGCAGCAGCTGGAGAGCATTTCTGACGACCATTCACGCAAAAGGGGGTTTCAGTAACTTGATCAAAGTCAGAGAATTCATGTCTGACAAGGGAGGTTCTGTAGAGCATGAGGTCTGCATTCCTGGGGCACAGCCATCCACATCATGAGCCAGCCCTTCTAATGCCTCCATGCAAAATGTAACGGGGAGGCTCTCAGAAACCTCTGCCTTTGTCTTGCAAAGGACTGAGCATTATGCAGTGGCATTGAGACACCCTTCCAGCATCCCAAAGGCCAAGAGCAGTGAAAAGGTTCTGCAGGCAGGAAGGTGCTTAGAAATGTGATGACTTTAGGGGGAATAAGACAAAAATCTGTCAAACTTTGAGTGGTATGGAGATATTAGTGGGAAATTATTTTTCACCCTTTCTTCTGTTGTAAAACTGAAGGGAAGGCAAACCAAGCTACCTGATAGCAAGTTTAAAATGAACAAAATGAAGTTGCTTTTCATCCAGCAGGTATTGAAACACCTCTTTGCAGACTGTTCTGGAGGTTAAAATGTTGTTTGAAACAGTGCATATGAGTTAATTAGAGAGAGAGATCTGTAAACCTCTAGTGAGTACAAAGACATTCTCTGCTTCAGGATGTCAGTGGAGCTCTGCAAAATGTAATTGGTGACAGGACAGAAGGTTTGAGAAGTCTCTCCTGAGGAGAACTGAGGCAGATGGGCAGGAGCTCACTGCACCTTTGTCCTGACTGCTGATAGCTATTCTTAGACTTTTGTATAACTCTTGAATATTCCTAACACCTTTGTTGCCCAGAAGGGGACAGAAATTTCCATAGTTTGTTCAGGGCTTAGACCAACACTATTCACACCTGTTGAAGAAGAGTAGAAAGCATGAAAAAGGTGTCATGGAACAAGTAGATCAAGTGATCACTACCATGATTTTTCCACAGGAAACCAATTAATCAGGGGAAAAAACCCTAAGCATGAGCACCCATCTTTTGCAGAGGTGGTGGATGAAGGTTTCATTATGTTTTGCACTGGGACTTCCCTCACTAATGAGTTTCTAAGAGTATCCAGGCTTTCCTTTTATGCTTTATCTGCTTTCCTTCATGCTAATAATCACACAGGCAGCAATGACTATGAGAAACAACTTTAGTAGATGAAGTCTATATTCTCCTAGCAATTTTTTTTTCATGCTAATGACTCTGATAAAAACGCAGAAGGACTATTATAGTATTTCTAAGGAGAATAAAATCTCTGAAGTGGCTTGGCTTATTAGAGATGCAGTGACTGCAAGGCCAAGCATAGAAAAGAAAAGCAGGCAGATAGTTCAGGCTCTGGGCTAGACTGTGGCACATCCAGACTTGGAGCTTGGCTCTAATGACCTTGAGCAGAGCAGCTACTTTTTGTTCCCCCAAAATTAAGCTGAAGAGCCTCTTTCCCTCCAGGTCTGTATATCTTGTCCACTAAATCCTTCTAACAGAGGCTTTGCTTCCCCTTCCCTTCTCTTCCAAATTGGAGTTATTGCCATTTTTAGGGCTTCTGGAAAAGCTGTGGAAATCTGCTCTGTTAGATACAGTGTCTCCACACACAGCCCTGTGCTCTGTCTGCTCAGAGGCAGCTGAATATACCAAAGGCCTGACCTGAAAGCCCTGTTGCTTTTTTACCCCTGTGCTGTGCTGTCAGCAGGACTTACCAAATTAGCACGAGCACTGTGCCTTTAGATCAGGGCTGGCCAGCATCCAGCAACCTGGGACACAAGAAAATGAGTGCAATTCTGCCTGCAAAAAGTGCTGCAGGCTGGTTCAATGGAGAATGAGAGCTTTCATCTGTGTATTTTTAAGGGATGCATTTCAGGACCAGCAGGATGGTGTGTGTGATTTACTGGCAGGTGAAGCTCACTCTGGCAGGTAAGGCTCAGGCTGGCAATGATAATTTAGATCCAAGGGCCAGAGGTGAAAGCTTGAAAACAGCTTCAGTACAAAGGAGGGGAAGCAACTAGCTTGAACTTCTAATAGCAGGATGTGTTGTCTGAGCTGTTAAATGATGTGGGACCTAAGCCTACATGAACCAAGAAATAGTCCTTATTCCTGCAACTTCCAAATAAAGCTGATTAGCACTTCAAGAGAAATGTATGTCCTTTTCATTGCTGAAACGGTGAGCCCAGTGCAGGGAAGATGCTCCAGTGAGGTTACAGACCTTGCCTGGGCTGCTGTGGTGTTCAGGTAGTGTCACCAAGTCCCCAAACTCACGAATGCCACCCAGTTTACCCATTTCTGGAGAGCTGAAGGGTTTCCCCAGAGAGGCCAAGGCAGAAGCAGGCTACAGGAACCTTGGTACATCAGCATCCATGCTGGCTCCTTCAGTGAGCACTTCTTGACAGTAACAAAATGGGAAAACGTCTTCAAGTTTAGAGATAATATTGAGTTGAAATTTGAAGACAAAACAAAACCCCAGTGCTCTGTCACTGATGTTCCCTGGAGACAGCAGCTATGGAAATGTTGCCTCCTCAGGGCTGAGTTCTCATGTTCTTAGTGCTCAGGTCTTCTTATTTTATTGCAGAATAAAACTGACCTGATAAGGCAAAGTGAAAGCACAAGTAAAACTGACCTGGTAAGGCAAAGTGAAAGCACAATCTGCAGGGATTTTTTACATATATGTTTTGGGGCTTTTTTTGGTTTGTTTTTTTTCTTTTTGGTGCTGAAACAGTTCTTTGGCTCAGGAACTATTCTTAGCTACTGAGTGCTGGTTAAGAGCACTTAACCTCTCTGTCCAGCACTTAAACATCTGTATAATAATACCTCATCTGCTTCCTAAGGCTGTCATGCAGTTCAATGGAGTTTTTCATATCTGTGATTTCTTCTCAGAATCCTCATATTAAAAGATGAGTTCTACTAAAGTTACTATCTGCCTTCCTCAGTATGTTCTGAATCCTATTGTGTATATGGCCAATTTTGGTTTGCATGCTGAGTATTTTTGTGTCCCCTTAACTGTAGTTAAAGCACATTCTGCAGAGCTAAATAACCATGGTTTGATGGAGTTCTTTTTAACCATAATTAGAGGGTTTTAGATAAATTCTGTGGGTTTCTGTGACCCAGAATAACAGCTGCAGATTGCAATAAACAACTCAAAGTCAGCTCTCATACTTATTGTGATTGTGACAGCTTAATTCTCAGCAGTGTAAGAGTGCTAGTAACTTTGCTCCCTTTTTTTTTTTCCCCTTACATAAACTTAGAAAACATGCATTCCCTTTCAGCATTACCCCCTGGCTGGCAGGTACATTGCTGGTATGCAATGACATCTACTGGCAGCCAGAAGTTTGCAAAGTCTCCAACACTTGTTTCTTTGGGGGATTTCTCTGCCAAGATCCACTGGCAGTGAGGAGAGGAAGCATGTGAGAGAGATTTGCCAGCTCCATGTTTCTTCTGAAAATAAACTGGGATGGGGGGGGTGGGGAAAAACCAGATTGTCTTGATTCTGTAATTGATAAATCTTGTTGGAGTGGAGGATGCTCCTGAGAGTGATATTGTAGTGGATAGGTATGGATTATCTGCCTGTTAGGTGGGAAATAAAACAGCTTTCTCAGCAGTCTGGAGCACACCCTCTGAAGTGCAGCTCTAAGCCCAATGAATCACAGAGAGCTGAATCACACAAAGCAAGGTGTTATCACTGGTCTATCAAAGGTACCCTAAGCATTCCCTGCCCTTCTCCCTGCTGGTTAATCTCTCTAGTTAAGCAGATGGGTTTTCCCCTTTCCACTGACCAAAGCTCTTGCTGGGCTGTCTCTGGTTTTGTGATGGCTGAGAAGGTGCAGGTGCCTTGGTCCTGGGTTCCCTGAAGGGGCAGGTAAGGGCAGCTGAGACAGGGCAGCACTGGATTTTATGCTGTTCCTCACTTGCCCAAGTGCAACTCTGGACACCTTTAATTTCCTGTTCTGGGTCTCTCACCCTTTTTCTTAAGCACTACCTTGAGATTTTGTGTCTCCCAAAGCCCACAAGCCCTTCTCTGTCTGGCATTGACATGAAGATGGTGTTTTGGGTCTCAGATTCTGCTGAGTAATAAATGTACTCATAGTGCTAAGTGCCAGATGAGGAGAATGGGAGGATTTTTCATGACAAGAGTTTGCTTTCCTGCTGAAGCAGTGTGTGGACCCTTAGTGGTTGTTATTTCAAAGATATCTGATACATTTGGTGTTGGGAGTAGGTTTGAGTCTCTGCAGACTGGGTTTTTTTTTGTCCTTGTCACTGGCTCCAAAAAAGATCTTGACCAGAGCTTTTCCCCTTCCTGTACCTCAGTGTCCAAGTAAAATGGGAAGAAGGATCATGACCTTTGTCATAACCTCTGAGATGAAAAAGACCTAGGGAGCAGCACCACTTCATAAAGAAATAGCATAAAATGAAAAAAAAAAAATAGTTTGGGTTGGAAGAGACTTTAAAGATCATCTAGTTCCAAACCCTGTGTCTGACTGGATCAAAGAGATTTATAGCTTTGGCAAAGACTTGACTGAGCAGCCTCAGGTGTGTTTGGCAGTGAACAGCAGTGCATCACTGCAAGTTATAAGTAGGTGGTGATAAGACTTCAGGCAAAGGTTCTCTTCAGTTTGGGTGTGACATTTAAAGAGAGGTGTGGAGAGATGTTGCTCCTAAAGAGCAGTGAGAAGAATGATCAGTGATTTGGCAAATTTACTCAGCAGGGAGAGATTTAAAGGAAGGGACTCTTCAAGGAGGAGAGGAATCATGGACTAGATGATGCAGTTAATCCTGAGGAAAAGCTTTGTACATATTTCAGGGAGGCACCAGAAGATAGACTAAGGGGTGAATGTGGAATATCAGTAGCAGAAGATGGATAAGAGCAGATCAACACCAGAGTTTGGAGTGCTCTGACACATTACTCCTCTGCCCTAATGAGCTCTTCTTGGAGATACTGAAATTGTTAAGGGATACGTGGAGATCCGAAGCATCAGAAACTTCCCAGAAGCAGAGCAAATGGATTTTATAGATTATTCTTGCAAGAAAAAGTATAAACCAGTATGTGTCAAATCCTCCACAAGACCAGAACCATTTTCTGTCTACTTTTTATAGATGAAAGGACTTTAATTTATCAATGCCATGATACATGACTGGAATATTTTTCTGTTTCAGTGAACACTTCCCTCTGGTACTTGGCAAGCTGTTTGTCTGGTCTTGAGTAATGTCAGGTGCTGGTAAGGAGCATCAACTTGTGCTTCAAGGCAAAGAAGTTTCTGGAGCAGAGTTATGTTTTTCATATTTTAAAGTTTCTAGGAAATGTGTCTTTAATTGAAGACCCTCTTGCCCCAACCATGCAAACAAGAAAAAAGGAACTTTTGGGATCTATTAGTCCTACATCTGCAAACCCAACTCATTGTAGCCCAGTATATTTGTCAGGTTATTCCTCTGTGCAGTGGGATTATAGTACTGATTGTTTCCAATTATATTTTACCTCCTATTCATTATGTTCAATCATAAATAGCTCTGCCAAATCTTGACTGTCTCTTAATTTGAACATTTCAGCAATTGTTGAATGGGAGTATTTCAAACAGAAGAGCTCCCTCTTGTACATCCCTGTGCTCTCTGCTGCAGAGATGCTTTCCTTAGTGATATTCACCACTTGGCTCAGCCTGGGTTGGAGATGAAGCAGAAGTTCAGGAGCTGTCAGGGGTGTCTGACCACCCCAGTCTCTCAGCAATCACCTGTTTAGGGAGTGAAGCAGTGTCATGGTAGGGAAGCAGATAATATGAAGCTGATGGACAGGATTCCAGGCACCAGTGGCAACTTTGAAGTCTTTAGGATGTTTCTGTGTTATTCTGAACTCTACACTGACACAATGACTCGTGTGCCACATGAATGAGCTGTGATGAATCTTTTCTCCTGCAGTTCCAAGCTTATAGGTGACCATGTGTCAAATTAGCTACAACCCAGCTGTTGCTTTGTCTATTTTTATGAAAATCTGGAGCATTAGGTTTCTTGAGAGAAAGATATCTGTTGGAATCTCTGAAAAATGGGGCATCTGCTCTCTCCAGAAGAACCATGGTCATAAAATGGAGGGTCAGAAGAACCCTTCTGGTCTCAGGGGTGGGGGGGGGTCATGACATTAATGATTCAAGGGGTTAGAGAGCTTTTGAAAATAAATATCTCCTGGGAAAGTACCTTTTGGGGACAATTGAATTCTATGTAATGGATTAAATAAAATACTTCATGCATTTGAAATATAAAACCCACAAATAGTTATCATTTAGACAGTTGTTTGCACTGGGCTGGATTTCCTGATAGTCCTGCAGAACCTATGACTTCCTCTGACCCCTGTGTATCATGTCCACATTACCATTCTGTTTATTAAATCAGAATATAATATGAAGACCCAGAAGAGAAGATTTCTTTAATTTCTTCCTTCTTCTTTACTTCAGCAAAGTCCAAGTTGAGATGAATGTCTTATTTTATGTGGAAGCAGAAGATCAGGCCAGCTTTGGTGCCAAATTTGCCAAGATATTAACAGGGCTTTAGGGTTATTCAGCAAATACAATCCTGCACCTGGGGACTGGAGAATGGCAGTCAATTTGTGCTGCTTGTCTGGTCAGCAGCTTTTGAAAATTGAGCTAGGTGACATATATCCACTGCAGCTCTGCCTCTCAGTTGATCTGAAGATCATCCCTGGCTTTTAATGAAGCCCTGGTCTTTGCCCTGCCTCTCTAAGAAAAAACCCTCAAAACCACTCCACCTCTAAATTTACAGTACATTTCAATAAAATATTTATTATGTCCTTGGTTGATTCCCTTGAATGGAGAAACCCTGGAAAGAAAGATATTGCATTCTTCCAGACTGTGAGGTCTCTTGGAAGTGTTCTAAGACATTTGAACCTGAAGACCTCCCTCAACATCTTTTCTATCCTCCCACTTCATGTGACTCATCAAACACTGCTCACAATTCAGTGTGTAATCATGGATCAGCAGTAGGACAGCTACCCATCATCTCCTCATTTATTCTTCATGAACATCAAGCTGCCAAGGTAGATGCAGGCCAAAGAGCCAGGAGAAATAACAGATTTATGGTTAAGGCACTAACCTGGGTCACAGGGAATCGAGTGAGTTTCTGTCTTTGTCCCAGACTCTTGGACCTTTGTCTGTCCTCTCCAGTGTTGCACCTCTGACTGATCACCCTCATGAGGTGACAGCAATATTGCAGTTGCTGTAACCCCCTTCTCATTTCACAGGGATGCTGTGAAGTTAATTAACAAAGGAGAGAGGGGGGGTGTTAATGGTGAAGTGCCACCATTCCACAGTTCAATTTTACTTCTGTTTCCATTTCATCTTGCCCAGTTGTTTTGTTTATCTTCAAATCTTGATATTTTTTCTCCTACTTTGGCTCTAGACCCCCCAGTTTGTGCAGCTGCCAACATGCTGAGTGTGTCATGTGTGGGGTTCTGCTTGGCAGATGTTTTGCAGGTCTTCCATTGACATTTTGTGACAGGGTTAGAAATTTTAATTTCATACCAGCATTAGAAAAGTGACACTTTTTAAATGTAAAAGTAAGATGTAGACCAGTTTGGAAGATAAATAGAATGTATGGAATTGACCTTAGAATGATCTGTCTTCTGTTGTCTGGTCTGTGTGCTGAAGGAAGAGACCAGTGATTTATTTGAATTTGACTGCAAATGAGAATCTAATCATGTGTTTTGGACTAACTTTTCCCCATTTTATTTTTTTGTTTAGCTTGCTCTATTTTCATTAACATAGGCCGCAACCTAGAGTTGCAAATAAAATATGTGATTATAGGCCACAGCTGTTCTCCAGTTAGAAGAAATATTTGTAAACTTGGCAGTTGCTTGAGGAGCTGCAAATGGAGGAAAGAAAACCATTTAAATTTGAGTGGATTGCTTAAAAACATCACTGAGGAATTTTTCCTTTATGTGCTTTATGTCTCTCTAGGATCAGGTAATACTAAATTGTTCTATCCCTACATTTCTCCTTATACCTGCAGATTCCTTCCTTCTCTGTTTTAGGTCTCTTCAGAAAAAAAATATGAGGTTGGATATGGCAAACTCTGCACTAGTTTTTCCCACTCTGATGAAATAAATCATCTAGCAATTAAGGTTATTTTTCTGTAATTTCATCATTATCTCTACTCAGACATAGCAGGATCTACATGGGATCTTTTACAGCTTTTTGACTGTGGTAGAGTTAATTTTCTTCATGGTGGCTGGTATGGGGCTCTGTTTTGGATTTGTGTTGATAATACAGAGATGTTTTTGTTATTGCTGAGTAGGGCCCACACAGAGCCAAGGCCTTTTCTGCTTTTTGTATGGCCATGCTGGGGAGGAAATTTGGGATGTTGGGAAGAGACACAGCCAGAAGAGGTGACCCAAACTGACCAGAGGGATATTCCAGACCATGTGACATCAAGCTCAGCATACAAAATGAGGGGAGGAAGGAGAAAGGGGGGACATTTGCAGTGATGGTGTCTGTCTTCCCAAGTAACCATCAGCTGTGATGGGGCCCTGCTCTCCTGGAGATGGCAGAACTCCTGCCTGCCCATGGGAAGCAGGGAAATTTCCCCTTGTTTTGATTTGGTTGTGTGCTTGGCTTTCGCTTTCCCCTATTAAATTGTCTTTATCTCCACCCAAGAGTTTTCCAGCTTTTACCCTTCTGATTCTCTCCCTGATCCCTCTGGTGGGGGAGTGAGTGAGCAGCTGTGTGGGGCTTGGCTGCTGGCTGGGGTTACACCATGGCAAATGTGGATATAATTTGGTCACTGACCATAAACATGTGGTATTCCATAAACTGTGGGCTAGTGGGGCTCACTGTAACCCAAGTGAGGTGAATTTTTGCATGACCCACAACAAGGTACATGTGCATATGGTAAGTGTGAAGGGATCACTAACCTGGAGCTGGCATGGTCTGCTAAATCCACAGGATGGTGGTGTACCAGGCAGACATCCTTCCTCAAATATAGAAATGGAATAATTCTGCTAATATACTCAAACTAACAAAGGAACCTCTCAATGGAACCAGAGCATGTCTGTCCTTACCCAGATCACCTATTTTTTTTTATTTTTTTTTTTGCTGAAGCTGAGAGGAGTATTTTTATTCTTCATCACCCAATACTCTGTCTGCAGCAGCTGAGAGTTGCCTGTGCTTTGAAGTTCCTCATCATGTAGCATTTCTTTCAGTCCATTGAGTCTGGACAAACCATGTGCCCATGTAAGCCCTGTTCTGAGAGTCTCTGGAAGAACAGAAGCAGTGGCTACCCCTTGCTTTGTATCCATTGTGAGGCTCTGAATGCTTCCATTCAAAAGCAAATACAAAGAAATTCAAAATTCTATCCTTTTTACTGAATTCTGGTTAAACTTTTTGTTTTCAGTATGGCTCAGAAAGCCTTCTTAATTTTCTATCTTGCAGAATTGTTATCAGTTCTTTGAGGAATGAAGGGTGGAGTTTTTAGAGTGACTTTTCTAGTGCTGTATCCTCAGAGCTTGCAGTATTTCATTTTTTAAGAACTCATTCTCATAAGTATTTCAATTTTAAGAACAAGCCAAGCTTGTTTGTTACTGCAAATGCCATACTTGTTACTGCAAAATACCTCACAGGCACCACTACCTGCACATTCAAGTTTTTCTTCACAAAACTATTGACCAGAAAAGCAGAAGGCCACCCCATCTAAAGTGTAAAACTACTCCAGAAAATACAGGCTAAACCTAAGGGAAGATGCCTTAGAAGCTGTAGTCAGTTCCTCTCTTTATCAGTAGCCTCTTCTTTTCCGGGTGCTTCTCATTCCCAAGTCCTTATTACCTTCCTATTGTGGTTCTGGTGCTTCTCCAGAAAAGGACGGCCTTTGAATTTCAGATATTCATAAAATAGATGGGTGACAATAGGATTGCATGGCATAAACAGCTACGTGTGGTTTACATGTCACCACCTGATTCCCATTGTGTTGAAACTGGGAGCGCAGCCAGTCTGGGAACACAGGACTGTTTTAACCCCTCTCAGTGGCACAACCAGGTTTGGCTTTTGTGCAAAGAATGTGATGGACTTTTGTTCCCCAGGGCTCAATGCCAACTGCCAGAGCCTACCTGTTGTCCCAATGTGTTTCATCCCAAAGCATTTGCAGAGTGTCTGCCTGGCAGTTTTTCCACTACTCTGTGCTCCCTGCCGCTGCTCTTTCTTTTCCATATTTACACAATGCTTGCAATTTTTAATGGTCAAGCAAATGGAACAGGTTTCCCAGGGAAGTTAAGGAACCACTGTCCCTGGAAGTGTTGAAAAAACATGCAGATGTGGTTTGGTGGTGGACTTGGCCATGCTGGGTAAATGGCTGGACTCGACCTGGGAGGTTTTTTCCACCTTTAATGATTCTACTGGAGGTCAGCAGAAGGGACAGAAGCAGGAGCTCTTCTCACTCTGCAGCATTTCCAGTGGTGCTTCCCCAGGGGACATTAAACCTGTCTCTAGGGTCCGGGTTCTGTGCAATTTTCTCCTTGGAGAAAAACAGGAAAAACTGGTGGATACTCCCCTGTCCTGCATTAATATTTCTGTGAACACCATGCTTCAAACTTATTGACTGCTCCTAGGATTAATTTGTTCAGCTTTGCCAAGCATTTGCTATTTCATGGCAGGAAAAAAAAAAGGCAAGAGAAGAAGCTAATTAAGTGGACCTTATGCAAACTCCTTTTACTTTGCATAGGAAAGACACAAATTGTTCTCCTACCTGTGTGACACACTTTGCCATGCAACAACAGTTCCTTCAAGTTATATTGACCTTTCAGAGCAAATTATTTCCTCAAAAATCATGTTTTCTATTTGATGGGTTTTCTATCTCATTAGAGAGCCATTCCAATAGAGCAGAGCTGATTTTTACCACCAGCTGCATTGCAAATTCTGGAGTGCTTTGTGAAGGCTCAGTTAGCAAGAAATGTGATTATGAAGACTTTAATTTACATATACAGGACAGATACTTTTCAGATACTATCTTTTGTTTACCTTTAAGTGCCAAATACACCTATATGTAAATAAGGCTGGATTTTAACACTATCTACTGTCAAAATAGGGAACCTTGCCCTAGGAGTACATCCATCTAAGTCTGCTAGACTAGACTTATGGAAAAAAAGTCAGAAATAAGATTGCTAGTGGTAGAATTTGGCTTGAATTTATCTACATATTTAGGTAGCCCTTATGTGTATGCAGACAACTTGGAAATAAATATATGCATCAACTTCTTAGCCAATTTAATGCTCTTGCAAAAAGATTTTTCTGTGCTAGTGAGTTTTTACAAAAGCAGATGGGGAAAAAGCTCCCAGTCTTTTGTCCTAATGAGAGTAGATAGAAGGAAAAAAAATCCTACATTTGAATTTTTCCAAAATTTTTCATGTCAATTTCCCTGCCATTTATTTCAATTTAAAAAAAAATCCATGGCATTGGGAACTTGGCATTGTAGTAAGTTGGCCATGCCAAACTTCAAGTTCTTATGCCTTGGAATATGGCAACAGGAGGGTTTCTCGAGGAAGAAATGCTTGGAATCCTTTTTTTTTTAACAAGGGTAGATCTCTAATCTTTTTCTTAGAAAACTTTTGCTTCTGGATGGTAATTACAAAAAGGAAGGGAAGGAATGCACTGGAATAGAAAACTGAAAGTGAACCCTGAATATGGGCAAGTGACAGGTGACTGAGCATTGTTACAGTGAGGGTGAGAAGCTGGACTCAGTTCTCAAGAGATGACAACTGCACTGTCTAAAGTACACAGATATAGCACAGAATGATATGGCATTTGATATTGGGTATTTCTTCCATTGCTGTTGTAGGGTGAAGAAGGCTTTCCTGGCTTCCCTGGACTGAAAGGGGACAAAGGAGAAAAAGTAAGTCAAAGTCTTTATTAATTAAACTTTGAAAAGTTTAAGAGTTTATAAGCTGCTGTGGAAGTCTAATGAAAACTGACCCTACTCTAAGTCTTTTGTTTTACTTCTGTATTATATTGTGTCTCATTTTGTGTAAGGAAGGTGCTCAGAACAGGATATTGTAATGTTGTACTGTTTTTCATCAAAGTGCAGCCAAACATTTTTAAGTTTTAAAGTTTT
Source organism: Molothrus aeneus (assembly GCF_037042795.1). Lineage (NCBI taxonomy): Eukaryota > Metazoa > Chordata > Aves > Passeriformes > Icteridae > Molothrus > Molothrus aeneus. The sequence continues at coordinate 148,393,527 of NC_089646.1, read as the reverse complement.
ATGATGATGCTCAGCCACATTTGACAAATGTGTGGAGAGCTCAAAGGCATGAGCTTTGACTAAACTTTGTAAAACTCCAAAATACTTAAATGTAATAGAACAGGAGCTCAGTGCTAATACACACAGGAACACTAGAGTCTCTTCAATATGAGACACAGAAGGCCAAAGATTACTATGACTTTACTTGCACTGAACATAAATAACTTCTGGACTGTGGTGGCCTTTAGCCGCTTACTGTGTCATCATTTTAAAAAAAACAAAAATTAAATCCAGTACTGAAATAATTCTGTTGACTAGTATTGACTTTGGACACATTTGTTGGAAATCCCTTAATCAAATTCTCATTTGCAGGAGGAATTTTAGGAAATTAAACTTTTTCCACCTCTTATAAAACAGCAAATGTTCCAGATCAGGCAAAATGCCTCTCCAAGTAACATACAACAAACCAGCCCTGTACAATCACAGCCTGCAGCGCCCATGTCTGTTTCTCACTTGAGCTTTTTTTTTTATAACACACCTAAGACAAAACTGCTGCAGTGCGAGAAGTGAAAACACTAAGCCAGTTCCTCACTGTGTGTTGAACTTGTCTGTTGTTTGTTCCACTCTCCATTTGTTCTTTAAATTGCCAGCTGCAGGCAGAAAACTTGCTTTTTCTCCACATTTGCTGCTGTTCCTTTTAGCTGGGGAGCTGCCAATCTCAGCATATTTAGTTCCATTCATCCTGGTGCATAGGAAGATTTTTAAATGGTAAAATCTTGAATTTAAGTGGTGTTTGGCTTTCTGTTTCTTTGTTTTCTACACCTCTGCATATTCACAGCTCTGGGACTCACTTCCCAGTGGCCAGGGTCATTCCTGAAGACTGCTTGAGTATATCAAGTCTTCTTTTCCATTTGCTTTTAGGCTTACTACTTATGTATATTATAGCTTTGCCTAGAGGCTTCTGAACTTCGGGATGAATGCTGTATAATCAAGGAGGAAAAAAAATAATAATGCAATTTTTGAGACAATGGAATGGTGAAGAAAGAAGCTAAGATAAGATGATATGATAATATTAAGATGACTCAGTTGTTATGTGTCTAATTAGCTCCAGAGCTTTTATATTAATTTATTCTTAAATGAGTTAAGTGGACTAGAGTGCCTAGTTCCTCATTAGCAGCTCATCAATCATGCCTAGTGTGTTAATGTCAGCAGCAGCTCCTCCAGGAACTGTAAATAATGAATGTTTGTGTTGAAATGTTTCTCCTCATTTCTTATTCTTCTCTAGATGTGCTGCTCGTGTCACTGCACTTGCAGTGGTGTTAATGCTGTGCTGATGATAACTCTGTTGTTGTTACAGGGTTCCCTGGGCTCACCTGGCCCCCCTGGGAGGGATGGAGCAAAAGGAGAAGCTGTAAGCCTTTTTGTTCCTCCCATGTAATCCTGCTTTTCAGTGTGAGGCAGGCAGTGGGCATCAGCCTGCATGGAGTGGAACCCGTCTGGGGGATTTGTGTGGTCATTTTAGGAGCAGCAGAAATAAATGGCAGGAGGTTAATAGTCCCAAAACTCTCCCTCACATGTCTGCAGCCAAGGCAGGTGTCCTATGGATAAACCATGGCTGGAAGCTCCAGGGCAGCTCTGTTGTCATTCATTAAGGAGGGAGAGGGAGCAGCCTGTGGTTTGGGACCTGCTGGTAAAGAGCTGCAGCTGCAGAGCCTGGCCACTTCTTTTATGGCTGGCAAGGAGTCCTTGGCTAGCAGAGTCAGCAAAGGTGCAAGGGACCATGCTGCTTTCCACAGCAGGAGAAACTGGAGTCTTGGTCACAGAAGAAAATACCTCGAGTCCTTCTGTGCACTGATAAATACTAAGAGAAGAGGAGGAGGGCAAGGTTAGTTCTAGGAAGATTGCAGTGTACCACATACTGCCTGTGAGAGGACCACAGCTGAAACACAAAACCATAAATATGTTTTCCAGTATCTCATAGAAGTGTGTTTTAGAGCCTTACATCTTTTCCCTTGCTTGATCACCATCCCTTAGAAATGTCTTCAACCTAATGTTGAACCTTCACCATGTCATTCACTTTATGGCAGTCACTTGGTGGCAATTGAAGGAGCTTGGGAAAGGATTCTCTGGAAGGCAGGTATACACAAAAGGAGACACACACAGCAAAAAAACACTTTTCCTTACATCCTGTTTTTTCTTTGTTCTACGATTGCCCTACTTTGGAAAAACTGTGACAATTTTTCAATATTGCTTCCAGAACTGATGCAACTTCATCACATCACACATGGCATGGAATTGAACAGTGTTGTACTTACAGAATTCCTTATAAGATTTGTTTATACACTGCAAGGTGACAAATCAAGAACAAATGCATTTTGCTGACTCCAAGGAATCCATCTTTGCACACTTTAATCAGTGCAAGCTGCTCACAACTTAGGGAATTCATTTTTTACTACTTGATTGTGTTTTGAGAGTAGATAAAGAGCTGCTTCAGTTTTCATTTTATTTCTGCTTTCATTTTTCTGAGGAAAACACATTGTAAACTTTCAGCTCTCTGTATAATGGCACTCAGGACTGTCAATATTTCTAACTGTATGCACTGACTATTTTGAGCTATCTTAGCCTTTCTATATAAAAGATTTGTGTTTACCAGTGATATTTCTGTTACTTGCAGGGTGAACGAGGACATCCAGGGGCCTTTGGACTGCCTGGGCCACCAGGTCCAAAGGTAAGCTTTCCTTTCTTCTTTGCATGGACAGGCATATTTCTTTAACTGATTTTTTATGTTTAGATGGCTTGAATTACTCATTTTTGATGACATTTGATATTCTTACTAGTGAATTTAGAAACTCAAAATGCCCATTTTCATAAGGGACCTGCTAAGGTATCAGCAATTATGCAAAGAGTGTAAGAAGAAGAAATAACTTTTTTTCAATCAACAGTGTAGCTGGAGAAGGTGAACAAAACATGTTTTGGGGCACATAAACCTTGTGTCGTATCTTCTATAGCTTTTCCAACTCTCACTAAGATGCTGATGAGAATTATTACTCTTACTCTATGACTTGAAAAATAGAACATGTAGAGATCCAATCCTTAATGTTTCTGCCTAGTTTGGGAGCTTCTGTTTTGCACCAGTGAGCAGTGCCTGAGTGATACAGAACTTAAGCCAGTGCTTATATCACTGGGTTTGCTTCAAACAAGGTGCTTCTGAATGCAGATCTGGTGGGACTTAGCTGGGCATCAGAAATGCAAATTTTGATGCAGCAATTCTCTAACCTTCTTTCAAAGTCTCAGCTCTCCTTGCCTTGTTCCCTGGTTATTGAGGGGATAAATACCCTCAAGTGGTTTCAGCCTTGCTGTTATAACACAAAAAGTAGATGGTGACAAGTGTGTTTTTGGGGGTACCATGCACAGCAAGTTCAGTTCATCTTGTAAAAGGTGCTGCAAGGACAACTATTTGACTGCCTAAATTAACTTCACTCAGTTCTGTTCCTGTAGAAGCCAAGACCTTTGAATATCTCATCTTTCTGAAAGAGCCATTTCTAGTCACTTAAATCTCACACTGAGTTCACTGATGCCATTACCCTCAAACAGGAGTTTGGTACCTCAGCACCTTTCTAGGTGTAGCCTTGACTGTCCCTTGGCTCTGTCTGAGAGGACTTGATGAAGCAGGTCATACACAGGTCCTCTGTGTTCCTCAGCTATGCAGAGCCCTGTCACCAAAAGGTAATTTTGCATAGATTTTGCAAAGTCCCATCAGGAGAGTATCAGAACTCATGAGGAGTTTGTAGATTAGCAGAAATACTTGGCAGCCATCCCAGGGTTCTCTGTGGAAACCACATTGGCTTCAGCAGGGGATAAATGACACGTGCAAAGCAGGGCTGGGCTGAGCCGAATGGCAGCACACTGAATATTTTGCACTTAATAGGATTTGGATCTTGGATGAAATGAACTGAATTTATCACTCACAAATGCTTTTTATCTGCATCTCTCCTATCAAGTAAATAAATACATATTTTCTCTCTGTCCTCCATGTCTCATGTAGTGGAGTTACAGAACAGCAGGCTATATGATGCTCTATGTGGTATGAATTTCCTCACATTTGCTTTGCAAAGCTTTTACAAACCAAGCTAAACTGAGGTACTTACATTTTCCTCAAAGTGGACTTGATCCTGCTCCATATTTCCCACCAGGTTCTTCAGGAACATGCAGTTCTGCCAATTAATGAGGCAATGCAGAATAGAAGGAGTTCAGATCTATGGGCTGGGCAGGACAGGTGCTGGTGGGGCTGGACCTAAAGACATCTGACTGGACAGTGCCAGGTGCTCCCAGGGAAGACATGAGCTTGGCCAACCCCAGCCTCTCACAGTGCCTAAATATAAAATTATTGTGTGTTTTCACAGTGACTTTCATTTACCTCAATGAAGCATTGGCTGTGAGCAGTGTCCTTGAGCTGGATTCTGGCCTGAGCTATTTTAAGAAATAACCCTGAGTTGCTGACAGGGCTTTAAAATCTAAAACAGGAATCCACATTACTCCTCAGTGTAAAGCCTGAGCACCTCATCAATGTAGAACAAGGTGTATAAGGATGGGTGGAGTTGGCAATTAGAGAGGTCACATCTCCAATTACTGGTGTAATGATTATTTAGAGGTTTTTTGGCAGATCACTTATTTTTGGCATCAATATAGCGGCTCTGGGCTCTACCCCAGGCTCCGTGGAGAGCAATGTTGCAGTTTGTCTGGTTGGTTGGGTTGTGATCCTTCCTGTCTCAATCCATCTTCATTAGCATTGAGCCAGACAAGCCCAGTGTGTGTTCAGCAATGATACCTGTGCCCCAGGAAATTCAGCCCCTTGTTTATCTCCTTGGCTGAGGAGCCTTTTGCTTCAGTGGGAATTGCCAGCACTTTCTTTTAAGACATTGTCTTGTACTTTTTACAGACCTCATTAATTGTGTGAAGCTTCCAGTAGCACAGATAAGAGTCCTCCAGACTTCTGGTAATGGAATTTCAGTCCAAAGAGTTACAGAAATGGTCGTTGAGCCCATCAGGGTTCATGTACAGGTTACAGGAATGAAATGACCTTGGTACATCATCCCTGGTTTTACTGGTTTTGCTTCTCAGTGATGTCTCTGGGGGAGATTGTTCCTAGCTCAGTGTCTTCAGCATAAACCTGTAGGGTTTGGAGTGAGTTTTTTCTTTTTCATCAAACTTGGAGGGTAAATTTCTTTGTTGCCCAAGAATAATGGATGATCTTGCTGGCTACAAGCTGGACACAAAGAAGAGTTATCAAAGTCAGCCTTGTGCTGAGGTGTTGGAGCTTCTGGTTACAGATGTCATGGTAATCTGAGATGGCAAGAAATATTCACTGGTCAGTGGGGAAAACTCCCACATAAATATGTGGGACCTCACAGGTTAATTTAAATGGAATAAGTGGGTCCAGAGAAAAAGGGTCAGATCTCAGATTGTTCACTGTACAATGTTATGGCAGAGAAATAAAGTTTGGATTTTTGAGATCAGACCCTTTAGCCTGCAATATCCTGCCGCAAATATTCAACCTTTTCCTTCATTTTTCCCCACTGTATCTCTAATAAAAGGATAAAGAGGTTTTTTGTGGTTGTCATTGCTGTGGCACAGACATAGCTATAGCATTCCCATCTCAACTGACAGTTATCTGCACTTAATAGAAAAAGCAGAGGGAGAGGGGAAAAAAAAAATCAATCCTTTGAAATAAAAAGTATTAGGTAAGAGTTTCATTTTGACAAATTTCCTTCTTGCTTGCTCGACCTGTCGAAGGTCTCACGCTTCTCTGGTTTACCAGACATGATCTCAGCACAGGCCTTGAGTGGGTTCAGCACATCTCATCCAGACAAACCCAGTTTCTCTGTAACTTCTGCTGAGTGTTACAACCACGTTTTATGTAACAGGACTGAGTTAGACTTCTGCAATTTGGATGACTTGGAGCAGGACTGTTTCTCTTGGGGTTTTGCCTAGACTTTGGTAGCAGTATTTCTCTGCAGGCTGAAGGAGAGATTTAGGTGCATGCTTGCTATAAGAGGACTTGCAAGGCTTCCTGACCTTGCAGAGGTCTGATCCCAGAGCCATCTTTGCTTGTGCTTGAACCCTATTCTTGTTAACCTGCACTGGGGAAAAAAAAGCCTCACTTCTGCTGCTAATTAATTGCATACATGTCTTGCATTTTTAATTTTATTATCTAATGTAAAACTTTTATTAATACAAAATCTAGTCATTATTATAAAATTATTTAGTAATAATATCTCTATCTGTTTTGAAGCCTTATCCATTACAGCCACCCAGTTAGTGTTAGACAGGAGTTAGACAGATGAGAGTGGTGGGAAGGGGAAGTGATGTAAGTAAGAAAATAATCAGTCAAATAGGTGATATAAGATGCCAAACCAATTCTCTAGGTCAGCTTACCAGGCCCAGGCTGTCTCCATGGGACAGTTCTGAGGGCTGAGCCTGTTCAGCTGGGGATCCAGATAATTTTCAGGCATTGTAAGACAAATAAAGGCAAACTGTGAGCACTCTCCATTACAGTGTACCTTCTCCAGGGTGAGTCAGTGCACAACCAGCTGAAAGACTGATGAAATGTACCTGATCCTCTTGCATTTTTTCTTATCAGTAAACATAAAACATTGGAAAATTTAGTTCTGATCTGTTTCTTTGCATTTACTCTTCAAAACATAATATTTTGAAGACTGTGGTCACTTTGCAGCAATGTATACCTTTGCTTTGTTCCATTAATGCTATGTTCAGGAGCCCCAACAGGTATTGGGTGCAACAGCTGACATTGCTAAACCTTCTGAAATAACCTCTAGAGAAACCTGTATGGGACAGTTTGTAGTTAAAAGTCTGAAAGCAGAAGGATAAAACTTGCTAATGTCTGAGGGGACAGAAGAAAATACTGGAGTGTCAGTTTGGGTAAGTAGCTGGAAAGACATGACTCCTGTATTAGCACTGAGAGAGCCAAGAAGCCTCAATGTGAGTCTGGAAGACCAACTTGCATTTCTGACAAACTAATTTTATTCTTGGTCTTTTATATGAAAGAGTTTCTGGTGGTTTACTGTATCTCAATTTCTTGCCAGGGATCTGAGGGAAAACAGGGTCCTCCAGGCATTAAAGGCTACGTAGGAGCACCGGTAAGTCACGGCTCTTGTTCAATTTCTAATGCTCTAGAAACTTTCTTTACTTTTTTAGTGTGTTCTGCCCATACATATTTTTTATTATTAAGCAGTCTATAGTCTGTCTGACCACTTATCTGCACTAAGTCCAAGTGGTAAAATTGTCTTGACTTCACTGAGTTTCTTCTGTCTTCTTTAAATGAGAACAGACCTGTAGCCAGTAGAGAGATGTCAGCGGAAATGACTTGATTACTGAGATAACAGCTGGTGATTTTGTGATGCTCCCACTGTAATGCAATTGCTTTGGTCTGTGATGATGCACCATTTATATGGTGCTTTAAAACTTCAACAGAACACCAAGAAAAAATACCTCCTCTCAGCAAGTTTCCAGTCATATTTTCAAAGCTCTTTCTTGTAGTCCCAGCTTGGTAAGCAGCCTTTAAGCTGATGTTGGAAAGGCTGATTGGATTTTCTGAGATTTGCTGACCCAGATGGGGGTCATCTCCCACAGGCTGGAGGATGAAAGGATTGTGAGCTGCCCTGCCAAGTAGTACTTGTGGTGCTGGTGGATGAAAAGCTGGACATAAGCTGGCAGTGTGCACTCAGAGTCCAAAGGCACCATGGGCAGCAGGTGAGGGAAATGATTCTGCTCCTCTGCTCTGCTCTGCTGAGACCTCACCTGCAGTGCTGCATCCATCACTGGGGTCCCAGCACAGGAAAGATTTGTGGACCTCTGAGAGCAGGTCCAGAACAGGGCCATGGAAGTGGTAGGAAGGCTGTAGCACCTCTCCTGTGAGATAAGGCTGAGAGTTGAGGTTTCTCAGTCTGGAGAAGACTCTGAGGAGACCTTAATGTGGCCTTTCAATATATAAAAGATGCTAAACTTTTTAATAAGACCTGTTTTGATAGGAGAAGGGATAATGATTATAAAGTAAAAGGGGTGAGATTTAGATTGGATATAAGGCAGCAGGTTTTTGCTACGAGGATGGTGAGACTCTGGAACAGGCTGCCTGGTGAGATGGTGGATGCCCCATTCTTGGAAACATTCAAGGCCAGCTTGGACTGGGCTGTGAGCAACCTGCTCTAGTATAAAATAGCCCTGCCCATTTAGATGATTATCTAAATCAACCCGAGGGCCAAATATACCCAAACATGGAGCTCTCATTAGCTTGAAGGTAAGACTCCACTATAATATAAAGTAAACTGAAGTATTAAATTATTACAGCAAGAAGCACTATAGGCTTTGGCAGTTTTAGAGAGGTCACTACTGTCTGAGCATATTTGTCTCTCTATAGCTATTAGCTGATTGCTCAGTTTCTACAATAAAGATAAAATACAAGGTATTTGCTGAGCTAAGGAAAGGTGAAATCTTTTTCTGCCCATTGAGTCAATTGTCTGTGCTAGTGCCACACCAAACTGAGCTCCAGCAATGTTTCTGGTGTAGCTAGGAGGAGATGAATTATGCAGTCCTGAGGAATACTGGCATTGCATTCACAGCACAAAAATGTGCTGGGCCCCCAGGACAGAGTGCATCTAACCTTTGCCAGTTCTCAAAGCTACCTGCTGTCTGTCTGGCTACCACATCCAAACCCACTTGCTTGTTTATGCGATAGGTTTTCTCATTAGTATTGTCCTTTACCAAAGTTCTCATTGTTTACAAGAAACTTGAAAAATGCAGAGCATTGGTTGTTTTCCAGACCATCTGCAGCTGTGGTGTGTTCCCTGTCCCTCCACTCTGCTGTTGGCAGGAGGGTCGTGTGTCTGCAGGCAATATAATATTACAGATGTTCTTGGGCTCACAAGCAGTCCCTGCTCTGTGAGTCTGCTTAGATCATGCCTGTGGCCAACTCTGAGGACTGGCAACACAGAAAATGTCCTTGAGGTTCACTTGAATTGATTGTGCAGATGTGCACACTGGTATGGTGACTAATTAGAGGATGTAACTATGCCTCTACTTGGATTTAGCTTTATAATCTTTGTTTGTTTTTATTTTTAGGGTCTACAAGGAGAAAGAGGAGAAAAGGGAACACGAGGAGACAAGGTATTTCTGCTGCATGGTAGGAAAATCCAGGCTTTTCCTTTGCCCATTAGCTGAGGAGGACTACCAGGCCAGCAGCTCTAGAGAGGGATGGGGTTTCCTCATGCACTGCACTTCCAAGTGCTCCCTACCTCCCATGGGTGGGCAGGAGGGTCTTTGGGATCTATGCTGTCTACTAAGAACACATTTAGGGACTTAGTGTGTGTGTGTAGCTAGGGATGGAGGAGAGTGAGGAGGAGAGGAGTGGAGGTTGCCAGTGTGGAGATCTGAAGGATCTTCACATTGTGTGCACAACCTGAGAGTTGAGGATGGTCACTGACTGCCACTGACCATGTCTGCATCTAGAATTTTCCCATCTCATTCCAGTTTTTCACATCATTGAACTTCCTATGTTTCTTTTTTCTCCCATCCCCATAAACTCACTAGTAGTAAGTACCAGGTAATTTGTATTATGTCAAAGGCTTCAACCAAAGGGAATTGCTTCCCAGTTCCATGTTCTCTCCTGACTGTGAACAGCTGTTTCACAGAGTACAGGTCACTCTGGGATTTGAACCATTTTTGTGGCTCAAGGAAAAGACCAAATGCTCATTATACCTGGAAGAGGCATTTAAAAGGAGAGCTGGGCAGGCACAAAGCCTTTGTTATTTCAGTTTGCTCATTGTGTTGAGAGAGACCTCAGATGTGCACCCACTTCTGCTGTAGACCTGTCTGGCAGTGCTCAGGGCCCCTCAAAAATGTTCTGTCTTGCTTATGACTCAAGCCAGTCCTGACACAGGCTTATCTCAGGGAGGGTCTGGCAGCTTTGCCTGTGTTTGTGTAAAGGAGGGAGTCATCATCTTGCTGGCATAGCTCTGTTCCCATTTCTCAGTCTCCATCTTCTTCTGGAGAGAAACCCAGCAATTAACACCAAATTTTGCCTACTGGGAAAAATTATCAGTAGGCCCTTAGTGTGAGATATTGTGTTTCTCTTTACCAACATCCTTTCTGCTGTTTATGATAAAGTGATCATATTTTGTATTACCTATCTTCATTATTGCAGCTAGAGCAAATGGCTGGACTGTACTTTATCTCTGTCATGCTTTTCCTTCAGCCCTTTGCAGAACTGCATAGGTGTCCTGTGTCTAGCCAGTGCCTCTGCTGCTTTTCCAGAGGCAACATTGTCTAATCTGCTGGAATATTTGGCTCCTGGAAGAAAATCCATCTTTCTGACATCACTGTGATGGGAGAGGAAGCTGGAGCTGTGTGTGGGCAGGCAACTGACTAAGCAGAGGAAGATGAGAGTAGGGAAGAAATGAATAAATGAATTAGGTTTTGTTTCATTAGAAGGATCTGCACAATTAGAGGTGCTCCCCCATCCTTTTTTTTTTTTTCTTCCCTGAAGCAGCCAAATCTCTGCTACAACAATTGTGCTTCAATTTTTTCCCAGGTTTTAATGATGGTCTCAGTGCACCCACTGCCAGTGCTTTAACTTTTACCAGTCAGTACTACTGTGAAAACAGTGGGTGTAAATTCAGTGGGCCAAATATTTTCTTGTCTGCTCTTCAGTCTGTAACCTCAATACTGACACCTACGCAACCTGTGCTTCTTTGTGCCTGAAGAGAAAAGGTGTCATAATATCAGAGGGAAAACTACTTGATGCACTGAATATTGTTTTATCAAGTCTTCTCCCTTACTACCAAAAAGCCCTAAGTATCCCATCCATCTTGCTGCATTACTCACATATCCTGGGACCTCACATGTAAATGTTGAGGTTTTATTGTTGAGTGAGGTTCCCAAATCCAGTAGTACAGGTTGCACCTGCACTTTAGGAAAAGCACTGCACCACATGAGGGTTATCCCATGCCCTTTCTGCAGTCAATGAGCCCATTGTAGAACCCAGGACAGACTCCAGACAGGTAATTCTGATGCACTGCCCTGCTAACAGGAGCCATATCTGTATGTGATGCTTGGCATTCTAATTTAGGCACATCCAGCAGTTCAGTGTGACAAAGGGCATTGCTTTTGCTGGATAATCCTGTGTCCATCCTGCAAAACCTTGTCTGTTTTATTGAGAAGGGATTGTGTAAGAAGGCAGCAGGACTGGTCTGCTGCTGCTAGATTCCTCTGCAGTGGGTTTTTTTCTCCTCCAGCCTTTCCAGGGCCCTACAGACTCCAGGACAATCATTTTTCCAACAAATCATTAAATTTTCTAAGTGGTAGAGGTCAGAGAGCAGCACTGAAGTTTTGGCAGAATTGTTATTTCCCCTAGTTGCTTGTGAATCTTCACCATTTTGTTCTACTGGTTAAAAGAAGAAAAAACAGTAGAACACAGAAGAAAGAAATTGAATCTTAAAGTGAAAATTTGAGAATGAAACTTTAATGTGTTTGCTCTTTCTATTGGGAGAAAAGTGCCTTTCACTGAGTAGCCTTATTTAAAGAATGGGAAAATAATAAAAAAATACTTATAATGACAGATTTTTCTGAAGAAACAGCAGAAAACACAATTGTTTGGAGTGTTTTCAAATAGCTTTTTTTGTATTTGCTTGTATAAATAATACATTTGCCTTTTCCAGCCCGCATTGGTAGCAGTAAGAGCATCGACACTTTTCTGTTTTGGCAGCTAAAGCAGCGTGTGTGAAGTACTCATTGCTGCAGTGTATTGATGTTAAAAATTCTCCTGGGAACACACTGCACATTTTGTCAGCAATATACCAAGCTGTTGCTTGCTGAAAGTCTTAAATTCAGGATATTTGTAGTTCAGGTAGTACAAAGGAAAGCATTAATGTGGAAACTATACCTCCAAAGCAAGTGGATCTGGGTGTCTGACAGTGGTTTTCAGCGGCTTTCTGGAGGATACAGGTATCTTTAATTTCATTCCTTGAATACATAATTTGAAATAACGTTTATGTTGGAAGATTGATTGACTTTCTAAGGAGGAGAAATAAATAGTGATTAGCAAATCCATTTCTGACTGGGCAAATCAATGTAGTTTACAGAAGAAGCGAATTAAATCAAATGGCCTAAGTGTGGTTTTGCAGGTAATAACAATGATCTAACAGAATTTAAGATACAGAAAAACACTAAAAAACAGCATAAAACTATTAGTTTTCTGTCACTGCTTGTGCTTGTAGAATTTGTTTTTACATGCACATTTATGTTCACATTGGCACTGTGTGTGTGTTTGATAGTTTATATTCAACTGTGTGTGAAGGATCCAAACAAAATCTGTGTTTCATTTTTCAGAGGTTTAAGGACTTTAGAGAGTACAAGTCCCTATTTCTAGGAGTTTTTAAACTAAAGAGATTGAATGGTCAAAGGCCACAATCAGTAGGAGAAAATTGAAGTTCAGCAGACGTATGTAATTGATCCAGTTATCTCTATCAAGAACTTTGTTTATAAAATATGATGTTGAACTTGAATATGGAAGAACAGTACAGATCAGGGTCAGAATTCAAAATTATCCTGTAAACACAATTCCCCAAAGCAGAAGATGGCATTGAGAAGGGACAGCTGCAGGATGTCTCATACACATAGGACAACAAATTGCAGTTATGGATTGGGAACAACTGATCAAGGAGCTGTCTTGTGGAAAGGGGTTTGGTGTAAAGTAAACATTGTCCTGTGATTTAAACAGAAAAATAGTCTATGAAACATGAAAATATATTCCTGATCAAAGTTAGCCTCAGGTGTATTGAGTTTCATGCACCTAGCTACAATAAAGAGGTGCAAAAATTGGACACTGCACAAAGGGGAGCAATAAAAATGATCAGAGAACTGACAAACATGCCCATGAAGAAAAGTTGAAAGTATTATGGTTGTTTAGTCTAGAGAAAGTTGAAAGGGGAGTTTTGTAAATCTTCAAATACATAACAGGTCATTGCAAAGATGAAGGAAACAGTTTCCTCTGTGGGGGGTTAGGGAAAGACTTACTAGTCTGGAACTACAGCAAAAAAAATCAGCTTTAGGTTCAGGAGGAAAAACTGATATCTTCAAACAATAAAGTGGTGAAATCCATTGCATATGACCTTTGTGGACTGTCCAGCTCTGGAGACATATAGGAACAAATTAATTGTTCCCCCAGGTTACAGAAAGGAAAGGTGAAAAATGAAAGATTTTTCATTACTGGGTAAAACCAACCTATTGCTGGATTGCTTTATTAGTTTTGTAAGAGCTGTTCTGGGCTGACATTCTGCTGGAGCACATTGTCCAGTTTACACAAACCCACCTCAGCAGGCAGAGGAAGGATGCCAACATGGAAAGCTAGCACAAACCTGCTTCTGGTTGCAGCAACTTTTCATGGTACAGATGCAGGAATTTCAGCTATTTTCTCTATGGGACTGGCTGGAATTTCTCTCCTTATTCATTACTCTTGGAGCAGATAGTATGGGCATCACCTTCAGGACAATGACCTAAACAGCACAGATTTAAATTAGAATGGTTCTTTCTCTTCTTTTTCCAGGGAGACAGAGGCCTGGATGGATTCCCGGGAAAGCCAGGTGTGGAGGGGAAACAGGTATGTGGCAAACACTCAAAAACTGGAAGTGTTTCTTTGGAAAGAGTGGAAGTTGACCCTAAAACTGAGACTTATCCTGGGTGGTTGCTGAATCATGATAGTACCCAATCATGTCCCTATTCTGAGGATCTTTGGTACAGCTTTGTTTTTTGTTTGTTTGCTTTTAGAATTAAACTAGAATGCAACTTACACTCACAGGAAATGCCAGTCCTTTAAACGTGATAGTCTGAATGTTTGTCTTAATTTTCATTAAATACATAAGAAAGCACTCAGAGAAACTCGGTTGTTTAAGTCCACAACAGGAAAGGAAAAGAACTGGATTTAATATATTGGGTTTGTTTTCAATAAAAAAAAAAAAAGGCTTAGGACTATTCACATTTTTAAAACAAAAAGAAAACAGAAAATGGCCTAGAGATCAGTACATTTCTGCTGATCAGACACACACTGCTTTGTCTAAAACCACTATCTGTAGATTCCACAAGACTGTTTTCATTACCCAGGGAATGATACCTAATGAGAAGCATCCTTTTCTTCCAAGGACCTTCTGGGCTAAATAGCAAAGCACAAAATAAGAAGCAGAGGACAGAAGGGATTTGCCAAAAACCATGCAGCTAATCACTGCCACCCTTGAGCCTGATACCTCCAGGGTGCAGCATCTGCATCCTGCTCTGTTCCTCAGGTGCAGTTTGCCTTGTACCAAGGAGTGTGTGTCTAGTTAGTGTTTATCACTATCCTTGCAAGATGGAAATGTTTTCCAGTGTTACAGATGGATAAAGAACTGGTTTATACTTGCAGCAAATGTAGATGAAGTAGGAAAATGCAGAGGGATGTCAAAATGGATCCTTTTTGTCTAGTACTTCAAAGGAACAATTTGTCCAAGTGAAACCCTGTTACAGAAATCGGGTTTTCTGAAGCATTTCTTCGTTTTTCATGTCTAGACACTTAGAAGGGGGTAAATCTTCATGCCTGAATTTTATACTAAATTTTGTGTTTGATGCTGATATACTCACTGAACTGCAATTCTTCTGAACCAGCTGAAATTGGATTGGTGTTATTATGGCTGCTGTGGCATCTCCATTGTTATTCTCTTTCCTCTTTGTGCTGCAGAGTCAAAGCAGGCTCATATGTTCTGTTAGTTCCTGCCCAGTGCAATACGACATTACTGTGCTGCCAATATCTGCAGCCTTGTTTCTCCTGCACTTTAAAAAGAAAGACTTTTCTCTCAATTTTGCCTCTTTATAGGGCCCTCCTGGCAGCCCCGGCCCTCCTGGTGCTAGTGGGACCAAAGGAGACAAGGTAAGTTGGGATGGGGTGCACAAAGTGGATTTAGAAACACATTTGTTAATTCTTCCTTGGGCCCTCAGTGCTGGAAATATCAGGGCTGTTGGACTAATATTTATCTTGTTTGTATATAACAGAAGTTTATATATATTTAAATGTTTCACTTTTCTGACATGGCTTCAGTCTGAAATGGGTGTGAGTGTTAAAATATATCTGTTTATGACTCCTCTGCTCTTAGTTTAATGCTGATAATGAGAATAGAAGGAAATAGAGTGTAGTGTGGGTCAGGAATTTTCCTCATCTAAGAAATGTGGGTAGAAATGTCAATATGTTTGTGTAGAAACTGTTTTTCTCACCCAGGAGATGTGGAAATGACTCAGAAAGTGACAACAAAATGCCTCTGAGCCTCCTACCTGCAAAATAATTATTCACTTCTCTCAGCAGCAATTTTGACCTTGTTATTTTTCAGAGTTGTTCAAATATTCAGGGCAGCCTAATGTTTCCCTCTCTGTCAGAGATGATGCTGTGGTTTTGGTATTTCCGACCCAGCTCTTCAGCAGAAGTGGAAAGGCATGGCCAGTTCTGGATTTCTTTCTCTTTTTCTCCTCTGGATTAAGTCAGTGACCCTTATCCAAGAATGCAGAGACTGGAAGCAGTTCCCGCTATTTTCTTCCTGCAGTAGTGATCAGTCTTGATCACTTCATTCATATTTCTGAACCAGCTGCAACTGGTACTTCCAGAAGATGTTTGTCTCCTTGGTCTGATATTTTCAGAGTGGCTGGTGTGTATCTCTTTACTACTTCTCACATAACATCAGCTCTTTTTGGAATAATCCTGTTTGGATGGGGCCCTAGGCAAACTGATCTACTGGGTGGCATGTCTGCTTGAGGCACAGGGGTGGAACCAGATATTTTGGATTGATGGGCCAAGGCCAATGGTATCAGGTTCAAGAAAGCAAAGTTCAAGGTTGTAAACTTTGGCCACAACAAAGTCCTGCAGTGCCCCAGGCTGTGGCAGAGTGGCTGGAAAGCTCCCAGTAGGAAACACTCTGGGAATGCTGGTTGACAGCAGCTGGACTTAAGCCAGCAAGTGCCTAAATGGGCAAGAAGGCCAGTGGTCTCCAGGCCTTCTGTATCAGCACTAGTGTGGCCAGCAGGACCAGGGTGGTGATTGTCCCTCTGTGCTGGGCACTGGGGAGGCCATATCTCAAATGCTGTGTGCAGATTTGTGGCCCTGTTGAGATGGGATTAGTGAGAGATCCCTCTGCCCAAATTAAGGAGCCAATGAGACCATCTATCTACCAAAGTCCACAGCAGGGATTTTATTTAACAATAAATGGGAGGAAGAGAGATAGAAAGGAATAGAGAAGGGTGAGAAGGGAAGTGGGGGCAAGGAGGGTTGGGAGAAAGATGAAGCAGAAGACAGTCTGAGACGCTTGGTTCAGCGATGTCACCTCAGTCTTTCCTTACCATGTGCTTGTCAGTGCTTGGGGTCTCTCTGGTTCTTGTGGAGGGTTCACACCTTTCTCCAGTCCTTGTGGGTATCCAGGGAGGTATTTTCCTATTTGCCATGTGAAAGGAGGATGCCTTCCTTTGCCTGCAATGCTGAGGCCCAAGGAGCATTTCTAAGCTCTGAATGCAGCCTTGGGAGAAGGTTGGAGATGCACCGCCCCAATGCAGATTGGGCCTAAAGTCAACTTCTGTCTGGGTTGTACCAGGCACCGCTGCCATCTTTCTCAGCTGGCTCTCCCTGACCCGGCTGCCTTGCTATTTTCTTGCGGATGCTGGGCTGGGGCTGGCAGCAGGACCTACCTTTGGCAAGTGGTTGCCTAAGGGTGAGCAGTCATCACTGGGAATCCGCCTGCTGCTGGCCCCGGGCTCACTCCTCTGGCTGCCCCCTGAGGCAGCTGAAGGAGAAAAGGCGGCGCAGAGCCCGCCGGGCCGTCTTGGCCATGGAGCGCCATGGCCGTGGGGCCGGGGCTGCGGGACGGCTGCGCTGCCAGCGGGGCAAGCAGGAACAAAGAGTGTGAGGGGCTGGGCAGGCACCGGGCAAGCTCCTGCTGGCGGCTCATCCCCACAGGGCTTTTCCTGGGGAGGGGCGGCCTGGGCAGAGCCAGTCTCCATGCCTGCTGCCTCGGCCTCGTCTGCAGGATCGGCAGTCGCGACACAAACCGCAGACATATTTGTGTCCTTGGGCAGTGCCGTAGGAAGAGGCTCACTGTGCCCCTCCTCACAGGGAGCGCTGTCCAGGGGAGAAGCTGCTGGCTCTGCTCCCTCCTCTTGCAGTGGGAGGGACAACTCGCTCTCTGGCTCACTGTCCCCCTCTCCTGCAGTGTCTCTGTCAGGGAGCTCTTCTTCCTCCCACTTTGCCAGCAGCTGGTCTAGCCGAGTGTCCCTGGACGGCGCATCCTCGTTGTTAAAGAGACACCACAGCTCTTCAAACAGGTCGGGAGGCACGAGCTGTGCATACTTTTCGGTCTCTCCTGTACAGTCTTTGGTCCAGCTGCAAAGGCTGTGCTGGACCCAGGGGCTTTCTGCATCCAGGGAGGAGAGGATGTCTTCCTCCAACTTTTCCAGCTCCTCTGCCTTGATATTCAGAAGATGCTTTGAAGCATCCTCAGGCCCTGTGCACATCAGCTTGCCACGTGCAGTTTGCTCAGGCAGCGGATGAGTTTCCCTGTCCTCACAGGGGCTTCCAGATGAGGGAGAAGCTGAGAAGTCTGAGCATTCCTCAGGCACTGGTGATGGCAAAAGCTTGTTGTGCCCCTCATCCCAGGGATCTTTATCCAGGTCAGAAGCTCCTGCCTCTCCCTCTTTCAAGAGGGCAAGGGATGTGCTCTCAGGATTGCTGTCCCTGTCTCCTGCAGCCTCTGTTTCTGGGAGTTCTTCCTCCTGCCACTTTTCCTCTGGCTCTTTCCTCTCTGGGAAAACTGTCCCAGGGCTGCAAGTTGTCAGAGACAGACGGGTGCTCTGCCAACTGGGCAGGAGACAGGAGCTCAGAGGAGTTTCCTGTCTCTTCTGTGGCGTCTTTGGTCAAGCCAAGAGCACTGGGCATCACCTGGGTCTCTGCATTTGCCTCTTGGCAGACACTTGACCGCTTCTGGGTCCGGGTCGACATGATGTACCTGTCTTCACACAGACACGGGGCATGGCCTCTAAATGGGTACCCATAGGTTTTGCCACTGTGCTTTTCCTGCAGCTCAGTGAGCCCCTCTGTCTTGCTGTGCTCCATGTGCTTCCAGGCAGGCTGGGTCCCTGTGCAGAGCAGCGTGCCACCTGCCCATCGCAGGGGTGGCAGGCGATGGCCCTGCCTTGCTGCTGACCCTTGCCAGAGCCTTTCAGCTGAGCTGTCCAGGGAAGGTGTTTCCCTGGCCCCATAAGCAGCCCTAGTGCCCCATGGAGAAGGTGGCATTAGGTCTCGGTGGCTGCTGGCTACATGGCCTGCAGACTGTGCTCTGCCTCTGGGAGAAGACCCAGAGGCTGCTGGGGCTGCTGGCAGAGGGGGCAGCTTGATCCGTGCCGAGGCTGCTCTTGGCAGCTGAGGGCTGAGCTGCCATGGAGGTGTCACCATCAATGGAGGGCCATGGAGAGGCGGCAAGTCTGACACGGACAATCTTGGTGGCCGTGTGACTGTGCTGCTGAGGGGCACTGAGTGCTCTCCCTCCAGACTGCCCTCCTGTATTTCATGTCCTGGGAGGCTCCCTGAGGTGACTGGTCTGGGGAGCAGTTTGTCCCCGTGGAGGGACGCAATGTTTGTCCAGGTGACCTGCAGAGCTGCTTGTGGCTTCCTGTGAGTCACCTGTGGGAAGCAGGAGGAGCTATCTGATGGAGGCAGCTGTGTGGACACTCTGTCCCTCCATATGCTTTCATGGCCCTTGTCTCAAGGCAGGTGCTGACCACGGCAGCCAGACCGGGCTGGGTTCCCAGCTGCGCTCGCTGTCTCTGGGCCATTCCCTCACCCAGGCCATCCTGGCACCGGCTCCTCCCCAGAGCAAGGCCTGGAGCCAGGCCTGGCTGCCGCTCTCTGCCCCAGCCCTACCCCAGGTCGCACTGCAGCCTTTCCCTCCATTCCCGTCCCTCACCTGTCACCGCTTGGACAGCAGTGGCTGCCCCTCACGGGACTGGCAGTGGGCATTCGCTTTCTTTCTCTTGGACATCTTGGCAGTGCTCTGAGGAACACTGGCCAGGATCACCCGGGAGAGCTGCTTCCTCCTGAGGAGCTGCCGCCTCCTGCGAGAGCTGCTCTCCTGAGAGTGCCAACACAAGGGGTTTGGCCCTACAAGAGCTCTCTGGGCACGATACAACCAGGGGTCACCAAGGCCTGGTGGGTATGTCCACCCCTTTTCTCAGGGGCCTGGTAATTTCCATGGACATGCCCCTGTCCAAGAGTCCTGGGGACACCCATTGTAGAAAGAGGTGTTGACATGTAGACACCCCTTGTCACAAAGGTTTTGTTTAGCCCTTTACCCTTCTACTTTGGCTATGCTTTTTCCTCCCCCAATGATCTGCTGCTCTCTTAACTTACTGCTCTCTTAACTTGCTTGTTTCTCTCTCTTAAACATCCCCAAAGAAGCCCTGTGCCCTGCTTTTCCCACCCAGCCCACTATATGTTCCACCCTTTGGCCTCCACCTCATGTCAAAAGATAATAAGGAAAGCAAAAGCTCTGTTAGCATTTCATCTGGCCACTACTGTAAAAGACAATTAAAAGTGTTTGTTTACAAAAATTAACAACAAAATAGGGCCAAGGAAAATCTCCATTCTTTATTGGGTGTGGGGTGGGAATATGCCTCAGTCTTCTACGGGCAGGTCAATTCTTCAGAGGACAAGCAGCTCCCTGAGCCAGCAGACAGGGTTGAGGAGGAGATGAGAGCCCCTGTAATCCTGTTGGAAGTCATTAGTGACCTAAAGAGCGACTGAGACACTGACAAGTCTATGGGATTGGCTCAGAGTCACCCGTGTTTGCTGATGGAGTTGGCAGAAGAGCTCGCTAAGCCACTCTCCATCCTTTATTGTCAGTCCTGGCCAGTCGGGAGGTCCCACATGGCTGGAGGTGCCAGTGTGACACCCATTCCTAAGAAGGACTGCAGGGACCTTGAGGGGAACTCCAGTGCTGCCAGCCAAGGCATGGTTCTGGAGCAGATCATTGTGAGGGGGATCACAGGGCCCAGAGAGGGCAGCTGAGGGATCAGGCCCAGCCAATGTGGGTTTGGGAAAGGCAGGTCCTGCCTGAGCAACGTGATGGCCTTTGAGGAGCAACTGACCTATCTCAGGCCTGAGGGAAAAGCTGTGCATGGAGTCTCTCTGGGCTTGAGCAAAGCCTTTGACTCCATCTCCCACAGCAGAGTCCTGGAAAAGCCATCAGCCCAGGGCTTGGGCAGGGGCACTCTTTGCTTGGGTTAAGAACTGTTTGGATGGCTGGGCCCAGAGAGTGGCTGTGAATGGTGCCACATTCGGGTGGTTTTTGGTCACTAGTGGTGTCCCCTGGGCCCAGTCCTGTTCAGTGTCTGTCCTTCTGATGTGAACAAAGGCACTAAGAATACTTTCAGTAGTAAATTTGTGACAATACCAAGTTGAGTGGGAATGTCAATGTACTGGAGGTTTGGAAGGCTCTGTTGAGGGGATGTTCACAAGCTGGATGGATGGTGTGAGGCCAGCAAGATGAGGTTCAAGAAGAGCCAGGCCTGGGTCCTCCCCTTGTGTCGCAGCAAGCCCCTGCAGTGCCCCAGGCTGGGGCAGAGTGGCTGGAAATCTGGCCAGTGGGAAAGGCCCTGGAGATGCTGGCTTACAGAGGCTGACCATGAGCTGGCATGTGCCCAGGTGGGCAAAGAGGCCAGCGGCCTTCTGGCCTTCTGTGGCCAGCAGGACCAGGGCAGTGACTGTCCCTCTGTGCTGGGCACTGGGTAGAAATCTTCATTCAGTTCTGGGCACCTCATGAAAAGAAAGGGGTTGAGGTGCCAAGACTGTTGCCAGAGAAGGGCAGTGCAATTGATGAAGGGTCTAAAGGATAAATCCTATGAAGAATTGCTGTGGGAGCTGGGTGTATTCTGAGGAAAAGAAGACTCAGGGGGGACCTTACTGCTCATTACAACTCCCTGGCAAGTGGCTGTAGCCAGGTTGGGATTGGTCTCTATTCCCAGAAAACCAGTGACAGGACAAGAGAAAATTGCCTCAAGCTATGCCAAGGAACATTCATGTTGGACAGCAGGAAGGATTTGTTGACTGAAAGGTTTGTCAGGCATTGCAAGGTTCTGCCCAGGGAGGTGGTGGAGTCAGCATCTCTGGAAGTGTTCTGTGAACAACTGGATGTGGCACTCAGTGCTCTGGTCTTGCTGCCATGGTGGTGTTCAGTCAAAGGTCAAGCTCAATGGCCTTGGAAATATTTTCAACCTTAATGTTTCAGTATCTTAAAGATTCTATCTTTAAGATTCATTCCAACCCAAACCACTCTATGATGCTCTGAATAAATAACAAAGAGTAATTGAACTTAAGAGAAAATATATGAAATATATGCTGGGTCATTCAGAGACCTACATGAGTAATGAATAAATAGAGTGTGGAGGGAAGCTATGTGATAAATGTAACACCAGTCTGTGCCTAAAGTAAAGGATAAACTTTCTGTATGCACAATCTTGAAGCATAATAAATGGTGGACATTGCTGGAGAAAAATGAACTAGAACAAATTGATAGCCTAGATGGCAATAAATCATGGGAAGAGGGTGTAGCATCCCAGTGTCCCACAACCACTATGGCGTGAATTGCTCTAGAAAATGACTTGAGGGAAATGGTACCATTTCTCACTTTTTCTGCAGTTATTTTAGTTACTAACAAATAAAAGTGTTTTGACCTCCTTAATATCCATCTCCTTGGGGGTCTTAGGGATCTAAGCATCAAACAGTTTGTTTGTGTGGTAAGTGTACAGAGCAAACACAAGATTTTTTGAAGCACAAATCTAATGCTATTGTGCATCCAATGCATCGTTCATTTAAAGTAAGTGAATGTCATTAAAATGTATGTAAAACATCACAGTAACACAGTCCACAACCAGTTCCTGCATGTGTTCATCTGCAGAGCAGAGAAAACAGAGTTAATTGCGATCATATGTCCAGATCTATTAATTATGAGATGGTTATTGAAAATAAGAATGTACAATAACCATTAGAAAATATGCTCAGGATGTTGCTTTTATTTTGCACTGTTGGGTATTGTGCCATGTTGTGTTCTATGTATGTTTTTTCATTTCTTTCTTGTTTCCCTGCAGGGTGAACCAGGACTTCCAGGATTGCCTGGCACTTCAGTAAGAATTTTTTTTTTAGCTTTCCCAGACTTTGTAGCATTACTGCATAAGAAGTAGAAATGCAGGTTGGGAGGATCTCACTGAGATGTTCTTAAATACTTTTTTTTTTAAGAAGTTTTTAAAAGCGAAGATTTTTGAAGAAGGCATGTGACAGGTTCCAATGAGGAGATGCTCTGCCACGATTCTGGGAGATTGTGAAGTGTGAAGACCAGGACTTGAGGCAATGAAAGAAAGCATTGCCTCAAGTGCATCAGACAGAGCAATACTCTGACAAAACTGTGTGGTTTCTGACAGTTGTTGATTCCAACTGGCCTTTGGTACATAGAGTCTGGTCCAGTTACAAAAGCAAATGAACTTTCAGTATTGAGTAGCTGAGTGTCTTTGATATGGACTAAGTGTAAGAGTTGGGGCAGGAGAAGAAAAAGGCAGTTTCTGATGAGAGGGAATGATCTTTCCTTAGCTTGTATTTGGAAAAGTCCTGGTGGGACATTAAGACAGCTAGGACTTGATGTGCTGAAATCAGGAAAACACTCATGAAAAAATGAAACAGAAAAAAGAAGAACGGGGTTTATCTTTATTGTAGAACTAGATTAACATCCTTTGTGGATCCCTCTGCCTTCACTGATGCCAGAGACATCTCTGGCAGGGATGTAAGGATATCCAGAGACTGGTATTGTCTGTATGAAGAGATTATCTCTGAGTGAATGGAGAAAGATTTACCACTAAGTATGCAGAGGAGAGGTCTAGAACTGAGTTCAGTATGGGCTGGTAAAGAAGCAGTTAGGGAGTATCCCTTTAACTTAAAAAAAAGAAAAAAAAAGGCTTCCTGGTAATCCTGGGAAAGTCAGCAGGCAATTCCCTTACTCAGAATGTGGTAGAAAGTAAAGGAATTAGAAAACCATGAAAAAAACAAGCCTATTTGGGTAAGAACATTTTGCTGTCCTGTTCAAATGTGATATTAATGATGGGACAGCAATTACCAAGAAATTTTGAAAGATGTGTATAACATCTGAAAATGAGTTTAACTGATGGGGCATATTCCAAGCCAGTCTGCTTGTTATGTGATTTCTTCTGCACTCAATAGATCTTTGTGATTCAGAATAAAACAAGATCTGGGGAATTTACTAACTTATTTATATAATGAGAAAATTAATTAAGTTCTTACTGTTTATACAGCCACCCAAATCACTTCACAGGTGAGAGAAAACCTTGGTTAGTCTAAGCTCTTTAAATAGAAAGCATCTCCCAGCCTGCAACAGGATTTGAGGAGCTGTAGGAGTTATCATGCAACTTGAAGGAACAGCAAGGGCAGAAAAATACCCTGTGGGGGCCCATGATACCTCTGGCACCTTCTGCCTTGTATTTACTCTTTCCATCATTTATGACTCTGCATTTCTATTGCAGGTGCATATTGAAGGCCTAAAAGGAGAGGAAGTAAGAGAGACTCAATATCTCTTCTTTCATTGCAAGGAAATTTTAATGTAATTCTGTTGCCTGTTAGGTTAGATTTTGCTGTAAAATAGTACTTTAAAGGAAAGGTGGATGGAAGCATTATCAGGACATTGAGAAATAAATTTTCCTATTTACAGTGGAGAAAATAATGAAGAAAGGAAAAAGGGCAATATCATTTTCAGATGTGAATCTTATATCAATGAGAAGTATGAATTGTAGAGTCAGCTATGCAATTATCTAAGGACAGGGATGTATTAACATTAATGTTAAACTGTATTTGATTTTTTGCCTAGTTTGTCTCTGAACCTGGGCACTCAAATAGGGGGAAATACCCATTGTGTCAGTCTGTTAGTCCAATGTATAAAATATATATATATATTTAAATTTTGATTTTTTGTTGGTGGATCTGTAATTTGCATTTAGCTGTTACTTAATACAATTGTATGCATCATGTAAATGATACTTTAAAGCCCTTCAGAGCTCTGTAGGCTTGGGGGAAATGCTGGTGGGAGCTGCTTATGCAAAAACTGTTCTTCTCCACTACCAAACCCCAACCCAGAGTGTTTTAGTGGAATATCCAGGATATCCCAGCCTCTTCAGTAGAGTCACTACCTTTGAAAAACAGACAACCAGATATGGATAAGTGCCTGTTGAGTGTGGGTGGATCAGTCTGTCTGCAGCCTAATGAGTGCTGATAATTTGAGTAGCCAGAGATTAAGGAGAAAAACAGCTGGTCTCTGCACTGGTTCTTCAGGACTTGTGGGGGAAGTGGTGGTATAGGTCCTGTAAAGACAGACAATGTGTCTAATGTGCCCATGCACATTTTCATAAAGATACTTTAATACTTCTTTTAAAAAAACCTCAAACATTCCTGTAGGGAAAGCCTGGGCCACGAGGACCACAAGGCCACCCTGGACTTCCTGGACCTCCAGTAAGTTGTTTCTCTCACTACTTGCAATTTCAGAAGCTGAAACTCAGGCTGGAGTGAGGCATATGAAAATCTTATACATTATTCAGGCTCTAAAATATTTAAATAGTGCCCACAGCCTCCAGTTTTCTTCATTGCTGAGAGGAGGTGTCATGCTGTGGATGGCCTGTCTGACCACAGGGTAGTGACAACCAGGACATGGGCAGACTTTGCCTTAAGGCTGTTGTCATGCAGAACCTGATCATTTTTCTATTTCTAATGTCCTGAAGAGCTGTATGGGCATTCAGCACGTCTCAGAGAGGCACTGACTGATAATTTGTGAGCTGTCATGTCATGAAGGTCAGGGAGTAGTTGCTGTCAAAAGGGTTGGTGTTATGCCACAAGGTCGTGGCTGAAATACTTTCTGGATGAAAACTAAGAATTGAGTATGTGTGTTTATATTTCAACACAATTTTTACAACAGTTTGTACATGCCAACATTCTTACTTCTGACTTAAATTGCAGCCTATTCTAGTTATATTTTATGACCCAGCTCTGCAGGATGTCTCAGTTCAGACTGTCACTGCTGCCTCATTTGTAAACACTCTGTGTTTCCTCTCTTTTGAATTGCTTGTTGTGTTTCACTGTTGATTGGCTTTTGTAAAATTGATGGCATTGTGAAGGTGTGTTGTTTAGGTAAATCTAGTTTGAATTATGTAATTTAAATATAGTTGTGTGCTCTGTATTTAATCAGGGCATTGTCACTTTATCTTGTTTACTCATTCTCTTCTGCTCACAGGACAACATAATCATCAGGTAAGAGTTGTCTAGGTAGCCATGCAGTAATGGTAGCACAAAACAGCTAGGAAATCATATATAGTTCACTAGTTTTTTCTTATTCTGTTCACTTTCTAAATCTTCTCAATTTTAAAGGGAGAGCCTGGTCTGGAAGGCAAGCCTGGAGTCCCTGGTTTGCCAGGTCAAAGGGTGAGTTGCTTCTTTTATTTAATCTGAGTCTCTGGAGACTCCGGACAGCTTTGTTCAATAAGGTTTGCTACTTTCACCCACCTTACATATCCTTGTCTACTTATATAAGAATCCTGAGGCCCAGATCCTTTCCCATATTCCTTATCATTGTCCAGGAACTTTCAGTACCTCTTGGAGTTGACAGGTTGAATGCAGTGCAGGTTCTTTCTTGCCATGTGCTCTCCTGTACTTTTATCTGCTCTCCTGTACTTTTATCTGCTCTTTACTGCTAAGGGGTTGCTTGAAATGACTCTGAGTGCGCAGAACCACTACTAATGTGGTCAGTCTGAAATTTCAGAGAAGTTCTGTTGTCCTAGAAGTCAAATGAGTGTAAAGATTCTTGCAATACTTATTATTTTCTGTTCTGTTTCGTCTGTACTCAAAAAGAGGGTCCCCAAAAATAGTAGCTGGTGTACCATTCTCTGCCAAGAGCTTAGTTTTCCTATGCATGAAAAACTCATGGATTTTTTTTTTGACATGGAATTACTTCTTCACATATTTAACTACTGCTTAAAGGTCATTTTCATAGTGGATCTGATATTATTATAATCATACTTTGAACCTGCTTTTCCTTGCTTGAGCCTGTTCATGTGAAGAACATCTCATGAGACAACACAGAATCAGAATATCCTGAGTTGGAAGGCACCGATCAGGATCATGGAGTCCAAATCCCAGCCCTGCACAAAGGATCCCCAAGAATCCCACCATTTTCCTGAGAGTATTGTTGAAATGCTTCTTGAACTCTGGCAGGCTTGGTGCTGTAATCACTGCCCTGGGGAGCCAGATTCTGTGTGAAAAACCTTTTCCTGATATGCAGCCTAAATCTCCCCCAATGCAGCTTCATGCAGTTACCTGAAGTCCTGTCACTGGTGACCAGAGAGAAGAGATCTGTACCTGCCCCTCCTCTTCCCCTCACAAAGAAGCTGTAACTGCAAGGAGTTTTCTCCTCAGTCTCCTCTTCTCCAGGCTGAACAGACCAAGTGTCCTCAGTCACTCCTCATAAGGCAATTCTCGTTGCCCTCCTCTAGACACTGTCTAATATCTTTATGTGTTTCTCATATTGTGGCACCCAAAACTGCCCCCAGGACTCAAGGTGAGGCTGTCCCAGTGCAGAGCAGAGCAGGACAATCCCTTCCCTTGCCCAGCTGGTGATGCTGTGCCTGACGCCCCCAGGACAGGGTTGACCCTCCTGGCTGCCAGAGCGCTGCTGACTCCAACTTCCCACTGACCAGGACCCCCAGATCCTGTCTCACAGCTGCTTTCCAGCCTCATTCCCCAGTCTGTCTGTACATCCAGGGTTGCCCCATCCCAGGTGCAGGATCTGGAACTATGGATTCACACCAATCACCACACAATTGGTGACTGCCCACCATACAACTGGTGATTGTCCAGTCCATTTGTCAAGGTCTCTCTTCAGGGCCTCTTTGCCCTCAAGGGAGTTGACAAATAAGAGTGGAAGTGAGATACCTGCTTAGCATTTTTGGAGGCAGTCACTTGGGTCTCAGTACTGCTGTTTAATGGGTCACTTTTTTAAGTAGCCACAGAGACTTGATGATAACTTCACTCCTTAAAGGAGATCATGGGGTTTGCCTGCAGTGTTTTGAGTCAGCACCAGGGCTGTTGTCAGCCTATGTGAGAACCTGTGAGCATAGGAGGGGGATGAGCAAACAACAATACAGGGAAAAAGATATATACTTTGCTAAGAGGTTTTCTACAGACCATCCATTGCATTGTGTGCTGTTAAATTTAGCCTGTAAGCATGAACTTTAGGAATCTTCCTAAAGATAGTGCAAGCAGCCTTTAGTCAATGCCTCAGTGGAAAAGGGCATTTACTTGCTTTCTTGTAATTTCCTAAACATTAGAAAATATCACTTTAGCAAATAACTCTGCAGTGCTTTGCCCCTAAGTTGGTAAGTTAGGAATTATCCTGGTTTTAAAGCCTGCTGTGAAACATGGTTTCTTGAATAAGATTAACAGAGCATATTAGCTGGGTAAAGGACAGTGATCCATCAGGATTTGCAACAGACCAGAAAATGCTCCTGTTAATGATCATTTGATTACAGATGTCATTTGATCTGTTCTGTCTTTGAATTTTTCCCTAGACTCTGTTGTGTCTAGCTAGTTAGACTTCTCCTGAGGGTCTTTATTAGTCACCAAGCATCTTAGATGAATAGATACATTTTTTTAATTAAAGGCCATTATTCAATGACTGAATTCATGAGATGAATCAAAGTACTTGGCTTGGTGGACCTACACAGATCCCATCTGGGGGCAGGAGGTAACAATTCCAACCTGAACCAAGCAACTGGGTTGTTCATTTTATTAGTCAAAAGTGCCTGGCAGCTGATGTCTGCATTTTGACAATGATACCCTTACATCAGGAGCACACTGTGTGAAGAAAAATGCTCTGCTATTCTCATGTGACCTGCAAGACTTTTGAGTGACAGACAATAATGTCCTGATTTTATTAAAACTGCCTGAAAAAGAAGAACTCTGAGAGTCTGCTTTCACTTTTAGGGTGGTTTTGTGGTTTTCTTCCCTCTTCCTGTCCTTTTTCTTCTGTCAAATTGAAGAAAACTGAAGTCCTTTGGTTCTGCTCTTAAGTCTTTGATACCTGATCTACTGAAATATCTGTTTGAAATAAAACCAAATTTTTTTCTTGATAGGTACAAAAGGTGCAGGCTTATGACATGCTCCTGGAAAACATGCAGATCTGTGTCCAGTACAGACTAAACATAGGGTTCCTCTTAAGTGTACTCAGTAATTTGGATTTCAAGAATTTGCCTCTTTTTTAAATGCTACAATTTCATTCAAGTGATTGAAATTTCAGAAAGAGGCCAAGAGAAAACATTTGTCCTGCAGCAGTCATGAGGTAGGAGCTGTTTAGACCATTTTGAGTGTGATATGCTGGACTGCAGCTTAGTTTTATAAAATTACACTGATAAAATCTGTCCAAGTTCAAAGTACAATCAGTACAAAACAAAAATAATACAGGAGTCTCATGGGGTAATAAGAATAAACTTATGAAAATTAATGGAAAATATGTTTGTAATATAGTAACATTTAATGAATATACTTCTCCATGTTAAAGACTCAATATACGTAAGTCAGGGAGATAAGTAATAATAATAATAATATTAATAATAATTAAATAATAATCAAAGTTTAAACTGGGAACTCCTGGGCTCAGGGTGCACTCTCCACCCAGAGGAGCAGTGTTCACATCACTTGTCAATGCAGGAAAGGTTTGTCCCTCTCAGCTGTCCTGGGAGATAAACAGTTAACAAATCTGTGGAGGCCTGCTGAGTTCTTCCTGTTTTTATGGTGGAACAAATGCAGGTATTTGACTTTCCATTCTTGATCCATCTTTCACCTGAGTGGATTGTTGCATACAGTTTTCCTGTTTAGGCCAGTCACAATTTGAATTTGGAAGTCAACACTATTTCAACTCTTACTTCTCTGTGTATGAACTGCCCTGGATTTGAACCACCTTAGGCTCCCAGAATCCAAGGAATGGAGAGAGATGACTGTTAATTCCAAGGTGAAATGGATAAATAATCCAGGAGAGAGGAGAATAAGTTTGCCTAGAAAATTAAGTAGGCTTTTTGGAAGGAGCCAGCCTCAAGGTGCAGTCTCTCTCAATGTCCAGAAGTCCTTGTAACCCTTCACTTTGCCATAATTGCTCCAATAATCACTCATGATCTGGCCAACCCTGGTGGTATTTTTATCCTCAAGCTATGGAGATGCTCTCACTTCAAAATTTACCTGTGTTATGTAATGCATATGGAGACTGCAAAAGGCTGGAGCCTTCAGGGAGCTCAAACATTGATTAAAATTGCTGGATTTCTTCTGGTTTCTCTAGTATTGCAGAGGTAAAGAGACCAGATAAAATTGGTAATCCTAGTATCCCATCCAGGTTACAGGGGAAACAAAATTGGCATTTATGCTTGCAGTCATATTCATTCACAACTAAAGATGTTTTCTGCGTACTTTGTACCAAATCCACCTGTGTTCCTGGGCCAAACCTCAGAGAAAAACATGCTAAGAAAACATATGTGTGTTCTGGCTATTGGACAGCAAGATGGGAGACAGTCTTGGGCTGAGGTACCTTTCAGAATTTCCCCTCCAGCAGAGTGGAAATGACATTTTCCTTGATTTCCTGTCTTCTGTATAGAAGATATCGTTTTGATGGATGGTTGTGTTCACATTTATTTGTGAGTATTTGAAATGTTCAGATGACTTTGCCTGCCCTGGCAAAGCTCAGTTATGCAGATCAAACTGTAAGCAAGTTAACAAAAAAAAAAAAAAAAAAGGAGAAGGAATTGATGCCATAGACTAAATCCAGAGTGAAACTGTAATTGTCAGTGAGGTAAACACACAAATTTCCAATAAAACATACATTTTTAACTGTGCTTTTGTTCAAATTGCTGATAAAGGCAAATAGGATATATTTCATAATGTCAAAAGATAGACAATCTTACCTGATTCCTACTGTAGGTAACAGAGCATAATTTCTGGGTTTCTCTGTCATATTATTAGGCAGTGTGACATTTCACTGAGTTTTGCTCTCATAGGTGTAATTTTTCCCAGCAAGTATTTCTGTCCTTTACAGACAGACTATAATGCTTTGGAGCAAATCTGTTGTAGCTGATTTCAGCTAACCTCAGAGTGGCCCACAAGTCCCCTTCACAATAGGAAGTCTCTCTCAGTCTCTATAATTATATGTTGCTCTAAGAGATTTCTCAATGTTTTAAAAAGACCTGAAGCTTCTCAACATTATACCCAAAGAAAGAATAAAAAGCTCCTCTTGCATCTCTTCTGGAGACAGAGAAGTTGGTTGGTGGGACATAAAGGCCTCAGTAACACTGTGTTGTTTTGATGGACACAATTAAGGATGCTTCCTATGTGCCTGGTGCCAAATCCACCTCTGTTCCTGGGACCAAGCCTCAGAGAACACTGCAGCATCTCTCTTCTGAGGAAAACTGAGAGCTGGGCCTGTTCAGCCTGGAGAGGTGATGACTGAGGGGGGACCTCATCCCTGTCTGTCAGTGTCTGCAGGGAGGGGTCAGAGCAGGGACCAGGCTCTGCTCGGGTGCCCAGCAATGGGACAAGAGGAACGGGCAGGAACTGATGCCCAGGAAGTTCCACCTGACTGAGGAAGAACTTCTTTACTGTGAACTGGCTGAGCATTGGAGTCTCCCTCACTGGAGATATTCCAGCACTGTCTGGACACAACCCTGTGCCTGTGCTCTGGGATGGTCCTGCCTGAGCAGGGAGGTTGCACCAGATGACCTGCTGTGGTGCCCTCCAACCTGACCCATTCTGTAATTCCATGATTCTGTAGTTCTCTGTTCTGGACTCAGTGTTATAAATCTGGAAGTAGCCACCTTGGCATGGAGCTCCCACATGGATAGGAAGCTGGAGGCGGCTCATCTCCTGTGTCTGGCCCCCCCCACCACATCCTGTATGCTTTATTCATAAGCTTACATATTTATTTAAATGAGTATTTTAACAGTGCCATTTGCATGGTCACCTTGGCAGTGGGCAAAATGAACCTCTTTAACTAGAAAACATATGTTAAATCATGTGGTGACATGAGTCCTTCACATTAAAAATGAGATCTTGCTGGCTTTGACAAGAAAACAAATGATGGATGTTGGAAAAATAGAAGGAACATTTATGAATAGTGGGTGTGCTGGAGTATATAATTCAAGTTTTTATTGATTTTGAGTCCTGCAAATTATTACAAATTTCTTCTGATACCTGAGGACCCTATAACCACTCCTTTAATATTCTTCTTAAATTCTTCTGTATATGAATGCTGATTTTCATTGTTTTAGGGTGGAGAGTTGCTGGGGATTTTTTAATGAGAAAAAGAATTAAAGTAACCAATTCTGACACATCAGATAATAAACCTCACTCACAGCTGAGGAAAACATAATGAAAACTTGTTTTGTTTTTGATGGTTTAGATTTTTCTTTAAGTCAGCAAAAAATGCTGTTAATAGATGCTGTTTCTGCACATCTTTCAATGAAGAAAAATAAAGAGAAAATTTTATATTTGACCCTTCACATTATCAGGGACATTTAACTTTTTAAATTCTATTTTCCTTCTAAAATGAAAATCAGTCTGGATGAGAAGTAGAAAGGAAGGAGGAAAAAGTCTGTCTCTCAGATATTTACATGACTCCTCTTGTACCCTCCCACTATATTAATAACAGCCTTAGAAATATTTATGATTCAGTGTCAGTTACATATGAGGGAAGAAGAGGTAGTTTTTATAAAATATGTGACTTACCTAAAGTAACATAGCAAGTCAGTTTTTGGGTTGAGAAACAAATCCAATCGCTGCCTTAACTCCAGTGCTTACTCCATCCTTTCTTCCTCATTTTTCTCATGTTGGATTTTTTTCCTTTTGAATTATTTGAGATCAAACCCGTGGGGACACAGAGGCCCAGCATCCATACAGGTGACCTTGTCTCAGGCTGTACTCCAGCTCTTTGCTTCTTCTTGCCTTGCACCAGTGGAGTTCTCTGGTTCCTTTGAAGGGATATTTTTTACTTGCAGAGGAGTCCATGAGCTCTGCCCTTTGCTGCTAATGCCACCTTTACCTAGAAATGCCTCATGGATTCCTGTTTCCCAGTTTAGAGATTGTGGATCTTTTCTATTCAACCATGCACCAGAGTTCTCAATTATTTTATTTCTTAATGCAAGAAGTAGTGCAAGGGACCAGAGGGACACTGCTTTACCTCTCAGCCCATGTTTACACTTAACACCCCCCTTGGCTGCATCTCAGCATCATGACTTCCTTACCCCTCTGTAGGGGGAAGCCAGATGGGATTGCAGAGTGTAGGAGATGCCACAATGTGTGTGAGAACAGCTCTCAACTTTACAGCTGTTGTCACCATTTGGGAGATACAGGATTGTTAAAGACAACCGGGGCTTCATTTCCAAATGGTGTCTGTTGTCTTCATTTCTAGTTTTTGTGTTTTGTGTACCCACATTACATTGATTTACCAGGTTGGTGGTGAAAGACTTTGGAAAATCAATAGCAGTCTTTGGTCTGCTCTCTAATATGTGCTCCTCTGTTGAACATGCAGGGTAAAAAGGGAGAACCAGGATTCCCAGGAATCAATGGTCTGATTGGCCCTCAGGTAAGTGATGATTTCTTCCTTTTCCTATAATATGTGTAAAACCAGATTTGGTGGCAACAGAGGACATGGAACTACACAATGCAGCATGTGTGATCTTCCTCTTTATACTGTATTTGAAGTTCATGTTTCTCTTTTTAAGATGCAAATAATTTATCTTGTTGAGATTGAGAGATGTCTGTTTGTCTGACAGCAATTTCATTTACCTTCCAGAGTTTTTCAGCATCTTGGAAGCAGCACAGCTGTGTTGTATGGGATTTCCCCATTGCTTGTGCTTAAAGCAGCATCATGCCAGAGGAAAATCACTGATTTGTGTTTAGTGAGGAAGGGGGATGTCTTAAGTTAATGACCCCTTAACACCTTCTTTTTAAAGCTTTTGGCAACTTAGAGCTCCAAATAGCACCATAGCATCATGAGGGCCACACAGAGTGGTTTATGTTTAGAATTGCCAAGAGGATTCAGCTCCACCATGGATCAGCCTGTTTGGCCCTAATAACACTGACACCTCTGACATAGTTTTTTGCTAACTTTGGAGACAAATTCAGCAGACCTGAATCACTTTGTAGGGTCACCCCTGCAGTAAGAAATATTTCCACAGGAATGTCCTAAAGCAGGAAAGGTGCAACCTCACATTGAGCTGATCACTCAGAATAAAACTGAGCATTTAATTTGTTCCCTTTCAATAGAAAATTAACAAACTGGACTCTGGCTTTAGCATTGTGTTTCAATAATTGCTAAAGTTTGGGGAGGGATGATGAGCTTCTACTGCTACAGCTGTTGGTGATGTACTGCAACTGCTCTAGCAGAGTGGGGCTTAGATGGTGGTTGCTGCTACTTATTCCCCAATAAGCATCTCCTCTGGAAAGGCTGCTTGGGTAAGCACTCAGGGAAAGCAGTCAAATCCACACACACCACTCATCATGGCTAGCTCACCAAAGAGAGGCAGAAGGGCCTTTTATATGGCCAGTTCTAGTGAGGTTTATTTCTGCACACTGAAAGGAAACCAAGGCCAAAACACAAGACCATGTGCTCGGCACAAGCTTAAGTAGGGGAGGGCATGGGGGCGGTACAAAGGGCAGGGTAAAGGGCATTGGCTTTTGGGGAAAATGGGGGTGGCCACCAGGGGTACCACAACCAATGAGGGAGCAGACAGAGGAGAGACCAGGGGAAGTTGGGACATATGGGGAAAGGAATGGGGATGGGTCAGTATTAAGCAAGAGGCCTGGGGAAGTTCTTTCTGTCTGCCCAGGTGGGGTGAACTCTGTGGTGTCTCCAAGGGAGGGCTCTGGGGATTTCCCTGAGGGGGGAGGAATCACACTGCTAGACTGCAGATTCTGATTGCTCATTTATTTGCTCTGGCAATTTATGCCCTTGAAAGCAGGAGGAATGATCTAGAAGTGGTTTGTGTGACAGGAGTTCTGTAAAGAGCTGATCACCTTTCTGTGAAGAATGTCAGAGAAGTAATCCAGGACCTTGAGGCCCCATGCAGGTTAAATCCCTTGTGTCCAGCAGGGAACTGTGCCCAGCAAAACACCATTTGATACTGGTTTTCATATTTTAAGACTTTTTACTTTTGGTACAGTATCTAATATGCAAGTATTTCAGCAGCAGCCTGCAAGAATGAAGACAGTGTTTCTAATGGATTTTAAAGATTTTAGAATCATAGAATATTCTGAGTTTGAAGGAACTCAAAAGGATCATCAAATCCAACTTGTGACCCTTCACAGGACACCCCAAGAATCCCTTCCTATTCCTACAGCATATAAGAACATTTGAATTCTTGAATTGTTGAGTCCAACACTCTTCTTTTGTTGTGTTATTCTTCTTACCTTGGTTGGTTGTTGGGGGTTTTTTAGTTTAGTTTTGTTTTGTTTTTTCTTATTTTCCTTCGTTTTGGAGGAAGATTTTTATCTATGTATTCTTTTTAAGATACCTGACAGTATCCATCCAAACAATGTCACACTTACTTAACTCAAGTTCCCTGCAAATTAAAGATATATATGCATGTGTTAGCAATTTTATAAATGTATCTGTGAAAATTGCTGACAATAGGATTCCTTTTTGCACAAGCTAAATAATGTTAGCAAATTTTATGTTAATTAAAACTGCACAAAATGCTTGCCCCATCAAGGGATACTGAAATTGACTGTTCCTCCAAGCTAACTGCATGAAAGGTAAAATATTGTTCCTATTCCTGCAGTGGCACTCTGTTCTAGACATATTGCTGCAGATTTCAATGTTTCTCTTTAATGAAAATGCTTACATTCACTTTCTGACAAAACTATTCAGCTTAACAGCACTTTTTGTGGCATTAGATTTTTAAAACATTTTATCAGCATTTTCTTTTCTTTTTAATTTTTTTTTCTTAATTAGACTATGCCCCAAAAATGCCCAGGAAGAAAAGTGGTTTTCTTATACTGTAGTTACATGGACATTCATTCAAATTATGTATGGAAGCCTATGTCAGCTGTTCCTGTGCTGTCCCCATGGTGCTGAGGGACAACTGATTTGAGTTGGCTGCACATAAACTAGATTAGAACACAAAAATAGTCTCCTTTTCCTCTGCAATTTTAAATTTATGTTTCCTGACCTGATTCCCCACATTGATACCTGTATGGACAGGAGGAAGGGGTTGATATAGGAGCTTTAGAAGCTCATTGTTGCTGAAAGACACAGGAAAGATCTTCTGAAGTTATTGGTATTTGCCAAGGAAAATCATTGCTGTCATGCTCAGTCCAACTGAGAAGCCACAGGTCAGGCAGCTATGCAAGGGAACTGACTTAAGGGCTGCTCTTGTGGGTCCCTTCCAGCTCAGGATATTCTGTGATTCCATGGTCCAGTGATGAACTGCAGGTGAGATGAGTCAGTCCAAGTCTCAAGGACCATTCAAGAGATTATTTGTCAGACCCTGGAGCAGCCTCTCGGAGGCAAATTCCCTTCTAGACTGGGGATGTTTTGTGGCAATAGGGTAGCTCTGTCTCTCTTTGCACACACCAACTCAAACCAAATTATAATATAAAAATATTTTTAAATATTTATTTTTCCTTCCAAATCAGCTGTGGTGGTGAACCTGTCCATCTGCTTATTTGTTTCAT
Organism: Molothrus aeneus; assembly: GCF_037042795.1. Classification (NCBI taxonomy): domain Eukaryota; kingdom Metazoa; phylum Chordata; class Aves; order Passeriformes; family Icteridae; genus Molothrus; species Molothrus aeneus. Next base: position 148,357,673 of record NC_089646.1, on the reverse strand, counting down.
GTTTTCTGATCAGCACCTTTAAAAATGAGTATTTATTTTCCAGTCATCTTTATAAATGGTGCATCTTGCAACATCATTAAGCCATGGAATAGGAATTCTGGATATTTTTTCCTGTCTGGACTTGAGCAATTTTCTGGCAGCAAGGACACAGACACCTGAACTTAATAATGTGTTTCTGTTGTTATTTATTTGTACTATTTTAGTGCCCAGGAACCTTAATCATAGGCCCAACTTTTATTGCAGTAGGATGTTCAAATGCAGACTGAAAAATGAGCATTTCTGTAAAGAACTTTAGGCTGAAATAATTGTCTCAGGCACTCTGAGCTGTATCATTGAGCTACCCAGGCTGGGGTTTGGCTCCAAATACAAGCACTTTTTGGGTTGAGAATGGGGATGCAGGTGCCTGCTCCTGTTGATGAAGATCCAATTATTATCATCAGTGGATCCTGAAGGTCTCTTCAAACAGGCACCTACAAATGGGCCACTGAGCCACTGTTGAGGCTCCCTGAGCTGAGTGAGTACTTGCTGGCCACCTGTGAGGCAGCAAAACACATCAAAAGTCTTTGAAATATAAATAAAAATGACATACCTCTGCCTTGCAATACCTCTGGGCTGTTACTGATGCTTGCCTTCTGCTAGATAACTTGGTGGTGTAAGTCAGACCTGAGAGGGAGACCAGTACAAGCTGTACCTCTTATGGTCCTGGCTGGCAGTGATTTAATTAGTATAGACTTGTCTGTAGGGTGTGAGCTCAAGCCCTGCTTTTCTTAAGTAATTCAGGAAATAAATGATCTCCTCTGAAACACACAGTGTCCTTAATGTCCTTTTTATAATGCAAGTTAATACTGCAAAAGCTAAGAAAAGGATGTGCGCCCCAGCTGCAAAGCTCAGATTGAATTTAAACTTTTCCACTGCTGCTTAGAATTGGAAGATATTGCTCAGAGCAATCTTTAATAAGATCTATACCTTAAATAAAATAAATCAAAAAAGTCTTCACCTGTGAAGATTGCTAATAGTGCTGAAACAAAAGACATTAAAGGAGATTTTTTTAGTAGTTTTTTCTCATTTGCTGCTCTGACTCAGTAAACCAACTCCAAGCAAACACATGGGGAAATAAATCTTCCTCTGTAGACAAAAGAGATCATGTCCATAGCTTACACTAAGTGATTAAATTAAACAAACACTGCCTTTCACTGGAAGCAGGAAACTCTCCTAGAAAGACTGCTATGTACAAAGTCAACTTTACTCCATACTTTTAAAGAGCTGCAAAGACAGTTTGGAGAATTTGTTGTTGACAGAACTTTTATTTTAAATTTAATGTTGGTACTCCAGTTCCAATGCCACTTGATGAAGTGACTGAGACTGGATCCGTGTATGAATTATGGCACTGTCACTGATGCTGACTACAGGACATATATTGTAGACAAATGCTCACATCTGTTGGCTCTTCAGGCTTTTGATTTTTAGTGTCATCAGCAGCAGCTTTTTTTTATAAGTTCTCTTACCTTTGTATTGATTTGTAAGGCAGGATTTAAGCAGAGAGAAAAACATGGTGCTCTAATGCAGCATTACAGAAAACATCTCAGAAATAATTTCCATTTTAGATTGGATATAAGGAAAATTTTCTTCAGTGAAAGGGTGGTCAAGCACTGGATCAGGCTGCTCAGGGAAATGGTAAAATCACTGTCCCTAGAGCTATTTAAAAGAAGTGGGACTTAGAAATGTGGTTTGGCAGTGGCTGTGGCAGCCCTGAGTTGATGGTTGGACTCGAGGGTCTTAGAGGTCTTTTCCAACCACAATGATTCTCTGATTGTATAATTCCAATTCACAGCAGAAGTGGCTGGGTGAGAAATGAAAAGCAGATTTGAGGAGCTGATCCTGGAATCCACTCAGATGCTGTGGAGGACAAGTGGAGGTCTGGAGTAGCAAAGGACATAGTGAGACACAAGGGCTGCTCCACAAAACTGGCTGCAACAGCTTCATTTCTGATGGGAAAGGAATATAAATAAAGGAAAGACAGCAGAAAGGCAACAGCAAGAGGGGTCTGTGGGGTCTTTCTGAGAGGTGAAATTTTGGGGAATGTCTTTGGAGCCAGGAAGAGAGAGTGGAAGGGAAAAGGCTGTCAGTGCCTCAGTTACTCATTTTGCTCTCATTTTGGCAGCAGACAGAATGCTCCTGTGTGTCCTTTCTTGTTTGTGAAGTGCTACACTGCAGTAACAGCCCAGACCAGAAACTGTTTTAATATGTGTTAAGGGCTTATCTATACCTTTGTCATAGTGTAAGAGAACCCAGACAACACCATGGAATAATACACAGAAAATATGTCTGTTTAGGCTTTGCCTTCAGGTGTCTGGGAAACCCATCAGACTTCAGTTTTCATTGTGGAATGTCATTTGTTCACCTCCCTTTAAGACTTAATAATCCCTTCTTTCATGGAAAAGAGATTTAGGCCCAGCTGCCTACTGATGGAGTCACAGACAAAAGTTTCTTTTCCTTCTCAGAGCCTCCTTAGGGAGTCCACAACCTAAATCTTAAAATCCCTGCCTTTCCCAGCCCATCTTCCAGCAAGGTACACACTGGAAGAGGAGAGCACTGGAGAGTGGATTCTAGAGGACACATACAGCTGTGTCTCCAGTATGAACAGTGTCAGATTTCTTTCTGAGCACTGCCACTGCATTTCATTGTCTAAGGAATGAGGCTGGATAAAACACAAGCCTGAAAAAAATCCACCCTCCACAATGTTTTTAAAGATATCCTATCCTGAAACATACACGTCTCTACACAATATTTAGATTTTAGGTTTTAATGAACATTTGAAATATTTTTGTTTCAGAACAGTAGTTTGGAAATATTCTGGTCTAAACATTTTATTAAAAAATTCCATGTTTTGCATTTGTTTTCCAAAGTGAGTTTGTGTTGATCTGTTCTAAAATCAAGTCTTCATGTATCATTTCTTGCTTTGACACTTTCAAACCACATGTCAGGGTGTTTACCAGTTGGAAAAAAAATACACCCTGTGATTATTTTCTTCTGGTTCAAGGTTTTAACAGGACAACACTGTGCTCTGGATTTGGGATAGGGACTCTCATCTGTATTATTCATCAAATAATCTTTGAAAAAGGTGGTTGTGTAAATCAGGTGCTTTAATCTGGATTCACTTAAAAATGGAAGCAAAGAAAACAGATGGTGTGAGATTTTTTGGGGTAAACATTACACGCAGTCCTGCTGCTGTAGTTTTATCATGTTTGGTTTTTTAAAACATAAATAGATTCTGTCAGTTTGGTGAATTCTAATATTTAAAAAAATATTACTTCTCTGAATTATACTCAGAAATCAGGAGAAGGGCTACAATATGAGATGTTGATATACAAATGAAACAGAAATTCTCTGCACTGTAGCAAAAGGGAGTGCTCTATAAAGGGTATTTATGATGTATTTCTGCCATTTTATTTCACTTTATCCCATCACTTGCTGTAGCCAGGCTGCAGAAAGCAGGAAACCCAGTAGGACAGTCAATGACTGCTGTGTGCAGTCAGCTGGAGCAGGCTGCCAGCACCCTGTGCATCTCCAAGGGATAATGCTGGCCATTTCATAAAACTGTTTCTTTCTGTGTCCACCTCAGAGAAGATTTTATCAGAAGAGCTTCCCATTAGTGAGTGTAGCATTTGTTGGTACAATACATGGTGAGGCTGCCTGTAAACCAGTTTGGGTATGATATCCTGAGTAATTATCTCTTGGAGGACAATGAAATTGAATTATTAGTGGCAATTTAGGAAAAAGATCAGATCAGTGGGATTCAATTTCAGGACTTACGGTTGCATAAGGTTATTGTGGTCTAGGATATAGAAAGTTTTAGAGAGTAATTAGAGATTGTCTTGGATAGTGAGAATACCAAGAGTTACTGGGAGAAGGAGCTGGGATGAGGAGGATGTAGCACTTCACATTTTAGGGATTATACTGGTTGCTGACAGATCTGATCTAAAAGCAAAGAGTAAGACTTTGCTTTTAGATCAGATCGACCCCTGCCAATTCACTGTGCAGGGTAACACAACATACCTGGGATTGCTTGGGCTGAGGCTGGGTCCTGACTGGGGTTTTTCACCTCCTGATAAAAATTCCCTGGTGTAGAGCTAGGAAGGATGTGTTTCCTGGTGGGAGACAGTTCACTTACTGACAGAGAACAAAACTGAGTTATTAGGAAGGAACTGATGGATTTGTTAAGGAACGTCTGCAAAGATAAATTTACACGTAGTCCAATCTGAATCAGTTTGTAGTTTTTCTAAAGTTTTACCTTTTTTCCCCAGTGCTCCTCCCATTCCTCATGGAAGCCCCCTCTTGCAGGCCATACCTTCTGTAGAGCTCCCAGCAGTGCCTTGTGGAGGTGGAGCAGGGCCAAGCAGAATTTCCATGTCCTTGGTGTGTGTTTGCTCCATCCAGCTGTGGCTGCACACAGTTGTGTCTGTGTGTAGTATATTCTCTTGTGCTGGGCTTTTTTGGACTGTTGAGTTTTTTCCTTGAATGGTGAAGCCTTTTTGAATGAAGGATTGTCTTGACCAGGTGTCTCCTGATGGGTGTAGAATCTTTAACTGCAGGATCCAACCGCAGGACTCCCCAGGAATTAAATCATCAGCATCAGTGCATCTGAAGGCACATCTTTTTGGGGTTGTTCTGCTGCATTCACATTTGAGGCACTCTACAAGTGAGAGTGCTGTTGACAGGATAACTCCATGTCTGTTCTGAGTTGCAAGTTCTTGAGGCAAGTGCAGCTGCAGTTTCCTTTAGTGGTCTCTTTGCCCCATCTATTGGTGAGAGACTGTCCTAGCTCCTGGCTGAAGTTGGTGAATGTATTTTGTAAGATCACTTATCTGCCATCTCTGCCAAACCATGCCTCAAATAGATCCTTCTCCTCACTTTTTTACACCATTTTCTTCTCATCATCTACATTTTTCATTAAAAATAAATGCTAATATTGATCTGTGACTTGTAATACCTTAATATTGAATGATGACAGGGAAAATGCTGTCTGGCCAATTTCTGTCTTGTATCAGTTGCTCAGTTTCAAATTTTTACAGAAGTTTTGGGTGGGGTGGTTTGTTGTTTTTTTTTTTTTTTGTTAAAGTAGAATCACAACAGAACTCCCCTTGTGCTGAAAACTGAAAATTAGTGAGATTGTCACGTTAGAAAGACAGAAAGAGGCATCCAGGATAAAATTTCAGGTCAGTCACATACCCGTTTCTCACGCTGTTTGCTCAGGTCCTGATCCAAAAAATACATGAACACATTTCATTCTGAGCATAAGAGAAATCCTGTCTGGTCTATAGGGGAAGCTGGCAGTAGCAAACATCTTTCTATCTCAAGCAACATATTATGATTTCTCAAGGCTGGAAACAAATCTCTCATAGGAAGCCAAATCTAACAATTTGCTTGATGCATAAAAATAGATCCCTCTTTAAACCAGGTGGCTATTAAGAGAATATTTCTCCTAAGAGGAACAGCTGCTGCAAGGAAATGAGTAAGAATGTTAAGATATTTCCAACTGAATATGTTAATCAAGGTTGATGTCAAGCAACAAAATGGTGGCAAATTTTGTTTCAAGACACTTGAGTCATTGCAGCATTTCTCTTGGACTCATATTTTTAACCCCACCCTCCCAAAAAAAGCAAGCTCAAACCACAAGCCTGTTCATTCATTTGTTGCTTTCAGCAATTTTTTTTTTGCACAGTTAAATTATTCACTTTGAAACAACATGAATCGAGGTTAACTTTGTTTGGATGCTTGAAGGAATCCCACTGGTCAAGCTCTGTGTTGTGGGTTACCCCTGATGGCCTTCCACTCCTCCTTCTCTTGTACTGGAGTGTGGGATGGAGCTCCCCTTGTAGCAATGACAGCAGTGAACATTTCCCAGAAGAAAATGTTCAGCATGTGTTCATGGCCCCTCGCTTTGGCATCTTGCATTTTTTGGGTAGAAGTTAAGCAAATAAAACTCAGTGATTTTGCCTGTTTCCTACAGGGCCCCTGTTACACAGGGGAGGACCTGAGGCTTTCAGCTACTACCAGAGAATTTGATAAATTGGATTTGTTTCCTCTCTTGCAGGGACCTCCAGGGCCCCCAGGCACGGCTGGACCCCCGGGACCGCCTGGACCACCGGTAAGAAAGCCTGGGGGGTTTGTTTTATATCAAGGAGAAGAAAAAACAGCTGGAGAAAATTTTAGGTCATGGATTTCAGAGGGAACAGAGTTAAGGCCTCTGGCAATGTGGGTTTTCTCTTACATTTTCTCTACTGCAAAGCCACAGCTGGTCTTAGGGCACAGCTTCTCCCTGCTGAGCCTTGGAAGCACATTGGTGCTTCCTGGGGATAATTCAGGGTCTCCAGGGCTCCCCACAGCAGTGACCTGACTGCAGTGGAAGGGAAAAATGTACTTCAAGTGAAAGCAGCAATCTGGAATGAGATTCCTGCAGAGAACAGAAATAATGATTATTTTTTTCTCCTGATTTCATTTCTCAGGGACTGCCAGGAGAAATTGGAGTTTCTGGTAAAACTGGACCACCTGGACCACCTGTAAGTGTGGAGGAACTGTTTCCCTCACCTCAAAGTTGTTCTTTACTTCAGATAGTGTAATTCTGAAGTCTGCTTTTTTCCCCACATCTTTTCTGCACACAAGGTTTTAACATGGGCTCCAATACTGTCACTTTTAATCCAGAAATTAATCTCAGATACCTTTTGTGAATAAGAATTTTACCAGGTGCAGCCCCACTATTCCTATGCAATTGGATCATGATATTTTCTTTATATGATACCTTTTAAAATTCCTTTTGCATTTGACACAATATTGTTTCTCCAAACCTGGAATTTCCTGAATCAGGCCAAATTACTCATTATTAAAATCTCAGATTTAGCAGACTGTAGCAATTTCTGTTGTTCTTAAGTCATAAAAACGGAATAATTAAATACTTTGGACAGAATTGCCACCTATAGTCTGCAGTGTGTGTGGATTGACTGACACTTGGAAAAGGGAAGAAAACTTTTTTCTCACCATTTTAAATGCATTACAGGAAGTAATTTTAATTCTTATCTTCTTCTTATCTCCTGAACCACTCTGTCACTATGTGCTATATAATTTAATTTTAGGTGTCTATCTCCTGTATAAGAAATTACCAAGATTTAAAAGGAGAAACAGATGTAAAAGGAAAATATATATATAGCTACAGGTAATAGGGACTTAGAGAAATTAAACTAAAATTTAAGTAAGGTACATAAAAAAATGTAAAGATTCTCAGTACATAAAAGCTCTATACTGGAGTTTCTCTGTAACAATGCTGACATCCAGTGGTCGTTCATTAAAACTGGGATACTGGAAAAAAAGGCAGAGCAAATACGTAGTTTGAGAATTTTTGTGTCTTTTGAGACAAAGTAGGGAAAAAAATCAAAAACCAAAATGCATGAGGGAGTTTTTCTTTTCTTAAACTTAGGTGGGTGGCAGGAGAGATGAGCTGAGCATATTTATGCTGAGTTTGCTGGTCACAATTTAAAGAATTGGCACTTACAGCTTATGTTTTCCTCTTGTTTAGGGGCTGCCTGGCAAAGATGGACTCAGTGGGCTTCCAGGGCTTCCAGGTCAAAAGGCAAGTGACACCACAGGCACTGGGATTAAGCTGCTTACCCAGGCAGATCACTGGGGTGAGCAAGCAAGGGAAGCAGGAAAAACACAGCTGGGCATTGGAAACAGTCAGTCAGGAAATCCAGTGACCCTGGCAAGTCAAGGCATATATCCAAGGCACAAAGAAGAAGAACAAAGTGTATCAGGCTCCAAAGATGTTCCTTTCTTTACTCCCTGAAGGGCTGGAAAGAAGAGATGCCATCCCCCTGAGCCTTCTCTAGGTCTGTGTGGCAGAAAGTTGGTTCTTTATTATTCCCTGCTTCTTATGCCCCATTTGAAAGCTTTTCCAAATTATGGCTTGGAAGGGGAGTTGTCTCCTCCATTGTCTGTGCACTGGGAGAAGGGAAATAGTAAATGTAGAGAAAGGAGACACTTGACTTCTCATGCCCCTGCAAATAAGGGACAAAGAAATGTACCATGTTTTGACTACAAAGGCCAAACTAGGTTTTGGGGATGATGATTATATTAAAGACTATTATATTAAAGAAAACAGCTCTTAACCATCTATTGCCTTGGATTGCATAGGCAGAGGTTTTCTTGCTTCTGATACTTGATCTCAGGTCTAGCAGAGTCCCCACTTCCCATTTATTGGTGAATAAAGGTGAGGAATTTGCAGTCCATAACATATTTCTGATATTAAATAAAGTTTGGATTTTATCCATACATCTGTGTAGTACTTACTGCATTTCCCAGCTATGTAGTCACATTTCAGCTACTGCAGCCTCTGCCATCCAAGCTGACACCACCCACACTGGAAGATCAGTTTTAAAGTATTTACACAATGGATCCAGCGACCAAGGCCCCAGTCCCAAAATTTTATGGTTTTTTAAAATACTTTCTAACTTTCTAACCACATACAGTTTGAAGAAACTGAATGGAGGTGTTTTTTTCCCCAGATAATTCACTATGGACATCTTTAATGCAACAGTGATTGTGTTTTTCCAGAAATTCTCCAGTAGGGTGCTGCAGATGTGATTGCAAATGGCACTGGAATGGAAAAATATTCCAGGAAGTATATTCTTGTATGGCTCCATTTACACCCTCAAGGTGATGCTGAGGAACTGAGTTAAAATATTCCTCACCATTGACTGCAGATGTGCTGCACAAACACCAGAGGAGTTTGTGAATTGACTTCTTGTGTTCCCTGCAGGGAGAACGAGGGGAAAAGGGTGAGGAAGGCTTTCCTGGAAAAGCTGGCCCTAAGGTAAGGGATTGTACTTCATGGTCTGCTGAGTATCCACTGAGTCAACCAAGGTGTGATTTTGGAAGGTCTTATACTGAAGACAGGAGAAGAAGATTCCTCTGGAGTTGGAGACATAAGGGGATGAGCAGATGGGGTTCACTGACTTTCATAGAGTTCCAAAATACCAACCCTTGTTTGATGCTCCTCTCTGAAGCCTAAGTGTGTGGGGAGATCTAACCTGAACCTTGGATCTATGCAGGCTGTGTTCCCAAGCCATCAAAAAGGCAATTTCAGAGCCTTGTGGAATGTAGGTAGAACAACATGGACCAGTAGGGACCAGTAGGGACCACATTTTGCTAATGAGGAAGTGTTCTTACCAAAGGGTCCTTAAAATGTTATAGATTTGCTTTTGTTTTTCCAGGGTGAACCAGGGAGCCGTGGCCAACCTGGTGAGCAGGTGAGCAGAAAAAACAGTCTTAACAGCAAACTTGACCTGTCAAAACAATAGCAAGTGACCACATGAGATAACAAAGCCATTTGCCAATGACAAGATCTGTGCATGTTACTTGCCTCTGTGATTGAAGGTGCAACAGTTGCATGGGTGAGACTTATGGTTGATTTTGGAAGTCTTTTCGAACCTTAATGATTCTGTGATTGGTGGAATAAGGCTACAAGTATGAGGCACAAATTGAGGTTTATTGGGATAAGGCACTCAGTAACAATTACCCCACCCTGTGAGTCTGGACTGTACTGCTGCTATTCCAAAGGTCCTTACTATCTGCCTGATAGGTATCACTCAGTTCCCAGGAAAGTATCCTTACCTGGTGTTCCAGGTAAGGGGAAATCACCACAGCATGGGCAAATGATTCCCCAGGAGTGTTTTCATCAGGCTCCAAGGGATGAGTGGTTTCTGTGCCCTTCCTTGATGTCATTTCACTGTAGCTGGGTAAACAAGCTACCAGGCTTAAAGTTTCCAGGCAGGCTTGGTCCAAGTGCCACAAGGGGCCAGACCCCAGCCTGATCACTGTCCCCACACAGGCCTGTTTTGAATTTTAGCACCACCTTCCAAGGCACTTGTCCCTCTCTCTACAATGTGATGTTCTCTGTTTCATAAATGTTCTCTTTCCTGTCATAAGCTGAATAGTGCTGTCCCTGAGAAGACTTCACTTCATATATCCTCTGAATTTTGACAGTAGTTTGCTAATAGCAGGTATATGAATGCTGTTTCTTCATTCAGTTGTACACCACCCTCCAGGTATCATTCTACACTACATTTCTGTGGTTACAGATCAGAACATCATTTTGGCCTATGCCAGATATTTTACTAAAGTCAAGATACATCAGGAAAATGTTTTCTTCTTGTCTGCTTAGTTTTCATGTCTAAGGAGGGAACTGGATGTGTTTGATACAATTATTTTTTAAGAAATCCACATTGGCTGTTTTGTATTATCTTTCTGTCCTTGAACTCTTACAAACTCAATGATATTTTGCTTCAAGACCATTTCAGAGGCCAAATTTAAACTGTGTTTTTATTTTCCCTCTCAATTCTCCTCTGTGTCCTTCAATGTTAGATGCTTTGATTACTCTCTGAATCTCTGGACTGGCTGGGATCTCATTGTCATTTCCCTTCCTGGAAGTGTCCAAGGCCAGATTGGAGCAGCCTGGTTGAGGGGAAAGTGTCCCTGCCCATGGAATTAGAAGATCTTTAGGGTCCCTTCCAACCCAAACCATTCCATTATTCCATGACAGCCAGGATCCCACAGTAGCTCTGAGAAAGCATCACTCCATCTGCCAACAAGTGCCACTTTCTTTAAAATTCTCCCAACATCACCTGGATGTTCTTAGTCATCCTTAGTTGCTACAGTATCTTGTTCCTCACCTGATTTTATCTACAGACCCATTGCACCTCTACCATGATAATCTTTTGTTCTCTCTATACTTAAGATACTCTCTTTAGAGCAGGGATTACCTTTTCTTAGTTCAGTATTTGTACAAGACTTTGTGAATTTTGGTCTTATCCATGACTGATCTACTTTGTGGTATTGCACTATAAATTCAGATAGAAAAGAATTATAAATGGGAAACCACATGGTTATTTTCATATTACAAACTGGGTCAACTGGGAGCTAAATTTGAGAGTACTTGATATATTTAGGAGAAACCACATGACACAAATCATAGTTACTTCAATAGCAAATATTATAAAGCAGAAACTCAAAGATAGTGTTCAAACAGAAGTAAATCCAAGTCTGCAATAGTGCACTCAAATAATTCTAGATCTGTTCATCAGGTGACATCTGTACTGTTCAGATGAATACACTGCAGTTTTTGCATATCCAGACTACACCAGATCATTATGATGAAAATAAAATTCAGATTGTATTTCTTTTTCTGCTTTCATTTGCTTGTTTGGTCCTGCTACAGACCAGCATGAAGGAACTACATCCTAAATTTTGTGACATCAGTTAACAGGCAAAAAAACAGAGAAGTCTTAATTGCTGCTTTAAGTAATGTTTTAAAAAAACGAAGAAATTATTTGATAATCAAACTAATCTTACTATCTCTCAGCAAACTACATCTACAGTCAATCTCATGAGAAAACTCAGAGTCTGTCTTACAGCATTCAGATTTCACCCACTTTGTCTTATTTTCAGGGTGAAGCAGGTTTTCCTGGTCCTAGGGGCTTACCTGGACTGAAAGGAGAAAAAGGAGACCAGGTGAGTGACTTGGAGCCACAAATTGTTCTTCTTTTGGCCATTTTGCATCAGGAGGACTTGAGTGTCCCTAGATGATGTTGTGCTTTGGTGTGATGGCTGTGGTGAGCAGCTGATTGGCAACCAGCAAGGTTACCAAGCCCCCAAGAAGGTATTCCCTGCCTAGTGACTGTTCCCAATTAACACAGAGGTGCTAATGAACAATATCTATCCCAAATGGGAAGAGTTGTGCCATGCTGCTTGTGAGGCAATAGAGAAGGTTAGAACTCTAGAGGTCAGATTGTACTTTAGAACTCCTTTTCAGAATTACTTGCCTGATTTAAGGACATTTGAAATTCTTGATAACAACAAAAAAATTACTAATTCACCTCGTCACTGAGCCCTGGAAAAGGCTTCAGATGGCTGAATTATTTTCTGATGGCTTAACTTCTGCCCAAGTCCTGGTATCTACTGCTTCCTCTGGGTAGCTGCAGAACTCTGGAGATGTGTTCATGCCAGGAAATATTTGGGTCAAGAGCCTGACAGTAAATTTAGCCATGTCAGTGAGGTCTGTAATCCTGATAACTGATGACATGCTTGAATGTGATCAAGAAGGATCTAAAATCAACTGAGGTTTTCCATGCAGTTTGCTCCATTTTATGCCTTGTAAAGCACAGAATTCAGAATATATTAATGGCAAAGGTTTGAAACTAAATGATCTTTAAGGCACCTTCCAACCCAAACCAAAAACAGTAATATGAATATTCATTCTGGGTCTTAACTGCTGTTTTGCTGCCTCTTTTCCAATTAGAAAAAAAACCTCTGCTTTTTATAACTACATCAGGCAGTAGGATCTTCTACAAGCAAATTATTTTAGGATTGGTGCTTTACTTTCTGTGAAGTCAATTGATACTCATTGGTTTTCAAAATATAGTTGATTTTTGAAGCCATCTTCAAAATGCTACATTTTTAATTGCTTGCTCTACATCTTGGAAGATAGATAACTGAGAGTGTAAAATGTTTTAGTGAGGCTGATGCATTAAAATCAAAATGTGCATGTTTCTTGATTTCCTTTCCCTTCTTATAGGGAGAAAAAGGAAGAGACGGTCTCCCAGCAATGAAAGGTGAAAGAGGAGAAAAAGTAAGTTATGAAATGACCCTGATTTTCCTTAGACAAGAGAGGAGAACAGACAAAGGGGCAGAGACAAGTGATAGAGGAGGCTGAGGAAGACTAGAAAATTTGGAAGACTTTTAGCTGAACTTTACAGTTCAACTAAAAGTCTAATTTTACATAGCAGAAATAGCTATATGTGGGATGGAGACAATAATTTATTGAGCAATGAAATCTGATGAAATAAAGGACAATTTTTCATTAATTCAAGGAAAACTTTTTTTTTTTTAATTTGGTTAAAATTTTCTCTTTTTTTCAGTTTTATAACTGGCTAATATAAATGACCCTAGAACTAAAATCTAAAAAGTTTTCTGTGCCTGTCTCTGGAGGATAGAACAATAATTTAAGGAACAGTTTGGGCTTCTGCCATCACAACACCATTGATTTTAGTGAAAGTGAGAGAAGTAGACAAAGGAAATGTCCACCAAAATTTACATTCAACCCTTGTGAACATGAAGGTGAAGAAGAAACACTGAACTTGCAGATGCTTGTGGGGGTATAGTAGAAAAACTGCCCTCATTACTGGGGCAGTGGCATTCAGGATGTGAATTCTTCCATCAGTCCTCAGTTTATCAGTGACTTTGACCACCTGTGGAGGTGGGAATTCTTTCATGGCTGATCCACTGACACCAATAAGGCACCTAAACCTCCTTTACCCAGGAGGTTAACAAGTGTTGTTGGTAGTTCTTGGCTTTCAAGTGTCAGGGGTCAGATGTTTGTGGAGCACAGCCCACAGGAAGGTCAATGCCAGGGCTCAGGAGATCCTCCAGCAGCAGCATAGTTTTAATTCAAAATTAGGGGGGAACTGGATTTAGCAACTTAAATATTTGATAAAAAACAGATTTTTTTTTAATCAATGAAAGAAGTTTAGCTAAAATATGTTGTTCAATCAAGACTTTTGGTCAACTTTAATGTAAAAAGCAAATTAAACTCCATATCCTAAACTGGATGGGACAACTTTAGAAATTCATCAACCTGTGAATTCAGGTTGATGATAAAATCATAGAGGGATGAAGACAACAGAATGAGAATCCTGCATGCAACAAAGCAAGGACAGCAAAAATTCAGTCCAGAAGTGTTACTGAGCTGGGGGGTTGGGTTGTATCTCATCTGGTAATGCTGCATCTCTAAATGATAATGTTGAATTTTATTTGGGAAACTTTTTATGTTATTGGTTACCTTTTTTTCCTCCCTCCAGGGTGACACAGGATCCCCTGGACCCCCAGGCTTACCTGGAACAGTAAGTAAGATTATGTTTGGTGCTATAACAATATTCAAGGTATCATTCTTCCACATAAATTCCTCAGAAACAATTTTCAAGTTTCTTCTCTGCAGAAACTTTGGGACCTATTTACTCTGAGATTATCTCCTTTTGTTTCAGAGAAGCAATATCAAGGTTTATTTGGTCTTTTTATTTTTTTGGTGAGGTTGTACTTTCCTCTGCCTCTTTGCAAAAACAGACCAAGAATACATAAATTTATTGTTTTCAAAATCAAGATGCAAAGTTAGTTTGAAGAGCCTGAGTAGAATTACAAGTTCACTGGTGATTAAATCAGCACCCACTGAATGTAAATACACAAACCTCTGAATTCCCTCTAAGAAAACCTGAGTAAGCAGCTTGGAATGAGCACCATCATTGCAACTAGAGGATTTATGCCAGTCACAGATCCTCCAAGACATGGCACACATCCTCTCATCAGTTCTGCTCACCACAGCTGGATACAGCTGCCTCATTCACAGGTTATGGAGAAAATCTGAATCAAGGTCTGTTGGTTGGTGAAAATTGAGTGCCTAAAGACCTTGACACAGCAGTGGAGTGTTAGAACGTGAAATGCAGGGAATTCTCAGAACTTTGGGCCTGAAAGCCAAAGCTTAGAGTTAAACATAGGATTTGGTCTGAGACCTTGGAAGAGGCTTCCAAACTTAGGTGATAGAAGCAAGAATGTGGATTTATAGTTTAAAGCAGAGACACGTTGAGTTACGAAGAGGAAAGTTTAAGATATAGAAAAGATAAAAGTAGTTACAAAGGTAAACAAGAAGTTTAGAATGCAGTCCTGCAGGTTTGTGTGTCATAACGTGATTGGCTAAGAAAGCTTACACTGTAACATGAGTCCATAAGACAAAATATTTAAGGATTGGGTCAAAAACATAAATATCCTTGTTGGCAGTGTTTTCTTGGTCAATAAATCTTTAAAAGGTCTTGTAACTAGAGGTCTTGTGACCTTCTGAACCATGTTATGAATATGTGAGCTGAACTCACCCTTCCTGCCTGTGTAGAGGATAAAAATAAATTGCATCGTTTAAAAACTCAGGGGTCCTGTCTCTAACTCATTCAAAATTCCTTCAAAAATCCCCATAATGGAGAAGGTGATTTAATTTATTCTCTGCCATTAGCTGGGCCTCAGTCTAGGCCAGATCACTTCATGGTGCTTTGTGTAGAAAGACTCCACATGTGTCAGGCAAGAATGACCCAGTCACAACACCAAAGATGAATCTGTGTTGGTAAAGGCAGAAAAGGCAGCTCACAAACAAATACAACATGGCTGGACATGGAAATGTGTGCCACTGCTCAAGCTTCCTGTGTTTGTAGGGAGAAATTATTTTTATTTGTCATGGTTTAGGAATGGTAGTCCCCAATTTAGCACCCCTGATCCCCCAAGACCCCAAAACCAGCCTCTGGTCACTCACTTCCACTTCTCCCCTCTTCCACCCACATGTGCCCAGAGAGGAGAACTGGAGGCACAAAGGGCAAAGATTGAGGGTTGGGATAAGAACAATTTATGGAAACAACTATAAGATAAGAAAACAGACAATAGCAAAACAAACAATATTAATAACAAAAGTGGTCAATAGAGGGAGTGGAGCTTGACCTGACTGCAGCCATGCCACCCAAAACACTCCCTCTGGTCAGGACCAGCATTATCCCACTGCTCCATCTGCCTTCCTTGCTCCAACAGAAAGGAACATCCTTCCCTTCTCCAGAGTGAGAGAAAGAAGCCCTTTCCTCCACCCCTGGCAGTGGCATGAGGTGGTATTGAATAACATAATGTCTTGGCCATGCTCCCTCCCACTGGTCTAGGCTGGAACCAGGGCACCGTTTCAGCTGTTAAAAGTAGGTAGTGCTTTTGTCAAGTCTTCATTTCATCAAGGTCTATTTTTTTTCAAAATTTTATCAGCTTTGAGAAAAGATACTGTCTCTTTCTACAAAACTTTATAATTTCTTTTTCTGGCTTTTCCTTCAGAGTGACTATGTATTCCCATTGAGATTTCATTACATGGTACAAAGCAGAGGGAGAACACACTTATTCATGGTATCAGGAAATTTAATAATACAGAAGATGGCTCTAAGTGGAAAAGTGAGCTGGAGATTGCTAGCAGTAAAATTGCTATAAAGTTTAAAGACTGATTGTTTTTTCATCATGGTAGGACACAGAGGATAGTCTTGACTTTACGTTCATATTTCAAATATTCTGGGAGATTTAAGATATTTGTGGGCTTCTTTCCCAACACCCAGATGTTACAGTGGGTTGCTCTTTTATAAACCTCCTTATGGAATGTATGGAATGTGCAATCTGTAATGACAGGAGTATGTGTAATCTATTGCATTTAAGGAAAATAGGCTGTCATGGTTTTAACACTCTGATTTCTGTTCCAGCCAGCCTTCTTCACCCCACACCCCAGGATTCCTGTAAGTAACATCTCCAATAAATATGGCCTCTGGCTTATCCCCTCTTGTATCTGGTAGACACACCCCTTACTGTTTTCTGTGTTATTTAAATGCTTTCAGTAAAGAACCCATATTTAGTCTGGTTCTGGGCATCCTCACCACTGTAACCAGCTATGAGAAGTCCAAAGCTGTGCTGGTAAGATCAGCAGGCAAACCAACTGTGGCTGGGACAGAGCTGTGTGCTATCCCAGCCTCTTAATCCCAGTGTAAAGTGAAGATTTTGTTCCCATTTGTAGCACCTAGTGGGAAATAAATGACATAACATGATCTGTGAATGTTTGTTATGGATCAGGAGGTTTCATGGATGGCAGAGGTAGGCTATAGGAGTGCCATTAGAAAGAGAACATATATGCCAGGTTATTCAGAGGCTGAAGAAGGAAATGAGGATGTGAAGCAGTAGTGGAGAAAGAGATAAGATTTCTTTGGCTTGCTCTTCCCCTTTGCTCAAAGGTTATACTTATATATATATATAGATATATATTTACACACTCTAAGGAAACATGCAGAACAATGACATCTTACGTGGTCTTTGTAGTGCTACACTCAGAGAAAGAGTTTTTCCTTTTGCTTTGAGTACATTGCTCTGGTAAATGAGCTGCAAGACAGTAAGAAATAAAAGGCTTGAAGTGTGTCAGCTGTTCCATTTGCTGGGATTTCTCCTTGTGCAAGATGACTCTGGTGACACCTGCCACAGCACAGCTCTACACGTAGCAGTGTGAGGGAGGAGAAGGTAAGAACAGTTGGATGTACAGGTGTACACATTAAAGTGTCAGAAGGAGGTGATGAGCCTTAGGAGAGTGACATGGATAATGTTACAGAGGTGGCAGGACCAGCAGGATGCTGACAGGTGCTCGTGTGCTCTCCAAAAACCAGTCCTTGCCACTGCTTCCCATTGAGTGGGTGTTTATTGTACCAGGGGACTATTTCCTATATATTTAGGCTAGTCAGGTAGGATCATGAAATATTCTTGGAGATGGGATGAGAGAACCACAGTAGTGGTCAGGTATAATGGCTGGAAAGAGGCAAAAGCAGTAAAAAAAGAGGTGGCTCCTTACTTTTCCTTCTGTCTCCCACTGTGTCCAGGCACAGCTGGACCCCCACTGCACTTGCTTTCCTTTAAGTAGCACAGGAATTACTGAGGCATAATTGAGACTACAGGAGGACACTGCTGAGAGCAGGTCATGGGAGCTGTGAGTCCTCTTCTGGGCCAGGCTGGAGGCAGCTGGCAGCTGTCACTCTGTCTTTTCTGTGCACTGAGGGGGAGGTAAGAAGTGGGTGGCAATGGATTGAGAGCAGCTGCCAGTGGGCAGCACTAGCAGGCAGTGGTAACAGCCTTGGCAGAGTCATGGATTTGGTGAACTGGAAAGGACTTGCAGGCAGGTTTTCTGGTGGGTTGTGTTAACAAAAGCCAGTTGTGTCCTGGGCTGCAGCTGTGGCCAGCAGGTCAAGGGAGGTGATTCTATCCCTCTGCTTTGGTGAGACCCCTCCTGGAGTGCTGCATCCAGCTCTGGAGCCCCCAAAACAAGGACATCTTGGCTCTCGTGGAGTAAATCCAGAGAAGGCCACAAAGATAATTAGAGGCTTTTAAACTGTCAGAGAGTGGGTTTAGATTAGGTATTTGGAAGTAGTTCTTTACTGTGAGAATACTGAGACACTGGTACAGGTTTTCCAGAGAACCTGTGGGTGCCTCATGCCTGGAAGCATTCAAAGCCGTGTTGGATGGGGCTTCAAGTGCCTTTCCAATAGCAGAGGGGTTGGAATGAGATGATTTTAAGGTCCCTTTCTTCCCAAACCATTGTATGAATCTGGGAAGAAATCCTTTTTCTGCCCATGTCTGTGGCTGTTAGATTTTGCACTGCTGTGCAAGTCAAGTATCAAGGAAAAAGTGGAAGAAAGGAAAATCTTAAAAACTTTCCCCATTTATCTCTTGTGTTACTTCTTCACTTTGCAATTTTGTTTTCCCGGTAATGTACATCCTTATTCCCACTCAGTAACACCATCCCTGCCTACAAATGTACTGACCCATGTCTGTGCTTTGTCATTGTGCTTTCTCAAAAGAGTTTCAGAATTTGAAATGTCATTACACAAAACAGCTTCCAAGCACAAACATCCAGGTTTGCAGCTTTAGCCCCTTTGCTTGAGCTGCTTTAGGTGATCCTGGTGTTTTTCTGAAGGACACTAGATGGCATCAGGGACTGCCTGGTTAAAAGTCGATCTAATAGGATGCTGTTAGTAGAGTAAAATTCCTCCCATTATTTACCACAGATTATAATATTTATTCATAATGCATAATTAATACAAGCATAAGTAATATTTATGCAGCTACACTTATTTTATCTGTTAGAGAATCATTTGAAAATGGACTGTGAATTCCTAGGTGTTGCAGAAATGATTGGCAAATAGCAGATGTAAATAAAATTCAAGCTGATTTGTCTGGCTCTGCATTTTGGCTGATCACAATTCCTTGCTTGTGTGTGTAGCTTAAATCACTGATGTTCTTACTCTTCCTTGATTGCATAATTGAAACACTTGGTATGATAAATAATGAATAAGTAATGATTGCTGTTGCCTGAATGCATAAGTTCATAACAATATACGAAAGTGAGTATTGGTGTAGTGTAGTGCCTGCTTTATTCCAGCTAGTTCCATAATTGTGTGCTTTCCTTTTCAATTTATAAAAAGCAGACATATGGATTTATTGATTATTGCTCTAGACCACAGGAGAAAGCTGATGAACTTCTGTCTGAATGCATATTCAATTTACTGTAAGGAGGAAGAACAGGAATAAATTAATCTTATTAGGCATTGATGGTGGTGCATGAAAAAATGTACTGTCATTGCAGGAGGGAGAGGAAGCTGCATGGATGTATGGAGATGTTAATAGAAGTAGAGATCAGGAATAACTGTGTAGTGCTCACCTCTGGAAATGCTCCAGATGATCACTGAACACTTCTCTTTTATAGATGGAATAGGGAGCTGTATCTGGGATCACTGTAGGATGACATCAGGGCTCTGGTCCTACTGAGAGGTAGTGCAGTGGCACTGGTGCTTTTGCTGTTGGTCACATCATGTGGCCTTTAAAAATGTTAGAGATTTATTTTTTAATTTGGGGTATAGACTTAGCTACTCTTCCACCTGTGGGCAAAATGTTCTCCTTTTAAGCTGGGTATTTTTTCAGTTAGTATCGGAACAGACCAAGGAGTCTAGACAGTGGTCTCCATATCTTAGTGTGGCATTCAGTTTTGACTCATTGACCTCAAGGTCCTTTGAAGAAGCTACTTTGTGTCAGAAATGGGTAACTGATTGAAAGAGTCCACTTACTAAACAGAACTAGTGTGATTTCCAGCCCTGGAAATAGCTTTTATTTCTCTCTTTGTCTTATTGTTTTATATCAGGGTGAACCTGGACCAAAAGGGGACAAAGGAGATCAAGGAGTGACTGGAGAACCTGTAAGTACAGCAAAGAGAGGACATGAGAGTGGTCAGTTTTGGAGGGAGAGGGTGGGACATGCTCCTGTAGCTGTGATGCTTCTCTCATCAAAAATAGCCACAGTGGTGCTTATCTTTGTGCTGCCTGTAGAGGAAGCTACATGACTACTGGAGTTTAGGCACCTAATCTGTAGTTCTGGGCCTTAGTAGCTGAAAAGAGGACTATGGGATTTGCTAGGCAGAGCTTGGCTGGCAGTAATTTATGTGCAGGATTTATTAAGGGATTTTGAAGTGATGTGGCCCAGCTAAATTGTGCATTTGGGTACCGCATTTGTATTCTGGACTTTCTTGTTCTGGATGGAGCTCCTAGAAGAGACAGAGCCCTGTGCAGTGACATCCTCTGTAAAAATCATACTTCTCTCAGTGGAAGGAGCTCCTTCACCTCTCCCTCTGTTTTGCAGGGATTACCTGGGGTCCCAGGTGAGCAAGGTGTGCCAGGACCTGCAGGAGTACAGGTAAGAGGGACCTTGAAGAAAATCTTTGACATGACTAGAGAGGAGTGCCCTCAAGGTCTGTATCACTGTAAATAATCCTTCCTGTACACACCAGCAGCCCATTTCTTTGTTCTATAGAGGTTTTTACTTCTGTTGGACTGCAGGACAGCAGGAGGAAAATCAGCTCAGAGATACATTATCTCTGTAGCATGGTCAGTATTGTCTGAGAGACTTCTTCCAGCTTCATGGTCCTTCAAGAGGGCATCTTGTACTGCTGCTACCAAATCACAGGTCTTGCAGATAAATCACATTTCCAAAACATTGCAGAGCAGTCAGATTCAACCCTAGCTCATCTCACCTGGAATGAGCAATGGTTCATGTGAAATGGTTCTATGGTCTCAGCCATCTTCAGTAAATGTGGTGTCACACAAAACTATTTCCAATCAACACTGAGGTGTTTCCATTCAACATGGGTAGGTGTTCACTCTGCCATCATATATGCTGTGCCCAGCCTATATAATCAGCCATACTTGGGCCTCAGCACCTTAAACAGGTTTCTGAGCATGTCAGCAGCAGTCTGAGCATTCAAAAAAAAAACATAAAAAAACCACCTCAAACCAAGCAAAACCAAACCCCCCAAAACCCAACAAAAAACACAGTAATGCCATGCAACTTTTAACTAACATCTGCTAAATGGGGGACGGTTCAGTGAGTAGACTGTCCTGCAAAAATTCTTCAGAAAGGGCTCTCTGATATGTATGATTAGGACAAACCCTCTGCAAGGGGATCTCTTATTACCATTTCTAGATGACTGATGTTTATATTTTAGAATTGCAGGTGAGTCTTCTGTGAAGGGAGACCATCAAAGTTCCACTGGAAATGAAGTAGTTGGTAGGCCTGAGGATAGGAAGGAGTTTCACCCAGATGAATACCTGCAGGTTTCAGCATCCTGTGCTGAGAAACAGTATCTGAGCTGATCAGTCATCAGTAACTCTTCTGAAGTCTCAGGGTTTTATTTTTATAGTTCCCTTTCTTACTGCATACAGAACTGGGAGCTGTTTCCTCAGCCATTAACTCCTCTGTGAATTGGTTAACAAAACCAATTCCTAGTACACATTCAGGCATCTTGAAGCCTTTTTGTCTGGCAGGAGGTCTCATTCCATGTCTAATCAGCTGGTATCTCTCCTTTCTGCACAGGGTGCCAAGGGGGAGAAAGGAGCCCGAGGAGAGGCTGGAGCCCCTGGAGAGACTGTGAGTAACTTCCCTTGCAGCATGTTCCCCTGGCAGTGACACGCCTGAAGGGACACTGACATCAACATCTTGTGGATTTGCAGTCCCAGGCTGCTTGATCACAGAGCACATCCTCATCCATAGCTGGAAGAGGCTGTTTGTGGGCAAACAGGACCATCTGCACCAAACAGATCAATGCCCCATTCAGCCCAGCTCAAGGTTGTGCATCTTTTCCTGCTCAAATCTCTCCCTGCTTAACAAAACACCCTTTTGTGAGTGTGACTGCACTGCAATGTCAGCCCAGCTCAGGCAGGCAGCTGGAGCAGGGAGCTCACTGCTCAGCAGCAGCAGCAATTGGCTTTTCATCGTGGGTGCTTTTAGGCTTCACTGTTGATTCTGCTGGTTTTTTGTTTTAATACTGGCTCATCCAGAAGACTCATCCCACACCCGTTTTTTTGAGGCATTTGTTGTAGGGAGTGCTGCTCTTGTCTGTGTGCTTAGGAACAACAAAGGATTCCAGTTCAGTTTTATTATTGTAGGAACACATAAGACCTTTGCAGCTGAATAAAAGCTGCAAGCCAAAAAGGAAGAAACACTGAAGAACTGTTTGAAATAATGATTGAGAAAGGGAATGACTGATTAGGAGAAGGAAGGAATAAGAAATTCAAATCATGCATCATAGAGCACTGAAATTTCTTCTTCTACCTTTGTGTTCATGGTTTTCTTTCTTGGGCTTGTGCTTAGGCAGTGTCCCTAAGGAGTGCTTTGACCCTAAACCCTGAACTGCCTATTTTCAGGAGTCTTTCACTCTTGGTTGAAGGACCCCTTAGTATTTTGGAGAGGAGGAAAAAATTTAAAAAAATTTAAAAAAAAAGAGATGGCAAAAACTATCCCACTTCCACAAAAACCCATTCTTTGGTTTTATTTTTTGTGAACCTGGTGGCTCAGAGGATGTTTATGATATGTAAATGCAGATATTTGCAGGCACCTTCTCTTTTCTTGCCATCATTTCACAGCCTGCTGCTGTTCCATATTTCTATTGGCTCACAGACCAGTGACTGTAAATAACACAGAAATGAGGAAACCTTTAAACCTCTGCTATGAGCAGAGGCTGAGAGGATTGGGATTGTTCAGCCTGGAGAAGAGAAGGCTCCAAGGAGGTCTCAAAGCCCCTTTCAGTGCCTAAAGAAGGAATACAACAGAGCTGGAGAGGGACTTTCTGCAAGGGCATGGAGTGATAGGACAAGGAGGAATGGCTTCAAACTGAGAGTAGGTTTAGATAAGTATTAGGAGGAAGTTGTTTCCTTTGAAGGGGATGAAGCACTGGCACAGGTTGCCCAGCACCAGCTGGTCTAGAGGGAGGTGTCCCTGTTTATGACAGAGGGTTTGGAACCAGATGATGTTTAATGTCCCTTCCAGCCCAAATCTATGATTCCATGAAACCTCTAAATATAGCCTGATAACCCCAGACATACATCTCTGTTGGGACATAAATCCCCAAATATATGTCCTCTAATGAATATATGTCTCCCATGAAATTTTGGAGACACACATGGGCTTTTTCATGCTACAAAGCTTTATCTCCCAAACAGATGAAGATCTGCAATTCAAAACTTTACACTCTGGATGGTTTAGGCTATTTCACCTGTTTAGTGCAAAAGAACGTTTCCAGGTTTTGTTCCCCACAGCAGAGAACGGTAGAATTGTCAACAAAGCACATTTTGTTGACCTACATTTTTTTTTATGAGAAATCAACATTCTTTTCTCTGTTCTTCTGATGTTTCTGGCCCAGACTTTCCTTCCTGTGTCTGAGCTAGATTATGGTTTCTTTTCATAGAAGGTAGCTTTAAGCTCCCAAAGAGAGCCTTCATCCATTTTGTATTGTTTCATTACTCTTTACACTAAAAAGTTTCCAACAAATGTGCTATTTTTTGCCTTCTTGATGTACAACACCTTGTCTGACATGAAATCCAATCTCACTTAGAACATCTTGTTCCTATGGTGATACAAGTTGTGATATGCACACACACACACACACTCCATCTTTCTTAAAACAGGGTTTGAGTGGACCAGCAGGGCCCCCAGGTCCAAGAGGCTTGCCAGGAAATGTGGTAAGTATGCACCAGTGTATTTGTTTTCCCATCTGTGCCCTGATTTCTTTATTTAATGTGCTTAGTTTTCCCTTCCATGGGGATTACTATGAAGTTCAGAAGGCTGTGTTTCATTAAACTTGTTTCTTATGGCTGAATTGAAAGATCTGGAGGCACCTGGGAATGGTGTATCCATTAACTGTCTTCTCATATTCATTTTATCAAGGGGAGGAAGGGAGCTGCTTCATTCCTCACCAAATTGTTAAAAGCAATTTTTGCTGCCAACTCTTCAAGAGAAAAAAATTAATGTTTATTGTGTCTTTGGTTTTGTTTTCTTTGTCTTTTTTTCATTTGTCCTCTCCTTTTGTAAACGAGACTTCTTGGTATAAAAATAACATCGTAAACTCCCACTTTTGTTATGGAAACATGTAGGCATTTGAGCCTAAAAACCCTTGAAATCAACGCAGCATCCCCTTACTTGGGGGTTCATCACCACTATTAATTTTGCATGACAAAATTTTTCATATTTGCTAAAAAAACCCTTGGATTAACTCTACTCCCAGCTCCACTATGGTAATTTTCTTTCTGTTTCCTGGGGTTTCACTGGGCACAGACTGGAGTAGGTGAAAAACAGCATTTAGACCTCAGGATATGATGTATTCAGGCACAGGGCTTAGACCATAGCACTGTTAGAACCAGAGTTTATTACCTGGGCAATCCAAGAAAACTTAAATTGCCCTTCAACTAATTGTTAAGATACATTTGATTTAATTGTATTAATGTAGTGATTTAATTTCATAAGGAAAGGTGATATTGAAAATTAAGAACTTTTCAATTTCATATTCCATTAAGCAAACTTCTACACCAGTAATACCAATATATTACCTATAAAAGCCAATATAGTTGGAAATAATTTTTACTGGTGCAGAAAGGAAAATAATTATCACATCCATTCTGAGGTCAATCCAATCTTAATGGTGCCAAGACATGATTTCACATCTTAAAATGGAGTACCATTCTAAGATATGTTTTGGTGGGTTAGGAAGTTATAGTACTTAATTTAGAGCTCTAAATCATCTATATTTTGACACAGAGTCCTTTGAGACCTGCCAAGATGTTAAAAGGATTGAAAACTGAAATAGAGGAAGAAATGAACACAGCTACATTTCCCAGTGTTGGGAGGCTTTTGGCTTCTCTGATACAGAGGTGGTGATTGGGGGTTGTTGGTAGCGTATTAGGGACTACTGAGAATTTCACAAAACAAAAGAAATAGTTACTGATACAATGCACAAATCTGGTACAAGCTCAGTTTCTGCTTTTTCTGTTCAGCTATTTTTTATATTGTAAAAGAAATTCTTCCTTTAAGGAACTGTTATACACCTTCTGTGGTAGTCTCTGGATTACAGATTTTCTGTCCTGGGAAATGTTGAGCTGATACTGATCCTTGAGATAAACTATACTGAACCCACAGATCTGCCCCTTTTTTAAAATCCAATACTGCCTACAAAAAAACTTCAAAGTTCTTTTCTCTCCAGGGTGTTCCTGGAGGCCCTGGACTCCCAGGAAAGGCAGGAGAAAGAGGGGAAAAGGTGAGTTGGTTCTTTGATGGGTTTGTTTCTTTTTTTTTTCTTGAGCATTTTAAGTAATAGGGACAGATACTCTCTGAACTGGAAAATTATTTCATAGGTTCATGGATGGTTAAGACACATGGGTTCATGAGTTCCTCTTGTCTGAGCTCCTCTATTACACGTTCTGTAAAGTTTTTACCCAGTTGCAACTTTATAATTTACCTAATAAACCACTGATATATGACTGGATAAGGTAAAGTCACTGCTACACAATTATGGTCTTCATTACCTGACAAGAGCAGGCATTTGGTATTTTAAGAAACTCCTATTTATGACGGAAAATCCAAAGCTGGAAGAAAAACTGGCTTTTTGTCCCCTTTTATGAGCTTTCTGAAGTCAGGGGCTTGTGTTTGGTCATGGATCCCTGTGTGCCCAGCATGCTGATCTTTGTCCTGATCTTTGTTTTCTGGATTAGGAATGATTAATCAGAAACATGATTATCTATATCCATGCATTTGGGGCTTAAAAGGGAATGAATCCCAACTCCTTCAATAAAATCTTCTTCCAAGTTACTGAGCTCTGCCTCAGGGTCATGTGAGGACCCAGGACTCTCTCATTCAGCGTTGCAGAAAGAGTGATGCACTTCACTCACAAGAAAGAAGAACAGTATATTTTATTGATGTAAGACACCAAGTTAATAAAGTTCATTGGTAAATGCCACAGTAGTTTAACAAGATTCAATGCAAGGTACACTTGATTATTTACTGCATTGAGGACAGGGACAGACAAAACTGTCAGGGAGACCCTTCCATTGAGTCATGAGCTTCAGAAAGGATCCCTTTGTGTTCTGAACTCCTTCTCAGAGAGGAATTTAGGTGTCTGCTGCATCCAAAGTTAGTCCCAAACTTGATCAATATTTTGTCTAAAGCATTATATTTGTGGAACCAATCCTTTGTATCACTTAGCTAAGGATTCAGAGTTTCCAGTGTATTTATTCCCATTTTGTTTGCTGAGCATCTGATGTGATAAGGTGGTAATTTGAGGGGTTATCTTGAGAGGCATCCATGGTCAAGGGGAGATCCGGGCATGCAGCCCGCTGCAGGCCCTGGGCTGTGCCCTGTTCTTGGGGTAAGATGGTTGGCTCATATTTTCATGCTGGCTAAAAAAGTTGCTCCCAAATTTGTGAAGGCACTGACCAGCACTGTGTTTAGGAGAGCACATTGCCCAAGCCAGCCCTCACCTGTAGGGTTGTTATCTGCCTCCCCAGAACCCACTGTGAGTCAGGAGCAGCCATCACAACCAGAGGCATCCAGTACTGCTGCTGCTGCTGCTGCTGCTGCTGGGTGTCACTTGGGCAGGGTGATGGGAAGCAAAGGTCAGGTTGGGATCAGGACACATTCCAACATTTCTCAGTGTCACAGCAGGGATAAGCAGTTTTGATGAGTTCAGGTTGGGGTGTGCTCCATGGAAAGAGCACACCACCACATATAGCTGGTTTCCAAAACATTTTGAAGTCTTTTACTTTCCTTAATGGAAATTACAACTGCCTTGAGATTACTGAAGGAAAAGAATTCCCATTAACGAGGTTTTCCTATGATACCAAAAGAAATCCAGATGAGACAGCTAGGAAAATATCCATGCCTTTCAGTTCCAGTGAAAGATCTGAGGTGGTAATTGTCTAGTATTTTAATGAGTTCTGATGGCTTCTCTTCTGCAGGGTGATCCTGGAAAAGAAGGAAAAGTGGGTTTACCTGGGCCACCTGGTGAGCCAGGGCGTGCTGGAGAGCCAGGTTTGCCTGGGAAGGGTAGAGATGGAGAAAAGGTAAGTCCTGCTGGCAAGCTTTGTGCTTGACTAGTTCAATGTGAGACAGGCAACCATGACTCTTTCAGGAGAGCATGGATTTACCGTAATCCATGGAAGGCCTGCCTGTGGAATATGCTCCAGATCTCACCTGTGCATAAAAAAAAAAAGTCAGAGAGAACTGAAGATTTATTTCTGAAATTTACATTGAAAACAGAGACCTCCACAAGGAGTAGCGATTGTCCTTGTGACTAGTACAAAAATTATTAACTTGATGGAAGTTCCCTAAAAGCTTTTAATTCTTGCCCAATTAGAAGATTGTTTAAGTTGGTTACATGTTGTCAGTAAAAGATTGCCAGGACAGTGTGAGCTCAGGAGGGCAGGGATGGGAGAATTGCTGCCTTGACTATAGCAAAGGCTCTTGTTTGGCTGGATGGTGACTGTTTTCTTGGTTTGCTTTTGTCACTTTAGGGGGAAAGAGGACCACCAGGCTTGCCAGGACCCTTTGGACATAAGGTGAGGATGGACTTCATATGGACTGCCCATCTTAATCACCTGAACTGGGGAAAAGAACATGGTGCAAACATAGTCTGTTTTCCACTGGAAAATAGAGTTTGCAAAGCTCTGACTCAAAAATGCATTTCTTACCTTCTAGAGGATTCCTTTCTTTATTATTCCAGCATCTCTGTGGATGTAAATACTCAGCTATGAATTAGCTGTGTTCACTTTCCACATTTAAAGTACCTTCCAGCACTATAAGAATTCATCACAGGTGGAGGTCTCAGTGCACACTTTTTCAGGGAAACTGGGACTGAGACCCTTTAATCCACACAACCAGGGAGACTCTGCATGGCTCAGGGGTGATCTGCTCTCAGGACCACCTGTCAGCCCTCAAAGAGAACTTTTCCCTAGCCCTCATTCCCTTCACCTCTCTTCAAGGAGGACATTAATTATTTTCCAGTAGAACCAGGTAGTCCTAGTTTCCCCTCCTGTATTGAGGCACAGACTGGCTAGTTGAAGAAGTTGATGATACTAACTTCTGCTGAAAGTAATGTTTATTCCCTTTTAAGCACACAGAAAAGAGAGAAAGTAATAAAACAGCAAAAATCTTTGATTTTTGTGCTTGAAGATTTAATCAGACATTTCAGAAATTGTCCTCTTCAAAATGACCACTTTCTGATGTGGACTGGAAGAAGAATCTGGTGTTGAAAAAGATTCTGTAAATGATAAAAGCAGGATTATAGGAGTATGAGACCCAATCCATCTATGTCCCATATTTTTGAAACAACCAAACTGCTATGATTTTTTTTTTTAGTTTTGATGCATTTTGTACAAATGCATTGTAGTCTTTTCTATATATCTTTGACACTTCAGAACACAGACCTACACCTACACAGACATACACTAATAGACTGGGAATTAATATAAAAGTCAGGAAAAAAAACACTAAAAGAAATCTCATTAAGTATTCTATTCAATAGCAACAGAAGATGATAAAAGTCTTAATTGTATGTGGGGAAAATACTATTGAAATTTTTGTATTAAAATTATCTTTTTGAATAAAATAACTGATAAGGGATGTGTGGAGTGTTTGAACTAATCAGAATGCATTTTTCCTCAGTGGCCTTGCAGTATTATTTCTTTGTTGTAAAAGATTAGCTTAAGAAGAAAGCAAGAAAAGGGAAAAATAGGAGATATTGCAGATTTAATTTTGAGTGGGCAGAATCCACAGGTAACAATTTTTCTATCATGCTTCTATATAGCTAGAAAAAATGTCATAATAAATAGCATAAATAAGATTGATTGTTATAAATCTACTGCCAACGTGAGACCAAATCTCCCAACTGCAATGCAATCCATAAAAATCTTATTGATTTCTCCCTATAACTAGAAAACAGATGTTAAATTAAAGCCTTACAGCTGAATTCTTTCTTAGCCCTCTGTCTGCATTGTACATTGAACAATGTCAAGCTGTTTTCTGTGCTATTCATGTTTATTCACTTTGAAAATCTGTGTTTTAGAAGGGAAGGCTCTCCTTTTCTAATAAAGTGCTTGAGAGAGAGTGGTTGAAGTGTTGACTTCTGTTTTACCAAAGTAATTTCATACACTTCTGTGAGCAGGCCTATGTTGGTAAAGGACAGGAGAGTATTAAGATGCAGCAAAAATTCCCTAATCCTGTCTTCCTCTGATATATGATCTATGTTCAGCAATTTTTGTGCCTTAGCCTTTTACCACAGAAGCACAGAGAGAGAAAAGTGATTTGTGGTGCTTGGTGCTTCCCCAAGCCCAGGAAAGTCCCTGCTACCCTGCTGAAATCCCTGGTTCTGGATGTGGCTCTTGGGGGTTTGGTTTGGGGTGACTGAGGTGCTGCTGGGCTGGTGGTCGGGACAAGCTGGTCCTGAAGGTCTCTTCCAACCTTGGTGGTTCTGTGAAATGCCTAAAATTTGATGCAGTGCACTAAAATAAATGAACACACACACAAAGATTGTGTTTGCCCTCAGTTCTGTGATGTGATGGGAGCACTCTGAGCCTGCAGAGCGGGGCTGGGGCCCCTGTGGGAGAAAAGGACACTTTAATGGCATGATGAGACAGCAACTGTGCCATGTCCCCATGCTGCCACATGCTGTCCCTCTGTGGGCAGGATCAGGACCAGATGTACTCATGTGACATTCTGGTGTACCACCTGCTTGCATTTCAGCACATTTTCTCATCAGTGCACAAAGCTTTTAACTCTTTCCTTTATTTCAGGGTGAGAGGGGAGCTCCTGGCCTCCCTGGACAGCCAGGAGACAGAGGAGTGCCAGGAATTGGCCTGGCTGGACCCCCTGTAAGTAGCAGGTCCTGCTGCAGCATACCATGAGGTGAAAAATCAGGCATTGCCACCTGCATTGCCTGTGCTCAGCTGTGCTGAGAGCCTGTGGGACATTTTGCCTTCTGAAGGTGCAGATTCCAGAAGAGTTCAGAGGCTGCCATTTGTGGCTCACGTGTCACATGTCTGCTATGAGGGCTAAAAGTGCTCTGGCATTGATTGATGTCACTCCTGAATTTTGTCAGGACTGTCACTCCTGAATTTTGTGCATCATCCTGGCACACTGCTGTGGATGTGAGAGGAGATCTGTGCCAAGGGAGCAGTTCTGGTCTCCTGCACAGACACAACCTTGCTGTTGTATGAACCCTGTTGGAAGGGATGAGTGTGGCACACATGCCCACATCAGTGACATAGTGACACTCCAATAGCAAAATAAAAAATCAGATTGCTTAAACTGCTATGTTCCAAGAGGGGCCTCCTGCCCATAATTTCCCCCAAATGTTTGGAAGGTTTGACTTTATCCAGCTCTGCCCTCCTGACTATCAGTTGGTCACATGGTGTATATGGGAGTCTGCTCAGAAAATTTGGATTTTCCTGTTGCTGGGCTTTGATCACTCCAATACTTGTCATCTACAACTCCTCTAGAAATGAGGGGGATTTGGCAGTGCTCTGGCAGTAGTCCTGCTCAGAGACCTCCAGGTATGCACTGAATTTGCTTGTGAAATATGTTTAGGAGGAAGCAAATGCTATTTCTGGCTGTAATTGCAAGAGGACATCTGAGCCCTTGCATTCTTTTGCAATACCTCATGCATGCCATGATCCTGGACCAATCATCAATGTTTGGTTATTAGTGCTCTGTCTATCTAGATATAAATGTCCCAATTAGTATAGGAACTTGCCTTGAAGGGATAAGTCATATTCCTGAGTAATGAGTTGAAAAATCTGGTTTTCTGAGGTGTATGCCCACTTAATATTTGCTTTTACTAAGCTGAATTCTGAGTTAGAACAGACAGGGTTGGTCCTGTTTCACACTGAGATTGTATCATGGCTTTTATGGTCCTCACAGAGTTACCAATCACTGCAGGTTTCCTGGATGTCCTTTGATTTATCTGAGGATCTATAGATTTATCTATGATTTATCTAAGGAACAGTGGTGTTCTCGCACTTCTCAATGTTCAGCCATTAATGAAATTAAAGTAACAAATGAGTATCTGGCTTGTTTGAAAATCACTAGCTAGTGGATAGTCTTTGATTACAGATTTTTAGATTCAGTCCAGGGCTAGATGAGTTCATGTCTGCATCCTGATGTATACAGGATGACAAAGTTGTTCTTCATTGGGGGTTTAGCATCCTCATCTCCCTAAACACAAATGACTAAGGACTTGACTCCAAATGCAGACATCTCTTGTCTCACACCAGAAGATTGGTTTTTTCAGTGTCTTCATTATTTGCCCACTGTCAGGATGTGTAGCCACCTACACACCACACTGTTCTCAAATGATATGTTTTATTTCTTTAATTTGCTTTACTAAATGCCTCTTTAAAAAAAGAAAAAAAAACCCAACAAAACAACAACCAAACCACTTTTATGATGGGTTTTTTTCCAGTATAGATTCATCATAACCTCAGCTCCAGTGCAAAGACTGGAATTGGAAAAAAAAAACTCTGTACAACCTTGAATCTAGCAGACTGTACAAAGACTGAATCCCACAGTAAAAAAAAAAAAAAAAAAAACCAGAATAAAATCAGTGGAGTTGCTTCAGTGCATATTGCATACTGAATTAAAGACATCAGCCTCTACTCTTTTCAGCAATGTGACAAAATTGTGTTTATAATACTTCAGCTTCAGAGCTGAGAGCCAACAATTCTTTTTAATTGGAATCCTCACCCTGTTTCCTCCTCTGCCCTTAACCTCTCTCAGCTTTGCTCCTTGCACAAAAAGTATATATAGATGAGGATTTTTTTTTTATCTTATCTGCTGAAGTATTGAGTTACAATTTACATAACACTGAGCCATAAACTTGAGCATTAGCAGAGTGTGTGCTTCCAACAGAGTAGGGGACAGCTTGGAAAACTGGGGTGAATTCACATGCATATGCTGAAGCTGCCTAATGCACGGATGCACAGTATAAGTAGAAAGATTTCAATTTTGCCCTGTCTTGCCTTGTGGGCATTAATTAAATTATGCATTAAGCCATTTCTTTAACATGCACTAAGGTGTCTTCTTCCGTGGAGACACTGTGCCTGAAACAGAAAGCAGAAGGAGAGAGGAGTTATAGTGGTGGCCAATTTATTCAAGCCTTGTTTTGGGTGTGTTTGGAATACCAGATTGAGTCACCCATGATGGATATGGCACTGCAGCACTTCTGTGGTGTTCCTGTAGAAGTGGGTACCTGCCAGGGGCTCCCTCTACTCAGCTGCACATTTTAAGTTGCATCCCCAAACAAACAGCATGCACATGCCCACTACTTTGCATCCCCAAACAAACAGCATGCACATGCCCTCCCCCTACTTTGACCTAAATTAAAGAGCACAGAAGTCCTGTGGGATGTTTTTCCTTGTCTAAGAGGTGGCTGAATGTGGTGGTCTTCAGAGCCTGGGGCAGTTGTCCTGTCCCAGCCCCAGGGATGTGTGGATTCTGTGGTTCTGTGTCTCCAGACCCAGCCAGGAGCATGGATTGTCCATGGGCACAGTGCACACACATCCACACTCAGGAGTGCAGCACACAGTCCAGAGCAGAGAAAAATGCCTTAATGCAGCACCCACCCTGCTAAATGAGAATTTAAAGTTTTGATTGCTGTGTCTTTTCTGTTTGTAGGGCCCTGCAGGACCCCCAGGAGACAAAGGGTCACTGGTACAGTATGTCTTTCTAGCTATACCCAAATTCTTTGGGGTGGGGGAAACCATACTAATTATCTTTTTTGCCAGTCATTTCATGAGGGCAGATATAATTGCTTTGGTTTTGCTCAAGGAATGGTCATAGGGTGGCTGATCCATCAGAACTTCTGTGTATTACCAGGTACTTGTCTGCTATATTGAGTTGTGAGAAAGAGTTGATCAAAAGCCTTGGCCTGGTGGAAATGTTTCCTTATGTGTCTAGTAGTCCTAAAAGAGAAATAATGAGTGACTTGCTTCACCCTTCTTTCAAAAAATTATTTTAAGGCACATAATTCAAGGCATATTTCTTATAGCCAAGGCCTCAAAGGTTTAAAAGAAACCATTTTAGAACATTTTTCTTACTTAAATCTTACAGATTTCAGTATTCACCAAACACACTTTAGTCCCTCAACATTCAGTTTTTCAAGGATGCAATCCATTCAAGGATGCAACCCAATCAAGGTGTGGCACAAACAACTGTGTACCATGGTCTCAGTAGACACTGGCCTGAATTTCCAGCACAACAGCCAGTCCTAGCAGAGTGATAGCCTGGAACTGAGAAGATGTGTGCTATTTTCAGAGTCCCCGTGGCAGGAAGGAAATAATGAATCTAACTCCATGTTCTTAAAAGGCTAATTTATTATTTTATGTACTTATATTATATTAAAGAGTGCTATACTAAAACTCTACTAAAGAATAGAGAAAGGATAGATACAGAAGGCTTAACAAGATACTAATGAAAAACTCATGATCTCTTCAGAGTACTGCCACAGCCGGGCAGTGATTGGTCATTAAGTAAAAACAATTCACATGAAACCAATCAACCAACCAGCTGTTTGTTGGATAAACAATCTCCAAACCACATTCCAAAGCAGCAAAACACAGGAGAAGCAAAATGAGATAATTATTGTTTTTCCTTTTTCTCTGAGGCTTCTCAGCTTCCCAGGAGAAGAATCCTGGGCAAGGGGATTTTTCAGAAAATATGACAGTGACAGAAATGGACCTTCTTTTCTCCTCTACTGTCCTGTGCTCAGGCATATTTTCTCTCTGTTCAAAAACCCACCTCCTGTAAAGAGTCATTAATACCTCTCCAATCAATGTATGGGAAGCTTGACTTTAGTGATGCACATGAAGTCCCTTGAGGCACAGAAATTATTGATATCAGGATAGTGCAGTGTGAACTGTAATTATATTTTTTCTTAAACTCTCTCATAGTTAGTAGGTGCTGGTTAATTTTTTCCACCAATTACTATTAGGTTAAGGATTTCTTCTCTTCAGCTAAGAAGCATCTCATAAATACTGCTCACACTACTGGGTTTGTCTGTTCTCTCCCTCTCAGGGTCCCCGTGGTGTGCCTGGGATCCCTGGACCACAGGGGCCTCCTGGCCAGGATGTAAGTAAAATTAAAGTGTAAGTGGTCAAGAAGCTGGTCAGTGCTTGCATCTAATTTCCTTAAAAATTTGTGCTGATAATCAACTGCAGTCTCTGAGTGTTACTAGGATTGTCCAAGGGACATGATTTGCAGAAGTGGAGCTCTTACAACTCAGGATGTCAAAGAGGAAAACAGTTGGAATGAGGAGGATTGCTTCAAGGAAAGTGGGGTTCATCACTGAACCACTTTAAAATGACACTGGAGAAGGGACTTGGCAGCATACACTGGGGAAAGATCCCACACTGGAAAAGGATGGTGGTTAGGCTGTCTAGGAACTTCTTAGAATCCACTGAGATAAGTACCCTTTCTGTTAAAACAGGGCCACAGCTGTTAAGTTCTCTGTGAGTTCATTTTGCTGCTGCTATTGTGCATTTTTGAGGACATTTTAACCTCTTGGTGCATTGTGCTCCCACTGTCTCAGGGGTGAGTCATGGAACTGAGGAGCAGAGAGGAACATGGCAGACTCCCAGCTGGAAAGCTGGCCCCTCTCTCTGCCTGCTTCCACTTCAGTGCTGCATCAGAAGGAGGAGAATTTTTTTTTTCCTCTGTGATGTGGAAACCAGTCCTCTGAAGGAGCCTCTGAAGATTTGGAAGGGCTTGATCTTTGGGTTTAAGGGAACACTGTGGAGAGGGGGAAGTGACCTCCTGGAACTCTCCTTCTCAGTGCTGCTCAGTGATGCTGTCGTGTCTGAAATGAGTACCAGCTCTCACCAGCTCCACAGCAAGCACTTTCCAGCCCTGGTGTGGCTTTACTGACATCCATCAGGTGGCCTAAAGGAGGTCCTTTATTGTGGAAAGAAGGTCTTGTTTTCTTCCCACCTACTTATTCCTAGAGGGGTTGTGGGTGCCTCATCCCTGGAAGTGTTCCAGGCCAGGCTGGATGGGGCTCTGAGCAGCCTGGGATAGTGGAAGGTGTCCCTGCCTATGGCACAAGTTTGAAACTGGATGATCTTTATGACCCTTTCCAACCCAAACCATTCAAAGATTCTCTGACTCTATACTTTGTCACAAGACAAAGGATTGAGCCAGGGTTTTCTTCCAGAGCCCATAATAGCTGAAATGGTCCCTTGTGTCCCTGGGCAGCCAGAGATTTGGGATTGATTGTGTCCTGCAGCTTGTCCCTAGATCTCATCCCCTTGCCTCAGATGTTTGAAATTTGAAATGAAGATGTTTTGAACAGGAGATAGGATAGATGGGTTTGTTAGAGCTGAACTGTGTAAGAAGAGTACCTGAGGCAGCTTTTTGGAGTCTCTTTCTGGCTCTGCTCAGATCAGCATTGGCTGGTCAACTCTTTGAGATGCAGCACTGAGGTCTTTACATTTTTCTTTTCCCTGAAGAAAATTAATCCAAACACAGACATTCCTCAGGCTACTTATAAAACATATTCTCTATTACACTCACTGCTTTAATTGCAATCAATATGTCTTTTAGAACCTTTCTGTATTGTCTGATCACTTGTTATACCATTCTGTCTGTGTTTCAGGAGGTATAATTGGAGGTACAGGGCGCATTCCAACATTTCTTGGTGTGTCAGCAGGGATAACCTATTTTGACAAGATCATGCATTTGCAGTTCCCTGATCTCTATCTTTATTTAACTAGCATAAGGAACTTTTTGTTCTGCTTCTGCACTCCTGTGTGCCAATGCAGTGTTCCTGTATCCTCTGAAACATGTCCATTTTTGTACTCTGCTGTGTTCAAACAGGATATCATTGGATAGGAAAGCTCCAATTTGAATTGCTAATATGAATTTGCCATGCAACTCCCAAGCCATGCAGTGTTAATTGCCTGAATGACTTGCCTCAGTGTCTTGTACTTTGCTGTGGCCTTTGCAAATGTATTCCATGGTTTTTTTTGAGACTGGAAACTTCTTTTAAATCACATTTACATACATCGAGTTACTCTCTGAATTATTTTTCCAATTGCAAACTCATCAGATGCATGTGTAAATGCCTGCTATCAGTTGCATTCTCTGATATAGTAAATCAGATTTACAACTGCATTTAGGGAGATGAAAGAGTCAATGCTGTTTTTGCAATAGCTTTGGCCAGAATTCTCTCCCACTGGTGAATAAATAGAGGTTTTTTTACATAACTACCTTCTGGATTCTTTCTGGTCCCCTAAAAGCATGTGTCATATTTTTTGGGATAGCCCGAAGTCACCTTTTGAAACATCTGTTGGCTACTCAATCTAATATCAAGAGTTCTCAGGACAGTGTCTTTTTTATTAAAATTTAGGTTTTGAAGATACTTGCCTAGGTTAACAATACAATTGTGCTGCTTTGGCCTTGTTCTGTTCCTCTTAGAAAAAGCCTTGCTATTTTTTTGTCCTCTAGAGTTCATTGTGTCCATAATTCCCTACAAATTATCTTTTTCTGCAACAAATTTGGGACATGTTGTCTTCTTCCATATATATAATATTCTTGTCTTTAAATTTGCTTTTTTTTTTCTGATTAACCAAAGCTCCAATTCTTAAAGCCTGAAAAGTGTGCTTTTTTTTAGGTTCATTTTCCCTAATAATATGACTACTTTTTTCCATAACAGAACTACTACACATTGTGCCTACTTTAAGGACCTCAGTCACTTAAAAAAATCACTTTCTCTTGCTTTTCAAAAAAAAAAAAAATCCAAATCACATTTTAATCTGTCCGTATTCCTGTATCAAGCATTAAAATAGTGTAGCCTGTAGTACCTTCTGTTGGGGAAGTTGGCCAATCTCCTAGTCTGAGAATTAAAAAAGGATGTCTACATATTCAGTGATGTTATATGCAGTGCTGTCTCCTCCAGCTGCTGCAGAGCAGGTCCCTCCTGCCTGGTTAAATTTGATGTATGGAGGAAATTCTTAACTGTGCATGGAGTGAAGCACTGGAGCAGAATGCCCAGAGAAGCTGTGGCTGTCCCATCCCTGGAAGTGCTCAAGGCCATGTTGGGTGGGGCTTGGGGCAACCTGGTCCAGTGGAAAGTGTCCTGCCCATGGCAGGGGCTTGGAATGAGATGGTATTTCAGGTCCTTTCAACCCAAGCCATGCCATGATTCTATGAAATGGTTTATTAGAAGGTGTAAAATGACAGGACAAGCCGCGGTGGGCAGGTGCAGGGCTCAGCCAAACAAATGCTCAGCCAGCTCTGGCTTACCAGCCCCTTTTATACCCTTTTGTGTCTACCCTCTGTTTGTTTGTTCCTCTCTCTCCCCCTGCACAGCCCCTCATGCATCTCCCCAGCTCTATCAGTCCCTCATCCCGCCCAGTTCATGGTCCCCCACTTTACAATCTGAT
Source organism: Molothrus aeneus (assembly GCF_037042795.1). Taxonomy (NCBI): domain Eukaryota; kingdom Metazoa; phylum Chordata; class Aves; order Passeriformes; family Icteridae; genus Molothrus; species Molothrus aeneus. The sequence goes on along the minus strand of NC_089646.1, from coordinate 148,320,240 downwards.
CACTTGCAAGGTCCAGATTGCTCTCCCAGCAAGTGCAGTCTGTGGTTTTTGATGGCCCATCAGTTACTGCCAGTGATAAGATCTGCTTCTTCTTAGGTCTGCGTGTCTTGGAAAATTTAGTTTCTGATTTCTTCCTTTTCCCTTAATTTCCCAGCTGACAAGGTCCTGGATGAGGTAACCTTGCTGCAGTAAGCCTCCTCATATTTCCACATGCCTTGATCAATTAGTGTGAGTGTCCAGGTTTGCTTCCTATCACTGCCATCTTTTTTTGGTCAGGTTTGTGTCCTTGACATTCTAATTTATGACTTTCTCCTTCTCTTCCTTTGTTGAATTCAAAAGGTTCTTGACCAGATACCCCTAAAGGAGCAGACACTTTCTGGCCAGCCACTCTTACACTTCTTGGTGTGGGAATCATCTGTTCTCCCCTGCCTGTCTGCTGGGAGATAAAATGTTTCTGTTCAACACACCTATTTAGTGTCCTTAGATTAGGAAACAATCTGAATGAGATATTTTCTTATCCTCCTATTAACAGTGGGGGCACCTGTTTAATAGGATCTTTCTGTATTTTGATTATGATAATTTGAATAAACATAAACACTGAATTAATCACTTTTTAATTAGGTTAATTATTTATGGTAACTAAGTTCCAGCATTACCAGGAAGTTCATCTTCCCCCTGCATTTGCTTTCATAATTGCAAAACCTTTGTGGATGCATAAATTACTGCCAATGGATTTGAAAAGCAGAGTTTGCTGTTCTGAGGTTGATTTTCCCATCCTGTTAGAAGGACAGTTCCAAGGAGCCTTGGTGTTTGGGGTACTTACACCCCAAACCACGGTATACTTATTAACCCACCTATTGTCTGTTTATTGCTGTGACATATAACTGATTTAAGATATTGCATTTCAAGTATAATTTTCAGTCTTGTAATAGAACTATCCCACCATATGCCTGTGTGACTGACACACTTCCCCTATACACTTATGTTTCCTTACAGACTTTCTTTAAGTATTTTCACATGTACCACTGACCTGAGCATCATTTTCCCCATCATAGGATTTTGTCTATTAACTGCACAGGTATATAATTCAGAATCACAGTGTATTCTGAATTGGAAGGGACCCACAAGGCTCATCGAGTCCAAGTCTGGAGTGAATGGGCCATGGGGGGATCAAACCCACATCCTTGGCATAATTAGCACCATTTGCCAACCAACTAAGCTAAATATTGTTTTTTAGCATTATCAGCAACACAGTTTCCATCAGTTCCCATTTAAATTCCTGTGTGTCAGATTTTGCAGACTGATATTCTGGATACTGTGCATCCCACCTCCTCGTGGCTGACATCTTTTCCCTGTACTGGTGTGCTCTACCACTCATTGGATGTTCTGCTTTGTGCCAGCCACTCTTGGCTGCAATCTCCTGAAAGTGTTCAAACTTTTTGAGTTTTCCAGCACTGGTTGCTATTTGGGTCTGTGCATTTTCCCACATCGTGTTAGCAGCGTTTATTTTCTGTGCCATGCAGTTTTTTGGTCAGACTAATTTCCTTTTCTCTGAATTTTCTGGCTTTCTCTTTTCCAGTTCCCTCCCTATTAGCTTGTCAGATGCAGTTTTAACTTCCATGTCTTCATTCTAATATTTTCATTCTGCTCTGAGCAATATGAAGCTGCATCAGGGGAAGTTTAGGTTGGATATTAGGAAAAGGTTCTTCATCCAGATAGTGGCCAGACACTGGAACAGGATCCCCAGGCAAGTGGTTACAGCACCAAGACTGACAGAGTTCAAGGAGCATTTGGACAATGCTCTCAGGCACCTGATGTGATTCTTGGGATTGTCCTGTGCAAGACCAGGAGCTGGACTTAATTTTTTGTGGGTTCCTTACAACCCAGGATATTTTGTAATTCTGTGTTTGTAGCTTGTCTGGTTTTGTCAGCCTTTTCTAACTCCAGGCCTCTACAGACCAGCAATACTTCCTCTGCTTTTGACTCTGCTTCCATTGGCCTGTTCTCTGATAATGCACCATGCTGAAGTGCCATCAGCTACATCTGGTTTGTTCAGTTTGGCTCACAAAAGCATTCTTCAATGGACATTCTCTGTTTGCAATCTTGTACCTTTCAATTTTTCTGGGAAGTTTTCCTGGGGATTCAGGGTTTTTTTCAGGTTTGTCAGCCATGGCACAGAGCTTAATCTCTTTTCCTGTCTCATTTCCACCCTTTTGGAGACATCACCAGCTCCACATCATACAGTGTGCAAGAAAATGGGTTCATCCCTTTTTGTCTCAAGGCACTCTAATGACATGTGGGCATGATAGCTGTGCTTAATCCTTTCTGAGGATTTCCATTTTATTCACTCTCTTCTTGTGTGTCTTTTCACATAACTAAGAAGTCTTTTCCTATATTCTTTTTTTAAAAGATCTTTAAATACTCAGATTACACCACTACTGCCATGTTCATATTTCAAATCCCAAAGCAGAAGGCTGTCACTGAGCCCTATGGCATATATTTATAGCTGTGCTACTAGTCAGCATGAAAGACATTTCTGAACTGTCTTTTCTGTCTTGCTTTCTGATCCAGGATTATTCTCATGGCTCAAGTTTTTGCTTTGCATCACACTTTTTAGAGCAAGTTCTGTGTGAGTCCTCCTGAACAAAGTAGGTCTGGGAATATAAGATCTGTGTAATTGTTATTTAGCCATCCTTCTTCCCATTTGCAGAGGTGGCTGAGAACACAGTGTAGAAGATGCCAAAAGCATGACCTGACAGCATCTGTGAAAGGGAAGGGACTTTGGGAATAATACACAGTTCTCTAGATTCACCTTGAAATTATGTGGAAGAAGGAAAGCTATAAATGACTAAAATGGTCACTTATATTTACTGAATTCCCCAGAAGGACTTCTGGGGAGAAATGTGATCTAAACATCTTCTTCAGACATTATCTTCTCTTTGTTCTCACCTGCAGAAGGTTTAGTTCCTCAGGAAACAAGAGTTCATCCATGAACTTCAGTACTACTTCAGCTCCACTTTAGGTCCGTATCAGTGTGTGTTTAATTTTTGTCTCTGAGAATCTCAAGGTAATTGAAGGGTTGTTGCTCATCCAGAAGCATTTAATGTGGACATAGAAAAAGATAATTGATATATTTTTCCATTTTTTCTCTCCTCTAGCAAGACATACAGGATTTAAGTACTAAGTGAGACTCAAGGATGAAATTCTAGTTTGCCCTGTAGCTACAATTGTGGTGTATCATGACACACAGTGCTCTTCAGTCATTGATCCCCATGTCCCCATCTGGTTGTTGGTGTAAATAATGCAAGGAACTGATTGACAAAACTGAATAACCTGAGACAAGGTGGCAGAAAGAACACCCAGTGCCCTTCTTGGCTAAGCATTTGACCAAATTTTAAAGGAACTTTCCATATGGAAAGACTAGATAGTCTCAAAGAGAAAATCCTGCTGAGCCTAGACTGATTGAAAGCCACTACTTGTACTTTGATCAGCATCCAGATGTTGATGCAGCCCAAAAAGCTAATTGAGTCCTGGGCTGTATCAAAACCAGTGTGGCCAAGAGGTGAAGGGAGGGGATTGTACCTCTCTACTCCACTCTGGTGAGACCCCACCTGCAGTGCTGTGTCCAGCTCTGGGGTCCCACAGCACAGGAAGGATGTGGAACTGTTAGAGAGAGTCCAGAGGGGGCCACCAAGGCAACTGAAGGGATAGAGCAACTCTCTTACAAGGAAAGGTGGAGAGAATTGGGAGTAGGAGAGAATTGGGTTGAGAGAATTTTTTCACTGGAAAAGTGAAGGCTTCAGGATGACCTGTTTGTGGTCTTCAAGTACCTGAAGGGAGCCTTGAAGAAAGATGGAGAAGTACTTTGGACCAAGTGTGAGAACTAGAGGTAACCAAGACAGCCAAAATCCAGAGCTGAAGTGTAAAGAATAGATTTATTCCATTACCACTCTGGAAGAATGGAGACATATGCATTGCTAAGTTTATTCCATCTTAGCAGGGGCAAAAATTGCTCAGGGTAGCCTCAAAGCTCCTTATCTCTCCTTCTCCCAGCAGGGAGGCCCCAACCTGTGAGGAATGCCTTTTAAGTTTTTTACAGCATTCTGTTGTCTTCTATAAAACTTCCATTTTTCAGGACAGACAGAAAACAACCCAAAGAAAACACAACATGTGAAATTTTCCACACTGCATATTCTTAGCATCCTCCAGCTGCAAGGTTATCTTTAGTGAAAACAACTCTGTTTTTCCCTTCTCATTAGATCTTCCACTTTCAACCTTTTTCTTGCCACACAAGGGGAGTGGCAGTAAAAGGGGTAATGGCTTCAAACTGGAAGAAAGTAGGTTCAAAATAGATATATGGAAGAAGTTCTTTACTGTGAGGTTGGTGAAACACTGGCACACAGGTTGCCCAGAGGAGCCTTGGATGCTCCATCCCTGGAAGTGTTCAAGGTCAAGTTGGATGGGGCTCAGAGCAACCTGGTCTAGTAGAAGGTGTCCCTGCCCATGGCAGGGGTTTGAATTTAGATGGTCTTGAAGGTCCCTTCCAACCCAAACCTTTCTATGACTCTATGAACATCCCGGGTGGCAAATCTGGAACCATCCCAGAGAAAACCCCATGTGGGACTTCTGCCGAATCAACAAAGCTGAACACAAATAAGATCTTTTTAGATGGTCTGTAGAAACTGTTCCTTTAGAAACAAAAATGATCAGGTAGGACAGCTTTTGTATTTGGTAAATTTTGTATACTCTTTAAGGTGCTCAGTATGAATAGAACATGCACTTGCTTGAGTGATGACACAGGGTGATGGACCAGGTGGATACAGGAATTCAGCAGAAAATGGTTTGGGGAAATGTCACCAAGTATCCTCAAAACTGCAAGGATCCTCACAGTACAGATTATTGTCACCATCTGAGCCGTGGCCAACTGTCTTGTTCAAAGTATTTGGTTTCCCAAGTGAGCATTACTTTATGCAAAGATTTTACAAAAATTTTTAGACATGGTTTTTGTTTTGTTTTTAACAAACTTAATTCCTTGTAAATGACATGTTAGAGATGCATGCTGAGGGGTGAAGGTTGTCCCTTTTCCTAATCCTGCCTTTCTGGACATAAAATTCTGAGAATGCTGGTAACTTCTGTGCCTTCATCTCAAGAAAACTGATACCACTACACCTCAACAAACAAAAAACCAACCAACCAACCAACCAAACAGACAAATTGATTTTGCTTGTTGACAGGTGCCTTCAGAGATTTAAAGTTTCATCCTTCACACCAGTAAAGTTCATGGTGTTTCCTATCACCAGAAGACAAGCTAAAGCAATTCCAGTCTCTGCGTGACTCAAATGAATTTAGCAAGAGTTTGAGAGGATGTTCAAGTTGCAGATATTTGGAGGAGTTTGCTGTCTGTCTCATGCAAGGAGTAGTGCTGCTCAGCAGAAGAAAGTAAAGTGTGTGCTAGTCCAGATCAGTCAGCAGAGTGCAAGAGCAACCAGGGGGTTATTGTGTAATAATTTCACATTTTTTTTCTTTTTCTTGATCTGTAGGGTGTACCTGGAAATCCAGGGGAAAGAGGACCTCCTGGAAAACCTGTATGTAACTTCACTTCTGTATTACATCTTCCTTTTAACTCAGTTTCCACCTGTACACCTCACCTCAGAAGTGCACTTGGGTGCTTTTCTACTGTTGTTTTGTAGAACAGTAGAAAAAAGACTAAAACCCACTAAAGGTTTAGTGAAGGCTTTGGAATGGTATGAGAACAACTGGATATTCTGCATGTAAATAAAAGCCAGAATTTTAAAGGCACTTCCTTAGCACCACTGTACAGTACCAGCAAGAACTCATCTCAGGTTCCAATGAAAAGCATTGGTAGGGTAGGGTGGGAAGTACAAGTTCAGCCCAGTGAATCCTAGACAGGATAAGGAAAACCACTGAAAATCCAAGAACATGTTCAGGAAAAATTGTTATGTCTTGATGCCTCTTAAAATTGCCTGAAGTAATGAATTTCTCATTCCACAGGGTTCCCCACCCCTGCTTACTCCAGAGGACATAAATCTCCTGGTAAAGGTAATCAGCCTTTAATGAGGGTGGGAGTTTATGTCTCTGTTTGATTCAGACCTAACACTCTGTGATGGGAAAGTGTCTGAACTGCAAGTGCAAAAGGTGTCTTTAAACACTCTTTCAAAGCTCAAGACATAAGTCTCCTGCTTGCACTGGCATTGGGACATGAGCTCACAGTAGAGATGAAAATCCCTTCCCCAGCAGTGAAATGACCTAAAAAGTTCTCTATAACATCTCCAAGACTTTCTCAGCTCTTTCTGAAGCATGCATTCCAAGGAGAGATAAGCATTATCAATTTACATTATCTAAACCAGAAAATGGAAACCATTTTAATAAAATGCTGGATTTTTTCACATACACCTTCAACAGTGACGTTGTGGATGCAAATTTAGTTTGCATTGTGAATCTAAAAGGATGCAGGTAATTAACCCCAGAAGTACTTGTGATTCAAAAGTGATAATCTGTTTGCCTTTACTCTCCATGTAGAGAATTTTGTGATAAATTAGTCAGTCTTTGATAGGTGCTGACTGAAAAATCTCTATAGATTTACATGGGTTGAGTTGTGAGTTTTTTAAGCTGTCTTAAACCTGGCAAGAAATCTTTTCTTATTGATTGAAATAAACTAAAAAATTACCTTCTCTTACCAACAACATTAACCAAAGGGCCCTTTTAAGATTGCTGCTGTGAAATTACTCTTCTTTGAAGAGCTGTCTTTGTTTTGTGGACCCCAGTATTGTTCTGGAGGTTTCACTGTAAAGTGTTGCTTGGGACTTCTGATCTGGACAAGAGCAAGAGACTCAGTCTTGGGTAAAGGATGTCACTTTGATGTTCCTTCCATTGCTTCTATTATGGTTAAACACATTTGTGCATTTTTTCTGCTTGGTATTTTTTCACTCCATGCTTGGTACAGAAAGCAGCACCTTGAAATCTCAGATGAAATTGGGGCTCTGCTGTTATGGGTGTTTCTCAAGCACTTACACTGTAAGTAGATAAATGTGGATGTAGGCACTGAGACTCAGAAGGACAATTTACCCCACAGTTTTGCAGCAGATTATTGACAGAGCTGGGTGTTGTAGCAGGGGCTCCTGACTCTCCACCTGATGATGTGTTTTGTATTATGCTCTTATGGGCAGGATTCCCCCTTTACAGAAGGGGGTCTGCCTTTGAAATTGAAATTTCATAGATGGATTCAATTTCCTGAGGATAGCTGGAATGTAAAGACTGCTGAGACCATGCTTCAAAGATGTTTGGAAGGAGGGAGGTAGTGATTCTCCCTGATAAAATTTGGCCAGGACACTGTGACATTCACTTGGTCTTCACAAACTTCCTTGGATGAGTTGTCCTTAGCCAAGGTGGCTGCTGAATAATTTCTCCTGCAGAAACCCTTTCTGACATTGTGTTGCACCTGATTTTTCCCTAGAAACCTGCCCTCTAAGCAGTAACACAGATCTTTCAGCCTGCAGCAGACAAAGACTTCTAGTGGTCTTGTAGATTCAAATCAATGTTTTTCTTGATAGTCTTTCTAGGCTCCCTGACCTCCCCATCAGGAAGAGCTTTTCCTTGGTTTCCTGATCCTGGGTGACCAATCAGGTCCTAGAACTGATAGGAAACTTCCCATGGGAGCAGGTGTGAGCTCAGCTGCTGACCCTCACTCTGCTTCACACCGCCCTCATTGGTTCTTTAAGCCAGATTCACCCCAATCCTAAGGTAAAACAGCAAAGGTTTAAGAATTATACCAGCACCACAGTGCTGCATTCATAGTGGGTGTCCACAGGGTCTGCTAAGTGCCTGCAGCCTATTGCTGATGTGTTTTCCCATGTTCTCTCCCAGGATGTGTGCAGTGAGTGCCCTCCTGGCCCACCAGGACTGCCAGGCATCCCAGGTTTCAAAGGGGATAGAGGTCTGCGAGGACCACCAGGGAGAGATGGCCAGGATGGGAAACCGGTAAGAGAGCTGAGGGAGTCACCATGCCTGCATCTGCTGGGACCTTGTTTTTCTGTTACTATGGTTGATGGTTTCTCTGTAAGATGATTAATTTTTTTTTCATCAACAACCTGGTGAATCCTTTTTAGAGGCCTGTGGATTCAATGAACTAAACTAGTGTTTACCTGTACCTCTTGTGCATTGCAGGGGATTGCTGGTCCCAGAGGTCCTCCAGGCCCACCTGGGCTCGATGGCCCAAAGGTTGGTTGGTTTTCTTCCCTTGTCTGATGAAAGCTTATTTGTGACTAATTAGTCACACTAACTATTTTGGGAGCAGGTTACCCAAAGAAGTTGTGAATGCCCCATCTCTGGAAGTGTTAAAGGCTAAGTTGGATGGAGTTTTGAACAGCTTGGTTTAGTGAAAGGTGTCCCTGCCCATGGCACGAGGGATTGTTTCACTTTAGCAGTGTCTTCTGCCATCCTTTTATTCACACACAGACAGGCAGACACATCTAAAGGGCCTGATTCTTGGTGTTGAATTTCATTACATTGATGGATAGACTTGAGAGTAAGTTTCAACTCAAATTAGGTGAGAAAGAAATTAAAGCCTCAGCAGTAGCCACCATGCCTGTACCTCTCCTTTTTGAATCTGATGTCCTGGAATCACTTAAATTAAGGCTGCAATGGGCTGCTAGGCTCCAAACACACCATCTGCCCTGGTGGTCTTACCCAACAACTCCAAGTATTTCCTGAAATATACAGGAAAAACTTCTTTTAGCTATATGGTGCTGCTTCATGGTCTAGGACATAGGTGACCATAAAACTTCCATTGTTTGAAGTATTTCAATAATGTCACATCTCAAGCATTTCTCATAAAGAGGGCTGCCTCCAGTCTGCTCACAATGCCAGTGCCTGGCCACAGTTAAAACCTTTACAACTGCCTAATGTGAAATAAATCAAAACAAATCAATGAGGGAGAGGTAAGGTGATTTAATGATCAGCCACAGTTTCCTCCAGGCATCCTTTCACTACTGACTTACTGTCTAAAATAGCTCCTGCTATTTTAACATCTTTGTATTTGCACTTTTTAGAGTGCAGGACAAGCTAATAGAGTTTCATGAAATAATTTCATATCTTGCAATTAAAAGTGTGGTGGGGAGAGCAGCACAATCTCGAAAGTAAACACAGAGTTGATCAAAATGAAAGTATGTTCCAGGATAAAATTTACAAGAGAATTAGTAACCCATAAAGCCAATAACTGGCAGAAATGCCAAGCAATCTGAGACATACCACGTCTGCTGCTTTCCTATATTTCTTAAGGAAGCAGAGATTTAGGCAGAAAAATGGATTGACAGGTGAAATAACAGGATAAATTTCAAACTATACATGTGCATAAACTAAAATCAAGTAACTGATAAGTAGTCTAACTTGAATTCAATAAAAACAGTTATTAAAAAAAAAAGTATTTGAAGACCTCTGAGAAGGAGCAATCACAAGGTCAGTCTTTGTGACTCTTTTCTGCATGTCTTAGGAGGATCCTTGCAGTGGAAGACCCAAATTGCTCTGCACTTTTGACTCTGTGGTATATTGTCCTTACCAAGCTATTAGGTCCTGCTCTGAAAGAAGAGCAGTAGAACTGCAGATCTTTGCTCATGAACAGCTTCATTCCTTCTGGCCATATGAATTTGAGCTCTTTTATTAATAAATTGCAACTTTCTCCCCTTTGTCTCCTAGCTCTCAGGTAGCAAACCAGTGTATTATTTCCATGGCCAGCAATTCATTATTGCTCTCTGCATTGTTCACACCTTGCTCACCTTTACCTCAGTAATTTTCAGTGTCTTGTCTCATGTACCAAGCACTGGTAATGCACACATGCACATTTGAGCTTTCTGTCTCTGCCTGTGTCTCTAGAATAGAAAGAGAAAGAGGGGAGCACTTTCTGAGCATGAATTTTCTGGCTGCATCTTAGAAATGCTGGTTTTATTGCTGTTGTCCCTGAAGGGTGTGGGCACCTTTGTTGGGCCAGATGATTCTTTATCAAGATGTGATTTAGTGAAGTGCCTAATAACCTGCCTGGTCTTTAAGGATGTGTAATTCCTCTTTATGCTTATGATAATAAAACATTAAAAACCAGCTATGCTGGCTCTGCTCAGAGGCCATTTTCCACATATATTCCTGGCTCCAGCAGTGGTAGTGAAAGTCTGGAGAAGAATTTAAGAGGAGGGCAAGGAGGGCTCAGTCCTGATTCTTGAGTTTTATTCTTGAATGTCCAAGTGCTTTATGAGAGAGGTCAAAAAGCTGTCACAACACTGAATCTCATTGACTTTCATTGGCTCTTTTTTTTATTACCAGGGTGCTAAAGGAGACCGTGGCATGACTGGGGAAGTAGGAGAAAAAGGTGAACAGGTAAAAACAGAGTGTGCTTTCCAGCAGTGCTGTCACTGTGATTGGTCCTTCCTCAGTAACTCCTGTGATGCCTGTACAAGAGCATCGTTCTCAGAGGCACAGGAGGAAGATGGGAGCTCTTCATCACTGACAAACCACAAATGGGCTCTGTCAAAGAGTGAACCATAGCTCTACAGATTCCATCCTCATCTCCAATAAAAACCTCCCAGTACCATCTGTTTCCTCACCTCTGGACTGAATGCATTACATTCTCTACATTACCTAACCCTTACTCATTTCCTTGGATAATCCCTAGATGATTTCCAGGAGTTCAGGTGTCTATGGAGTGGAAAAGCCAGTGTCTCTATTTGTCTTAGATGGTGAATGTAAGGAGGACCTCTTTTAGGAGGGACTGAGAGGCCACAGGAAAGATGAGAATGGTTTAAATTAGAGTAAACTTTCGCAGTTAATTTTGCCAAGAGCTGAGTCACTGGTTCAAGGTGCAAATCAGCACCTCTTCAATGACATTTTTAGGACATTTTAAACAGGCTTGGTTTCCCAACTGACCTCCTGTCTTGTGCTCTCATCTGCCATTAGCACAGACTAAAAAGTGCATGGGAAGAAGTACACCTGAAATTTAACTATGTTATTTTTGGAAATGCATGCTTTGAAAACCAAGGTTTCACTTTAAAAAGCCTTTATTCTATTATAACCAGCTCTCTGTGAATTGACATTTGGTGTTACTTCATAATAATCACCAGTTAACTTTTATAAAAGTAGATATGTGACTAATGCATAAGGAAAGGCTCTGATTTCATTCCACAGGGCCACCCTGGAATGCCTGGCTTCTCAGGGGCTCCTGGAAACCCTGGTCCACCTGTAAGTTCCTCTGTTGCAAAGATGTTCCTGTAGTTTCTTGCTGATAAAGGGTGTTGCAAGCTCCATGGGGTGGAAAGGACCATTCCCATCTGTCTGTGCAGTGAATTTGCATTTTCCAGTGGGTTTCTCATGATCCCCTGAGTGTGATAGAGTTCCCCACTCATGGTAATTGCTATTTAATACATTGGCCACTTTCCACTGATTGCTTCAACTCATTCTGTAAATTGTTGCTAAGCTTCAGTTGCTCTCTTTATACAACACAAAGATGATGATTAAAACTCTTCCATAGGGACTATTTAGTGCATGTATAGGTGCTTTCCTGTATGTGGGGTAAGTTGTTAGTCTAGAACTAGCAGATCTGAGAGCATTTTAGTTCTCAATTTTGCACAGTGGTATGAGACTGGATTTTCTCCAGTTTTCATATTGTGTGAGTTACTTTTGAATTAAAAGGCCTTTTACATGTCCCTCCCCATACAGTCCTCATTCTTAGATTCTGCTCTCTCCATGAATAAAATTATGCTTCTTTGTATTTAAAAATGGGTGATAGTGCAGGATCAGGGCTGAGATCACTTGGCTCTCCTGCTGGCTCTCCTGCTTTACTCCCTTCAAGTTTGGGGATTTTTTCTGAGTCAAGGACTTTTCTCTCCAAACCACCTTTCATTGCCCAGAGTCATCACAGCTCATATTGCTGCTTACAGTGCAGTTTGGCTCTGCTTTGCTGAGGGTGTGCCACCTTCATCCCTTATGGGGATCAGCACAACCTGAATTCACATTGCACTGACTAAATGACAGGACATACCAGAAAGGGGGATTAGATTAAAATTCTATATTCATATGGTATCAGTGCCTAAAGGATGCTGGGTGCTTTGCTGCTGTGACAGCACATGAACTTGCTTTGTGGGTGATTTGAGCTCCCATGAGCATTATTTTAGGAGAAGTTAATAACAGACACATTTGCTGTGTCTCTATTAACCTAATACTGCTACAACTACAGAGCTGAACCAGTGGGATTAAAACACTTTAAATTGTCCTATGAGACCTCCTGAACAGACTCACAGCGAAAGGAAAAGTAAAACTGAGCCTGTCAAAACAGAGCAAAATGTGATGTCCCCTATACAGTTTTGTTCTTCAGCTTTTGCTGACTTTTCCCTCTGTCTGCATTGACTTGTGGCTCCAGGAGTTTGCCTGCCACAGTGTGTGCTTCATAATTTCTGTTCTCCCATAATTGCTGTTCTTCAGAGTTATTTTTGTCATGACTGGCTTTTTCCTATTTGTCCCCTGTTTTCAGGAGGAAAAGCCAAGACCAAACTCAAATATCTGACTATTTCTGGCTTTGGAGGCTGATTGAGTGCAGAGGTTGGCACTGCTTTTCAGTGATGGATGAAGAAATGGAATGAATGTTAAGCTGAGTGATTAAAGAAAGCTCCAGAGTTGCCAGCTATGTGTTGACAAACATATAAAATGCATTAATCATTCACATTGTTTCTGCTTTATTTTGTTTAGGGATCAGATGGGGCACCTGGACCAATAGGACCAGCAGGAAACCCAGGAGACATGGTAAGTTCTAAGCTCTGTGCTTCACTGCTGGCTTCACTTGGGTTTAGGTCTGTGAAGTAAAGCTGAGCTGGCATCCATGTAATATCCTTTGGAAGGTCTCCAGAATATTCAGCCTGCAAGTAGAACCTCCACAAATAACCACAGGTTACTGTTATAGCACTTTTTTTACTCACCAAATGAAATTCCCAGTTAGCCAGAGGATAGTCCAGCCCTTGGGACCTCTGTGGAGGTTTTTGTACCTCTTGTCTTCCTGTCCTTACTATTAACATCTCTTAGCCTCCAGAACAGGATTTCTAAATCTGTTAGGATGCTTCATGACCTAAAGCTAATACCTGAACTCTGTGTGGGGATTATCAAAATATAACCAGCAACCTGTTAAAGGATGTCAAAGGCAGACTGCTGACATGCTGGAGCCTGGCACTATTTCCTGGCACCACCAAAAATACCAGGTATAACTTTCAAGAAGCCCATGAAGAATTTTGGCATTGCTGTTTCATTTTAAGGGTTTTCAGATGCTACTTTATGGCAATGCATCAGAAACCCCTGGGAAAGACAGATAATCTGATTGATGCTAATTTCAGTTTGAAAAGTTGAAGATGAACCTTCCCTAAAGAATACTCCCTATTGAGTTGGAACAGTTTAAAACTGTGTAATTCCATTATGGATTTCTAGAGCAAGGTTTCCTAAGGGACAAAGTGCCTTTTGCAGAGCCATTTCACAACCTGATCTTCATCATAAGTAAACAGTGATGGTCCTTCTGATGGCTGTTATGAAATAGAGAGCATTCTCAGAGAGGCCAGATGAAATGAACAGGCTGGCTGAAATTCCATTTCAAATTGATGATAAGGTTGTGACACTGTGAAAGACCTGGAGTGATATTGTCCAATCCTGTGGAGTAAGGGGATTTTTTGGGAAGGTCAGCAAGGCACTTCTGGTAACTATTCATTTAAAAGGTATAAAATACACATCTGCTTCGTGGCAGGGCACCTCATCCAGAAACTTAAGGATGAAATATTAAATATAATTAAGCCTCAGAAAAAAAAAACCCTAATTTTTTTGGAGGTTTCTCAGTTTGTAAGAACTCAATGATAATAGTGATTTTTTTTATGTTTAAAGAGAGCCATCCATTCTAAACTAGAAGGAGTTCAGGAAAACCTCATAGACTGTGTGACATGGGCTACAAGACCACCTTCTCACAGTTGTCCCATCAGACTCTACATGTGATAAATCTTCATCTGATAGAAGCCTCTGAGGAACTTGCCTGACCCTCAGTGTTTGTTCTTTCTTTCCAGGGCAAAGATGGTCCCCCAGGTCCACAGGGCCCACCAGGGCTGCCTGGACTTCCAGTGAGTGTGATTAAGCTCCTTCTAATTCAGTACATTAAATTATTCATGCACACATAGGTATGTAAAACAAAGAGGTGACACTTCTGAGGTGCTTTGAGAGCCATGCATGGTCTGTAGCAGTGTCTGTCATGCTGATGCAATGTCCTTGTTCCAAGACAGTTTTTGTTTTGTTCCGGAATCTGCATTTGATCACTTTAAAGCAAAGTGTTAATAACAATGTGAATCAGGACTGTTCATTGCCTGTCTTCTCATTGGAAGAAATACTCTTATACAGAGCACAGAAATCAAGCTATAACTCCAGTGTAAGGGCACAGGGATTCAGGGACTGGGACATTGACTTTATCTGAATCCAGTAAAAATTATTCCTTTGCACTGACTCAGGTTCAAGTGTACTTTGGGCATAAACTTCTCTCTTCTGGAAAATGTAGCAGTACAACATTTTGGGATTTTTTTAATCTGTCATAAGGATACAGGCAGAGAAAATTCTACTGTAAAGTAGCCTACCTGAAGATAATGGCATTATAATGATTTATGGTTTTAGAATCCTGATTTAAGATTGTTGGCCTGCTCATCTTGTTGGAAAGGGAAATATTGCCATATTGGAAAGGGGGGTGAGGTTATGCCATTACAGGGTGTAGCAGGGAGACGTTTATGACTGAGCTATAGAAGTACGGAGGGTTTTGGAGATTTAGGCAAACATAAGTATGTCATGATGAGCAGACTTCTCACTCTGACAAAACCCCCACCAATCATCCTTGTCAATTTTACTCTGTTTTGCATTTCATTTAACAGGGCATTGCTGGGAATGATGGCAAAGATGGCAAACCAGGATCTCTGGGGGAGCCGGTAATGTAATTTAAAACTGTTTTGCTCAGTCAATCAGAAGCTGCATCCAGTTGTTGTTTTTGAAGCTGCCTATCTATGGACTCCTTAGGGGGAACAAGGAGCCTGTTTGCACATCTGTTTTTAACACCAGAAGAACTGTATTGTCTTGAGCGATTTATAGGCATGACACATGAGCAATCTTGAAAAGAAACTGTGTTCTTTTACTTTTACAACTACCATAAATACACTAAAACTTAGTGACTCCACTTTTACAGCTGTCTTAAACACTGCAGAGAAAGAAGGTTGTCTTGTAACATTAAGCCTAGTGATCCATCCTTTTGATAGAAGTTTATGGGGCATAAAAAGTTTAGAGGAGGAGTCTTTAAAGAAGCTGTTTGCTGGATTGCTCTGAGACAGTTCTGTTGCCCAGAATTAGAGTTTATATTTGATTTCTCTACTTAGTCTATTACTTGCATTTGCTGAGGGAAAAAAGCTGAACCACGAAGTTGTCAACTAAAAGGCAATGTTAGTAAATTTGGCAGTGGATGTAATTTCTTGCAACTGTGTGTGCTACATGAAGAATGTGCATCAAGTATCATGCATTGCCAGCCTCTTTCTGTGACTTGCCAAATGGGACTTGGTGGTTCTGGGAACAGCCAAGTTCCCAGGCATTAGGACAACTGCTAAGTAGAGGAGTGCTTGTCACAGAAGCTGCAGGTAGTTTGTGTTTGCACCAAACATCCCATTTCTATGTGCAGATGCTGATTTTGCATGTGCTGATTAGGTATTGGTGCAGCTCTGACACTGCAACCATGCACCAGTCCCGAGGTGTGAGGTGCCTCAGTAGCTCAGAGTGCAGGTGACAGTGCAGCTCAAGGTGTGTTTGGGAAGGTCTGTCCCTGCTGCTCCTGCTCTCCCTGCAAACTCAGACTCTGCCGGACAAGCCCTGGGCACTCACAGTTCTCAGTGATGTTCTGTCTAAGGGAGGGGAGTGGGAGGTTTCCAGCAGCAGTGAGATGGACCTGGGGCTCTCTCTAACACGAGCATTATTGTTTCCCACAGGGAAAGCCTGGAGAACAAGGGCTCCCAGGCCGGGAGGGTGCCAGAGGATTGCCGGTGGGTGCTGCTCTGAAGGGTTCCACCCACTCAGCCCCCTGTACTGCAGTCAGGGGGCATTTCTTGGGCACATGAGGTTCTTTACAGATGGAAACATATAACCAGTCCTGGCATTGTGACTAAATAAAATATGTAGATAAGCAACAACAATAGAACACAGACATTTCTGAATCATTCACATTGGAGAAGAGTAAATCCCTTATCTAGAAATTAAAGCATGTGACCTCATGCCACCCCTCCACCAGAAGTCACAGCTGTAGCCCTTGTGTTCTGTTACAGGTCCTCTGAAAGGGTGGGGACAGTAAAGTTTAGGGTTAAATAATGTATGGGCTGGACACACCAGGGATACACAGAGCACAGCCTTGGTTTTACAGCTTAAGAAGCCATGGAAAACTTTTCCTGTGATGTGGCCCTGCCTAATTGCTCCCTGGGACACAGCTGCTCCATGCTGACCAGTCCCTAGTAACTTTTGGCAAAACTGAAAAGGTTATTAAATGAACATTCAACCTAGAGTTTTCTTAGTCTTTCCTGCATCAGGGTGATGGATAATTATTGATTTCATTTCCTTGTGTAGGGTTTCAAAGGACAGAGAGGAGATACAGGTCCCCCAGGTCCCCGGGTAAGTAGCAGGTACCTCATGCACAATCCTTTGGAGAAAGATTGTGGGAATTGAAATTGCATTTTCTGAGGCAGTAGATAAAAATGATGACAGTGTTTCATGTGGCTGATGACAGTGTTTTCAACTATGGGCCACATCTATGGCACAGAAATGACAGCAGCTGTCTTCATTCCCTCTGCTGAACTTTTGATTCCAGGGAAGGTGAGGCAGCTGGTAGAGCTGAATCCTCTGATGCTCCCTTTCAGATACTCCTTTGTGAATAAGTCTCAAGGATGCCTCCATGCCACATCCTTGTGGTAAAAATGCTGGCAAAGTGAGGACCCCTACTGCACTTGTTGGACAAGCACTAGCTCTCCTCCACAAATGCTGAAGAAGTGTAAAATAAGTTCAAGTACAAAACTTACAGAAAAGTGAACAGAAATGTCCCTTTGGCTTAGTTTCCTGTGGGTCATAAAACCCAAACCTCAAGTCCTGCATGAAAATTTGTTCTCCACTCTGTTTGGAGCTCCTTGGTGTAAAAGGGAGAATACAAAACTGAATATTCTTCCACCTAATCCTGCCTTTTTTTACAGGGAAATAAAATTCTCTGCTTTCAGAAGCTGGTGTGAAAAATCCAGTGCTGGAGATCCTCATCTCTTCCTCATTATGATAACTTCTGTATCATGAATGTGTTGGTGATTTTCAGTGCCTGCAGTAGCAGTAGCAAATAATTTGCTGGAAAGCAGAGCACTGCCTTGTGCATCACTTACAGGAGATGTTTCTGAGATATTTTTATAAGCTGCATGTCATATAAGATGAACGAGGCTCTTGCTGGCTTTAAAAAAATTTTCACTGAGCTCAGTCACACATTGCAGAAACCCCATACCACTTACAGTGGTGATACTGGTCTGAATTTGACCTTGAGCTGATCTCTTCCCTTTTTGCTGAATTGCAGGGGGAGCCAGGTGTGATGGGTCCTGCTGGTCGTGAGGGGCCACCAGGGAAGGATGTAAGTGCACCATTTTGAGCAGAAATGAATCTCCTTCTCCCTGACAAATGAAAATTTTAATTCACAGTGACCCTGACCTGAAACAGCTGCAGAAACTCCAATAAAGGGTGAATTACTGCAGGGTATGATTTGTGCAAAGATCATTAGGGGAAACAAAGAATTAGAGGGCCTTTGTCACTGCTCAGCTGCTGGCACTAAAATGTCAGCTATATCTTTGGATAAGCAGAGAAAGCAGCATTGTGTGAAACCCAGGCTGTGCTTGGTAGCCATGGACCTGTCTTCTGGCACCCATCTCTGAGCAGAGCTCTGCTCTGCAGGTCCCACCAGGCCAGGCTCAATCACGCCTCCTCTGCCACAGCTGCACCTGACTGACTGTGTCGCTCCACTGAAGTCTGGGAAATACCTATGGAATAAGTTGCTGCTGCTCAGAGGAAAAGAAAGATGGTACAAACAGTCCCTCTAGCATGATTAGTGTCAAGTGCAGTCATATAACAGAGTCCTGGGAGGGAGCAGCTGACGTGGGATCCTGCAGCAGCTGCCGAGCAATGTTCCGAGCAGCTGATGGGCCACTGCCATGGGACCTGGAGAAGTGGCTTCTCATTTGCACCCCTTTGTGTCACTGGAAGCTGGTGTGCTGAAAATGGTACCCTACAAAGCAAAATGTAGGGCAGACCAAAAGGAACCACTCAGAGGAGGTGCAGGCAGCTCTGAAGCCTTCCTGGAAAGAGAATAGGCTCAATTCCTGAGAAATTCTCAATTCTTGAGAAATTTCAGATAATCTCTGTCCCTAAGAAATACATCTTTAAGATAATCTGATCCTAACCTGATAGAAATGGCTTCTGCTTGTAATCAGGTTGCATTTAGTGGTAGGTGTTTAAAATCCAAAGGGTTGATCTTCCTCATAAATAACTGAAAGGGGGCAGTAAGATTCCTTTAACCCTGTTTTCCCTAATATGTGAACAGTGTAATTTATCAGGAACATTTTAAAATGTTTGTTACTTGCCTCCATGTCAGCTCTTTCTCAATCACCTGAATACTTTTCTTCCTTTCAGGGTGATCCTGGTCCCATAGGACCACAGGGGCCTCGAGGACTCCGAGGGCAGCCGGTGAGTTCTCTCTCCTGACAAGCCATTTCTAGAGGTCCATAATAGTTCATAGAATGGTTTGGATTGGAGGGAACATTAAAGATAATGTAGTTCTAACCCCTTGCCCTGGAAAGGGGTGCCACCCACTAAACCAGCTTGCTCAGACCCCCATCCAGCCTGACCTTGAAAACTTCCAGGGATGGGATGTTGTGTGTGGTGGGAATGTTCTGCAGTCCAGAACTCTGGCTTGAAAGAAGAGAGTTTAGGAGGATTCAGACAATCTTTGATTGAAACACTTTGCCTTTCAGAAAGACAAATAAGAATAATATTGCTAGAAACTGATGAAGACTCATAATAGTGCAAAGGACTGATGGTAGCTGACTCAGTGGGAAGAACAATTCAATGGATTCTGTCAGGATGCAGAGTCAGAAATACTCGTATTTCAGTCCTGCCTCTGGAATCCCACTCACTTCTCACATGGTCTCAGTTTTCAAAGGTAGACACTCACTGTGGGTGCCCAGGCTGAGTTTTGTGGGGTCCAGTTGTGATACTATTCACCTGTACTATTTTATTACAGCTTCAGTGGAGAAACAGAAATCTAGTTGACATTTCAAAAAGTCTCATTTGGGATGGCTCAGAAATTACTTTTATTAATTTCACAGGGTGTAAAATTCTGTCTTAGAAATTAATCCTTATCAAATCTGAATTGATATCTCTGTTGCTGAACCAAGGCACGTCTTAAGTGTGTTGCAATGAGTGAGTTCCTTTCCTTCTTGGAAGACCTGGTAGTGAAACAGATTCCACAGCATGATCAGGAGGGGAAAATGCTGACTCAGAAATGCCAGGAGTTGGAGCAGCAGGTCCCTCCAAGCTGGGGGGGTTGGGGTTTAGATTAGACTGCAAGAACATAAGGAGACCTCCTGTGTCTACCTCATAATTGATCTCATTACTCCTGTGCTGCTGGCATCACTCACTATCATGTCATGCCCCTGCACAACACTAGCAGTGAGTAAAAATATTTGAAGATGGAAATTATCATAACTTCAGGCCACATTCTTCTTTTCATACTTGTATGTTGGAGGGCAATGTGTCAATTTCTCTTGTTCTTCCTTTTCTTTGTTAATTATCCAAAAAGGAGTGTGAGGCATAATTTTGAATATTGACAATACAAGGGCTGGTCTTTATGGTCAACTCCAGTAAAGGGAAAGACTCTGAGTGTTGAGTTGAGAGGAGTGTAAAACTTCATCTCACCAAAGTTTGTGGATGATTAGCTCAGCTGCTTTCTCAAGGAACAATGAGAAACAGGTCCTTTTAAAGGATCATTTCGCTCATTCTGAGTTGTCTGGTGTCAGGTATCCATCAAATGTTTGAACAAGTGTTTCTCTCCATTCCCCAAAAAAGGGGAAGCCTGAGATGATTTAAAAGAGTCTTATCTGAACAGTGGTGACCTGGAGCAGCCAGAGGAGGTGGCTCCATCTACCCAGAAGGATGCTGCATATGGTAAGGACAAGGGTGCAGGAAAGGAGAAGTGCTGGTTTGGTCCTCCTCAGGCCTGTGGATTTGGGTCCATGTATTGATTTTTTTCCTGAGATCAGCCATGCAATCAGGGGTGCAGAAGCTGTGAGGTCAGTTGGAAATAAGATACTTCACAGTCTGTCAGGAGAGGAGACTGAACAATGCTAAAGAAATCCCTGCTGGCGTAGGCATAGCTGAATATTTCTAGTTTTAGCATGCATTACATCACTAACCTTTTTTCTTTTGACACAGGGCAAAAATGGAGTGCCTGGCTCTGCAGGAGAACCTGGCCCAGCTGGTATCCCAGTAAGTAATACAAAGGGAGACTGCTGCAGCCAGGAGAGGTGATTGATGAAGTGTAGGTAGAGTGGATTAGTGTAACTGGTTACCATCCCTGAGGTTTCTATGTTTGAAGATGGCTGATCTGAAAATCAGTAGCTGGCCACAATTTTGAAGGGTGTTTGGCTACATTCCTGGAATTGAGATGCTAGCTGGGTCATCACTTTTCCCAGTGAAAGTTAAGTGTTCACAGCAAATGGAAATGATTGATTGCCTAGCATGGAAAAAAGATTGGCATGCCTCATCTTCACCAGTAGATTTAATTTTGCCAAGCAGAGAGCATGCAGCCAGCAGAGAGTTGTCACAAGGAAGGAGAGGGCCTCAGGGAGTTGGCAGGCTGCCATTGAGGAATAGTGGCAGCAGAAAAATCCTCACAGGCACTTGAGGGAAGAGCAGACAGCGGGCAGTAAACCAGGATCAGGAAGCATAATGAAACTCCCCTGAGGCCATCCTGTGAGGAAGAACAGCTTGGAAATGAGAAGCTGTAAGAAGGACAGTGGTTTGGTTGTTTTTTTTTGTTTTTTTCCTCTGTTCTGCTGCTGAAAATTGTCCAGAATTCAGCAAATCTATGCAAACATTCCTTTGTGCCCAGTAGCATCTATCACAATGCAGAGCTCTTCCCTCTCTTTGCCCATGGAGACAGTACAGCTTGCTGGACTGTGGGATTAACAGCAAAACAAAGGCAGAGCAGGAGGAATGTGAAAAGCTGCAGCAGGACTTCATTCTTTGTGACCCTTGCAAAGTCATAAAGCCACCCCAGCCTCGCCACAGACTTGTGCCCTGATCAAGCATCTGCAGGGATGTCTCAGAGAAGCAAACACCACAGAATCACAGAATCACCAGGTTGGAAGAGATCTACAAGATCATTGACTCCAACCCATGCTCTGACACCTCAACTAAACCAAGGCACTGAGTGCTACATCCAGTCTACACATCCAGGGATGGTGACTCCAACCCCTCCCTGGGCAGACAATTCCAGTACTTTATCACTCCTTCCATAAAATAATTTTTCCTAATATTTAACCTATATTTCCCTTGGCGCAGCTTGAGACTGTGTCCTCTCTTCTGTCAGTTGCTGCCTGGAGAAAGACCAACCCCCTTTCAGGAAATTGGTTTCAGACTAGAACCACCTTTCAGGAAGTTGTAGAGGGTGATAAGATCACCTCTGAGTCTCCTTTTCTCCAGGCTAAGCACCCGTAGCTCCCTCAGTCATTCCTCAACAGGATTTGTGTTCCAAGCCCCTCACCAGCCTTGTCACCCTTCTCTGGAAGTGCTCAAGCATCTCAACATCCTTCCTAAACTGAGGGACCAGAACTGGACATCACCTTTCTGTGTGGGAAGGTGGGACAGGGTGCTGCAGTCTGAGAGCCCTTCTGCATCAAAAAACAAATGCCACAGGCTTTTTGTCCTTGACATAAGCTCTTCTTACCTTCCTGAGACTGCTGCCATTGCTTCTTGCCCTGTGGATCCTTGCTCTTTCCTTTTCCTTATTTTCTTCTTTTTGTTACACCTACCCCTGTTCCCAATTCCTATCACTGCTTTTTTACCTTCTATGTCTTTATCAGGGCACTGTGGCTTTGGGATGCCTTGTGAATGCCAAGTGGGGATTATTATTTTAATCATCATAGTGTTATACAGTACCTATAGGATGTGACCCAGGGACTCACAGGCAGCTTCCTGCACAAACAGCACCACAGCAGCCTTTGCTCCAGAGGATTTAGAGTCCAAAAATAACATAGAGATTGAAAAAGGATAAAGTCAGATGGATGAGGAAGGGGAAATGATGAGACAGTGTTGGTCAGCAGAACAGACAGTCATCTCATCATTTTCATTCTCTGTCATTAAAATGAATCCTCTCCTTTTCATAAAGGTTATTATGGGAAGTGTCTCCTTGTGCTGTACATAAATCCATTTATTTTGAAATGCACTAATTTCCTTCACAGTGTGGTTTGACAAGCAAATATTTTATATTTCTATTTTGAAAAAAAGGAAGGTGAGGAAGGTTATCATGGCAATAAGGATTTTTTTTTTTCTACTTTCACCATTGCTGACTTGAAATCACAAGGTAAAACCTGCCAGGAGCCTTTTCCTTTTACATTTGCTGTTTGACAGTGCCCATCACAGTTCACACTTGCTCATGCTTAAGCCCACACACAACAACACAATCCAGCCCCTGAAATCTTCAGGGCAAGTTACACACCCCAAATCCATGTGCTTTGTGCCTGACAGGCTCATTGGTGCTCACTTTGCATGAGTTTTACTCTAAGAAGAAAAAGGGCTGTGTTCTGAACCAAAATTAGGGGACAAAGTTCTGAAAGTAAAGGTTAAACTAAGAGTTAAAACCACACCAGAAGTGTGCATAAAACAGTTCTGTATCATGAACTGTCACTTCAACTGCCCTGATCTGCAAGGAAAAAGGGACAGTTTGACAGAATATCACAAGAGATAAGTGAAAGAGACAGAAATTGAACCTGGAAATAAAGGCAAAGGAGAAGCCCTGTAGCTGTCTGTTGGTTGTATTCTTGGATTTGAGCAGTATGACCACCTGCAATGTTTCCCTGTCATCCCCCATCACAGTTTTCAACACCCCTTTATAAACCATGTGACACCACAACAGCCCTGGAGCACACCTCCTGCCCCTGCCATAATTGTCCCTTTTCATCTTCTCCCAGGGACCCTGCATAGCTTATTGATAAGGCAACCACAATACCTGCAACCTGCTTTTTTAAAATACTTTTTTCTTCCTTGTCAGTTTTGGGAGTCCTGCTGCTAAAATGAAATTTCCCAGTTCCAGTGTATCTGTACATGAATGCTCTGGGAAAGAGGTGTTGGGGAAAGGTCTGCTAGTGTCTGTCTCATTTCTGTCCTAAGGGTCCCAAAGGAAATAAAGGAGAAACAGGCAGCCCAGGACTCCCTGGCTTTATAGGACCCCGAGGACCACCTGTGAGTATGTCTGGGGATGGATTAGATCCTCTCTTTATCTGATTTTAAAGGTTAGACAGGAAGATGGGACATGGTCATCTTCAGTTAGGTTTAAAAAAAAGCATAAGGAGGATATCTAGCAAATCCAGAAACCATATAATTTTACTTCCAAAGGAAACTGAACTGCAAAAATAGCATTTTTCATATGGATGAGCAACCATAATCTCATGTATGGAGCTGCTACCTGCCAGTCAACCCTGATAATGTGTGCATTGATCAGACTGCTTCAATAGGCTTCTTAATACAGGTATGGGGTATTTAAGTTCTCAGACTACACCTCTGCATAAACCTTAGATGGGCTAAATAGGGAAATTGTGAGTGCTGATAATAATACAGGTATGTCTGATATTTGCTATTCTGAGGGAAATTCCTTTGTTGCCAGCAACAGAGGTACATTGCAATTAAAACATTCATATATCTCCCAAAGTGATCTAAAATAATAAATAATAAACCTATACTCATGACATTATCACAGCCTCAGAATTCAGTCTCTTTGCAAGGTGAGCAAAAGATGTTAAATTCCCCTAGAGGGATGGAAAAAGTGAACGCTAGGTAATTTTTTTTATTTCTAGATTTGTTGTGACAAAAATTTATAATTTAAAATATTTTGTATGTCTCTAGCAGAGCTGAATCTTCCCCAGGATGGTTCTTTTTTTCCTTCTGTATTTTTTAATATTTAATTTTAAAACTTGAAAAGGAGCTTTTGGATGCAAAGAGAAGAAAGAAATACTTCTCTGGACAATTAATTTTAAGCAGCAAATGTGGTGGCCATTTAAACTGAAGTGAGCCTAAGGAAAACTCAAGTGAGTTTAATGCAGCCTAATTTGGATCACACATCTCTGATTAGTTCCATTCCTCATAGAGACGTGTATGGATGCTGATACAGGTGAAGATATTATGTTTTCAGGGGAAAATACCATGTTATAGATATGATAATGTGTGTTGGCTGCAAACAGACTTAGAAAGATTATTTTTTCTGTACATGATATGGGAAAGTGGCCAGAATTTCAGCAACAACTAGTTTAATGTTCATTTTGCTTTACCAGTTTAGGACTGCAATGATTTTTTTCCACTGAAATACTAAAATGGAAACTATATTGTCTAAATATGACATTATAAATGCAAAAAAATATTTAAATAGATATGTATAAATAATTCCACAAGGGTACTTATTCAAATTAAGATTACTGAATATAGTTATGAAAGACAGGTGAGCACTTAAGCTTAAAATTCCTTAAACCTCTGTATGTGTTTTTCCAGCTGGTGTAATACAAGATGGTACTTCTACTGACAAAATTTACTTCACTTACATCTTCAGACACTTATGGGTATAATGCTGGTGCTCCTTAAGTTAAACAAGACCATATAAAGTGTGTGAAGCTTTGGGAATTGTTGGTAAGAAAAAGGAACAAAATGTATTGAAAGTAGGAACACACTTCCAGTGAAACATCTGCCCTCAGCTGGTTTGTTAGAAATTACTACCTGTTATTTATGTTTACATGGGATGCAAATTCACTAAAAAATGCTTTCCAAATAGCAGGATGTGTCTGTCCAGGAATGGCCAGTAGCAGTAGGATAAGGATAAATCATGCAAATCTGCTGCTGTGTTGTTAACACAAAGCAACACTTATGGGTATTAGGTAGAGCCATTCTTCCAGCTCCTCCAGTGTGATGCTAAATTCACTTTCTGTGTGTCTTAGGGAGAACCAGGAGAGAAAGGTCCTCCTGGAAAAGAGGTAAGTTAAATTCACAGTTGTTTCAATATAAGACTGGTGTCACAGGGAAAAAATCATCAAAGGTATTACCGGGGTTGCAAGAAATTGGGGTTTTTTCATAGCACGGTTTGGGTTGGAAGGGATCTTAAATATCATCTATTTCCACCCACCCTGCCAGGGGCAGAGACACCTTCCACTAGACCAGGTTGCTCAGAACCCCATTCAACTGATTTTGAACCACTCCAGAGATGGGACGTTCACAACTTCTCTGGACAACCTGTTCCAGTGCCTCACCACCCTCACAGTGAAAAATTTTTATCAAATATCACTCTTTCTGATTGTGCAGCCATTTACCTCTTGTCCTATCACTACAGTCCCTGACAAAAAAGTTTGTTTTTCTTATAAACCCCTTTTTAGTACTGAAAGGGACTCGAAGGCTCCTGCAGAACCTTCTCTCCTTCAGGCTGAGCAACCCCAGCTCTCTCACCCTGAATGCACAGGAGAGGTGCTCCAGCCCTTTGGGCATATTTGTGGTCTCATTTGAACTTGCTCTAACAGGTTCATGGCCTTGTTTATATTCTGGCACCACAGCTGGACACAGCATCCCAGGTGGGGTCTCACTAAAGGGGAGTGAAGGGAGAAAATCACCCTCCTCAACCTGCTTGTCATGTGGTTGGGGTGGGGGTTTTTGTTGGTTTTTTTGTTTGTTTGGAGTTTTTTGTTTGGTTGGTTTTTGGGTTTTGTTTTGGTTTATTTTTCCTTTAATTGTTAATAACTGAGAGCAAAAGAGAAAGCTCTCAGGAAACTGTGGGGTTGTCATGGAAATAAATTTTCCTGGGGTCACAGGAATCATTACAAAGGCATATGTTTCATTATTTACTCTTATTATGGATGGTTCTTTTATGCTTACCTTTATTTTCTTGCAGGGCACACCAGGGAAACAGGGTGCAATTGGCTCCAAAGGAGAGAGGGTAAGTTGGAGAACATTACCAGTTATTTCATTATGATGAAATAAAGAGAGGTATTCTGAGTTGGGGCCTGGGGGCAGAGGTCATTCAAAAGTGAAGCCAGTGCTTCTCAGTCTTCCAGGTCTCTTTAATCATTCTCCATCAGAGCAATTTGTGATTCATTTGTAGTGCACCAGATGTTGCACTCAGCAACTTTGCCAGCTCAGCTGTGAGTGTTTCTCTGTGTTT
Organism: Molothrus aeneus; assembly: GCF_037042795.1. Lineage (NCBI taxonomy): Eukaryota > Metazoa > Chordata > Aves > Passeriformes > Icteridae > Molothrus > Molothrus aeneus. The sequence continues at coordinate 148,293,716 of NC_089646.1, read as the reverse complement.
GGAAATCAGAAGTTTGCTTCTTATTTTGTGGTGGTAATGTCCTTCTCTTCACTTAGGGAGAACCTGGCATCAAAGGTGAAAAAGGCCTTCGAGGAGAAAAGGGTCCTCCAGGTGATCCTGGGATACCTGGCCACAAGGGCCATCCAGGACTGATGGGTCCCCACGGACCTCCAGGAGACACTGGGCAAGTTGGACCTCCTGGTCCTCCAGGGCAGCCAGGATTTCCAGGACCAAGGGTAAGGTTGCCAGAAAAAAGCTTTGTACAGTACTTTTGCTGCCACAGGGATCAGAAAAGTGCCTCAGAGTACACTGAGGATGACAGAAACTGGAGCAGGAGCATGTTTTAATGGGGAGGCAGTGCTTTCAGCTCTTAATACCCATAAAGGGGAGCTGTGTAAGGGATCAGGGAATCATGGAATCATAGAGTGGTTTGGGTTAGAAGAAACCTTGAAGACCATCAGTTCCACCCCCCCTGCCATGAATGGGGACATTTTCCACTAGACCAGGTTGCTCCAAGCTGTGTCCAGCCCAGCCTCAGACGCTTCCATGGATGGAAGTTAGGAAAGGCTTATGTGGGTGTTGACTTGCACTTCAGGGGAGCTAAATAATCCAGACTCATAGTCAGTGTGGCCAGTTGCTGACACCTTTTACCCCTAAATGCCTAAATCCGGTCCTGTGATGTTGGCCGTGGCACTGGAGTGTAAAAAAAGATTCTTTCTATGAGGGCAATAATGTGTAGCAGTTCATACAGAGGACCAATACCTTCTTCTGCTGCTGGTTGTTACGAGAGAAAAAATGCTGAGCCATGGAAAGGTCACTGCTCTATTCCTGGAAGTCCTGTAGTCAGCTCATCAGAATTCATGAAATACTATTTTTGTTTAATATTCTCCCTCTTTTTTTTTTCCTCCCCCTGCTGGGAAACAGTCTCACTACTGAGAATGCCTGAGGGTGGTTTATGTTGCAGAATGAGAAAAACTACCAACAGCAGTGAAGCCACTGTTCCTATCCTGAGAACGAATTGGAGATCATCTCTGAGGAGAATAAACAGAGAATAATCTCTGATGTAAAAACTGACTAAATTTTAGACAAAGCATTTCTTTGTGTTTGAAATCAAGTGATGATTATGGAAACTTAATTTAACTAATGGGGTTAAAACTTGAAAAGATAATTTTTAAGCCTTTAAAGTATGCTCCGCAATTATGTTTACTTAGTGGGATATACACTAAGAGCCATCAAAAATGCTTAGTACTTAATGATAAAATTGTTTCTTTTGTCACCAGTGACACATCGTTTTCTCATGCAAAATTTGTGTCAGGAAGGAGGCGGTAAATGGACCAATTCTGTATTTATCAGCAATGCTATTGATTAAAATTGAAATGTCACTTAGTTATTTAATAAGATACCATTTTTTTAATGAAGAATAACTTCTGATTCAGAAGAGCTCACTAGGTTTTCATAAACATAGGGAACACAAACTGCATCCTTTTATGTTAAAAGAGTAAGGGTGAGGGAAAAGCAACACTTTTGCAAGCAGTTGATGCACAAAAGAATGCAGTCTTTAGGTTGACCAGAAGTACTTTCAAAACTGACAGAAATGCAAAAAATTATTCTAGCCAAAAAAAATGAAAAGTATATTTTGAGTGGAACATCTCACTTTCTGATTTCTAAAAGAAAATACTTGATCTTTCTGCTTGAAAATGGTTTATTGTTTAAGCATAGCTGCAATTTTCTTTTGAGTTCTTACAAAGGCAAGAGCCTGGCAACCCTAAAACCTGTTTTTTATTATTATTTACAATCTAAAAAATTCTTCCACCTATAAAAAATGCTTTCATAATTTTTTTAGTTGCATCATCCAGAGTTGTAGTTCACATTACTTTGAGTTTTTACAGCTATTACAGCTGTACAACAGCAGCAGCACAAAAGAATTAAGAGAAAGGATGAAAGATACTGTGCCTTGGGAGCTGGGTAGGGGGCCAAGGCCAGACAGCCACTTGCCCTGTCTCCCTTCAACAGCCTGAAAGCAGACAAAACCTTCTACTGGTTTGGAAGAATAGGTATCATATGCATAAACTGGCTTCTGTTTCCTGAGATAAGGCCTGTTGGCAGGGGATACATCCAATATGAGTGTTTCCAGGAAGTCCAGATAGCCAGCATTAGAACCTTTGGGACACATGCACTCTTTGCAAGGAAACATGCCGTGATGGAATAGAACATAGTATCTCCACTGTGATCTGGTAGGGGAGAGATGATTCCTCATGTAACTTGTACAACTTCTCCTATGAGTGCATAGGAAGGAGATTTTCTTAAAGATGGTGATGGGAACAGTGCTGCAACTGGTGCCCTCAGACCAGGCTCCCTGCTTAAACCATTGACCCATGGTTTGCCAGAAGGCTGGAAACTGAGAATGCCATTTGACTCTGTCCCCACAGCACATTCCCGGAAAGGCTGTCAGCCCAGGGCTTGGGCAGGGGCACTCTTGGCTGGCTTAGGAACTGTCAGGATGGCTGTGACCAGAGAGTGGTGGGGAATGGAGCTGCAATGAGTTGACATCCGATCACTAGGGGTGTCCCCTGTGTCCTGTCCTGTTCAGTGTTTGTCCTGCTGATGTGGGCAAGGGCATCAAGGGTGCCCTCAGTAGTAAATTTGTGATGACAACAAGGTGGATGGAGTATCTGAAGGGTAGGAAAGCTCTGTTAGGGGGATGTAGACAGGCTGGATGGATGGTGTAAGGCCAGTGGAATGAGGTTCAAGAAGAGCCAGGCCTGGGTTCTGCCCTTATGTCCCCACAAGGCCCTGCAGTGTCCCAGGCTGGGGGCAGAGCAGCTGGAAGGCTGCCTGCAGGAAAGGCTCTGGGGCTGACAGTGGCCAAATGTGAGCCAGCTTGTGTCCAGTTGGGCAAGGAGGCCAGTGGTCTCCTGGCCTTCTCTGTCAGCATTGTGTGGCCAGCAGGACCAGGGTGGTGATTGTCCCTCTGTGCTGGGCACAGGAGAGGCCACAGCTCGAGTGCAGTGTGCAGATGTGTGACCCTGTTAGGACACCATTGGGGAGACATGCCGATCCTCCAATTAAGGTGCCAATAAGACCATCTACCAAAGTTAACAATGGGGATTTATTTAAAAATTAATGTGGGGTAGAGAAATACAGAGGGATAGGAAAAAGGAGAGGGAGATGGAATGAAGGGGAAAACAGAGGGTAAGGGAGAGATGAAGCAGAAGACAGTCTGAGACACTTGGATCCAGCAGTGTCCTGTCAGTCCTCCCTCATGCTGGGCTACTCTGTTCTGGGGCTCCCAGTTGTTTTCTTAGAGGTGTTGGTGTTCGGGGGTCAACACCTTTCTCCATTCCATATTGGAGGTATCCAGGGAGGCATTTTCCTATTTATAATGTGAAAGGAGGATGGGCTTGCCTTCCTTTGCCTTCAATGCTGAGGCCCAAGGAGTATTTCTCAGCTCCTAATGCAGCCTGAGGGATGCAGTCCTCAATGCAGACTGGGCCTGGAGTCAGCTTCTGTGGATTCTACAGGCCAGGGCTTTCATCTTTCTTCAACCGGCTCTCCTTGACCCGGCTGCCTTGCTGCTGACTTGGAGTTCAGGCATTAGGTTTGGCAGCAGGACATACCTTTGACAACTTGTCGCCTAAGGGTGAGCAGTCATCTTTGGAAATCTGCCTGGTGCTGACACAGGGCTCACTCCTCCGGCTGCCCCCTGAGGCAGCTGAGGGAGAAAAGGCGGCGCAGAGCCCGCCGGGCCGTCTTGGCCATGGAGCGCCATGGCCGTGGGGCCAGGGGCTGCGGGACTGTGGCTATGCCAGCAGTGGAAGCAGGGACCTGGTGTACCAGGGGCTGGGAAAGCACTGGGGAAACCCCAGGCAGCACACCAGCCCCACAGGGCTTTTCCTGGGGAGAGGTGGCCTGGGCACAGCCAGCCTCCATGCCTGCAGCATTGACCTCCTCCACGGTATCAGCAGGTGAGGCACAAACTGCAGACATCTCTGAGTCTTCTGGCAGTGCCATGGGGAAAGGCTCACTGTGCCCCTCCTCACAGGGATCCCTGTCCAGGGGAGAAGCTGCTGGCTCTGCTCCCTCCTCTTGCAGTGGGAGGGACAACTCGCTCTCTGGCTCACTGTCCCCCTCTCCTGCACTCTGTCTGTCAGGGAGCTCTTCTTCCTCCCACTTTGCCAGCAGCTGGTCTAGCTGAGTGTCCCTGGATGATGCATCCTCGTTGTTGAAGAGAGACCACAGCTCTTCAAACAGGTCAGGAGGCACGAGCTGTGCGTAGTTTTCAGTCTCTCCTTTACAGTCTTTGGACCAGCTGCAAAGGCTGTGCTGGACCCAGGGGCTTTCTGCATCCAGGGAAGCAAGGACCTCGTCCTCCAACTTCTCCAGCTCCTCTGCCTCAATTTTCAGGAGATGATCAGAATCCTCTTCCGGCCCCGTGCATATCAGCTTGCCATGTGTTGTTTGCTCTGGCAGCTGACGAGTTCCCCTCTCCTCACAGGAGCTTCCAGATGAGGGAGAAGCTGAGAAGCATGAGGTTTCCTCAGCTTCTGACATAGGGAAAAGCTTGCTGTGCCCCTTGTCTGAGGGATCTTTGTCCAGGTCAGAAGTTGCTGCCTCTGACTCTTTCTTATTGAGAGGGGGAAGCGATGCACCCTGTGAGTTACTGTCCCTGTCTCCAGAAGCCTTTCTTTCTGGGAGTTCTTCTTCCTGCCACTTGGCCTCTGGCTCTTTTGGAGGAGTTTCCCAGCCCTGTGAGTTGTCAGAGACAGACTGCTGCTCTGGCAACCAGGCAGGAGACAGGAGCTCAGAGGAGTTTTCACTGTCTGCATTAGAGTCTTTGTTGAAGCCGGGAGCTCTGTGCATCACCTGGGTCCCTGCATCTGCCTCTTGGCAGAGACTTGACTGCTCCTGAGTGCAGGGGGACTTGGTGAACCTTTCTCCAAACAGGCACGGGGCAAAGCCTGTAAATGGCTCTCCGTTGGTGTTGCCACCGTGCTCTTCCTGCACCTCAGTGAGCCCCTCTGTCTCGCTGTGCTCCATGTGCTTCCAGGCAGGCTGGGTCCCTGCTTGGAGCAGCGTGCCACCTGCCCATCGCAGGGGTGGCAGGCGATGGCCCTGCCTTGCTGCTGACCCTCGCCAGAGCCTTTCAGCTGAGCTGTCCAGGGAAGGTGTTTCCTGGGCCCCGTAAGCAGCCCTAGTGCCCCATGGAGAAGGTGGCACTAGGTCTCGGTGGCTGCTGGCTATGTGGCCTGCAGACTGTGCTCTGCCTCTGGGAGAAGACCCAGAGGCTGCTGGGGCTGCTGGCAGAGGGGGCAGCTTGATCCGTGCCGAGGCTGCTCTTGGCAGCTGAGGGCTGAGCTGCCATGGAGGTGTCACCATCAATGGAGGGCCATGGAGAGGCGGCAAGTCTGACACGGACAACCTTGCTGGCCGTGTGACTGTGCCACTGAGGGGCAGTGAGTGCCCTCCCTCCAGGCTCTCCTCCTGAGATCCAAGTCTTCTTGGTCTCCATTGGGTGTCCTGTCTAGGGAGCAGTTTGTTCCCGTGGAGGGATGTGACAGTCACCCATGTGACCTCCGCCGCTGCCTGCGGTGGCCTCTGGGGCACCTGTGGGAAGCAGGGGAAGGCAAGAGATGGAGGCGGCTTTGTGGGCACACTGTCCCCCCTCATGTTGGTGAGCCCAGCTCTGGCCCCAAGGCAGGTGCTGACCATGGCAGCCAGGCCCAGGCTGGGTTCCCAGCTGCACTCGCTGTCTCTGGGCCATTCCCTCACCCAGGCCATCCTGGCACCGGCTCCTCCCCAGAGCAAGGCCTGGAGCCAGGCCTGGCTGCTGGTCTCTGGCCCCAGCCCTCCCCCAGGTCCCACTGCAGCCTTTCCCTCCATTCCCATCCCTCACCTGTTGCCGCTTGGACAGCAGCGGCTGCCGCTCACGGGACTGGCTGCGTGGGTTCATGTCATGTCTCTTGGACATCTTGGCAGTGCTCTGATGAACACTGGCCAAGATCACCCGGGAGAGCTGCTTCCTTCTAAGGAGCTGCTACCTCGTGAGAGAACTGCTGCCTCCTCAGAGAGCTTCTCTCCTGAGAGTGACAACACAAGGGGTTTGGCCCTACAAGAGCCCTCCAGGTCATGGCATGGGCCTGTGTCACAATGGCCTCTGGGCACGATGCAACTGCAGGTCACAAAGGCCTGGTGGGCACGGCCACCCCTTGTCATGGAGAGACATGGCGTCCTTGGTCACAAAGGCCTTCTTTAGGCCTTTGCCCCTTGACTTTTCCTATACTACTTCCTCTCCCAATGACCTGCTGCTCTCCCTTTTCCCACCTTGTGTGTTCCTCTCCTAAACATCCCCAAAGATGCCCTTTGCTCTGCCAATCTGCTTTTCCCACCCAGCCCACCAGGTGTCCCACCCCTTAGCTCCCACCTCATGTAGAAAGACAAATCAGGAAGGCAAAAATCATTAGCACTTCACCTCGCCACTACTGTAAAAAACAATTAAAAAGTGTTCATTTACAAAGATTAACAACAAAGGAGGGTCAAGGAAAATCCTCTTTCTTTATTGGATATGCAGTGGGCATATGGTTATGAAGGGTGAGGAAAAGGCTGAGCTACTGAAGGTCTTCTTTGCCTCAGTCTTCAACAGGCAGATCCATTCTCCAGAGGACAAGCAGTCCCCTGAGCTGCCAGACAGTGACCAGGAGCAGAGCAGACCCCCTGCAGTCCTAGAGGAAATCATTAGTGATCTGCAGAGCCACTGAGACACTGACAAGTCAGTGGAGCTGGCTGGGAGTCACCCCAGAATGCTCAGGGATCAGGCAAAAGAGCTCACTAAACTGCTCTATATCCATTATTATCAGTCCTGGACTGTTGGGGAGGTCCCACATGGCTGGAGGTGGCAATGGGCCTCATATGCCCAAAAAGGTCCACAGGGCGGATGCTGGGAGCTGCAGGTGTGTCAGCCTTACCTTGAGGCCCAGAATGATTATAGTGCTGATCATCGTGAGGGACATCACACGGCCCATAGAGGACAGCCAAGGGATCAGGCCCAGCCAGAGTGAGCTTAGGAAAGCCAGGTCTTGCCTGAGCCACGTGATGTCCTTTGAAGACCAAGTTACCCGCCTCGGAGCTGAGCGTAAAGTGGTGCATGGAGTCTCTCTGGACTTGAGCAAAGCCCTTGACTCCATCTCCCACAGCAAGGTCCTGAAAAAGCTGTAAGCCCAGGGCTTGGGCAGGATGGCTGAGTCTAGAGAGTGGTGGGGAATGGTGCAGCATTGAGTTGGCATCCAGTCACCAGTGGTGTCCCCTGGGCCCAGTCCTGTCCAGTGTCCTGCAGATGTGGACAAGGACATTGAGGGTACCCTCAGCAGTAAATTTGTGATGACTCCAAGGTGGGTGGCAGTGTCGATGTGTTGGAGCGTAGGAAGGCACTGCAGGGGACAAGCAGGATTGATGGTGTGAGGCCAGCAGAATAAGGGTCAAGAAGAATGAGGACTGGGTGCTGCCCTCATGTTCCCACAAGCCCCTAAAGTGCTCCAGGCTGGGGGCAGAGTGGCTGCAAAGCTGCCCAGCAGGAAAGGCCCTTGAGGTGCTGGCCAACAGAGGCTGACCGTCCGCCACTGCTTGCAAAGGTGGGCAAGAAGCACAGTGGTCTCCTGGCATTCTGTATCACCACTACTGTGGCCAACAGGACCAGGGAGGTGATTGTGCCTCTGTGCTGGGCACTGGGGAGGCCACACTTCGAGTGCTGTGTGCAGATGTGTGCCACGGTTAAGATGCGATTAGTGAGAGATGCCTCTGCCTGAATTAAGTGCCAAGGAGACCATCTACCTAAGTGAACAATGGGGATTTTATTTAACTATGAATGTGGCATACAGAGATAGAGAGGGATGGGAAAGAGGAGGGTGAGACAAAAAGAAGGGGAAAACTTGGAGTGAAGGAGAGTTTGAACAGAAGACAATCCAAGCCACTTGGCTCCAGCAGAGTCCTGTCAGTCCTTCCTCATACTGGGCTACTCTGTGCTTGAGGTCCAAGTGGTTTTTTGGAGGTGCTGGTATTCTGGGTCAACACCAATCCATACTGGGGATATCCATTCCATTCCATCTTGCGGGGTATCATTCTCCATTCCATACTGGGGGTATCCAGGGAGGCATTTTCCTATTTTTAATGTGAAAGGAAGACAGGCTTGCCTTCCTTTACCTTCAATGCTGAGGCCCAAGGAGCATTTCTCAGCTCCTAATGCAGCCTGAGGGATGCAGCCCTCAATGCAGACTGGGCCTGGAGTCAGCTTCTGTGGGATTCTACAGGGCAGGGCTTTCATCCTTCCTCAACCAGATCTCTTCAATCTTTCTGCTGCATTGCTGCTGGCTTGGAGTTCAGGATTAGGGCGGGTAGCAGGACCTACCTTTGGCAACTTGTCGCCTGAGGGCGAGCAGTCATCTTTGGTGAGCATCCCGGTGGTGGTACTGGGCTCACTCCTCCGGCTGCCCCCTGAGGCAACTGAGGGAGAAAAGGCGGCGCAGAGCCCGCCGGGCCGTCTTGGCCATGGAGCGCCATGGCCGTGGGGCCAGGGGCTGCGGGACTGTGGCTATGCCAGCAGTGGAAGCAGGGACCTGGTGTACCAGGGGCTGGGAAAGCACTGGGGAAACCCCAGGCAGCACACCAGCCCCACAGGGCTTTTCCTGGGGAGAGGTGGCCTGGGCACAGCCAGCCTCCATGCCTGCAGCATTGACCTCCTCCACGGTATCAGCAGGTGAGGCACAAACTGCAGACATCTCTGAGTCTTCTGGCAGTGCCATGGGGAAAGGCTCACTGTGCCCCTCCTCACAGGGATCCCTGTCCAGGGGAGAAGCTGCTGGCTCTGCTCCCTCCTCTTGCAGTGGGAGGGACAACTCGCTCTCTGGCTCACTGTCCCCCTCTCCTGCACTCTGTCTGTCAGGGAGCTCTTCTTCCTCCCACTTTGCCAGCAGCTGGTCTAGCTGAGTGTCCCTGGATGATGCATCCTCGTTGTTGAAGAGAGACCACAGCTCTTCAAACAGGTCAGGAGGCACGAGCTGTGCGTAGTTTTCAGTCTCTCCTTTACAGTCTTTGGACCAGCTGCAAAGGCTGTGCTGGACCCAGGGGCTTTCTGCATCCAGGGAAGCAAGGACCTCGTCCTCCAACTTCTCCAGCTCCTCTGCCTCAATTTTCAGGAGATGATCAGAATCCTCTTCCGGCCCCGTGCATATCAGCTTGCCATGTGTTGTTTGCTCTGGCAGCTGACGAGTTCCCCTCTCCTCACAGGAGCTTCCAGATGAGGGAGAAGCTGAGAAGCATGAGGTTTCCTCAGCTTCTGACATAGGGAAAAGCTTGCTGTGCCCCTTGTCTGAGGGATCTTTGTCCAGGTCAGAAGTTGCTGCCTCTGACTCTTCCTTATTGAGAGGGGGAAGCGATGCACCCTGTGAGTTACTGTCCCTGTCTCCAGAAGCCTTTCTTTCTGGGAGTTCTTCTTCCTGCCACTTGGCCTCTGGCTCTTTTGGAGGAGTTTCCCAGCCCTGTGAGTTGTCAGAGACAGACTGCTGCTCTGGCAACCAGGCAGGAGACAGGAGCTCAGAGGAGTTTTCACTGTCTGCATTAGAGTCTTTGTTGAAGCCGGGAGCTCTGTGCATCACCTGGGTCCCTGCATCTGCCTCTTGGCAGAGACTTGACTGCTCCTGAGTGCAGGGGGACTTGGTGAACCTTTCTCCAAACAGGCACGGGGCAAAGCCTGTAAATGGCTCTCCGTTGGTGTTGCCACCGTGCTCTTCCTGCACCTCAGTGAGCCCCTCTGTCTCGCTGTGCTCCATGTGCTTCCAGGCAGGCTGGGTCCCTGCTTGGAGCAGCGTGCCACCTGCCCATCGCAGGGGTGGCAGGCGATGGCCCTGCCGTGATGCTGACCCTCGCCAGAGCCTTTCAGCTGAGCTGTCCAGGGAAGGTGTTTCCTGGGCCCCGTAAGCAGCCCTAGTGCCCCATGGAGAAGGTGGCACTAGGTCTCGGTGGCTGCTGGCTACGTGGCCTGCAGACTGTGCTCTGCCTCTGGGAGAAGACCCAGAGGCTGCTGGGGCTGCTGGCAGAGGGGGCAGCTTGATCCGTGCCGAGGCTGCTCTTGGCAGCTGAGGGCTGAGCTGCCATGGAGGTGTCACCATCAATGGAGGGCCATGGAGAGGCGGCAAGTCTGACACGGACAACCTTGCTGGCCGTGTGACTGTGCCACTGAGGGGCAGTGAGTGCCCTCCCTCCAGGCTCTCCTCCTGAGATCCAAGTCTTCTTGGTCTCCATTGGGTGTCCTGTCTAGGGAGCAGTTTGTTCCCGTGGAGGGATGTGACAGTCACCCATGTGACCTCCGCCGCTGCCTGCGGTGGCCTCTGGGGCACCTGTGGGAAGCAGGGGAAGGCATGAGATGGAGGCGGCTTTGTGGGCACACTGTCCCCCCTCATGTTGGTGAGCCCAGCTCTGGCCCCAAGGCAGGTGCTGACCACAGCAGCCAGGCCCAGGCTGGGTTCCCAGCTGCACTCGCTGTCTCTGGGCCATTCCCTCACCCAGGCCATCCTGGCACCGGCTCCTCCCCAGAGCAAGGCCTGGAGCCCGTCCTGCCTGCCGCTCTCTGCTCCCAGCCCTCTCCCAGGTCCCACTGCAGCCTTTCCCTCCATTCACGTCCCTCACCTGTTGCCGCTTGGACAGCAGCGGCTGCCGCTCACGGGACTGGCTGCTTGGGTTCATGTCATGTCTCTTGGACATCTTGGCAGTGCTATGATCAACACTGGCCAAGATCACCCAGGAGCGCTGCTTCCTTCTAAGGAGCTGCTACCTCGTGAGAGAACTGCTGCCTCCTCAGAGAGCTTCTCTCCTGAGAGTGACAACACAAGGGGTTTGGCCCTACAAGAGCCCTCCAGGTCATGGCATGGGCCTGTGTCACAATGGCCTCTGGGCACGATGCAACTGCAGGTCACAAAGGCCTGGTGGGCACGGCCACCCCTTGTCATGGAGAGACATGGCGTCCTTGGTCACAAAGGCCTTCTTTAGGCCTTTGCCCCTTGACTTTTCCTATACTACTTCCTCTCCCAATGACCTGCTGCTCTCCCTTTTCCCACCTTGTGTGTTCCTCTCCTAAACATCCCCAAAGATGCCCTTTGCTCTGCCAATCTGCTTTTCCCACCCAGCCCACCAGGTGTCCCACCCCTTAGCTCCCACCTCATGTAGAAAGACAAATCAGGAAGGCAAAAATCATTAGCACTTCACCTCGCCACTACTGTAAAAAACAATTAAAAAGTGTTCATTTACAAAGATTAACAACAAAGGAGGTGAGCCATTGAAAATCTTCATTCTTTATTGAATATGCGGTGGGCATATGGTTATGAAAGGTGAGGAAAAGGCTGAGCTACTGAAGGTCTTCTTTGCCTCAGTCTTCAACAGGCAGATCCATTCTCCAGAGGACAAGCAGTCCCCTGAGCTGCCAGACAGTGACCAGGAGCAGAGCAGACCCCCTGCAGTCCTAGAGGAAATCATTAGTGATCTGCAGAGCCACTGAGACACTGACAAGTCAGTGGAGCTGGCTGGGAGTCCCCCAAGGGTGCTCAGGGATCAGGCAGAAGGGCTTACTAAGCTGCTCTCCATCCTTTAATGTCAGTCCTGGACAATAACGATGTCCCCCACATGGCTGGAGGTGGCTGTGTGACACCCATGCTCATAAGGGCTGCAGGGAGGATGCAGGGAACTGCAGGCCTGTCAGCCTGACCTCAGGGCCCAGCAGGGTTCTGGCGCAGATCATCGTGAGGGGGACTACAGGGCCCAGAGAAGGCAGCTGAGGGATCAGGCCCAGCCAGTGTGGGTTTAGGAAAGGCAGGTCCTGCCTGTGAGACATGATGTCCTTTGAGGAGCAAGTGACCCTCCTCAGGGCTGAGGGAAAAGCGGTGGATGGAGTGTCCCTGGGCTTGAGCAAAGCTTTTGACTCCCTCTCCCACAGCACAGTCCTGGAAAAGCCGTCAGCCCAGAGCTTGGGCAGGGGCAATCTTGGCTGTCTTAACTGTCAGGATGGCTGTGTCCAGACAATGGCTGGGAATGGAGCTGCAACGAGTTGGCATTTGGTCACTAGCAGTGTCCTCTGTGCCCTGTCCTGTTCAGAGTCCCAACAAGGACCTGCAGTGCTCCTGGCTGGGAGCAGAGTAGCTGGAAAGGGGCCCAGTGGAAAAGTCCATGTGGTTGCTTACCAACATCAGCCAAATGTGAGTTGGCATACGTCCAGGTGGGCAAGGAGCAGGGTGGCCTCCTGGTCTTCTGTGTCTGCACTAGTGTGGCCAGCAGGACAAGGGTGGTGATTGTCCCTCTGTGCTGGGCACTGGGGAGGCCACATTATATTCTGTGTCAAGTTCTGGGCCCCTAAATCCAGGAAGGACATTGAGGTTTTGGAGTAGTTCCAGAAAAGGGAGCAGAGATGGTGAAAAATTTGGAGCCCAACTCCTGTGAAGACTGATGGTGCTGGTGTTGTTCAGCTTGGAGAAAGGGAGGCTCAGGGGAGATTTTATAGGAGGCTCTATAACTGCCTAGGTGGAGGATCTATCCACATGGGGTTTGGTCTCTTCTCCCACACAGCTAGTGATAGGACAAGAGGACATAATCTCAAAATGTGTCAGGGAGGTTTATTTTGGACACTACAAAGAATTTCTTCACAGAAAGGATAATTAGATACTGGAATGGGCTGCCCTCGGAAGTGGTGGAGTCACTGTCCCTGGAGACATTTAAGAAAAGACTGGATGTGTCAGTGCCATGGTTTACTTGACATGGTGGTGTTCAGTCAAGGACTTCATGATGTCAGAGGTCTTTTCCAGCCCAGTTGATTCTGTGATTGTTTTGAGCCCCTTTACATTCCTCTTTTAGGCAGACCATGCGTCCCTGTGTGTGCTGTGGGTGATGACATGGCACCTGCTGAGCCCTTTGTGAAGGTCTGAGTTTGCACATCACAGAACCACAGAGTGTTTTGGGTTGAAGGGACCTTAAAGATCATCTACTTCCAACTGCCCACCCAGCATAGGCAGGGATGCCACCGACTAGGTGAGGTTGCTCCAAAGCCCACCCAGCTTGCTTTAACACTTCCAGGGATGGGGCATCTGCAGGTTCTCAGGGCAACCCATTCCAGTGCCCTGCCACCCTCACAGAAGAGAATTTCTTTCTAACATCTAATCAAAATCTTTCCTCTTTTAGTTTAAAACTGTTCCCCCTTGTCCTATAACTATCTGATCCCTTTACTGTGGTTATCTAGTCTCATCACTGTGATTCTGACTTTTTAGGGAGAGCCCCCATCTCTAGAGACTTTGAGGAGACTTATCCAAGAGGAATTATCCAAGCAGCTAGATGGTAAGTAATCAGTACCAGGAAGCCAGAAGATGGATCTGAGAGTATGAAATATGCTTTCCAGAGCTGTGCTGGTACCTGAACCTCTCCTGCTTAAGGAAGATAGAATTGCAGCAAGCCTGCTTGGAAGATGTGTGATATGATATGTGTTTTACAGTTCCCCAGGCTTTGATTTTCCCAGCAATAGCACAGAAAGTAATCAGAGTAGATCATAAACTTTCTTTTGAGGGGCCAACTGGAGAAGAAATGTTCATGATTTTTGCCTATGACTTATGATACTCATCAGTATAGGAAGAGGGGCTGGAGGAGATATGGACTGCTGTTTCTCTCAAAGTATGAGAATTGCAGACCACTACTGACCCTATTGACAGTGAGATGCAGAGCTGTAGTCCTCATACAGCTCTTGATGCAGCTGACACACAGCTGCAGGCATTTTGTTCTGTAGTAAAGATCACAGGTAAACAGGGTGATCATTTCACAGATTTTATTTACACACTCTCAGTCCTCAATATCCACACCAGTCTGAAAGCATTTAAGATCAATGAAAAGAAGATAGAACACTCTTCTCCCTCTGTTCTGTAGAATGTTTATGTGATGCTGAGTGTTTTATGAGCTCTCAAGGTTGCTGTCATGGTGTAACCCCAGCCAGCAGCCAAGGCCCACACACTGCTCACTCTCTCCCCCACCAGCAGGATCAGGGAGAGAATCAAAAGAGTATAAGCTGGAAAACTCATTGGTTAAGATAAAGACAGTTTAATAGGTACAGCAAAAGCTGCACCCAGAAGCAAAAATTAACTCCCTCCTTCCCATGGGCAGGCAGGTGTTCTGCCATCTCCAGGAGAGCAGGGCCCCATCACAGGTAATGGTTACTTGGGAACAAAAACACCATCACTGCAAATGTCCCTGCTTCCTTCCCTCACTTAGTACACTGAGCATGATGTCACATGGTCTGGAATATCCCTCTGGTCAGTTTGGGTCACCTGTTCTGGCTGTGTCTCTTCCCAACACCCCAAATTTCCTCCCCAGCATGGCTGTACAAAAAGCAGAAAAGGCCTTGGCTCTGTGTGGGCCCTGCTCAGCAATAACAAAAAGATCTCTGTATTATCAACACAAATCCAAAACAGAGCCCCATACCAGCCACCATGAAGAAAATCAACTCCACCCCAGCCAAAACCAGCATGATTGTTCAGGGTCTTAGCACTGAGGTGGCAGGCAGTGTGTGCCTGCCTGGAACAGCTGGGAACAAGAAAAGCTTTCTCCCTACAGACCAGCCATGTAGCATCTCGGCATCACAGAAGCAGTAGGAAAAGACTCTCCTTTTCAGAGCAGCAGTGGTCCCAGTTTAACAGGGATCCACCATCTGCACAACTAAAGGGAAGAGACATTTCAGACACTTGGAGGACAAGGAGCAGAGGATGAGAGAAAGGTTTATCATAAAGTATGGAATTTAGGAGAAATTCAAAGCTACCAAGAAATGAGATTTAAACAATTTAGAGAGGATCAGGGAGTCACAATCATGGATTATGGGGGGACAGAAAAGAGGTGGCCCTGGAAAATTGATCTGTGACAGTACTTGGGACTTTACTGGGCCCCTGGTTCTGCCTCTCCATTTCTTGGAGCATAGTCCTTCTAGTCTAACCCATTTTCCTCTCTTCACAGTAAAGTTACCCTACATCCTGGCTCAGATACAGCCTGCACAGGTAAAAGCATCCCATGGCAGACCAGGACCTCCTGGTCCCCCTGGGAAGGAAGGACTCCCAGGAAGAACTGGCCCTCCTGGGGAGCCTGGCCGGCCTGGGCAGACTGGGTCTGAAGGGCCACCTGGACCAATTGGTCCCAAAGGTAAGTGAAACATGGTGTGTTGGAGCAGTCCAATAAAAGTATGTGTCCACTGGACTTTGGCCTTTCTTTTTAGTAATTTATAAATTAAACCTTTCCTTTTAGCAGTTTATAAATTGTCCTCAAAATGCAGGTGTTGGAAGCTACCTCTGTTGAACCAGAGGTGTTGAATATGACCAGCAATTGCTGGTGTGTTGCACCTCTAGCCAGAATTAGAGTAGGGCAAGTCTTCATTCCCACTTAATGTCCTCTTTCAGAGGATTGGCCATAATTAGGAACTGTTTTTATCAAATATATTGGCTTCAATGTGGATGGAAGACCTATACTAGTGCTTAGTTCTGTAAACCATGCTCATCAGTTCATATTTTTTCTTTCCCTCTCTACAGGAGAAAGAGGAGCAAAGGGGGAGAAAGGAGACACTGGCATTGGTCAGCGAGGGGAAATGGGTCCCCCAGGAATTCCAGGTGTGTTATTCAGAACACCTCACAAAACACATCACTTAGAACCACTGCCAGGACATAGGTCTCTGCTATACTGGAGAGATGATCAGGATGACATAAAAACAACAGACACGATTTCTGTAGGATGTGGCGCAAAGGGAAGAACTGTATCATTAACATCACATCTGGCCACTTTTATTTCCTCAGCCTGATGAATGAGTACCATGAACTATCTCAGTCACAGCTAAGTTAACTGACCTTTGGGTCAAATCCAAAGTGAAGCTTTAATTATTAAATGCACTGTGAAGTGTTTTCTCTGTCCTTGGCAGAGTCTTCCTGTGACCAAGCTGAACCCAGAGGTTCAGGCAGCTTCAGATATTATGAAAGGTCATATTGAACACCTGTGCCTTGGGGATACAGCTTCTGCTTTACTATTACTGACAAAGCAGCAGCAAATACAGTTTGTCTGCAGTCTGAAATTAGGCACCATTGATAACTTTTGCCTTCACTGCTTTCTTGGGAAAGGAACTATGGGAAGCCCTCATAACCCCATTGTCTGCATCTGGCAGACTGGCCTTGCATTGCCTTCAAATAACAATGTGCCCACCACGCTCTGCACCAGTGAATTATCAAATCAGGCTGGCTCTTGCCTCCACTTTCCCATTCTCACCTCCTCTCTGTGAGAACTGTATGTCGTTAGTTGTCTTGCGCATCTCCATAACTTCAGCATGGAGGCAGAAGAGCAGCCATATTGGAGCTGAGCATCCCAAGGTTGCCATAGGGAGTGGAAATCTTTATTTCAGAGGAGACACTCTGGTTGTATCCTTGAGATACATCCTAGCCAAATCCAAACCTATGGAAGCTGCTGTCTGCATCCCAGTTTGGCAGCAAAGCCATCTCCTGTGATGTTCCACTGCTTAGTACTGCACGCTGGGTGTGTCACTCTGGTGCCACTCACCAGGGCATTTTGTTTCTCTTTCAGGCCTCCCAGGGGAGCCTGGTTATGCCAAAGATGGGATGCCAGGACCTCCTGGCCCTCAAGGTGAAGCTGGTGTGCCAGGTCTGGCAGGTCCCCAGGGGCCCCCGGGAGCCAATGGACAGTGTGACCCCTCTCAGTGCGCTTACTATGCAAGCCTGGCTGCCCGGCCCTCCAATGTCAAAGGGCCATAGTGTGCAGAGAGCACCCCCAGACTTGTTTTGAAAACTTGAATTCCTCACACCTGCCAAGAGCTCTCCAATGTCTTCAGCTGCGTTTCTTTCGCGGGAGGCCTTCTAAAGCCAACAAATGCTGCCGGTCGGTCAGATTATTTTTATGAATTATAATTATTATTATTATTATTATCTTTGATGTGATATGTGAACTTATTTTTTTGTTTGTTTTCTCTAACATCAGGGCATATTAAATTGCTAAAAATAAGTGGGTTTTTTCCTCTTTTGAAAAGCGTATAATAGCAATGTGTTGTCTGACTGTTTATGCAAAACCATTCCAATGCCAAATTTTTTATCTGTTATCTGATTAATTTTTTCAAAGCTTTATCCCTCACCCTTTCAGCTCAAATGAAATCCTGCAGCCTAGAGCATTAACTGTGACACATAGGCACAGGATTGTTGGTGCTATTTGCCATCCACATGGCAGGGAGGAAGATAAAGTCATACCAAAGCTGGAAAAGGTGTCTCCAGTATATCCAACTCCCAGTGGACAATTTTGAACAGCTAGTGTGTGCTTTCCAGAAGTTCCCTGTTAAATTTAATATTCTTCTGCTGATAAATGAATCAATATGCTATACGAGCTACTTTTTCATGGAGTCATGTGGGATTTCATAGTAAAGGCCTGAAGGGATACACAGAAGATCTCAACCTCTCTGTACTGGAGAGTTTTTTTCCAAGAAGTGGAGCTTACTTACCTCTGTCAGGGAGATGAATTTACAAGGTTATCCTCTGTCAGGTCAAGGATGCCAAATCCCCTGTGCAATGTTAGCACATGCACAGCTCCCTACCACTGCTTCACCCAAAAATCAGCCAGAGCAGCATAGAAATCCCCCTGGTATTAAAAACTCAGGAAGCCAACTGTGACCCAATTCACTGTTTTGGTTGATTCATTATGACAATAACTTGGCAAGTTTTGTTACTTAGAGGGCTGGTGCATAGTGCTGGCTGCCTGGTCTAGGAGGATGCTGATCTTTGATGAAAGGATCAGAGCAAAGAAATGTTCATAAACATGGGGGAAATTGTGTTTGATGGTGAAAGCAACAAGCCAGACAGTGGCCATTTCTCCCTATCAGCTAATTGCCAAAATCAACCTGAGAGTGCAAAGACAAAGTAAAAAGGGGATGGAGTCTGAAAAGACCTTCACAATAGCTGAGCTTAACCCTCTGACCAAGCCATGCCCACCCACCAAGTGCAGATCTGAGAAGTGATCAGGCCTCAGATATGTGCCAGCCAGCAAAGCAGCTGTGTTTTCAAACCTCTTCTGCACAAAGCAGTTTGTAGTGAGAGATGGGAGTAATGGACCTGACACAGGCACTAAGTGCTGAATGTGTTTGGGAATCTGGTCTGCTCTTCTGGAGACAGAAAACAGGCACCTTGCCCTGCTAACACATTCTCCATATGGCATGGTGCTTCCAAACTGGCCAGCCAAAGCAGAAGCCACAGCTGTTGATAACCAGCCCAGAATCATACCCTGAGGCTAAAGCGCTGAGATAAGCTTTTGCCAGTCTTGGAGTCTTTTCTCACCCAGTAGCAGATAAAATTTGCCTCTGCTTTACTGAAAAATGAAATTAAATAACAAGTACAAATGCCAGGGTTAAACAAAGTCTTTACTGTGTAGCTCTTAATGGTGCTATTTTTGCTATTTCCTATGCAAATAAACTCTTTGATTTGATTTTACTGTGTTTCTTGCTGTGGAAAGACCAATTAAAGTGAAAATACCATGAAGTAAAAGCTTACCACTTTTAAGTAACTCTCAATGGTATATCTGTTACTGTACTGCATCTTGGGTTAGCTTGCTGGATTTTAGTATTAAGCAAACATACTGATCACATGTTTGACAGAAGCCTTCTTCTTAGTCCAGGCTGAGATTTCCTCCCTCCAGTGGTGAGGCAGAAAAGGGTCCCTGTTTGAGAGCACCTCCTAACATGGGAAGAGACATTGTTTTGGGTAAATGTGGTGGTAATGAACAAGTGTTATGGAGGTCAAACATGTTAATTGTGCCATGCAAATGTGACATTTAATTCCTGTCATGATGGTGACCCCTTCGTTTCTACAGGCTCTCATCATGTGTGTCTGATGTGCCATGCATGTCATAGAATTCAGTATATTCTAATGCACCATGAGAAGGGAACCTACATAATGATGTTCTGTTAAACAAATTTCAGGGTCTTTAACTCCTGTGAGGTCATAGAATCATAGCATAATTTGGCTTGGAAGGGAACTCTAAGGGTCATCTAGTGCAATCCACAGTAGGTGAGACAATGCAGTGGCATCCAGTTGAAGGAGATGAAAGGGTTTTTTTGATAACCTGTTTAATTTGAACATCTGTGGGAGCCATTTCCAAGAGTCTGTATTTGGAACACAAGGGAAACACTTGCATCTTTAATAGCAATTGAAAAATCTGCATGAGCTAGACACAGACTACATCTCTGAGCATTTTCCACCCGTAAAAGGGGACACAGCCTAATTCCCTTTGCTTCAGCATATTCCCTAGCATATGGCTATCTGCTCAGTCTGTTCCCAGAGACACCCCAGACTGTCTCTGTGCCCTGAATTCAGTGGGTGCCATTTCCCTGCTTTTTCTTAAACCTTGTTTTCTCTCCAGCCAGTTAAATGACATTTACCAGGCAGAATCTGTCGTTAGTGAGCAGAGTACATGAGCTGCAGACCCTGATCAAGACCCATGTTTGTACTCACCCAGATTTTAGTCATCAAAGGGAGGTTTCTGTAGCTGCCACCTCTTAGAGAAGCAAGCCCTACAAGAATGTGCCTAAAAGGACACTTGCAATAAGAGGTAAGAAATGAGGATGTATTTGGAGGATTTCAAAAACTACCACAGTTTTTGCTTCAGTCTGTTTGTGTGTATTTTCAGTCTTTGTAAAGGTGGCCTGAGATTACTTTCCAAAGTAGATCTGCCATCTGGGAATCCAGTAAACCTACAAGTACAGCCCTGGGCATGGTCAGAAGCTGCTCTCCAGAAAATGCAGGTGCCTCTATGCCTGAGCAGGTGACAGTGTGTGCATTGTCTGTCCAGAACTGTGCCAGGTGAACACACAGCCAGGAGGTGGCAGGTAGGACAGGGACAGTGCTGGTGGCTCTCTCCTAAGCAACCCTGAGTAAGGGAAAGTTGTGGCTTTGGCATCTCAGTGTTCCTGTGTCTGCAACCAAGTGTGTGGTAAATCACCATTCTGTTCACTGAGTCTGAGGTTTAAACCTGGGAATAGACTGATTTTTCGGTTGGATTTTGTTTTGGCCCTGTGGCAATATACTGCTAAAATTGCATTAGAGAGCGAGACAATATATTATTCAGATTTTTAAAAGGAACACATGGGATTTATGGCACCACTGTCAGTTGCTCTTTTTTTTTTCCTATTTTTAAATCATTTGTAAATTACAGTAATTATAGCAAACAAACCATTATTTCATTCAATTTTTGCCTGTCAAATAAACAAATTACAGAGACAGAACAAAGCAACAGGATCATTGGGGAAAATATTTTTTTTGTGTTAAATTATTTAACAATTTCTAAACAGTTTTGAATTAGCTGCTTTTTGGAAGCTGTATCAAATGCCTGTGGGCTTTTTTTTCTTTCCATAGAGACAATAAAAACACTGTGTCAGCTAAGCCCAAACTCTGTGCTCTGGCCACAGAACTGGTTAGGAGATGAACACAGATTTTACATTCTGAGCAACTATTAAAAAAAAAGTTTAAAAATTATATTTAAAAAAAGCCCCCAAAAATAGAGTCTTCTGTTTATTCAGCCTTTTAATGTGGAAACTGGCCAAGCTCTGCCCTGTTAAAGATTGCATTTGACAGCTTCTGTAGGACTGGTGCCTAGGAATGGCTGGGTGTCACCATGCACAATACATGGGGCCAGAGACACTGACAGGGACTGGCAGGTATGATGTGGGACCTAGGGGAGCCTTTCCAGAGCTTCAGTGGGTGACCCCAGGGGAGAGCACATCAAATAATGAAAAATGTCTGTGTTTGGGTCCCTCAATGCCATGCTCAGTCTCTCATGGTGAGATTCAGAGTCACAGAACATAGAACTATAGAATATCCATAGTTGGAAGGGACCCACAAGGATCATCAAAGTCCAGCTCCTTGACTTTAAGGAGTCAAGCTGTGGTTTGACCTGCATTTTGGTGGCTCCAATGAGAGCTGTAGAACCTGGAGATCCATTCAGCTTATCCTAAAGAACTGCAGCACTCAGAGCTGTGTTACCTGTAGCATCGTGTGTTTTATATGGGTTTATTGTAAAGTTGGTTATTTTTTATAAGTTAAGAATTTGGTTTGACCCTCAGTTCCCCCCATGTTCTCCCTCGTAATGGTTCATTCCTTCCACCAGTTACCTGTCCCTCAATGTAACCAACCCCCTTTCCTTTCGAGAAATTTCTACATCAATCTTCCCTTACCTAACATATGATTTGTCCCCTGAGCCTTTTCCCTCCCCTGGGCCATTCCTATTGGTTCAGTTGTGTCCCTCGCTCCTCCCCTGGGCTTCGTTCATTGGTCCCTCGTGTCTCCTTCCGTTACACCCTTCCCCTTTATCAGTGCCTCCCTAATGGTTTTTCCCTGACACCGTTACTGGCCCTGCCTGGGTCAATAAAGCGCCTTGGTGTCCACACGCGTGTCCACTCCTTCCTTCCTTCCTTCCTTCGCTGTCCTGCTCTCGCCTGCGTCACCACGCCGCAGATGGAGCCACTACCCAGGGGTTCTCGCAGAGGACCTGGGAGTGGTGGGATTTGTAGTCTCCACCGGTCACTCCAGGAGCGGCTAGCCAGCCCCGTCAGCTCCAGTGGCCGTGGGATGAGAATGGAGTTACCTACATTAACTACATCTCCATGGAAAAGAGATCTTTTAGGAGCTGTCTTTATCTTCCACCCTCAGTTACTTACATTCCCCCTGAGCTGGTGTGGGGATATTCATGTCACAGGTGATGGCAGGTCAGCTGCTCCGTGACCAGCAGCCAGGCTACTCACAGGGAGAGGGGCAAGGTTATGGCAGGAACTTGGACTGTCCTTGGGCAATGAAAACTTCCTTAAAATTACTGTACTAACTCAACAGTTACAAGACAGACTGAAAATAAATCTACTTTCAGCCTCTGTGAGCTGGAGCCCCATGCTGAGGAGGGTTAAGGTGGCTTCTCCATGGCATGGCAGGAAGAGCAGCATAAGGATGAAGCCAGTCTGGAGTTGAAGGCAGGCTCCTGCCAGTCTGCAGCCCCATGCAGGGGTGAGCATCCACCAGAAACCACCAGGAGTCCTTCTTGCTGCTGCTTCTGCAGAACTGCTGAGGAAGAATCTCTTCATCAGCCACCCAGTTGCCTCCTATGAACCAAATTTGGTAGCTGAGGCCTTTAGGGCAATATGGTTCCACCAGGGTTTGGATTTTTCTTTCAATACCTTTGTAAATGGTGAAGTTGACCCAAGAAAAAGCCTGTTTAATTTCATTGATTTGGTTTAAACCTGGAAGTCACATATATGGTAGATCTTGTCGTCTGACTTGTGAAATGGGAACAACTGCTTAGAAAAGCATGAAGATGTGATGAAGAGGAGACTGCTTTTGGTAGTTGCTTTGCAAAGCAGGTTTTTGTTGTAAGAGTTAACGTCTGACTACCTTGCAGGGCTTGGCTTCACAATATTAATGCTGGCAACATTGTTGAAGTTTGTCTGAACTGAGAAGGAGACCATCCTGCTGGGTCTCTAGGGGATTATGTGTTGAAAATGCAGGCTCTTTCTTGGTACTTTACATTTTGTGACATGAGTTTCATGTAGAAAGCATAAGGGGACAATTAGGAACATTAATCATACTCCCTACATTCCTATCAGCATCAGGAAGATGGATGTCCTGCAAGGAGAAGAGAAGAACCTGCCACCTTTATAAAGGAAAGCATGGGGTCAAACTCCAGGTTTGAAAAAATGCAGCAAGAGAATAATGCCAAAACCCTCAGAAACTTCTTTCTGACAATACCTTTGTCTCTGCATGACATGCTGTCTGAAAGACTTGGGTTTGGATTTGAAGAGAAAAGCATGTTCAAACAGAAGGCAGCACATACAGCAATTTGGTTTATTTCACAGGACAGATGTATTTGACAATGTGTTCTTAGAGACACATTTTTCCCCTTAGCAATGTGGGGGATGGTTTTCACCCAAGTCTGAAATTATTGTCAGTGCAAAAACTTCTTCAGCACCTTTTTGATGGGAGTTCATCTTATTTTTACAGTTATTTGTGAGGTCTGTTGGAAAACAGCCTTCTGCAAGTGAAAGTCTCACTTTTCCTTGGCTGCTGCATTTGTGTCTGATATACAGATATTTCTAAGTTATTGTACCCATTCATGCTTATGAAAAATTATTAGACTCTCTCAAGTTCTGCTGAATTTTTTTCATGTAAAATCCATCCCTGGAAAGTTTCAAGGCCAGGCTGGATGGGAACCTGAGCAACCTGGTCTAGTGGATGGCATCCCTACCCATGGCAAAAGGGTTGGAACTAGATTGTATTTAAGGTCCCTTCCAACCCAAAGAATTCTGTGATTCTACCCCAGGAGCCTAACATGGCTAAGCAGCCTCACAGGCAAAGTGATACAGTTTTCTCTTACAGATGCTAGAAATTTATCTTGAAGAAATCCATTGCTTGATTTCAAAATTATTATGGTATTTGTACTCTGAATCCAAGTCAAGCGTGATAGCTGGTATATGCCAGGCCTTAAAATGTGTATTTCAGGGTGAAAACCAATTAAAAAGCATTAGAATCTAGAAAGTAAGAGAGAGAGCTGAACAAGAATCCCCAAATCCTCTTGCCAGCATTGTCTGAACAGACAGCTACTACTATTCACTCAGCTGTGCAGCCACACACTCCCCTGGTGCTGGAACACAGGTTCCAGCAAATTCAGGAACATCCTGGCCCGAGATAATCAGAATTGAGGAGGCTGGGAAAGCAAAGCTGATGTGCAAGACCTGACCTTCACAAGACCTCACCTAGTAGACCTGCTTAGACTACACCTCTAACACATTGTCTTCTACCTCTAATGGCCTGTGGGTCTCCATCTCAAGGAGATCTCTCTCCTTAAGAAGCATTTGAAATGGCTGTCTTAAGCAGTTTTTTAGGTGAAAGGCTTAAGGATTAGAGGATGAAGTAAAAGAGGTTGGTTTTCTCAGCCTGAGGCTTCAAACCCACAATTTTCTCCTTCCAGAAGAATGCCTTGCTCACAACATCACATGCTGTGCTGAGTGGCTTGGGATAAACCTGGCATTTTACACATCTACAAAACCTTTGACAGCAAGGAATAAAAATTTGCTTTTAAATATGCCAGAGCAAGTGCAACACAAGAAAAAATGGTATCTCCATGGTGTAGGGGTTTACACACTTAGCAGGAGGGAGGAGGACCTCCAGATTTCAAAACTGATCCTTTATTGTATTTGCTGAATGTCAAAGGCACAAACTGACCTGAGGACAAGATATGTTCATGGCTCCCAGTTCCCAGGCCACCAACTGTTACTCTGTCTTCTCCTTGTCCCATTTACCACATTCTTGTCCCATTTACCATGTGCCTTACCTACTCTGCCTTGCTGCTTCCATTGCAATCCAGGCAATATGAATTCTTCAGGCAAAGGCACCCTTGATGCTTCCAGAAGGAGAGAGCTACACACAAGCAGAGATTTGAACACACCTGCTGAAAAGCAGAGGCAGTTTTCCCTGACCACTGCTCACTGGTTGCAGCTGTGAGAGGCCACATCACAGCCCAGGAGCTGGGTTTGTGTGCTCTGCAGAGCAGGAGGGAAAACACCTGATCTTGTGAGAATACCAAATGTTTACTCAGTGGGATGTATCCAAGCAACTCAAACACTCTGTGTGTTGGTAACGTGCCCAGCAGAGCACAAAGCTGAGAGAGAACCTTGATCCACCAAAAACCTCAGAGGTTTCCTGTGGAGCATGCAGGTAATTGTGACTGACAGTCTCTGTGCAACCAGCCACTGTTCTGGTGGGATATGGATGCAGTCACCTCTCCCAGATGTGCATGTCCAGGTCCTGATCCACTCTGGAGGTACCTCACAGAGCACGATCCAAAATGTGAAGGGAAAAAGAAACTCAAGATCTCTGGCAGAGAGCTGCTGTCAGTTCCCACACAGGTCTTTGGCTTGGAGCAGCTGCAGGTGCTGGAGATGAGCCTGGAACGAGAGAGCTGCCTGAGGTACAGGATGGAGCTGCTTCCCCAGGAGATCGGCCATCTGAGGAACCTCACCTGCCTCTATGTGGACTCCAACAACTTGAAGAAAATCCCTGCTGAAATTGGCACTTTGAGCCGCTTGGAGAGGCTCACTCTGAGCAACAACAGCCTGAGCTCGCTGCCTGCAGAGATGGGGGCACTCCAAAGGCTGCAGAGCCTCCACCTTGCCAACAACAGCCTCACTGAGTTGCCTGAAACCCTCTGCCAGCTGAGGAGCCTCACCTTTCTGGACGTGAGTGACAACAAAATAGATACCATCCCCTCCAGCATTCGGCATCTGGAGAAACTGGAAACGTTGCTATTGCTCTTTAACTCACTGGAGAGCCTTCCTGAGGATGTCTGCCTTCTAAGGAATCTGCACACACTTTGGTTGGGAAACAACCATCTACGGTCTCTTCCAGCAGCCTTTGGGGAGCTGGTGAACCTGGACTGGGGCTACAACTACTGCTCATGCAATTTTGAGGGGAATCCACTGGAGAGTCCTCCCCCTGAAGTCTGCAGCAGAGGCCCTGAAGGGATCAGAGACTATTTCTCATCACTTCGTAGGATTTGGAAAGACTAAACCACTGGTGTCAGTCTTCTTGAAGTGACTGTGATGGATTTATCCTGTGCAAATCATCTGCACAAGCAAAATGTGTTTCAGACAGAAAGGACTAGTGAAATCATTCTGTGGAGCTCAAAAGCTTCCTCTCTGCTGTAAGGTGATTTCTCTGGCAGTCTTTTTTTTTTTTTCCCCTAACAAGCACTGAACAATGGTATACACCTTTTAAAAACTCATCCAGGGACAACTGTAATATTTTTTTGTATTTATAGTTGCACAGAATTATCTCAAGAAATGTTGCAGACAATCATGCAGTCTGAGAAAATAAGCAAGTCTGAAAGGGTAGAGTCAGGTAAACAAGTGGTATGTAAATAGCAATAATCTGTACTCTTTGTTTGCACACTGGATTGGGGCTTGAGTCTGGACTGGAAGTAAGTGCAAGCTGAGATTTCTGGAAGCTTTTAAGGTCATACTGACTTGTGAATTTGGTTTTGCTTCAGGTAGCCCAGAATCTCATCATTTTCCCTGAAAATGAAATGTGTTTTGCATGAAACACACAGGTTGAATCACCTCAACAACCTTTATCCATGTCCCACAAGATATTGTGCAGACAATGTCTCCCTTCCTTTGGCAGGACATAGTGTATGCCTCCTGAAGAGCAGTATCAGCTGGCTCTGCACAGTACAGGCAGGGCTCTCACACTCTCTGGAGGCAGCATGGACATGGGTTTGATGTGCCAGCCCATCCAGAGCAGACCTCAGAGATACAGCTCCTTGGAGCTTGGTGATGCACAGGGTTAGCCCAGATTTAGAGCACCCAGCACTGGCAGAAAAAGTTTCCACTTTCACTGAGTCTGGGAAAGTGTTCAGAGCTATTAAAGAATGAGTATGCAAACTTCCTGCAAGGGAACATTCTGAGAATCCCTGTCATAATCATGAAGGGCTTCATCAGTGTTACATTATGGAAATTTGCTGAGACTCCTTTCTGCTTCATTTTGCTCTCTCTTCCCCCTTATCATCAACGTTTTCCTCCCACCTCTCTTTAACTTTGCTCTTCGTGGGTGTTTTCTCTGTGGCTACTCCCTCTGACATTTATGTTTCATTATTTTCTCATCATCAAAAGCCTCTCATTCCCATATAAATCCTTTCCTTTGCCCTCTGTCTCCTTTGTTTCCTAGGTCTCCTTTGGCCAACACAAAGAAAGATGCAGTTTTGTGTCTTTCCTGGAAGGAAGGGCTGAGTCAGGTCTGGTGAGAGCTGAGCATGTTCTTACAACATTCAGAGAAAAAGGGAGAAAGGCAGAGAGATTGAACACAGGCCATTAATTCTCTTGTTCAGTGTCCTGTCATCTTCTTCTCCTTATAGCAAAGATCAGCACAAGGAGATCTGAATCAATGCTGAAATTTTTCGGGGTGACAGAAGGACAACTCCAGATATGCTTAACACAAAGTGATTTTTACATCGCTCTGCCCCTGACCTCTGTGAATTTTTCAAACCAGCTGTGACTTTTCGGTGTCATGGTAACCATATTCATTTTATCAGTGGGCTATCACACACAGATAAATGAGTGCATGGCAGTCACAGGCACACAATTACATCACACCAGGTCATTTGATTTTCCTGCAGCTGATGATTTCTAAGACATGTGACATGGGAAAGAAAGGAGAAAAGGGACTGCAGTGCCTTGCTCAGTTGGCTCTTTCTGTGGCAGCATGGAGAACTGGAGATGAAAGAGCAGGAGAATGAACTTCAAGGCTTTTGCCATTCAGAGTTTTTTTCAGAGGAGATTTAGGACAGTGTGTGAAGTGGCTCCTGAAGCTGATGCCAACTCAGGCAAAGGCTGTATCAAGGTGGCAACATTGAAGGTGTTGAATGACTGTGGTCTCACTCTTGCTCCTGTCATTGATGCATTCTCCAGACTCATACAGGTCTTATTTCCCCACTATTTCTGCTACTTCCCCATTTCTATCACCCCATTCAATAAAATAAGTGCAGGGGTAGCTTGCATTCACAAAAATGATGCATTCACAAAAATAAGTGCAGGCACTGGGCCTTCCTAAACCTTGCCTGGTACAGAACATAAGGTTAAAGGCAGTATGAGCAGTGGGGCCCAAGTAAAGACAAGGTTTTCCCCCTGGTTTTGGAGATGTGTGAGAATTAAATTCTAGTAACTGTGGTATTTTTAGAGGATTGAGTCTAACACACAAATTCCTTCCAGAGTATCATCTTACACAGTTGCTAGGAGGGACAAACTTCTCATGTCCCGTGTCAAGCCCTTCAGATTCCATGTTGCTGTTTTTCTTCTACATTGCACAGGGCTTGAGGTTCCATTTCCAATTTTGACTACCTTTCCCTTCTGCATCTTGGTTGGTGATTTCTTAAAGGCAAGCTGACTTCAGCTTCTTGGGGACTGCACAGCAGTTCAAAGCTTTCACCTTTGGTTTTAGCTAGTCAGGATTCACACATTTTATTTAACTAATCCTCTCTCCAAAACCCACAAACATAATTTGTGAAGCCTGATTGTATCTGTTAATAATACAGATACAATGGTATACAGCTTTTAAAAACTCATCCAGGGACAACTGTAATATTTTTTTTTGTATTTATAGTTGCACAGAATTATCTCAAGAAATGTTGCAGACAATCATGCAGTCTGAGAAAATAAGCAAGTCTGAAAGGGTAGAGTCAGGTAACCTGTCATAGCTGGGAGTGAATGGAGCTAAAAGGTGAGTAAAACCAAAAATCTTTAAAAAACAGTGGCAATATTGCCATTATAATTCTCTAGTCTGTTGGGAACAAGAGAAATTCTGTGAAACTAATGCAAATGAGGGCACTTTGACCATGCCTTCAAGCTGTTTGAGCAGATTGAATATGTTACTGAGATATGTCCTGACACCTTGCTTTCTGTTGCCCCTTCCTTTCCCTTTGTCCTGATTGCTTCCAAAATCCCACTTCCCAAAGTGGAAAACCCAGTAGTTCATATTCTTTGCAGTATTCTGGCATCTGTGTTAATGAAATAGTTATGCAGAGCAATGAGTAGATCCCGGTGTTGTCATTAAGATGGCATTAAAATCTAATCTCAGACTGCTTATCCTGTATTTGTTGTACTTTATGTATTGTTTCTAAGCATCCTCCTTTGCTTGTGCTCATTAAAACTTCAAGTGTTAATATCAGAGAACAGTAAACAGCTAGGATATAGGCCCCTGGTGAAGAGACATGGATATAATCCATACTCTGGGGCTGGGGGGAGGAGGGAGAGGAGGAATTGTTAAACCTGTCATTCAGGGTTGATGGGAGTTGTGCATGCATTTCCCCTTACCCTGTGTTGCACTGCAAATAGCCTGGCCTAGGTGAGCATTGTCCCCTGGAACCCCACAAGACTTTCACTGGAAAACTTGGAACTCTTGCAGCAGAGCAGTAATGAAATGTAAAAGCAGTGAGGGGAAAGAGCTCCAAGTAGAAATTTGGGGAAATATTATACATAAGGGCAGAGGGCTTTTTAATTTAACATACAAGTACATAACACTTCACAGGCTGGTACCTCGAGCTGGACAAGTTCTGACTACAGATAAGCTGCATATTTTTAATGCTGGAGAGTTCACCTCAGGATATGGCAGATTCTCTATTCCCCGAAATCTGAAAACCCCACAGTCTCACTCACGTGAAGGTATGACTGTATAACACTTGCCTTGTTTTATGCAAAGTCAAATTTACAAGGGCTCTTTCTGTCTTTAAAGTATATGTTTACAATCTATGGCTACTATAAATCTAAAATATTAGATCCCAGCATTTACTTATTTCTCCCTCAATTTGCCTTTACATGATATTCAGCATTTTAGTTTTTAATGACTATGAACAGTACTTAAAAAGTCAAAGGTTACTAAATTTCATGATCAGGGCTCTTGTGACCAGTGATGGAGTCTCTGAGTTGGCAAAACAAAAATGAAAAAGCAGTTGCTGTTCTCCTCATGCCTGTTGGAGTCAGCAGCAGATTTCCAAGCTCATAAATGAAAGGCTGCTCCTAAATTCACCTTATGTGGAATTTGACACCAATCAGTTTTCCAGTTCTTTTAAAGACCACCAACACCACCTGCCCTTCTGTCTTCCTCTGGCTCTGCAGCCTCATCTGAATCAGTGCAAGAGGCTCAGATCTGACAGGAATGCAGAGGATCCACAGGTTTAGAAATCACTGAATTCAAATGATTCCTCACTGCCAGAGGAACCACATTCAGTCCCTCCACCTGGGCAATGGTACTACAGGAGAAACAAAGCAATCTATCATGGACAACTGCCATATCCTTCAGCACATTAAACTGCAATGAAAGCCTAAGTAGCATATCTAATGAAGATCACTCTAAGCTGTACAATGAGTGGGTTTTGACTCCCCAGAGTGTTCTGCCCACAAACCAAGAGACAATGGTGTTTAAATAAATGTGATATCCAACCCATTGTTTAATAAAGATCTCAGCATTCATCAATAAGCTTTTTATTTTTCTGCCACCCTATGGAAATTAAAAAATGCGTTGCCATTCTCACTTCCATGCAAACAACTTTCTTTGAACAGTTCAGGCACCAAGAGGGGGAGAGACTGATGACACAAGCAAAGCCCAGAGTAACCCACACTGAGATTTTGTGCTGAAACTCAGTGGTACTGCCAGACTTGAGACAGAGCCAGTCTGGAGCTCACTGCTGCTGAGATTCCCAACGAGATCCCACTTCCAGTCCTTTGGTGCATGAAATTTATGAGGATTTGCTTTCGGCAGGATGCACTGATTCCTGCATCAAAGGTATTGATCCAGCTGAGGTCAGGCCATTAGCACAAAACTGTGTCTAAGAAGAAATCTTCCAAGTGCTTTGTAAGTCTCACTGTTAAAAAATTCAAACTGAAACTTCTCATTATAAAGAAAGCTGCTTTTTGTTTGTTTTGTTTCTATTCCCTGGAGACTTAGAAAACAGATTATTGTACTTTTGTTTGCAACAAGCTCTCTAAATACATGAAGCTTGTTGAAGAGCTTCTTGTAAGACTTACTAAAGTTAAATAAACACAGAGCCTGCAAGTCTTTCTGCTCTGGCCATGTTTCTTTACATCTCAGGTAGTCCTCTTGTCCTCTGGACTGCTGCTGCACACCTTTTTCTTGAGCTGACACATTCAAAACAGAATATGACATAGTATCTGAAGTCTTTCCAGTGAAAAAGGAAGGACTGTTGCGTATCTTTAATGTTATAACCCTGTTTGTTCACTCCTGCATGGTGGCAGTTTCTTTTTCTTTTCTTTTTTTTTTTTTTAACAAGGAATTCACCTTGTCATCTACTGCAATTCCACACTTTGCTACAGAGCTGCAATTGGCAAATTTTGGTATTTGTGTATAGTGTAAGCTGAAGTCTGTGGCCTTGCACTTGTCCCTGCTGAATTTCAGCTTCCCCTTTCCCACCCCAGACATGTTATACAATTCTTCCAAATCATTCTGAATTCAAACCCTGTCCTCCTGCACTTACAATGTCTCTGAGCGTGCGTTATGCCATCTGAAAATTTAATAACCATACTTTCTTTTCTATCATCTAATTCATTAATGAAAGCATACGCCAGGACTGTATCCAGAAGAGACCTGTCTGAACTCCATTTCTGCATCCTTCCACTCTGACAAAGCACCATTGATAACCTTTCTGATATGTTATCAAACCAGCTTTGCATCCAATCGATCACAGTCTCATCTAGACCGGGCTGCCGGGGCTCACTTATGAGAATGCCACATGCAGCCCTTTTGAAAACCTTAGTAAGGGGGTAAGATTTGTGACAGCTACTTCTCCTTTATTCTTAAGGCCTGTTACATTGCTAAAAGTGGATATTAGATCAGTTCAACAGAATTTATTCTTGGCAAAGCCACACAGGCTACTTGTCCTTGCTGCTACATGAAGCAGCTGTTTCACAGTTCAAGCTGTGACTTGTTATCTTCCAATGGCTTATGAAATGTGCATTTGTTCCAGAATCTGTGCAAGTCTCAAAGGCAGGTGAGGATCATTTCCCATCTCTATCTCCCAAAAAGAAATTAATGCAACAGACACTTACTGTTTCAACCTCAGGGGAAAAATTCAGGGCTGGTGGGAGACCAGGACTGCTGCAGCAAAGCTCAGTAAAGCACAAACACATCCAGGCTGGAAGGATTTGGTAGAGTCTGTTCCATGTCATGGTCAGTCCTGATATGCTCTGGGTGGCCCCACAGTGGGAGTGGAGGGCTGCTCTTGCAGTTTGGGGAATGCAGCTCAGAAACATGTGGAGTAACACTAATTTCCATTTGCCTACTTGGCTGCTGTGCAGAGGACTTCAGTCTGGTCGTGACTCAGGGAAAAGGCAGTCACTGGGAAGGGGAAAGGACACAAGTCTAAGGTCCCTAACCCAATGTGGTCTTGTCCTGTTAGCTGGGAGCTCTCCTTGACTTTTTTCCCTGTGTCCTATTTTCAAATGGATGTCCTTAATCCTATTTCTCGGACTCAGAATGGGCCTGAGCAGCGTGAAATTTCTCAGGAGGCAGCAGGAAACTGAGAGTTTTGATCCTGAAGTAACTAGCTTCAGTAGCTCACAGCATGTGTCTGTGTATGTTCCCTGGGCAGCTGTGTCAACTGGATGATATCTGCACCCTTCCACTTGTAAAAAGGCTGTGGCTCAGACATCCTCTTTTGATGTAGTTGAAAGGAGGATTCCTTTTTGTTCTCAACACTAGCGCTGCCTGTTAGGAGGATGTCCCTTTGCATTGCCTCTGTGTGTTCAGAAAGAATAAGGGGGGGGGGGGGGAAATTATCTCACATGGTTTAAATATATGCCAGACTGATTGTTCCTGCATCATTTTCACACATAAATACTGTTGCACTTCAGCTATTTCTAAACATCCACACGGTGATAACAGGAGGGTTCTGTGTCTATATTATTCTGTGTCTAAACTTTGCTATTGGCAAAGTTTCCTTTTCAGGTCTAAAGTAGGCCTTACCCAGACTGAATAACTGATTTGTACCTAGAGCACTAATGAACCTACATTATTCTTCCTTTTTTTTTTTTTTTTTGACTATGAGGTTCAAGCACTTTGGGCATGCCCTTGATTCACCTTTCTGTTTGGTGGTGTCTGGGTTTGCACAACTGTGAAGGGAATATGGGACTGGGAAAGCAGAGCTTCTCTGAAGACTCTTTTTGAGCTGATGACTCTCAAAAAGCTGCCTGCTCTCCCAAGGACTTAGACTTAATGACCCTGCTTATTATCTTCAGTTCTGTGTTCCCAGTTGTCTCTTTGTTTATTAGATGATATTGCTTGTTTGGACCATGCTAAACTGATGCTCTCTATGTCTTTTTCTGTTTGAAAGGTTATTTTTCTTTAGCTTTTTGTTCTGTTCTTTGTATTGTACAGGCTGACTAGTTCTGCACAGTTCTGCCACATTCTGCACAGTCATAGACACTGGGATTTTTTGGTTGTTTCCTAGAAAAATTTTGATAATCTGACTGAATGAAACTATTAAATAAAGTAAGTTATATAATTCCATGTGTATGTGTATATTAGGATTCTGCATCCTCATTCAGCAGAGCCATCAGGCAGATGCCCTGTACAGATCCCAGTTCTTTGCCCTGTTTTAATATTCAAAGCACTTTATAGACTCTTCTGGATGTCATTGTGTTCATGCCAGACCTTCAGAGAGAAAGGATAATAATGGTCTGACATTATACAGGAAAAATAACATTTGCTTTATTTGAATTAGGTAGATTGTCACTGGAAATGTCTTGCATTTCAGACTGGTAGAAAAAGTATAAGCCAAAATGATTTTTCTGTCTAGAGAACACCACATAGGATATTCTGCAATTATTTTCAAAATCAAATGTGGTTTTCAGTTTAAAAATCTTCCCTTGTCCCCTCTCAAATAGATTTAAGTAAGAACGATGCTTTATTTCACAATTATCAAACATTTGTCAGTAACCCAAACCATTCTATGATTTTTCAATTTTACATGGCCACCTTCTGCCTCCTGCCCAGGCTGCAGCTCCCTCCTGGCCAAGTTTCTTCTCTGCCCATTCCACATCATCTTGAAAACTTTTCTCTTCCAGGCATGTTTAGTTATTCTAAGGAAGGCACAAGCTTTTGCCTTCTTGGTCCTTTTACCTGGCCTGGTGATTGCACCCACAGCAAAAGAAAATCAGCAGGGCTGACTTTTTACCTCTCACCCCAGTCTTTGAAAGGAAAACACATAAATGACATGTGAGTTTTTCTCTCAGTGAGAAATTCTGAATCCCTTCACTCTTTTACAGCCCCCTCCACTCCAGCAGTTCTTGCTCTAAAAATAGTGTTTGTTTTTCAATTAAAATAAACTAATATTTGAGCTAATATATTAATTAGAACTAAACATGTTTGGGGCTGAATTACAAGTCTCTGTGGGGTAAAGGACCCCAGTACTAAAAGGGAAAGATGCAAAGTCATTGAGTATGAAAGAGCAAGTTTGATCTATAGTGAAGTCTGCTTTTGTTCCACTTGCTTCTGAACAACTGCAGCAATTTAGTGCACTTGACCTTTACTGTGAGATTTAGAAAGGAAATGTTTGATATTCTGTTCTATTTTCAAGAAACCTATGAGGCTGATAAGTAATACTTCTGCCTTTTCCAGATTGTTCCCTGAATAATTTCTTTGATACACAGTCAGAATTCAGAGACCTTTATTTCTTGCTCAACAAACTCTTAGGAAGTATCAAACTGGCACTGAACACAGTGAATTTTGACATCACAAGTCCCTACACTCCAGTTTTCAATAGGTACAAATCTGCCTACCCTGAGTGTTAGCATTCTCTCTTTGTTTCCTCTGTAGTTTGTATGACTTGGGAATCAGTTATAATTTTCACATGAAATTACCTCTACAGGAATCCCATCAAAAACCCACACAGAGTCTGCAGCACAGAAATTAATCTTTTCTGCCCTGTTCACTGGTGAGCTGTACTGGCTATTACATAAGGTGGATGAATCATGGATGAGAAAGACATTGATTTAA
Organism: Molothrus aeneus; assembly: GCF_037042795.1. NCBI lineage: Eukaryota > Metazoa > Chordata > Aves > Passeriformes > Icteridae > Molothrus > Molothrus aeneus. The sequence continues at coordinate 148,259,088 of NC_089646.1, read as the reverse complement.
TTCTTTCCATGTTTATTTTACTCTAGAACTTCAATACACATCTCTAAATACCTGCACAGAGCATTCCTTTTTAAAAGACAGAGTTGAAATGTTATTTCCAATTTCCATTAAAGCTTTACATCCTGAGCTTTGCAGAACCATCACTATATTAGAGCAATATAAAATATCTACACAATATCTATCCATAAACAATTGGATGAAGCTCATATACTGGGAAATGCACTAAGAAAGTGCTGCAAAGCTGCACATACAATATTTTAGGCCATGATTCAGAACCAGATGGTGATGGTGAACACTGAGGGGATGTGTTTAACTTGATGGTGAACGCTGAGGGGAAAGGACTGGTTTTTAGGAAGGAGCCTTTTGAGGGTAGCATCCAGGCCTTTAAGAAGCTGAGTTCCATCCATGCAGTGAAGTATGTAATTCCAGAATCCAGTCTGTGGCATTGGCCACTTTGAATGGTCAAGACTGATCTTTCCCACAGAATAACATCTCTCATTATTAATGAAGAACACAGGCTTTTTCTTTAACCCTCCCACTCACTTCATTTTCAGTGATGTTTACTGAGTAAATCCCAGGTGCAATTTTTTTTTCCATTATTATTTTGTGTCTTCTCTCCTTCCTTTCCTGTTTTCTCACTAAGTGAGTCCATGAGGCAAAGTGCAACCAACAGCAACCCAGGCAGTGGAGTTTCAGACTGGATTCTGTTGCACCTATTGAAGGATGCTTAACTTCTGTACACAAACAGCTTTTCCAAAATGGTTTCCAAAATGAAAATGAGATTTCATAACAGTAGGTGTTCTTGTGTCTCTGTATAACTGCTTTTTTTTTTCCTGATGCAAGAGAATTTTATGCAGTGTTCAGTATATATTACATTGTGGATTCATAAACTCCCCACAAATAACAATGCTAGAGATAGCAGCAGGGATCAAGAGCTACAGCATATTTGTGTGGAGAAATTCTATAAATGAAAAAGTGCCATGAAAATGCAAGGCATGAATGCATTGCAGCCTCCTCAGCTTACAGACCTGTCAAAGGTCTCAGTAAATGTAATTACATCAGTCACATGCTTTCTTCATGCCTTGTTAACAGAACAGAAGGAAGACACAGAGTGGCTGATAAACTCCTTCGTCCACATTTAATTCAGTCATTCACATGTGGAAAATAAACTGCATACCAAAGTATTTTTCTACTTTATGGTGAATTATCACAACAGTAAGTATTCTGGGCCATTTTGTATCTGCTTCAATAACTGAACAAAAAAACACACCCTTGCCTCCAGAAATTAAAATCAACTTAGTACAAGACTATGGTCAATAAGCATTCATGTTCACACTTGTCTGCCTGGGCTAATGCCAAGGGATTTGAGAAAACAGCAAGTGGAGAGAAGATACCAAATTGCAGGGATTGCTGTTAAATCTCTGCTTACTGGACCAAGGCTTGAAAAGTCATCAGGTAACATGGTGAAGAACAAGTCCTGCACAGCAAGGGTCACAGGATGCTTGTCTTTACTAAGGGAGAGGAGTGATGTGCTGAATTAGGTACAGAGGAAGACAAGGCAATGACATTACACAGGCTGCTTGATTTAGCTGCTGTTCACTCGCCCATCAAATGAGTCTCAGGGTAGACTTGATTCTGTATGCTGGCCCACAGCAGCATCTCATTTTATACAGATTTTTCTGGCTGCTGACTGTTTTTATCAACATCTCTAGAACAACAACAAAAAAGAGCCAAGTCAGTAAGATAGTGTGCAAGTTATTGAAGAAGCTTAAATCCTTTGGTTAGCAGCAGTACTTTCTATCCATTTTTTATATAATAACTGTGGAAGTTGTCTGTGAGCAGCATAAAGTGTTTTCAGAAAAGACTGCTTTTATCTGGTAGACAGTCTTCTATTTATAGTTGGCAAATATTTCATGGTTCAGGTTTATGAGCACACTGTAAACTTTGGTATCATGACTTCAGCTTAAAGCACTTACAGCCATGCAGCAGGTTGCACATGAGGCTTTTTGCTGGGGGGAGCAATAGAGGATGCACACTTACCATCATTTCAAAAATTCAGAGCTGCTAGACACAAAGCCCAATAATGAAGAAAAATATGTGTAATTTCTCAGAAAGTTAAGCTTAATACTTTGCTTTGTCAATGGATAACAAAAAAAAATTATAAGTAAGGTACCCAAAAGCTGTGAATCCCTTTGCTTGAATGCATTCAAGTATAATGCTGAGGAAAAGGATCCCAAGCAGAAAGTCAACAGTCTGCATCTCAGACTGTGGGTCCTGCCTGACTCTAATCAGTGATAAAGGTGCATTGTGCTCTGTCCCATGGGATGCCTTACCCAGAGTACCAAAATACTGTTGGACATGTCTGGAAAACAATAACATTACAAGGCTGTGTTTTCCCTGGGTGCAAAGCAATACTGCACTTGTGTGCCAGTCAGACTGCTAGGGGAAAAGAATTTTTTTAAAGTGCCCTAAAACTTAAGCAATGAGGAAGGGATCTTTTTTAAAGCTGAGACAAGAATTAGGATGTGAGTTTTCAATGTTTCCCACTCAGAATTGCAGGGGTTTGCATGCTATTCTTAGTAGTGCAGGGAATACCTTTTCCCAAAGAGATTAAGCTGTGCCAGCATCTGTCATTCAGATCAGTCCATTATTTATGACATGGAAGCTGTCAGGTTAGATCCTAGACATGTTCCCTGCAGGCTTAAGCCTTGTACCCCAGGCAAGCACACACAGAGAGTGTCACTGACATCCCACGGGATTCCAGATGTGCCAGAGATTGATTACAAGATCCTTTTAGAATAGACAGTGAGGGATAATAAGGAGAATCATCATGGCAATGTTTGGAATGTGTATCTTTGACATGCCTTGCACTCTAGCTAATATGTCCACTTCTTTGGGAAGCTTTCTTTGGGCTATGAATTTGTGTTGAAATAGCCCCAAATATAGAGCCATAGTAACATTTTTAGGGGTGGATATATGAAGCTTGTGAGAGTTTGCCAAGGGTGAGATGAAGTGTTCCATAACCTGTAGTGTCTCTTTTTGCTGGAGTCTATTTAAGAACCATGGAGACAGGAATTTTTACCCTACTTCATTATCTCAGACTCGCACATGCACTTGGCCACACCGTGTTTGCACTCATCAGGATTCATCTTCCCTTCCCTACAGGGAGGTCACTGCTGGCCTGGGATATTTGGGAAGGAAGTCAGGTCAGGCTGCACTGAGCTGGTGCTCACATGCACAACCCTTGGGAGTTAGTGGTGAGGTCCCTGAGTGTCCCCCTGAACTTGGCCTCATGCATTTGTCCCACTTCCAAGGCCTCCCTCCACTCTCAGGGTCTTTTCTCCAGTCAGGATCTTCGCCTTCTGCTTTCCAGGTCTCCAACTTCTCAAAAACATTTACTCTTTTCAGGTATGTCTCCTCTTCTTTCCAGACTGGGAGCCCACAGTTTTCCCAGTCTGAATGGTCTAGGTACAGAACTTCAGAAAGTGATCTGCCCCCTCTGTGGTGGTCCTTTTTCATTTCCCTTAACTGATAGGAGGATTCAGGATGTGCCATTTCTGTTTGGACCAGAGCTTATGAAATTTTACAGCCAGCCTCTACTGTTGCAGCAAACAGGTTTCTGCTGGAGAGTTCAGTCTGATCTCAGACATTTCCCAAAAACACAGAATCATGGAATGGTTTGGATTGGAAGTGACTGGAATAACTAGATGAGAAGTGTGGTCACTTAGGATATTTAAGCAGCCTTAAAACGTTGTCTCCAGAAAGTATCACTGCTACTCCAGAAAGGGTACCATTTTTGAAATGTCTGTGTATGACTTAATAATAAAGTTCATCCGCTTCTCTCATCTCAAAAGCTGCTTAAATTTAATACTTCCATAAATCCAGGAAATAAATCAAAACCAAACAACCCTTACTCTTCTTTACTCCAGCACATTTTTCTCCCTTTTTCTTCCTTTTTTGTTGGAGACACAAATAATGACAGTCAGTGTTTTGCCCTGTGTTTTGTATTTTCAGCTGCAGGTGAGGTCTCTGACCATAAATCACTCACTTGTTGCTAGAAAGTTTAGCCCAGAGCCGGTCCTGTCCCACAGACACTTGGAGAGCAGAAAACTGAGGCAAAAGCAGAAATCTTTGCTGATATGGACTTTGATTATAAGCCCTATAGGCAGAGCAGAGTAGCATCTCTTTGTTTATTTCCATGTATAGGAGCCTCAAAAATTGTCAATTAATAATGGTTTTCAAAAACTTTAAAATGGTATTAACTGTCAGATTGTTGTGATGTTTGAGGGTGAAATTTCTGGCATGGAGTGCTTGGTCTCTCTGCCTTGTCCTCACTCTTCATTTGTAACAGAGGCCACAATGTTCAGTGTGAAAGTAAACATTTCAAAGTTCATAGCTCAGCAGCTGGTGAGTCACTCCTGAGCCAAGGGGAATGTCAATGAGAGGAGATGCTCTGTGAGAGGTGATTAGTTTCTGTAGAGAGATCCAGTGATTCATTATCAGGTCTGGCTGCATTTTAATTGCAAAGGTTAGGAAACTGTGTTTTGACCCAGGGATTAATAGGGTGAATAACACATTTTTGATGGCTGGAATGTCTTAGCTGAAACTTTTGCTAAGATCTGCTTGTAGCCATTAATTGTACATGTCTTTCTTGTCTTTTATTGGTATCTGTGCACTGGCATTTAGAAGATGGGTCTTGTGCAGGGATTGCATTGGAAAGCTGTGGGAACAGAACAGAACAGTGGCTGCTGACCTAAAAAGATATAATCAATGTAGAGCATGAAAAAAAAAAATCTAGGTAACTAGTTATGTACAGGTGAGGGGCAAGTACAAGTAGAAAATAAACCAATACAGATCCATGGAAATCTCTGAAAGAGGCAAGGATTTGAGAAGCAGTCATGTGGGTCACACAAGGGTAACCTAAGAGGAGGTCAGATGGAATGAGTGGAATTACAGTGGCAGAGCAGAGAGAAGACTGACTTTTCATTCATTTGGGCAAGAAAAGCCATTTTTTGCTTTTAACAATAGGGGATAAGAACAAAGACCTTCTCTCTCCTTGAGAAGTCAGTGAAAACATAGAGGAGGAGAAAAAACTGTGTGTGGCTGATTGAAGGAAAGTTTTTATCATCATAACTGAGCTAGTCTAGCCAGATAGGGTTAAGATTATGCAAGACTTGTCCTCATTTCTGTTACTTGTAACTTTGCCAAAGTTTAATTATCCTGGCTGAATTTTTATGCTGGGTGTGTGCCTAAAACTGAAGGGTGTGTATGTGTCTCTGTGTGTTTTACTATTTCAGTCATTCTTAAACCTGAGAAGGGAAGAAATTTTTTTTTCCATGTGAAACAAAGATGCCAACCTATTTAATTTCCTCAAGAGGCTCTAATGCACAGAGAACCTGAAAATCCAGTTGTTAATATTAATGCCACAGATGAGTCTTTTGGCTGGCTGGAAACACATACCCAAGTTTGTAAATTTTGGAAAACATGGCAGAAGCAAAAAGCTCCCAAGACATGGGAGCTCTCCCAGCACCACCATAATCAGGGGTAGCACCTGCAGCTCCCACACATTGAGCAGGACTTTCTGACCCTATTGCAGGATTATCACAGGAATCAAGATCTTCCTGAGTGTCACCATCCACATCAGTTGGGTGAAGTTCATCAGGTAAGTGTTAACCTGCACAGATATACCTAGAGGAGAGATGAACTGTTCTCTAGGCTTGATTGACTGATTGGCCAAATCTCTGCTGACTTCAGGGAAAGTTGGACACCTACATGCTGACATCTATATGTAGGTACTTGAATCTGGAATTCAATCCCATCCCTCCTATCTCTGGAAAACTGGAGATACAGGGTGTTGACAGCTGAAGGTGTTGACAGGGAATGAGTGATGACAACAGAAAGCCTGTGGCTTGTGTTCAGGGCTGCTTTTTGTGCAGGGACCACAATGAAGGAAAGGAAATTCTGGCTAAAGCCAACAGTGGAGCGTTGCAAGCCAATAAATCCGAGGACAAAGTTCAAGGACCCCAGATATCAAGAGACATATCAAGAGTTGGAGTGGGCAGGCAACAAAGCAGATTAAAACAGAGCCAGTAGTAGAGGACTATTTTTTTACTGAAGGAAATTACTTTCTGGATAGAAGCATAGGAGCAGCTTTTTTTTTTTTTTTCCCCACAAGAAAAGCAAAATAAGGCTCAAAGGATACCCTTGTATAACATGCAACAGAAACAAATTCCTAAACTTGAGAATATCTATGTCATAACCTCATTTCTTCATAAAATAAGGGACAGATGGAGGAGAAAATAACTTTCAGAATTGTGGTTTTCATTAAAAGCAAAACAGAAAAAAGATCATCAACAACAAAACACTTAAAAGTCTTGACAAAACCTCTTGCACACTCTCTATAGCCACACAACACATGGTGCTCCCAGCTGGCAAGGATCCTATGCAGGGTCTTGTATCACATCAGAGGCTGGGGAAAAGCACAGCTCTGAGCAACTCATCCACTCATCTCTCCATCATGTTTACACCCAGAGTGAATCTCTGGCCAATCTACATTTCTTTCTTAGTCTTTCAAAAAGAAATCAATTAATTTCATTAACTAATTGTTACAACACACCAAATCATAAGCAATTATTTTGCTGAATTACAGCAAATCTTACCTAATATTTCTGCAAGCCCTGTAGCACTTTTACCCAGAAGGTGACTTCAGATAGCTTTGCAGGACCTTTACAATTTTCTGTTTCAGATTGTCTGTGGTTCATTCCAAATGTGAGAAAGTTACTGAGAAGGCTTCAGCTTATGTTTTTAGACTTGTATTGTCACATAGACAGATTTTATAATTAGTAATTTGTAATGCCCAGGAGCCCTGGTCATGGACCAGGAACCCTCTTGCCTTAACAGCTGTACAAACACAGGCACAGTGAGCTCTCCCTCCTTGTGAATATCATCCCTTCCCCTCTAATAAGATGTAGTTTTGTTGAAGTCAGGTCAAACTCTGTTGTCAGCTACCCTGGAGTATATCTAAAGCCACTTTGTTGTTGTTTCAACAAAAACACAGAGTACAGAGCAAGGTTTTTGCTTCAAAGTAAATGCCCTTCATCAGTGTGAAATTGCCTCCCACAGCAGAAAGCAATCTCTGAGCTCTGCTGCTTAATCCGCCGGGCGCTGACAGATAATGCCCTGAGTGCCAGCAGTGCCAACTGCCAGCCGAGTCCTTGGCTGGATTAAACCAATTATTGCTGCTCTCTGTCTTCCTGCTTCGTGCCCTCCCCTGACTTCCCAGGTCTTTCTGTTTGCACGTGGTGTTATATGAATGCTGCAGAGTTTTGTTGTCTCTGTGGAAGGGTGTTCGTTGTGGCTCAGTGCTCTGCAGACACTGTTGGTGTTGTGCAGACAGGCCAGCCAGAGGTTCTGGTGCACTGCAAGATGCCCTGTGTGTGGCTTTCTGCTCCCCTTCCTCTTTAAAAACCTGATGTTAGGTTGTTTTTCTGGTTCTGAAGGCTGAACCACCCAGTGATTGTCCTCATTTGGATTTTTCTGCCTCTTTGTGTGTTCCCAGAATCATGTCCATGGTGGTGCTGCTGAATGGGTGTCTGGAGGTATAAAAAGAGGTTGATTTCTGGGAAGGTTTTGGGTCTTCTTTTCACCTCTGGTGTAGAAAAAGGGGTGTTTCCTAGTGAGGGATTGGGGAGGGTGCTGCAGCCTGCAATGGTGTGTGCACAGCACAGTGCAGCCTCACCATCTCCTCCTTAGGATCCATTCACTGTAGACCTTCAGTGGGCAGAAAAATCTTCCCAGTGACACTTAGAGATGGTTTAAATATTTTAATATCTGAAGAAAGCCTACATTGACAGAAGTATTCTGAAGACTGAAGAATTATCTGTTTGATATGGTAATTTCTATTGAATGGGACAGGGGCTGTTCTTCTCACAAATGAAAGAACAATAATGATGCCAGGACTGTGCTCTACTATTAATGAACATTTTTGCACTGGACTGTGCATAACTAGTTTAAAAAAAATCCAGTATTCCATTGTATGCTCACTTCCTATCTTCAAGACATTTTTTCTGTAAGCATTCAGTTACACAACCTGTGGCTGAAATAGAGAGCATTTTCAGTGCTACACCAATCTGATGTCTCTAGCCTTCAGCAAATAGATTTAATCATGTTTGTAGGTACACTTAGCTGAAAAGCCCTAGAAAGTTACTCCTCCAGGTCTCCAGCATGACAGTCTTCCAGAGCTCCTTGCCAAATGGAACATTTTAGCATTGATGAATCCTTGTGATTTAACATGAGCCATACCAGGTCTTCCAGAAGCAAAAACATGTTCCTGAAAAACCAGAACATCCATGGATATTCCACCTACACATATCCTGTGTCTCTTTGCCATGCAAATAAAAAACTAAGGGTTCATATGAGACACAAGTCCCACAGCAACATGAGAACTAATATTTGACGCTTATGAATTTATTTTTTTTTCACAGCAAAATGATTTAATCAAATATTCTCCAGCGGATAAATCAAGGATTTGAGGGTTGGTTTAGAACTGATTCTGTACCATCAGTGCTACAGCACTGACCTCAAGATATGTCTTCATCCTAGCTCCTCCTTTTCCCAGATCAAAGCCAGTTAACATTTACTGCACTGAGTCAATAAACCCTGCTGTGGTTTCATATCTTTCTTACATGTGGCAGCAAAATGGGTGAAAAACTTCCTGATTCAGGATTTTTCATCAACATTAATACTTCTCAAGAGAATGTCCTACCTACAACTGATATGTCTCACACATTTGTAGTGTCTTGTTAATGAGAGTAAAAATTGAGCACAAAGCTCCCATGGCAGAGAGCCAGGGGACTCAGGATTCAAGATGAGCCCTTTAACTTTACAGTTTCTACTTGTCTGGTCTCCATCTTAACCCAAATGACCACCTCTGTAGGAAAGGTGCCACACCAGGTGATGTCCCAGCTGAACCCACAAATTCAGCTGTTATCCATTTAAGCTCATGCTCAGTGTATCACCACAGAATCATGGAGGGGCTTGGGTTGGAAGGGACCATAAAGATCACCTCATTCCAACCCCCTTCCATGGGCAGGGACAACTTCCAGTAGATGAGGCTGGTAAAAACCTCATCCAACCTGAACACTTCAAGGGATGGGACATCCACAGCTTTTCCAGGCAGCCTGTGCCAGGGCCTCACCAGTCTTTCCCTATTTGCAGACCCCTGTATGAAGTACCTGAGTCTGCCACAACCTCTCAGAGGGAGATGCTGATCTAATCCTCTGTCTAGACTGGACATAAACTGCAGAACAAAGAAAAGTCCATGAAGGAAACCAAGGGGCTGTTAAAGTGATGGCACTGAGCTGGCTGGTGACTTTTTCATCAGCAGCCTAATGACTGACAACAACTTGCAGCTGTTCATCAGGATTTACGGGTGACACCTCAGTGCAAAGCATCTGAAGGATTTCCTCCAGGTACAGTAATTAGAGCATAATTAGAGCCATTTACAGAGGAAGCATGTTCCCTCCCTGGGAACAAGGAGATCTCCCTTCCCTGTGCTACAGCTCAGCTGCATCCATCAGTGCAGGGGCCAGGCTTCCCACTACATTTCTTTCCTATTTCTGACTAATCCTTTAAGGCCTCTGCTGCACAGAGAAAACAGAAACATAAAAAATCTGGGAACACAAGATTGGCATCTCTTAGCCACTCCCTTTGCCAGGTGCTGAGCCTTTCCCTTTGATCTGTCTCAGCAGGGAAGAGGCAGCAAGTTTTCCACCTGTCCCAGCTTGAGACCTTCTTAAATCATTTGAGTTCACTGTTTCCAGTAAATAAATATATGTATAATAAGTTTCCAAAGGAAATCTCATTAACAGTGTTAGCAGCTGAAACTAAAGGACCTCTTCCATCTCACCAAGCACAGCCTCCTAGAACTTCATTTTTCCCCTCTGAAGGTGGGTTTTTCACCTTGATCTCCTTATGTGAAGGAGACATCCTGTATGTTTTATGTACTGCTTTTGTCTTCATGTTGGAGGAGATGGGTTTTTTACTAGTCCAAAACCTTCATCTTCAATCTGATAAAGTTTCCATACTTCCAGCTGTGGAAGACCAGAGATATTCCTGGTATTGGCTAAGAATTGGATGTTTTTCATTCTCACTATAAGCACTTGCTTGCTTGAGGGTATTGATCCTACACAATTCTGTTGATGACATTTGCTAAATCCCTTTGAGTGCTCAGCAATAAGAACAGCTCACTCAGAATCAAGAGGAGTTTTGTTGGGTGCCTTTTGATGATTAAATGGCTTTCAGTGGAAAATTATCCCTTTTATCAAAGTGTCCTCACCAAATATAAGGCAAAAACTTTCTGGAATATATTTCAGGGCAGCCTGGAACAGATTGCTCTTGCCCTTATCTAATTTTCTCTTGTAAAATTGTCTCAGATTTTCATTTTCCCTCGACCTCACCTTCCTTTCATTTAAACTGTGTGAGCTAAGTCTCTTTACACTTCCTCCCCATTTCATGCCTTGCAGGCCTTTTGCCACCTGTGCTATGGATGCTGCTTTGATTCAAGCTATTTAAAAATTTTTCTACTTCAATTTCTTTGACTCTGAGCAAAACACTGGCATGGCAAACATCATTAGCAAGATTAGGTCAAAACTATCCTTTCCTAAGTTGGATGTTGCAGACAGAAGCATCCAGCTCCCTACATTCTTCAAAACAGGTACCACTTGAACATCAGAAGAGAAAGTTATATAAGGTGTTTTCCTTCTCCAACATGTTGCTTTTTCAAATATATAGCCCTGCCAGGCATGCTAAACAACATGCACAGGGCAGTGTTGATTAGCATGTCATTAGTGTCACAAGCAGAGCCTGGGATGTGGGTATGCTGTGAGCAAGCCTGGAGATGCCAATGACAGCTGTGAGCAGAATGAAGATGAACCCTGCTCAAACATCAGCTCTCAGCAGTTTCATTGGAACAGTTCAGGTGTACAGTTGGCTGTAGATGGGAGCCTGTACTCAATAGGACACACTCTGCCAGCCTGATTAAAATCTGTGCTGGTCTGGAGCAGCCCCACTGAATTTAATGTACATCAAATCATGGAATCATTTTGCTTGAAAAGGACCTTTAAGATCATTGAGTCCAACTATTGACCCAGCACTGCCAATTCAAACACTAAACCATGTCCCCAAGGACCACATCTATACAGCTTTTAAATATCTTGAGGGTTGGTGGTTCCACTGTTTCCATGTTCAGCTTGTTCCAGTGCTTGAAAACTTTTTGGTGAAGAAATTTTCCTTAATATCCAATCCAAAGCTCCCTTGGTGCAACTTGAGGCTGTTTCCTCTTGTCCGATTGATTGTTACTTGGGATAAGAGCCAACTCCCACCTGGTTATGACCACCTTTCAGGTAGTTTGAGAGAGCAAGAAAGCCTATCCTGAGCCTGTTTTTCTCCAAAATAAACATCCCCAGCTCCCTCAGCTGCTCCTCATCAGTCTTGTGCTCCAGACCCTTCCCCAGCTCTGTTGCCATTCTCTGGTGGCAGCTGAGACTGTTTGATTGAAGGACCTCTTTCCCAATCCCACTGTCTTCTCTCTCCTCATCCTCCCCTTGGCTTGGCTCCTGTAGGGGTCTCCTAACCAGACTGGATGCCACCACCTTCACTTCTGCTTTGAAATTTTCTGTAACAAGGAAGAACAGAATGCCAGAGTAAATGGAACTCAGCACAGAACATTTATTAGGCCAGGGAATAAGGCTGTATTAAAGAAAGAGAGTGGACCTGAGAAAACACATGTCCATTTGTTCTCCCCCAGCCCCAGTCCTCCTCTCAAAAGCAGCACACAGATCAAGGAGGCTAACACAGAGGAAAAAGCACAAAACAGAAATAAACACTCCAAGGAAGTAATAATTTTTGCTTTTTCCACTCAATGGTGGCAACTCAAGACTAAAATATTTCACCATCATTTTCATATCTACAATGGAAATGATGATATTATTTCAGGTTCAGCCAAAGATGGCAACTTTGTTTTTGCGGTCTTTTGCACTAATTCTGTGGCAATTCACATCCCTAAGAGGCAATGACAAGCCCTGCTCTCTTATGGGGTGGCTACAGCACATCAGCTGTCATGGCAGGGGAAATGTATGCTGAGAAGCAGCAGTCCTTCCTACCTATCATTTATGAAAAAAAAAACCAACAAAAAAAGGTGATAATTAGGCCTCTTTAGGAGGTCTGGGTGAACATCAGGTATCTTTTACACAGGCTGCTGGGAAGTTTTTATTAGGAACAGATTTAGTTCATGACTAATCTGAACCATATTTAAACCATGACCTCACTTATTCATTAATTTCTATCTCAATAGGATGCACTGGAGTGAGGAAAATCATCTGTGTGCTATTTCTTCACATCACTTGTTTATATCTGCAATCATCTTTTTCACTGGAAAGTGTCAGCCTACAAACAAAAATTGCTAGACCTGGGAAGAAACCCCAGCTGTAAATCTGAGTCTTGTGGGGCCATATAGCACATTGCTTCCCCTGGAAGCATTTCTTTCCCTTTTAGGTGTAATCATGCAGGAAAAGTTTAACATGAACACCAACAAAGAAAATTCTTATTGATTTATTCAACACTATAAAGGTGTAACAGCAAAGCAAGAAGGTATCCCTGAAGTGCCTTTTAAAGATGTGCACTGCATAGCAAATGGATTTTAAAGTGAAACTCTGGAAAAAAATAATTAATTCAAAGTTTGCTCATGATACCTGAAACAAAAATACATAAAAGAAGAGAAAGTGAGGGAAAAAAAAAGTTTATGCAGGCATTCCATTGTAAAAGCTTCCTGATGAGGAGAAAAGGAAGAAATCACAAATGGTTATATCCACAATCCAAAATAGAATTTTATTATGGTTCGTGAATTTACAGAAGTTTATATCCTTGAATCTCATCTGTAAAAATTAATGACTGACTTCAAAGTCCAGAGTCATACTGCTAGATTTCAGATACTTACCTGAAACCACTGCACGAGTCTGTTTGGCAAATGCTTCTTCTACAGAGAGACAGAACCTTCTTTAGAGGAATTCACCTCATCCTGAGGGCTGGAGGAGCCTGGCTCTCCCCACTGGCTGCACAGGCTTCTTAAAGAAAGAATAAATCCATGTTTTTCTACTTGTTGGATAGAGCTGGACCTCAGTATTACTCTGGGTAATATTTTTCCAGAGTTCACATATTAATCCCAGATACAAAGACATTGGCTGTGAACTGGAAGTATTTATCTGACAAAGAAGGCAAAATTTGTTCATTTCAAGCCTTGGTATAAAAGTTACTCAAATAACTCACAGATATCCAGTCAGATTCCTAAAATAACATATTTTCTAATGCAAATGGAGTCATTAGAGAAACTTATAAAGGGGGAAAAAAACCTTAATGAGACTGGCAACCTTTGAAACAAAACATTTAGCTTTATCTATTAGGTTGGTGGTAAGAGCAGGTGGGTTGGATTAAGTAGTGATTATCAAACCCCCGTGTGATTACAACTCTACCAGTGTTTGAATGGGCTGTGATGGCACCACTGAGGAGCAGCAAAGCTGGATCCCTGCTCTGGCAGCATCCTGCCCATCGTGGCAGAGCTAGAGGGGGATGCCATCACCTGCAGGAATGCTGGGAGCAACGTTTCAGTTGGTGCCTTAGTGTTAAATCTGGAGGCAGGACCACAGAAACTGTTTTGGTTTTGAGATGTTAATGAGACAGTGAAATGGGATGGGGCATAAATTAACAGTCTGCTTAAAAGATCTTGTTTCTGGTGTGTAGAGGAAGATTAAATGATCAAAGGGAGCTCAATGAGAGCCATGTGCCCAGATTAGATGCAGCAGGGTGTAAGTGAAAAATGAAACCTGTGGCAGCCAAAGAGCAGAAATGAGATGAAAAGAGGGAGATTTTTACTTATGTGCACAGCCAAGGTAGTGGAAATACTGTTTGAGAGAGTTTTGTTAAAAAAATAACAAATATGGAAAGAAGAATTTTCCTCCTGGCTAAAATGAAAAGGTAACAATCCTAAGTAACAACAGCTGAGTGCAGTTCTGCGTCAGAGGCAGGATGGAGAAAACAATCTGATCAATGTTAGATCACAAGTTTAGCTGGGATCATTATGAAAAATGAATGATTATCAGCCTTGTGGGATAAACCTCAGTAAAGCATGCTTGCTAACACCATATCCAGCTTTTCTGGTGCACAGCGCTTTCATTCCCACTTTCCCAGGACAGTCACATGGAATAACTAGCCAGTAAATACCACATCAAATGGGCAGTAGCTTTAGTTGCTCTTCATGGTAGAACAGTATTTTCACACTCCTCAGATATAAGGCAACTAGGGCAGAGAACTATCTCTGTTAACAGCATATGGCTACTTGACATAAACCACGAAGGCAGAAAGTCCAGCTCTGGAAAACTAATGATGAACAGAGACAAGGGAATGGAAGGACTTTGGTGAGTAAACCTTGCTACCTGCTTGCTTTGGTGTGCCTGCTCAGTAATCTCTGCTCATCTGCTTTACTCTGGAAGTACCAAGGCTGCAGACACTGAGTTTCAGGAGGTAAATTCCTAAGGCACTCACTGCTCTTCTCTTGAACACTTCACTTGTTTAGAAGTGTCCCAGTTTTGTAAATGCTAATTTACTTAAATGTTTAACCAAATCAGCAATCTCTCATGGTGATCATCTCCCTGTATCTCAGGCTGGTAGAAAGGCTTAGAGTATCCCTTACAGATCTGTCCTGGAGCAGGACACTCAGAGATGTTATAACATCCTTTCATCCAACACATCAGTAGTTACAGGTTTGAGAGATTTAAGTCCTTCTTCTGCCTAAAGGGAACATAGAATCAGAACTCCAAACCTGAGGCAAAGAGCTTAAGCACCTGGTATTGCTCACAAAAGCACTGTGGAGTAGCTCCTCTTCTGTAGTTTACTGAAGCAGTTTCACTTTTATTTAAGTAGTGATAAATTCTTAGGTTAAAAGAGAATGAGTGTGATCATTTTGCTTAATGGTAAACCTCCCCTTGGGACAAAGAAGGGAAAACCTTTTCATTCTTTGTTTCACTGAGCACCTAAGGGAGAAAATATAAATTAAGGAAGTGTTGGGGGAAGCTGGAGGGAGTTCTGTGTAGTCACTGGGTTCATATAATGTTTTTTAGACTCTATCTCCAAAATTCCAACTTCAACGTGAGGTGCACACCACTTCCAAAGCTGCTCTCAGCATTTCATGGAACAAAATCCCTTTGGGCAGATTGAGGGAGGAGATGTGGGTTAAGATCAACAGAAGCAGGGCAAGGGAACTAATCTTCAGAGTCTGCCATGTGATTGTGAATAGTTTATTCATTGAATTTTTGAATGAAAGAAATCACTGTGACTGCTCCAGCTGCTCTTTGTCAGGAGCCTGGCTACAGAAAATAGTTTGAAGTGCTCATGTCTCCCTTGTGTTTTTGGCAGGAAAACCTCTTTGGTAACACTGGAAGAGGAATTGCTAACTTTTGTGTCTTCCCTGGGTTAGATATCATTTAGACCTTCAGCTACTCACCCCTCAAAGCAAAAACTGTACACAGGGCACAAAAGATGCAGTGACTTAAGTGCCTGGAGCCACTCCTGTTATTTCAGGGGCATCATGGATAAAATAGGAGCAAAAGAAGAAATTTGCAGCTTGTGATTTTGAGGGCTCTCATCCTGAAATCTTGTTGACTCACAGTACAGCATACATCATTCATCAAGCACAGATCATGTTGCTGAGAATTTTATGTATCTTATGTCCAGCAAAACACTGGAATGTGCAGGTAACTGGAAGGAAACAGCTGGTCTGTTCAGCCCAACCCAGCCCTCCGAACACTAGGAAAGGTCAAATCAGTGTTGCTTTTAGATGAGTGTGGTGGTTTGACAGGAAATGTGTTTTTTGGGATGCGGTGTTTTTGGCCAATGGATATTCAGGCTTTAATATTGGCATTTAACCTGGCCATTGGGACATGGACACGCCTCTGAGAACACGGGGTTAAAAGCAGAGCTCTCCCCTGGGAGGGCCCTTTTGGGTTTCGGGTGGGAAAGAGTTCGGGTCTCTCCCCCGGCCCAGCTGCTGGCTGGGCAGGGGGAGGGGAAAGCCATGTGGCCGGGAGAGGTAGGCCTGAGCCCGGGGGTGGAAGGGTGAGAGAGAGAGAGAGAGAGAGAGAGAGAGAGAGAGAGAGAGAGAGACACCGGGAGCCATCGGGCAGCCACCCCTGAGAGACACAGAGAGAGAGAGAGAGAGAGAGCCGCTGCCTGGGACTGTAACCTTGAAGCTTGATAAACATGGGCCTGTGCCGGCAGCACGGCTGGGACAGAGAAGGGGGGGGGTTCAGCCGGCCACTTGTAGGAGCTTTTAACCCCTTTTTGGAGAATGAGAACTTTACAGATCATTGACCTCTCCTAGAAGATAGAGTAGAAGATGAAGAAAGAAATGTGCAAATGTGAGAGAGGTCTGGGCGAGCGAGAGATAGTAGAAAAGTAGAGAAGGATCCTAGTGAGAAAAGATGATAGAGTGGCTTTTGCTGGACTCTTTTTGTATAGCCATGGACAGACCCATGTTCCTTGTGACACAGAGACTGCATTCTAAGGAGAGGCAATGGCCACAGAACCAAAAAGGTTCAGTGTTGGTGCCCCTCGGCCCCAGGGGGTGAAAAAATATGGGGGGGACAGGTGTCCCAAAGGAGAGATTGTGGGGACAGGTGTCCCAAAGGAGAGACTGTGCCTTTTTTGGATCGGGACAGAGCATCCTTAAAAGACAACCCTAGAAGCAGCTCTGGTCCATGTTCAGTGGTGAGAGCACTGGACATGAAAAGGAAGAAGTCACGATGGCAGATGTACTCCGGGCGGTGCCAGGAGTGACACAGAAACACACGAAACTTCGACTGTGTTTCCAGGGGAAGCCCATGGTACAAGAAAGACTCCTCTCCTCTTGATGAACTGAAGATTGATTGTTTAAAAAGTGGTGCTGGACCGAGAGTTAGTGATTTGAAGAATAAATATATTGTGTTGGAAATTTGGTGGGGGGAAGAGGAAATGCATTTGTGAGGTTTTCATTTTCCCTGTGTGTGTGTTCCTTTTTATTTGTAGTTGTAGAGTAGTTAATAAAGTTCTGTTTTCTTTCCTAAGTAAGAGCCTGCTTTGCTTATTCCTAGTCACATCTCACAGCAGCTACCAGGGAGAGGGTATCTTCATAGGGGCACTGGCATTGTGCCAGTGTCAAACCATGACAATGAGTCTGCAGAAGGTTTCTGGCATGGATGAGTTGCAGTTTGTGTGTAAATACACATGGCTGCACCTGCAGTACAGAGGTAACAGCACTTCTAGTCCTCGTGTGCAAAAGAAAGGGATCAGAGACGGTTTTGGGATGGTGAGCTCCTGCAGGAGGAAGGAGTTAGTTGCTGGAAAATACAGCTGGATGAGGGCAGCAAGAACTTCTGGTCAATCATGTGTTGGGCACACCTAAGCCATCAAAATGGATCCTATGTAACTAATGGTGGGTGATTCAACTGCAGGTAACAGTTTTAAAGAGAAGAGAACTGACAAGATAAACAAGAGAAAGACATGCGTGGTCCAAGAGTCATTCTGGAGCAATTCCTACTGCTGCAGTGTAACCTGCTGCATTCCCCCACACCACAATGTCAGTGATAAATATGCTTTGAGCTGTCTCTTACTTGCTTCTGCTGTAGGCTCAAATCCACAAGATATGCAGGAGAGAAAATGACAAAACCAATTAACCAGACCTACTAAAAAGCATCCCACTTGAAAATAAAGTTTGATCTTTATAATGTTTAATCTAATAGCAGCTAGAAAATGAATCTACTTAAAGTTCAAGAACTAAAGTTAGCTGTGTTGAAGTTTGTGCCGTTTCACTGAGGTTTCTAATTTTTGCAGTAACAAAGTTGCATGATTTATTTTTATTTTTTTTTTTTGTCCTAGCAGGAAATGAGTTTCAGCTCTACCTTTGGGCACACAATTGATTTCTCACCATAGTGGCGTGCCTATCACCCTGTGCTAATTGGCACCCCAAGGAGTCAAATTAAAGAGGGAGGAGGTTTGTTCTGTCTTGCCTGGGAGCAGTGTCCCCAGAATCAGAGCAGCAGGATCAAGGCAGGCTGTGTACAATGCCTGTACTGTAACCTGTTTTGAAGAGCTACAAGGTGGATCCTCAGGGATTCAGAATATTAATTTGCCCTGCCCTAAATTGACTCCAATCTGTTTCAAGGTATTATTGATCTGAATGTTAAAGTCATTAGCCTCAGCATTTAGCTGTACAGTGAAGTTAACATCACCTGGTCAAAGATACTTGTGAGACAGAAACCACTTCTGGAGTTCCCATGAATTGATCCAAAAAAGAGAAATATCTCTGCACTGAGTCCTTGGTTCCCACACGTCACACTTGTTCTATATACAGTCATGTCTCCATGGTAAGCTACTTTGAAATTTTTATTTTTTTTTAACCAAGCCAGTAGCAAGCTAATGGGAAACCAGGAAGGTGAGAAGTTTTGAAGAGAAGCTGTTTTAAAGAGAAGCTAGAAATTCTTATATCTGAGAGGCCAACAAGAAATAATTGGATATAGTTTATCTTCTATTCTGGGCTTTGAGCTGACAAATAGGCATATACAGTTGCACATGGAAAAGTATTTTGAAGTTATAAATAGCAAATGTGTCCTGAGCACCTGCAGTTCTTGGATACTCTGGGCACAAGGACAGTATGGTGTGGGGCTCAGAAATTCCAATTAGCCCAAGAGAAGCTGAGCCCCAGCCCTATTCATTTGAAACCATGGGGTAGGATGGAAATGTTATATTAACAATTGAAAGATGTGAATAATCAGCTCTGTGAGCTGGGACTTGTCCAGAGCCGGTAATATTTGGAAATTCTCTTAAACGCTACAGCATGAGATTTAGCGTCCTTTCTTAATATTTTGACAGGGTGAATTATTTTAATTAAAAGATTTAATCATCAATAAAAATAACTGTGGATGCTTTTGATATCTCTGTAGATGTTCTGTCCCATTTAAAATTCTGCCAATTTTGCCCTCATCCCCATCCTACAGCAATTAATTACAGTTTAATCACATGGGTGAATTAAAAATGACACTCCTTTGATCTGCCTTTCATTCTTCACCTCTTAATTTCTTTGAATAACTATCTGGACACATGAGAAAGGAGGAATCTTCTCCAGAGCATTCATTATCCTATATTATTTTACCACATCCAGTCCCAGCCATCTGCTTTCTTAAGTACAAAATTGCAGCCTTTCAGGGGTTAGGATTCAGAGTAGTCTGCAATGTCCTTTGAAAAAAAGTGGAGCACTTGCATGGAAAATCTTTTTCCCATGAACAGCAACTTCTGTTACATTCAGCCATTAGCTACTGCACGTATTTGCATGCTACTTTCCTTTGATTTTCATGATTCTCACAGCTCTGGGTCATTTGGTTGGAGGGGATGTAGGTGCTGACTGACAGCAGCACTGTGGCTGGGCTGGTCTCTGATTTAGGTGTTGGCTCTCATTGCCTCATCTGCTCACTGCAGTTTGCTGTACCTTCTCCAGGAGCAGAAATGGGAGTGTCCTGGTTATAAATTTGTTTTTGTGTGTAGGGGTCTTCTCTGACACAGATCTCCACTCAATAGCAATGCCCAAACCAAAATCAACCAAAAATTTTCAGCAGAGCAGAGGATTTGTTTCTTTCCTTCATAGCTGTGGTCCCGCATGACTGATAAAATCCATGTAAAGCCCATGACACAGGAATTACTTTTAGAGCAAGTGTTTAATCCATCACTTCATTCATACACACACCTGGAAGTTCTCCAGGCCAGGCTGGATGGAGCTCTGAGCAACCTGGTCTATGAAAGTGTCCCTGCCCCTGTCAGGGGATCTCAACAAGATGATCTTTGAGGGCCCTTCAAACCCAAACCATTTTGTGATTCTTAGTCTGTGATTCAAGCTCTGTTACATAGGTGAAGGTGAAACTATGAGGGTGTATTCCCAATAAAAAGATGCTGTTCTGGGTTGGAGGATTGGGCTGTCACCAGCTGATTTGGGACTGTGAGTGGAGTTACTGTGGCCCTGCAGCTGTGGCATACAGAGCACCAGTGATGTGCTCTCCTTTGGAAGCAGGTATTGTGGGTCTGGGCTGTGCCTGCTGGAGGGTGAAAAACATGAGAAAGAGACTGTACAGCTGCTTCCCTAAAAAGGGGGTGCTCTTCCACACTCTTGCCAGGTGTCAGGTTGGCTGGAGAGCCATGCTTCAGCCCTCAATTACAGGGCTATGAAGAATAGGATGTGCAAATACACTGAGACAATTGGGAGTCTGAGACCTTGCTTAATGAAATTAGGCTGGAGATAACTGCCTATAAATATACTTGGAAGAAAAGAAAGGTAGCACCACAGAGGGAACAGAGGTAGTTAAGCCAAGTAATAATGCACATTAGTAAATAAATGTTATAAGTTAGGAGGATTTATTTTTTTTAACCAGTGAAAGTTCACACAGGTAACCCTCTCTGAAATGATCCAGAAGAGCACAGTAAGGAAGAAATTAAATCCTGCAGGGAGACAAAAATTGATAAATTTATCTTCTCTGTCCTTTTGTTTGTTAAAAAAAATAAAAAGCACAGAAGCAGATTGGTTTATGTGACTGAAACTTGAAAAGCTAGGACAGGGATAAAGAGGAGGGGACGAGAACACTTGACAATTGTTTCAGGAGTAAAAATAAAGAGCTAAAGGTTAAAAAAAAAAGAAACAAAAGTTTGAAATGCATTTCTTTGGAAATACGACCTGCCCTCACAGCGGGGAGCAGAAAGGAAAAGCTCAGCACCTGAAATTGGAAAATGCAGGAGAAATACAACAACTGGCAAGTCCTGACATGGGGTGTTTGCGTGGCTCTGTGCAGAGAGGGCAAGACGAAAAGTCACATTGCCCGGGAGCAGAGCAGCTGATACCATCGGTGTTTGCACATCACCTCATTAACACCAGCAGGTTCTTGCCAGGTCTGGCTTGTTTCAGCCCTGTCACCACGGTGCTATTTTTATCCCTAAACAGAAGATTTCTGAATTAGAAAGAAATTCAGCTGGCAAAAAGTCCCTTTGATTTCTGGAAACGCTCACAGCAGCTCTCCCAATTCAGGTGCAACAAGCAGCCCTGATGCTTGTTTTATTCCCCAAAACTACTGCATGTTGTTGAAAATGCAAAAAAAAATATTACAAAAGACACCAAAAGCCCACTGTATAGTTGGTTTTGGTTTTGTTTGTTTGTTTTGTTTTTTTTTTTCTTTTTCAGAGGAATTAATCATTCAGCTCCAACTTTGGATCTTAGACTCTCAGTTTCTCAAATATCATGTCTGACACATAAACAGAAAGCAGAATAGTTCTGTTCCACAAAAGAGAAAGAAGAAAAAGAAAACAACAAACACACCTGACTGCCGTTTTTCCAGATCTACCTCAGGCTGACAGTCACTGTGGTCTTTTATATGTTTTACCAGAATTTCATTACTGCAAAATGTAGTTACCTCAAAACAAAATTTTATTCAGCTGCTATCCCCGTCTGATTTCAGAAGAAACAAAACAAATCCAAGCTTCAAAATGATGCACATGAACGAAATGCTTTGACTGAGCCACCACCTGCAGCAGGACAAGCTCACCTAATGCTGCCAGGGATGCTGTGGGTGTAGATGAATATGCATGCACATGCTTGGGATCTTAGTCCTTCCCACCACTTAACATAATCTAGATTGTGGTGGAGCTTCTCCTATAAACGCTCTGCCTCCTAAGGCAGGTATTTTTATTTTTAAGAGACACCACCCAGAAGAGCAAGCTTGCTGAAACTGGTAAGTTATTTGAACTAGGAAAGAATGAAGATAGAGAAAAACAGATTTAGAAAGGAAAACGTTATTTTGCATTTGAATAGGATAAAGGGATAAAGTAAGGCTTGGAAATAGATGTTGTAGATCAATATTGTTCTCTGTGCAAGGAGACATCTCAAATCTCCAAGCTGTCAGTCAGTCTTGACGTTGGCTCATTATTGTGCTAAATTTTGGTTATTGTCTTCCTGTAATTGAAATGAGTTGAAGACTCCTCTTTGAGTGAAGTGTCAAGATCAGCTGTCAAAAGCTGACAAAAAGGTGAAATACCATATAATCTGTAACTTCATTAATGTATTGTCTTCCTCATGATGATAGCATTGCGTTCTCACCATCCTATTGTTTCAGTTGTCTACTTGAGACAAAGGTAACAGTGTAAGACATTTACTGATAAATAAGGGTTGCATGAAGGTTCCAAAATATTATTTCTTTTGTACTGCATGTGGAAATTGGGATGTTAGTCTATGAGCTTTCCTTCAGGACCTTGGTATATTAGTATCCATAATGAGGCGTGATGTAATAAAGCCTTGTTGAAACAAATTATTCAAACAAAATGAAAAGAATAATCTGTTTATTTGCTGATTCCCTGCTTGACTTTCCAGCTCAGTGGCTTGTGTAAAGTTGCCCTGTAAGTTGTGGGTTTGTACACAGTTGTATTATGCTAATCATAGAAATGGAATTAGACTTTCTAATAGGAGACTGTTCAGATTTGTTTGGGGTTTTTTTTTCCCCCTCTTCCTGGGAAAATGATCAGTATGTCTGCTGCTTCTGGAGTAGCAGAAGTTATTCCAGAGAGTAGCTGGAAAAGGAGGATTGCTGTAGTGGTAGATTGTTGTAGTGCAGAGCTAAGGGAGGAACAATGGTGCAGCTTGTGGAAGTGTAGTTGTTTGTCTTGGCTGTTCAGACTTTTTAAGGTGTTTTTGTATGGCTCATTTGAATTTCCTGGAGTGATGCTGGGACAGCCATGGCAGAATCATTTCCAGAAGGAACAGAATTGTGGGCAGGTGCTCAGATGGTTGCACAGCCTCGTTGTGTCACCAGTGCTCACAGAGGAACAGGATGTGGCCAGGGGGATGAGTGAGATCCCAAACAGACCATTAAAATGTTTTTTATTGTGGAGGGCTGTCCCAAAAGAGAAGGGTGACCAACACTGCTCCCAGAGAAAGCATCTGCTCACCTTCCCCTGCAGCAGAATGACTAAACTTTAAATCCTGTTTGTCTCACCTGAAGTTCTGGCCTCTGTGGAGCTTTTGCATTCCCTTTATCTGGCTTGGCTGGAGTTGGGAGGTTTGCTTATTCTGGGTGAGCTCTTTGCTGCTGTGAGCTCAAGTAACTTTTCCCACATTCCCTTCAATGTGCACAACTCTTGTTTGTAGGACTTGGCACACACCCTGCTAATCAAAGGCAGTGTCAGGGAGAACTTGCTGGAGTGTCTGTGGTGGTTTAAACACAGTGAAATGTGTGTGAAAGGAGACACTTCAAAGCATGTTTCAACTGATGGATGTTTTGAATGCCTACTGATGTTACACTCTATAGAAACTGCCAGAGATGAAGGGGCATGGTAAGAGCTACTGAAGGAAGGTTGTGGGTGCCTTCCTGGATGTTTGGGATGTCCATTAGGGAGCTGGGATGCTCCAGCAGTTCTGATCTTGCCTTGCTCCTTTTAACTCTCCTTTGGAGATCAGCCCTTCCCTGATAAGGTATTCTTTAGCCCTGCCATCTCTCCTGCTGATATTTATTTACAGATTTATTAAGTACTATTTTCCATACTTACTTTGATTGGGAACTGCTCAGCTCTGATAGAAGATTGTATTAAAGCTCATATAATCCCTGCCTGGCTTATTTGTTTGCAGGATAATTCTCCAGTCATGTTAACTTAATAAGACATCTTTTAATATTCTGCTCCCCCTGTGTTTCTGTGATCCTAGTGGAAGGCTCTGCTGGGAAACTCAGCCAGCCTGTAGGAAAAGAGACTGCCTCAAGCCCCAAATTCTTGCACTGCTTTCAGACCCTCTGCCATTTCCCTGTAGCACTGAAAGCAGCAGAATGGACCCTGGCATTGGAAAGGTCCAGGAGCTTCCTAGAGATGGAATCTAAATTAAACACTTGGATAATTTTTTTCATTGCTTTTTTGTTGATTTTTTTTTAAATTCAGGACATGCTCTAGATAAGATTTATGGGATGAAATCCTGGCATCTGGAAACTATTTATTGACTCTGGTAGTGGCATATACCACTGTTTCTTAGGCCCCTCACTTGGGTGTTGATTGTTCTGCTGTTGATTGTTCTGTTATTCATGCAGAGCTGGATATGACCCAAGACCTGTAGGAGCCTTGGTCTCCTCTGGAGTAACAGCTGGAGGCCAGCAGGGAAGGCTGGTGCATCTTCAGTGGCTTCAGACATCTTCTGTAGACAGCTGTATCCTGCCATGGGCCAGAACCCCTCTGATGTAAAAGCACTCTCTCTTTTGCCAGAGAAGAATCTTGTATTAAATTAAATTCTATCTAAAGTTGATAGCTCATATTTTAGGTTGCATGCACTGTGAAGAACAGTGCTCTGCTGTCCACTGCTGTGGGGACTGACAACCAACACAGCTCTTCTGGAAAAACAAAAATGTATTAAGATGTGAGGTTTTAATACTCTGACCAGAGTAAAATCTGTTGTGTTCCAGTACTAAAAGGGTCTTACAAAAAGGAGGGAGAATGATTTTTTACACTGGCAGATAGTGACAGGACAAGGGAGGCTGGTTTAAAACTAGAAGAGGACAGGTTTGGGTTAGGTGTTAGGAGAAAGTTCTTTACTGTGAGGATAACAAGGCTCTGGCACAGGTTGTGCAGAGAAGCTGTGGATGCCCCATCCCTGGAAGTGTTCAGGGCCAGGCTGGATGGGACCCTGAGCAGCCTGATCTGCTGAGTGTCATCCCTGCCTCTGGCAGGGCTTTGGAACCAGATGATCTTTAAGGTTCCTTCCAACCCAAACCATTCTATGATGATTCTATGTTACTCAACATTTCTGTGCATGCCTTTTCAACTTAAAATAGCAGCCATGTAATCAGAAGACTGTATAAAATTCCTTTCGTATCTGAAATTTCATAAAAGAAAAAAACCACAACCCAAACACATGGCAAATAATATGAATGAGGTAGGGGAAGAAGCTGAAACCCTGTGGGGTTGGTTTGTTGGAAGGCTTTCCCAGGCACTGTACTTTTAGATGCATTCTTGCATAAGCATCTTGTAATGCAGGGTTGGGCTGTGTTGTCATGGAGACTTTCAGGTTACCTCATCATTTTTCTAGGAAAGACGAATTTCAGAGTTGCTGTCATTGTACTAATTTTGTCACGAGACCTGACTTCCCACTGGTTTTATGCCTGCAGTCCTCATCTTTGTTTACAGTAAATCTTGTTTATACTATTGCAGGCATAAGAGTGGTTGCATGTTCTTTTATGAAGCTGTCTTCATGTGAATTCACAATGCTCGGCACAAAAAATTAGTATGAAAAGGGATTTATGGCCAGGCTGAGAAAAGCCTGCAGAAAGACTTCAGTCTGAGGAGGGGAGAAATTTGCATCTGCCATCCATCATCAAAAGCCTGGTGGACTCTTTGCTCTGTCAGGTGGCACTGACTGCCCAGAGCCTGGGGAGGAATCATCCAAACACTGGATATGTGATGTCTAAGCTCATTCCTGCATAGCATCATTATTTCTCTCTGTGGTGATTCCAGGTTCAGCGCTGTGACCAAAGGATCTCCAGCTGACCACTGGAAGTGATGAATTTGAATGCATTCTGTTACAAAGTGGTTTGTGGTTTGTGTTGGGCTTTTTCTGCTCTCTGCCTACCTCTTCTTCAGATGGGGTTTGCCCTGCAGTTAAGTGGCAAAATGAATTTTTCTCCTGGTGTGTGCAGGGTTGGCCTCAGGCAGCTGCCCACCTAAAAGGGTTTAAGAGAAAATCAGCATCTGACTGCCACAAGCAGCTTCCAACCATGAGTTTTGCTCTGACTTGCCTCTCCAGTTTTCAACTCCCCTCACCTCAAGGTTGCTGTAACATCCACCCCAACCCTCATTTTTTGGAATTCATTAATCCTTCCTCATTTTATCCCTGTCTTTACCTGCTCCACCTTCATACCCCCTCAAACCTTCAGGATTCTCTTGCTTCTCTCTCTGTTTTGCCTGTCATCTTCCTTCTGCAGGAAACCACAGAGGTTATCAGATGCTGCTGGTATTAGACAGTTATGAAGAATTTTCAGGGATGTCAGTCTCTATCTGTGCCCTTCCCCAGGAAATATGTGTAGGTGGAGGTGACAAATAACATGAAGCCCTCACAAAGCTATTTCAGACAGACAATGTGGGGAGAAAATGGACCTCTGGTTGTCTGGGTTGCTGTGTCCTGTCTGGTGTCCCTCAGATTTATTTCACTGATTACGTGAGACCTATTCAGGCTGATGTCCTGAAAGGACTGTTTGTCCCTATGACTGCCTTTTTTTTTCCTTTTTTTTCTTTTTTTTAATTTTTTTTGTTGTTGTTGTTTCTTTGTTTCTTTTTTTCTTGTCCTCTGCTAGAGGCAAATCAAAGGATGTTTCTGGACTGTTGTAAATGGTCAAATGATCAGTGCACATCCTCATTGCACTTTTCCAAGTCAATTCATCTCAGGGCTGGTATATGACACCCCCGCACTCCTGTTTCATGGAGCAAGGGGTTACACTTTTTTATTTACTTAATAAAAATATCTTTGCTTTCCCCTTCTGAATGATGCTTTTTCCATGTTAAAAGATTGAGGGGGAACCAAAAAATCCCAACTGACTGTAGAGAGATAAAAGGTTCTCCAATGGTCGAAGACTCTTCCCTTCCATTTTGCCATCTAGTCTTCTCTTTCAATCATTTCCCCAGATTTTTAATCCTCCTTTGCATTTTTCCAGCACCCCAAAACCACCATGATGTAAGAGGGAGACTGGGTTCTTTGTGGGTTGGTTGTGATTGCTGAGGTTGGAACAGCACCCAAATCTTCACTGTCCAGGGCTAAGGAAATAAAGGCAAATTTTGCCTGCTAAAAAGATGATAAATTTTGTGAGTCTCCCTGTGGTTCCTTCTTAGCTTCATCTCATGGTGCTGGATGCATTGGCAGCGCTGAGGAAACACCCTCAACATAAGGATCTAGGAAGACCCTGCCACCCTCGAATCTCGACTGGAGAATCTCCCAAATTGACAAATTGACAAATTGCTGTTAAGGCTGCTGGGATCTGCTGCTGGTATTCCTACACACAGTTTCCCACAAGTCTGAAATGGCACCACATTCCTAGAGGGGGTCACCTCTGTGGGAAGGAGAGTCAGGTCTAAGCTGTCACACTGATTGCTTCTGTGGATCACCTTGGCTTCTCCCAGCTTGAGTCAGCAGGTATCTGTCAATTTACATTCCCTGGGAATAGATCCCAGAGAATGCCATGTTCTGCTGAGCAGCCTCATCCCATTCATCTTTACATCAGTGTTCAGCATCAGAGAAACACAGTGAGGTGGGGAGGGAAGTATTTGAGATCTGTCCTGACTTGCAAGTGTGTTGTGCTCTGAGAGCTCCTACAGAGGAGGATGGATCCCCACATTTCTTCTCAAGGGTAACCAAAGAGCAACCCAAGTACTATGTGTTCTCTCAGTAGTAGGATGCAAAAGCTTTTATTATGCCTTTTTTTTTCTTTTTTGGTGATATATGTGGAGATTTTCCAGCAGAAAGTGTTTCAGCTGCTGCTTTGCTGTCACATGTCTAAGCTGGTCCCAAAACCAAAGAAACAGGTATACAGCAACAACAGAAACCATAACAACTGGTAATGGTCTCACTGCAAGATCCTAGGCAGATTATTTGAAGCCCTTTTGACATGATACTGCTGAAAAAAGTATTCTGATTTTAAATGCTTTGAGTTTCAAATGTGTTGCCGGTTCTTTGTCCTACTAAAATGCTTCTAGGTCTCAGGAAAGCTAGGCTGGGCTAAGTGCTTGATGGTTATTTTAAGCAATCTTCTGCATTTAGCAACCTGCCATAAATCTTAGAAATGCCAGCATACACGTTTGTAAAATATGGACACCATGAAGCAGACTGCAGCTTTTAAGAAGTGACAGTAAAGATAGCTCATGTCAGTAAAGATGGCTCTTTACCTGCCCCTTTGTTGGTCTTCTTCAAATGCAGCACACTAACCAGATTATTCCACTAATGCAAGGTGTACTTCTGGAGTAGGCAGAGATATTTCATAACCCCTAACACTGTTCCTCTGCAAGCAGAGATAAACTCCCCCCTTCAAATGTATAAAATCCTGCAATAATCTGTTTCTTTAAGAGATCTTTAAATCTCTTGTATATAGCTATTGACTAGAATGTCCCTATTGCTTTTGCCTGCAAAGAGCTTGGACAGAATGGATTAAATGATTTTGTTAATTGCCCACCCTGCTTGGCTCAGATGGATGCATATGTACCAGTTATATTTATTTGGCAGGTGTTCCTTTCCTCTCTCTCTCCTTTGGACTTGTTGTTCCCTGTTCTGTTACTCAATCAAGGCTTTATAGGAAAAAAAGGAATAAATAAAAGAAATTAGTATGATGCTTGAGCACTCTGTACTAGCACAGCAGTGTGGAAGGTACACAAGGAGCCCTGCACATCTGACCCCTCCTTCAGAGGCTGCTGTACTCAGTGCTAGATAGGAAAGCTGAGGTGGAGGAATTAGGGCCACAATGATTAAAGGATTATTTCACACTCAGAAGTATCTAAATGCAGAATTTAGGTAACATTTAGGTCATCAATACCTATGCAAAACTCATTAATCTGATGTATGCTGTGCTTCAGAGCATGTCTACATGCAAGAGAAGTTCCGTTGCCACATTTTTAAAGACTGGGTGTCATAGTAGGTGACAGAGAAGTGGCTCAGCTCATATGAGCAAGGAGGTCTGGCTTGGGCTGGGATTCAGAGCTGTCTCTTGAGCAGTGAGCAGGAAACTGCTACCAAGCAGATTGCCAGCTCTACTTCATGTCATGGAATATGGCAAAGCTAAAGATACCAGCCAGAGATGCTTAGAAACCCAGTGTGAGCAGACATAAGTCTTGTGGCTCTTTTTCTTTTAAGCCAGCTCTGCAAACCAGTGAATTACCAGAAATCTCGAGCAGAAAAAAAAAAAGGAGAGGTTCAGCAGGATTTGAGGGGTTAACTTCAGACACAAAGATTATGATGAAGGGGATGTGTGGATGAGTTCTGATTTTAATAGCCAGTGGTCTGAGACTTGACTATAGAGCATGAGTAAGATCACAGTGTTGACTTCTGTCCTTTCCTTCTTTGTGTATTCCAGGGATGAGCATATATCTGTATTTTACTGTGACAGGTGCTGTGCTGCCATAGATTATGGCAGCCCAAGGAAAGTCTTAGAATTGCATGTAAAATACCAGCTTCCAGCTCCACAGCCAGCTCTGCCAGCTCGTGTGGGCGAGGGTTTGACCTTCTGTTTTGAGCTGCCATTCTGGGTACCAGAACAGAGCACTTGGGCACTGGGATCATCCACAGCCTCTTCTGAGATGGAGAATAATCTTATACCCTTCTGTCCTTCAGTGAATGAAGCCAAAGGCCAGACACTCTGGCTTCTGTCACCTGAAATCCTGGGAAGATTGCCATAACACACTCTGTTTCATCTTCCTTTCTAGCAGTCAGCTTTACTGCTGCCTGACATAGCACACAAGACACTTCAAAGTCAGACAGCTCTCAGGCAGTCACTGGAGAAGTGGCAATGACATTTCTGTGGTCCCACTGATGCCCCTAACCTAATGATCAGGTTTTTGTGTGTCTGTGTAAGTCATTTTAAATACCTGATGCTATTATGAAACACCTACCTGCCAACCTCAATGGGACATCATAAGGCTTAATTAAATGCTTGCAGTGTATTCTGCCATGCTGAGAAGCAAGGTACTGCAGAAGGCAAAATATTATTACAATTAAAAAAGTCTATCACAATCTGGAAAATGGGTAAAAAAAAACCAAAACCCAGAGTCTAGTATAATCATTTTCTGTTGCACTCTGCAAGCATGAACTGAAAGAGATTCTCCCCAAAGGCAGATCCTTCATTGACTAAAGAAGCTGTCTCACACAAAGCAAGTAAGTTGTGAGTGTTAGGCAGATACAGAGCCAGAAATTTGGAATAATTATGCTTTTCTTATTTTTTTTTTTTTTTTGCTTTTTTTTCTTTATTTTTGTGGTTTTTTGGGGTGTTTTTTTTGGTTCAAATGCATACTTTGCCATGCTTAAGATCTGAGTGATCCACTTAATCTCTCTCTCTAGGCAGGGCAGATAAATGAGTTCTTTTGCCACAATATCCCTTGTCACGGACATATTTTATGAAAAATCCTTTTGCCAGGATCTTTTCTCCTGAGAAGCTGAGAAGCTTCAGCTTCTCCATGTTTTTCTGCTTTGGAATGTGATTTGGAGAATTGTTTACCCAGCATGTGAAATTGTTTTTACTTGATGACCAATGACAGCCACCTGTGTTGAGGCTGTGAGCAGTCACAAGATTTTATTATCATTCCATTCCTTTTCTTTCAAGCCTTCTGATGAAATCTTTTCTTCTATTCTTTTAGTATAGTTTTAATATATCATTTTCTTTTAATATAATATATATCATAAAATAATAAATCAGCCTTTTGAAACATGGAGTCAAGACTGTCATCTCTTCCCATGTCAAGGTTGCCTGCAAATTCAACATTTGGGGACCCCGAGTGAGGGACATTGCCACAACACCCCTGGATGATTTGGCTCTTTTTTTTAGAGCAATATGAGTTTTCATATAGTTGTAACTAGAAAAGTTTAGGTTTTCAGTTGTATTTGTGTATCTATGCTGTACATATCTATATACAGTCTGTGTCTGGAAACATGGATTCAGTCAGCCAACATGCTGTAGAAGGATTTTGTATAATGTATCTGAAGTGCCCCAGTATGTCAAAATATCTTCAAAAAAGGTGAAATCTGACTCATGCTGAGACCCTGAATTTATCTTTATCTCAGCCACTGAGTCTGAAAATGGCTTGCATAGAACTTGTCACCCAGGGCATGAGGTGGACATCAGTATGCTGCTCAGATAGCGCTGGGTTTTTTTTCTGTAGATGGATATCTTCAGTTCTTGTACATCATATCAGCAAAATGCTCAGCTTGCTAAGGATGAGACCCATGGATTCTGCTTGTTCATTCACTCTCCATGCTGTGACTTGTTTTGCATTTGATATCCTTCTCTGGGTAAAGCAACTTATGTGTCACTAAGTGGTAGCCATAAAGAAAATCAGCTGTGCTTGTCTCTGCTGTCACCAGAGGGGAGCAATCCTGAAGGCAAAAGAAGATAGTGTGAATCATAAGAGGAAAATAAAATTCCCATCTCCTTCTGCACAGTCTCCAGGCATCATTTGTACTCCAGCACAATCACAGCCAGTGGGAAAACTCTAGATATTATTACCACTCTTGTTTTTATTAGCAACAATCTGGAGTTAGAGCTGTAAGGTAGTGTTGTCTGTCACAGTGCTATCTGAGAACAGATTACAGACATCATGATGGGACACTGGGGCAGATAAAGTGAGGATCATTTGAGACATATCTCATGTTCTCTTGCTGGGACAGGAAAGCTTGTTTTGATCTTTAATATCTTTCAGTTTCAGAAGCCAACAGGTTCATGTTGCTCAGAAGGCATTAAATGAAACTTTTTCCTGTCCAAGGGGGAGCTGTGTAGTGTAAATGTTTTTGAAAGTTACTATGGAGCAGATGGCAGTGGAGAAGGAGAAAATGGTGCTGAAACACTGGAGTTATAAGCAGCAGTGGGAAGAGATAATGGCTAAAATGGTGGGGTCAGTTAAGGGGAAATAGACTTGGACTTGTTGGTAGAGTCAGAAAAACATTAGGATCTGATGTGTGATCACTGATGTTGAGCTCCTGTTTGTCCAGCACAACCTTTCTGAAGAAGACTCGATTTTACTGGGGAAGCTTCCTGATGTTTACTGAAAACTGAGCTTATTAAATTAGTTCTGATTGGATTTTATTAGAACTTCAAAGCAAAACATCTGCCACTCTTGGCCCTACCAGTACTGAAGAGTTTTATAGGACAATAAAGCTACAAAAGCAATTAATATATGCACTAATGCAGAAGCTGTAAATATTTTCAGTCCAGTCAAAGTATCTTAAATAGCACTTACAGCATTGCTTTTGGTGTTACTCCAAGAAGACAATCATAATTCATATGAATAGAAGTTAAAAGCATCCATGCTTCTAGAAGCATTTGGAATTGTGATGATTTGTTCTTCTACCTTGGCCTTCAATTTCTGCTTTTTTCACTAATATGTGTAGTCTAATGCAGACACCCCAGGTAGGCTGGGGTGTCTTGATAGCTCAGCTCCCTCCTTCCTGCTGCTTCTCATGTCTTCATTTCTCCAGGGGGGAGAGGGTCTGGGGCTGGGAATGTGCCCTGTCCTCACTCAGCCCCCACCTCAAACACCCAGCCCAAACCAGGTGAGCTGCAGGTACCTGCAGTTCTGTGCTTGCTGTTCCTCTGCCCTCATCTCCACTGACTGCCAGGATCACCTGCTCCTTTTGGAGGTGAGAAGAAAACAAAGTGTGGAGAGAGTTGGTGTTCTGGGCAGAGGATGTAGATCAGGAGATGAACCTGCTCAGACAGAGATGGTGCGAGGAATCGGAATGGGTGGACCTCAAAGTGGTGGGGATAATGGACTGTCAGGGAGGTTTGCTCTAAAAAAACTGGGAACCACTTGACTAAGAGTTTCTTTTTCCCACCTGAGATGTGGAAATATTCCAGTGGTGTGCACCATGAGTTTTTACCAAGTACAGATACATCTTTTTGTGAGAAATGTGTAAATAGACTTATTTTTCTTCTGGTCTGAGTGTTTTTAGAAAGCAATCTTTTTTGACAGATGTAATAAACCAAAATTTTAAGCCCTTTGAGTCCTTCACTTCAAACATTTATTTCTAAACCTCTTTCCTCTTTATCTTTGTGTTCAATTCAGTCTGTTCACACACTAACTGAAGTATATTTTGTAAAGTGATGGATCTTATAAAACTGCATTCCACGGTGTGTTGTGCATCATGAATTTGGAACTGAACTGAAACTTAAACCATTTCAAGAAAAACATGAGAGTTGTTCTTGAGAGTTCAATTAGTAACAAAGATCAGCTAGCAAAGATGAAGGTAGACACATTGAAAAGGGACAGAAATCAATGAATGCAGAGATACCTGTGTTTGGGGGGGGGGAATTTCTTTTAGAAGAAACTATATCAAGTACTGTAATTTCAGAGTTGTCAATATAAGTGTTCAAAATTATCAGAGCCAAATTATCCTGGGTTCTTTTTCTATCTATTCTTTTAGGGATTACATTTGAAAGATTTTTCTCTAACAGTAAATATTAAACATGCTATATGTGAACAGAATTTTTACTTCAGAGCTCTGTTTCTACTGTGGGATATTTTAGGAAAAATGACAAATATTGTCAGCATCTAAAAGAATATAGCTAATGTGTGATGGTAGTCCTGCAGTTTGTTTGAATTTCAAGAAAACAATTGGTAACTAAAGCTAAACTATATGTTTCATCAATGTCAGCTGTTAATGATGCAGAGGAATAGACTGTATGGATGTGCAGCCACGTGCCCTGGAGAGCAGCTGTGTCACAGTAATGACCAACACACGTGCTGTGCCTGTGGTGAACTCTACCTGCATTTAAATGGCAATAATTGCTACAGATTTATCATGGCAGAAAAGCAAGTCAAAAGCTGAAAGCTTGGTTGGACTTGTGACTATGTGAACAAGTATGTGAATGAGGAAGACAGGCTTCTACACAAAGTTTGTCATTGTGATAAAGGCATCAGTTCAGAAGGTAATAAAAATTAAAATTTAAAAAAAAAAGCCATGTAAACAACAGTGCTTTTTTGATAGCTACACCTTCATGTGAGTTTGATATGGCTGTCTAATCTGTTCCAGACATCCTTTTATATTAAATGTCTCAGTAATGGAAGGTCATTTCCACATTTCCATTACTGCTATGGAGATCTAGTACATAATGAATATGAAGTAAAAGCAAACCAATTATTAATGACCATGTTAATGAAAAAAATAGCTAGAAAGATAGAGATTGCATTTTTCAATTTATTTTGTGTATTTAAATTCCAGTGTACCATGTGGAGCATCCTTCAGAGTCCTCTAGAAAAAAAAAGAATAAGAAAAAAAATTCTTGAGAGACTTGAATATGACTTGGGAGATTTCTTCTCAGCCATTCTTAACTCAAACCCAGTTTCATTTCTTGAGTGAGGAAGAGGTTTTATTGTCTTATATCTGTGAGGAAGAAGAGTATGGACATATCAGAAAGAACCCCAAGAACTTGGTATCCTTGTCTTTGTTAAAAAGTTTTATTGGGAAGAAGTCATCATTAGAACCACAGCATTCCCCTAAACAATAATATTTTGCAAAGCTCAAAGACTAAGGAAAATGCTGACTTAATAGCTTTTTCAGAGCTAATCTGTCTCAGGAAGTTGTCTGGAACATCTTTTCCCCATGGAGTTCCTTCAGAACAGTTTTTTTTGAGTTAGTTAACATATGTGTGCTCAGGATTGAACTTGGAGAGGCATCAAAAGGTCACTTGGAACAGGAAGAGCATCCGTGGAGGAGGTTGGGAGAGATGTGCTGGCTGTCCATGCTGGCTTTCACCTTGAAATAACTTTCCTGTTATATATATATATAATAACTTTCCAAGATCTGACTATGGCCAAAATTAGGTTGTCTGGGAGAAATTTGCTTTTACCATTGCAGGCAGAAGGAGGTTGCAGTTTTCCATGTCTTTTCATAGAATCATAGAATGGTTTGGGTTGGAAGGGACCTTAAAGGTCCCCTGCCATGGACAGGGGCACCTTCCACCAGACCAGGCTGCTCAAAGTTGGTTGTCCTGTCCAGCTTGGCCTTGGACACTTCCAGGGAGTGTTCACGACTTCTCTGGACAACAACCTGCAATCTTCTGATTCACTGGATTATGTGCTAAAGGTATCAAGAACCACATTAGTTTCTGTATTTATCAGAACTAAAAATGGTTTTCTGCCTTTTTGGGGCCTATTTGAAGTCATTCAGCGCTAGGTGTATCCTTAATAAAATAACAGTGTGTTTAACCTCACCCTCAGACTAATAGCTTGCATGTGACATACTCCTTCACTCTGAAGAAGCCTCTTTGCAAGGGGAAATATTTTGAAATAACTCATATTTCTTGCACAATTTTTTCATTGTGCTATTCTGGCAGGAGTTCTTTTACTACTGTATCTCAAAGATCATGAGAAAGTTAGTTCTGGCTGTATTATGCTCAGTGCCTTGCCACAGGCAATAAACCTGTGATAGCCTGAAATTCATAAATCTGTCAGGCACCAGCATAACATATCCAAGTATCATGGGAGTTCTGAGTCTGTGTGTGGGATAAAGAGCAGATCTGGCATAGGATTGTATCATTATACATTTGTGTTGCAAGAACTCACACTAATAATCGACAAGTATCTTAGCACAAGGCTGTTTGAAAAGCAAAAACAGTTCTTGAAACTTTATTAAAGAAAAATGAAAAAAATCCCCTCTTTTCACAAACTTACAGAATATATTAGTTACCTTGATGTAGAGCCTACTAATCTTTTATATTTTGATTGTAAAATCACCTCCTTCCTTGAACCAAAGCTAAAATCCTTCTCACAAGTGAGAAAGCATAAGCTTTAACAAGATGAGAAAAATTCATTTTGTATTGCCATCTGCTTCTGGGATGTGAAGAGGAAGGGGGTTGGTGCTGTATGGACTCTGCCTTTGTGGTTTAGTTAATCCTGCTGTGATAAAGTCCCACATCTGACGTAGTGATTGTCAGCAGTTCCTCTGCAATAATGCACATTGAAAAGCAGGTGAACAAAAGAAACACAAAGCCAGAAGGAAAATGAAAATGCAGAAATTTCAGTTGTAATATTGCATGTCAGGTTCATGAGAAAATTAAACCTTCTCTGTTCTCATCCCCACTGCTGATTTGCTACCTTTGGGAGACTTTCATAGGAAACATAGTCCAGTTCTGTGTGGAAAAATAGGAATTTGCCTCATATATGTGTCATGGGCTTCTGTCCTGACCCCTGGCTTGTCACTCAGGCCCTCTTGCTGAGGAAAATAGTTAATTACCTTTAACCAGAATGAGATTTCAACAGCAGATTTGTGTCACAGGCTGCTTTATCCAGCAAATAACAAGCCCGTATATCCATGTTTAACCAGGATGCCATGAGATGCAACTGCCCAGCTGCTGCCAGGGGAGAGATACAGCACAAGTTCCTTTTATGTCCACTTAAACACATCTTTGTGCATTATATATCTGGATCTCTCTCTCACACACACACATATCTACACATTTATATGCCCATTAAAAAGTGTATTTTCCTCTTCTATGAAATCTGATTTCTGAGACTGTAATCCTTTGTTCTGACTGTTGTGAGAGATGCTTGGCACTGAGATTTGGACAGTCAGAAGCTTCATTCTTCTCGAGGAAAGCAGATGGCATTTTGGTCAAAGACAGGGCAAGATCTTGTGACAATAAAGGTGAATTTTTCTGCCATTACTTGAAGGTGCTGATCTTTAGTCTTCCTGAAAGCTGCCACACAAGCTGAGAAGAAAAGATCACGAACATTTCTTTTAGAAAGCTCTTTGTATGAAATGCCACACTTGGCTGACCCAGATGCAATCTTAAACAGGGTCAGTACCATATCTTTTAGAAAATATTTGACCTAGTTCAATGACAGTTTAAAGAATTCAGAGGTAGGAACACATTAAATAAAAAGGGTTTTCCCTGCTGCACTGAGAGAAAGGGTCTAACGTCATGGAGTAGCTAAGAATAGATGATTGCATTGTTCCTGCTGGTCTCATCTTGGAAACCACATATGCCTGCAGTGGGAGATCTGTGACCTTTGCTAAACTTTGTAATTCTCTCTTAAATGTAGCCTGAGACTAGCTACTACTCTGTCATATTTGTTAATATTGCATGCAATTCCCATCAAAAAACTAAGTCTGTGTCAATGAAAAAGACATTTTTAACAGATGACAGCATCCTTGTGTTAACTCTTGTAAAGGTTAAGAATGCAGTCTTTGATAATCCAAGGATACTAAACTTTAAAAGTAAATGTGGATGTTTGGATGAGTGTTGACTCAGAACTGTCTGCCAGGTTCGTGTGCCCAGCACTGAAGGCGTGCTTGCCAACAAATCTAAGCTGGGAGATGGTACCTGCAGCAGGAGGTACTTTTGCCAAAACTGGAAAACATCTGAGCTTTTTGGGAATGCTGAGCCTCCTCTGGGAAGAGGGAGAGCTGGGAAGTATCCCAAAGTGCTGCTTGTCCTCATGGATTTGAGCCTCATGGTAGAAAGCCTTCAGTGCCTTGTGGTTTCCAGTGGTCATGGTGAGTGTGGGATAAAGCCTGAAGTGTCTCTAACTGGAGCTCAGGCACAGCTGGGCACTCTGTGCCTGGAAAAGGAGATTCCATATGACTGGCCCATCTAAATTATATAGTGTGGTTCCTGGATAACAGGAAACATGAAATGAAATAAAAATGAAATAGCAGTACATATTGTTAAATTGACACTAGAGTTGACTTGGTAGAATTCACTGCTGAGGGCTGTGATTTAAACATCTTACTGTGCTCTCTCTGCTGAAGAGACTGTTTCTACTTAAACCAAAAAAGAAAAACAAATCCAAACAAACAAACAAAAAAACCAAACCTGAACGGTATTATTTGTTTCTTTCACTGGAAGCACCTTTCTTAATTTATTTTAACCAATTGGTGCCAATTATCATCCCTCTATAAGGATTGTGAAAAGCAATAAATATCTGCCATGCAGACAGCCAACTCAGCCATGGCTGCTGATTTATTTTAAACAAGTGCTTTGATTTTTTCCTTCAAGATTTACTCTGTAGTAGGAGGTGACACTGTTGTCTTGTGCCATTAATGTTCTTCTCTTCCAGTGACACAGCCTGTTAATTAGAGAAAGGAGATAAATCCAGAGCCAGGTGGAAATCAATAGATCTTGATTTCAAAAGATTATTTTCTTTGTTTCAGTCTTAAGCACCTTTATTTCAGTACAAAAATAAAAAGAAGTGCATTTATTATAATTTTTGAAAGCCTAATTTAAATACTGCTAATGTTACAGTAGTGTTTAAGCCATCTGACCTCTCAATGCCTCTCAGTCATGTTATTTTTTAGATTCTTTTTCTGACTTAGAGATTTCTGCATGTTGCTTTACTTTCTTTCAGTTTTCATCACAGTGATTATTTTTATAAAGCTGCCTGATTTTTTTCCCCTTTTTCCTCAGGTTTTTGAGCAGTGCAGCAACAAATAATTTGATTTGACTCCAGTAGAAAACATTAAATTCTTCTGCAAAGTGCTTGAGGGTGTCTAGCTGTGTCAGAACCAAGGAATGTTATTTACTGCTCAGTGATCCTTTAGGCCAAGAGAAGATCTGTGCCTTTAAAGCTATACCTGAGCATTGGAGCTGTGATGGGAGGAGGAAATACAGCAGCAGTGATCCAGAAATCATTGCTGCCCTGACTCATTCCTCCCTTTGGTTTGCCTCAGAGCCAGAATTAGCTGACCTCTTGGTCAGAGCACAGAAAAGGGTGGTTGCAGGTGGGAGAAGGCACAGAGAGAAGGATTCTTGACCTGCTGTGAAAACTTGGTTGTGTGGGTGATTTTCTTGGTGGACGGTGGCACATTTGACTCTGACAAGTTGAGTGGACACTGAAGGAGTGCACAGCAATTCTTTGCTGGCTCGTGTACACAGCAGACACCTGTTGAAGGAGCTGGCAGGCTGAGCATTAATATGCTCACCACAGTGCTCCTGTTGGCCAGGCACTCATCAATCAGGCGGGGAGGACTCGACTCCTCTGCTCCCTGGAACAGCCTGGCCCCTGCTGCTGCCATCTTCTGATTGCCTGATTTTTTTAATTAGGGTCTCATACCTTTTTGGTGTCAATACTTCTTCCCTCTTGAATGCTAGCACTGCTAACTAATTAGCTACTACTTTTCTGTCTTTGTTTTCACCTTTCTGGTTGTTCATAGTTTTAATTCTTGGGTGTTCTCACCACGAGGATGGACGTACTCACTACCACCTCACAACACATTTGTTAGGAGAACAGAAAAAGGGTTATCCAGCTGTTCTCCACCAGGCTGGGTCTTGGTTCACAAATAGCTGAGTCCTTCAGCCAAGGGAAATCAGAGCCATGAGGAAAAAAAAGGAAAATTGGACACTTGTGGAAGTTTGCAGGCAGTCCCGACGTGGGAAGAGACGAGACTCTGACTCCATGTTTCAGAAGGCAGATTTATTATTTTATTATATATATATTATATTAAAACAATACTAAAATAATAGAAGAAAGGATTTCATCAGAAGGCTAGCAAGGAATAGAAAAGGAATGATAATTACATCTTGTGACTGACCGAGAGTCCAAGACAGCTGGACTGTGATTGGCCATTAATTAAAAACAACCGACACGGACCAATCAAAGATGCACCTGTTGCATTCCACAGCAGCAGATAATTATTGTTTTTCTTTTCCTCTAAGGCTTCTTAGCTTCTCAGGAGAAAAAATCCTAGCAAAAGGATTTTTCAGAAAATATCATGGCTACAGACACCTATAAATTAAAATGGGTAAGTTTCTAAAAAATCTTCCATTAGCCCTCCAGGCTGAAGCAGATTTTGGATAAGTGAAAGAGAGTAGGTTTAGAGAGAGTGGAGAGGGGAGAGGCACTCAAACAGGTTGCTCAGAAAAACTGCAGATTCCCCATCCCTGGAAGTGTTCAAGGCCAAGGTGGATGGGGCTCTGAGCAACTTGGATTAGTAGAAAGTGTCCCTACCCATGGCAGAGTTAGGAACTGGATGCTCTTTAAAGTCCCTTTTAACCCAAGCCATACTAAGATTCAATGATTCTATAATTCTATGATTCTTTACATTACAGTATTTAAGAATAAGTTATGGACAGATTTATAACCTGCTACTGTTGGAGGTGGAGAAGACAATATCTGGTCTGTGAACTCTAATTTATTTTAACCTTTTGTGTGTATACACTCTTTATGGCCCATTCTTGCCATGATCAATTTGCTGATTTGCTAATAGACTGTTTTCTGTATACCCTGTTATCCATTTGGGCTGTTTCTGTTCTCTCAGAACACTTTGAAATTGGATCTTACAGACTTGAGGACTGATTGCCAGTTGAAAAGGTAATGTTCAACTTGCTCCTTTCTCCTATACCATCTGTCTTCTTGACAACAATCTAAAATGCTCTTTACACTTGGAGTAAATACTATGGATCTGATAGCTGTGTGCATAAATCCCTGCTGCTTTGCTGACTTGGATTTATGCTTGGAGTTACTGTATCGATTGCCTAAAATGACATCTGATTTGTTCTTTGAGATTATACTGTAAAAAACAAACAGAATTTGTGTCCAGCTGAAGGGTGATCTCTGAATTCTGTGCCTCCCTCCTCTTCCTCTGTGTTTTTGGTTCAACATGTACTAGGTGGGAATGGGCTCACACTGTAATGTGTTAAGCAATCATGCAGATATGATGCCTGGCAAAACAGCAGGTCCAATTGCACCCTTATCTTCTTTTTCTTTTTCTTTTTTTTTTTATTTACCTTCATTCTGATCCCTGGACCCTGATGTGAACAGCAACTTAGAACCTGATTCTTGGCTGTTCCCATGGCTATTTTAGTCTGGAAAGCTACCCCCAGTGTAGCATGAATCAAAGAGGAACAGGGTCCACACTATCATAAAATGGTTTGGATTGGAAGGGACTTCAAAAATTGTGTAATTCCAACCCCCTGCCATGGGCAGGGACAATTATTTCCATACCCATGGTATGGAGATTGGAATTAGGGTTGCTACAGCACTGTCAGAGTGAGACTCTTGGCTTGCAGAGAGCAGCCTGTATCAGCTCCAAAGCAGGAGCTCCAATGCCAAGGAACACCATTTTCACAGTGGGAAACAGATGTTTCAATACCTGTAATCCTATTTCTGTATGTCAGAACTGGATACCAAATTTTGTGGCTTTAAACGAGTCTGGTGAGTTGGCAAAAGATTTAGAGCTACCATGCTGAGCTAAAATTCAAACTTTTTCATTGCTGCCCTGAGTCAACAAGTCTTAACAGGAGTGGAGGACCCAGAGATGTAAAATGGGAAGTGGAATTTCTACATAGCAGACTAGAGATCTGATTATTTAAAATACATTGAGACTGCACTGTTTTTTCCAAAGGACTGAGGAGGATGAACTTAAACATTGAAATTCTTGCTGATTTTCCTGTTTCTGCCCTGGTCTGACACCACCCACATCTGAGGCTGTGTCAGGAGCTCCCTGCAGGAAAGCAGGAGCCTCTCTGCAGAGAGAGACCTTCTGTGAAACAAATCAAGGTGAGGTAATTCACCTTTTGGCTAATTCAGGGACTGTCTCACAGGTTCTGCTTGGGTGCAAAGAGGCAGCTGGACTTTAGGTGTGTCAAGGTAATTTGACCTTCCATTAATGAAATCTCTGTATACTCCTGGAGGCAGAATGCAGGCATGAACCAGGGCTTGGTGGAGCTGCCCTGAGACTGTTGAACAGAGTTTATGATCTCTGTGTTAGGCTTTGTGAAATTGAGGTATTTTTGTTTGTTGAGAACAGGACACAAGATAGCCAGAGACTTGACAAATGCAGATTAAACCAGACTTTTCTAACAGGAAAGATACATTCTGAAAGGGGTGAAAAAGGCTATTGCTATGTGGTGCACCCTGCAAAAGCATTCACAGATGGGATATTTTGATGAAGCAGCTGTCCTGTCCAAATGTAGCTGAAGCAGTTGGTTAGTTCCCACTGAGACCAGAGACACACTTGGCAGGATTCTAACAAAATGTTAATGTATTGTGAATGTATCTGCCAGCCAGCCACTTGAACTGTCACCATTCTCTGCTACAGCCTGCAGCACAGCAAGGGCAGGGCCACGGGCACTGAATTTCAAGGCATTTGTCAGAGCTGTCATCTTGGTGCTGTCTCAAAGCAGAATGCAGCCAGCAGCCAAGTTTTGTTCAAAGGCAACATCCAACTGCATCAGTGTCAGCCCCTATGCAGCATTGCAGGCTGGCTGTGCCTGTCCCTGGGTCACTCCTTGTCTGAGGAGAAGGTTTGCTCACAGGGGAGCAGGGAAACCTGATGATTCCTATTTATTTATCTGGTTTTTCTAAGTTTTAAGTGACTTGTAAATGAGAAGTTGTACTTTCTGAGCAGCAGTGATTCGGAGAAGAGAAGAAGCACCGTGTTAGACAGACTTCACTTGTGCTGCATGGCTATTAAAAGACTGGATCACAGCAGGAACTTGGGCATGGTGAATGGGTGCATCTTGGAGGGGTGGAGGGGAGTGTGCATCCCTAAAATAGGCACAGCATTTGATGCAGCTCTTCATGACACCCAAATTAGAATAGTGGTGGGTGTGTGCCTGACAGGTTGTCCCTGCTGAAGATGTTACTGTACCACTGTCATCCACAGAGATTGAAAATAGGTAGAAAACCTGGAAGATAATTGTAATTTTAAGAGGTGGCTGGAATGGCTTAAAACTTAGGAGAAGATCACTCAGGTCAGGTGGTGCTGTGTGCTGCAGGCATCCAGATTTCCTGGCACTTCCAAAGGGTGATTCCTCTGTTGAAATTTTGCACAAGTCCATGTAGATGTATCTCCAGTTGAAGTCCATTGTGAGCCCTAATCCATGCTCTATCCTGCTGTGTTCTACAAGGAATTTCAGCATTTAGTGTTGATATGAACAGTCCCCTCTGTTCCCAGGAATGAGGCTAACCTTGGTGCATAAATCCATGCTCATTTTATCTGAGCTCTCTCAAGCAGCATTGCTGCATGGCAGCACAGCATTTTTTTCCAAGAATGATTGTAATAATGATGCTGACTGCTGCTCACACAGGTAAAGAAAGCATGTTTTGTTGCTATTATTGTGGATATTGCTTCCAAGGTAGGATGTCTAGGGTAAAGTAAATGTGGGCACAAGAGCAGAGGTTTTGCAAAGATTGAGCAGTTGAATTTTGATAGAATAATTGCTTACCTTTTCTAAAAATGAGACTTATACATATGTATTAGGATTGAAGAATCCATTTGTTGGAAGTATAATCAGGAAACTGAAATTACTGCAATACTAAGGCTAACATATCTTCAGCAGTTACCAGTGCCAATATAATTAACCTCTTCTTTAATTAATGTTTGAATATAATTGAACAACAGCACAGTGTAAACTTAATGGTGAATTTATCATTGAGGAAACTTTCATTTCCTTGAAGGACAAGAGCAGAGATAGAAAGAATAAAAAATAGATAAATCCTCTGAGATTATATGAGTGTATTAATCTGTATATTACTTACCCTACCTCCTTTTCTGAAACAACAGCACCAGAAGGCTGTTTTCATTTCTGTCCCTGAACACAGTGAGCATCATTAAACAGTTCGACAGTTCAAATAAAGAAGGTAGCTTTATCTTAATCATTCTTCACAAAAAATCTTCATCTTCACAAAAAATCCTTGCAGCATAATTTGAATTGCCAGTACAATATGGAGTGAAAACCCATAGGCACAAAACATGAAAAGTTAGGTCATTCAGCTTCTGAGATAGAAGCAGTAGTATAGGAGAAATAAAAGCCTGTGTTTTCAATTTTAAAAAAAAAGCCTAGCAAGTTCCTTTTTGTGAGTTTGTTGCTAATCCAGAGGAGACCCTTCTCTGAAGTTCAAAATACTGTGAGTTTCAGGGTGTCTATTTAGAAACATAAACATATATTTATTTTTAAATAAAACATGGATTTTCTTTGACACAAAGTTGTCGAGCATGCTGTATATTTGGAATTGATTTTCAGTTGATCAGGTTCAGTTTACAATATAACAATGTTTATCAAGTGTGTGTTTCCATAAAATGTCTTGTGTTTTTAATGAAGAAGATAGATAGGTATACACTCCCAGAAAGCTCCCTGTGGTGAAGCAGAATGGGATGTGATGAGAATAATTCAGAAAAGAAAGAAAGGCAGGCTCAGATCTATGGGAGCAAAAGTTTGGGGAAGAAGATAAAGAGGTGATGTAGGCAAAAGGAAGACCATAAAAGTCATTATAGAGTTTGGATGACAAATACTAAGCTTTGGGCAGGAGAGAGGATTCTTACCTAAATGATTATTCCAAAAACTAATGAGCTGAGATTTAAAGATCAGAAAAAAGCAAAGCCTGCAGTAACTGCAGTGATGGAGAACACCTGGATAAATGCTTAAGGTGGAAGGTCCATGTTGCCAGATACTGCAAAATAATCAGAATTTCTGATTGCCTCAGACAATCATATGTCTGAGACACTTGGAAAGCAACAGAGAGGATATTCCACCATGGTTGTGGAAGAAAAAGGATAACTAACAGACATTATTAGGGAAGAAAAGGCCATTAATGTATGAATGTAATTTTCATGTACAGAAATACCTTTGATCCTAACCAATAACTATTTTACCCAGTTCCTGTCTGAGCTGCAGCACACATCTTAGATGGAGATGTCAAGTGATGATGAAAGAAGGTTGGAAAAAATAGTTGGAAGACACATTTTAAATTTTTTTTATGCAATCTTGTTGGAAATTTCTACTGAAAATTGTAATTGATTTCCCTGATCTTGCCACACA
Organism: Molothrus aeneus; assembly: GCF_037042795.1. Lineage (NCBI taxonomy): Eukaryota > Metazoa > Chordata > Aves > Passeriformes > Icteridae > Molothrus > Molothrus aeneus. The sequence goes on along the minus strand of NC_089646.1, from coordinate 148,214,500 downwards.
AGGCTGTAAATTAATCTGCCAGACATGAATGAAAAATGCACTTCTTGTTAGATTTGGCTCCTGGATAGTCCCATGGAGATGTGACAGCAAAACTGGGCAAAGACCAGTTCACTTTCTGGGAACTGGCAGGTTTGGAAGACAGAAACAAATGCTGAGTGGTTGCTTGTCATCAAAGGAAAGCCCAGACATATTAAAGGGGTGAAAGGAGGGCGGATCCTGGAGGGACATGACCAGAAGAAGACACAGGAGTTACAACACAAACCAAGTGAATGACGGCCCAGTGCAGTAGCTGAAGGAATTGTCCCAACAGGGCAAATGAGACCCATTCACCAGCACATGGATCCATCAAGATGATTGTCAATGGCAACAGAACAAGCCAGACTGCAAGGGCGCTGCTGCTTTGCTAAATGAAACAGTTTAGGCATCGATCTTCAGCCCAGAGGTCAAATGCCAAGGGGCTGCTCCTCTCCTCCCCTCAGCTCACACTGCCTTCAGGGAATGATCCCTGGCAAGTGCTTGGCCTAAACCTGCCTGAAAGGCTGCTAATTGGCATTCTACAGACACCACAGCAAGCTTGTGCTAACAATTAAAAGCCAAGAATTACAGTTAAGCTTTAAGTTCCTATTTTTATGTACTAACACATCTCACGCAATGGCACCGGACATGGAGGACATTAAAAATGCGAAACGGGCCAGTGCCATCAAAGTTTGAATGTGGGAAGAAGGGCTCATATATTCAAAAATGGGGGTTGAAGAGCATGTTCCTGCTGTACCTGGGAGGCAGGCATGAATACAACAGGCATTGAATAAGCAGAAGAGAATTAGGCTGAAAGTGAGCAAGTCAGAAACCCTGGAGTGATGGGGTCAAGAGGGCAAGGCAAAGAGGTAGAGATCAAGGGCAGGGGAGACAGCTCTGAGTCAGCAGCACTGGAAGGAAATCAAGTGAATTTCTCTCTTATGGCCTGGGGTCCATTTATATAATTTCTCTGCGGTGCTAGCAGCAGCAATATTTGCTGTAGCAGATGTGGATTTAATTAGTGTGCAGCTTATTTCTGTCTCTGGGTCACTATGAAACCTCAAATGGAGGGCAAGGGTGTGGATGGGGAATTGCTGGCAAATTCAGGTGGGGTAAGGGAAAACTGTGGGGTCAGTCCTGGAAGTCCTGGGGTGAAGGAAGCAGCAATTGGTGCCTCTCACCCTCATCTCTCTGCTGAGGTCAAGAGTAGGAGTGAGACATGGTTGGTTATTTCTGAAATTGGAGCTCTGGACACCGTGGCCAGCACAGTCTTGAGGGACTCTTTCAGCAGCTCATTAACCTCCAGACTGTCATGTTTGCATGGCTGTGTAGGTCACTACAGAATTTATTTTCCCCTCAATTTTCCTGAACCCACAGAAGTCCACTTCCTCAGGACGTGTTTCCCTAGAGAGTGCTCTGTGATTGCAAAGAGATCTCACAGAAATGGATTGAAGGGATGGTGTCAGCAGGGAAGGTCTGCTTTTTTTTCTGCACATCTCCTCCTTGCCTCTTGCAGACATTTTGACAAAACTGCCACAATTAGCACCTAAAAATATGATTTTAAAAAGTACTGAAAAGTTAAGACCATGGGGGAAAATACTAAAATTTGTCAAATTTTATGGGAGTAAAAGGCAAATTTTTAGAATGATATGAAAATTCTTATTTTGATAGATCTATGTCTGTTGAATGAGGATTGCAACAATTTTAATGGAAAAATTCACTCTGTAGGAAAGGTTGGAGTGCACAGTGAGGTTGGAATAAGCGTTTCTATTTGAATGCCATTCCTGCAGAGTCAGTGTCTGATCTCCATTGCAAAGGAACTCTGGGGGCAATTCCATTTCAGAAAGGCTGAAGCAGAGGTAGCTGGGCTTTCTCAAAAGGGGGCGAACCTTTCAAACATGTTTTTGGCTGATGCAAGATTGATGGAGTGTGGTCAGTTCATGTGTCACAGAATGGAAAATGACAGCAGCACTGCAGAATTGCTAAACTGTAAACAGGTGACTGAGAATAAACTGGTCAAGCAGTACCAATAGTTGGAAACGTTGGTAAAGAGGGGACAATTCAGGATGAAGGTTTAAGTGAGTCTATAAAGGCAGCACCAGTGAAGATTCCTCTGGTTCCTCTGCTTGTTACTGTCTGCATTCTTGACATCATTTTGCAGCTCAGATTCCCTGCTGAGCTCATTTCTGCTTCAAAACCCTTCCATGATGACACCAGACTTTGGCCTGGACCCATGGATGCGCCTGCTAGCCCACATCGGGGTGGGTTCATAATCTGATGTGGCAGAAGAGAAGCTTTGCAATGTCCATTTCCAAGCTCCCATGTGAGGCCCCAGAGTGACAGATTACCTTCCATTACCAGTAACTTCATAAGGCACATTCTGCTGTAGGTGCTTGGCATAGTAATTAGTTGGACTGAATTTGGCTTGGCTGATTTATAATAGGAGAAGACAATAAAGTATTTTGGCTCCAGCTATGGGGTCATTAGTTTTTTTTAATTCCCAAGGCAATGCAGAGCTGTCTCTGATAACTGATTTCTTGCTCCCTCTTTCTTTCTCTTTAGAAATATCTCATTTTTTAAGTGGCTGCCCCACTCTTGAAGCTCAGCCAGGTAGCAATAGAGAGATTATATTGAAGTGTTCATATTAAAAGAGAGTACTCAGAGCTAAAAGCACTGCCAAGGGCTTGTTCAAACTCTACTTTAGGAGGTTGAGTTCTCATGGAGGATGGGTTGTCCCCCATTCAGAAATCAAACATGAAGCAGCATTTATGAAATCCAAAACTGTCTAGTGTCAGAACAGAGAAAGTCAGTCCTACTTCATAGCTAGAAATGAACTGTCTTCATTTGTAAAGCCTTTGAGGACATGGTTTAATGCTGGTCTTGGCAGTTCTGGGTCAACAGTTGCACTCAATGATTTTAAAGGTCTTTTCCAACCTAAATGATTATATGATTAAAAAAGTAATCTTCATAATGAGGTCTTTCATTTATATTATGGTTCTGCTATGGAAACTCCTCTTTAAGGTTGGAAAATATTTTATATATAGAGAGATTAATTAGTATTACTTACCAAGATAGACAGCCTTCAGGCACAGAATTCCTTTTAAAGAAGTGACTAAACATAAATTTGTGGCAAAGAGTTTCCTGCTGAGCTGTGAGGATACAAGTGGGTAGGTGGATTGGAATGGGACACTGGACTCAGCAAAAAGATGGGGCTTGTTTATGGCTCAGCAAGGACCCTTAGGGATATTTTCAGGGCATCACCCACACCCTGGGAAAGGGGTCCACGCCTTTCTATCAGTTGTAATAACCCTAAAGTAGCCCCACAATGCACTGTCCAACCTGCTTGTGTTTGACAATGCAAGGGTGCTTTTCCTCCTCACTGGCAAAAGTGCTGTAAGTCCTGGAGGATCAGATCAGGGTAGATGTCACAGAGCAGAAAGGGCTGTCTCCCTTTATTCCAAAAGGCCTTTTTACACAACCATTTGGCTTAAGAGAAAGTTCAAGTACACCTTCAGTGTTCAATGCTCTTTTGTGAATGGTTCATTCAGAGCTAGTGGTTTTCAGCAGGTGCATCAGCCCTGTTTTTCACTCCATGTGTTGAAGTATTAACCATCCACTAGACCCTCATTGTCAAATTGTGCAAAACCAAAGGTTCTGGCCCTGGGTTTGAAGTGGATATCCAAGGGAGAAGAAAAAGGGGTGAGTGTCCTCATGAAGTTCTTCCCTAGGGTTTCTCTCCCACTGTTCTGCTTCTTTCCCCTTCAGAGACTTCCTGAGTCACAATTTGTTGCTGTCCTCAGTGCATTACTCTTCAATGGACTTATCTCACTTTGACACCATGCAGACTTGTGCACTCAAAATTACTCATTCTTTCTCTGCAGTGCCTAGTGCCCCTCTTCAGTCCTAATTCAGTACTATCCCACAAAAAACCAAAAAAAAAACAAACACCAAAAACCAAACCAAGCCCTCGAAAAACTCCTCCTAGAAAGCTACAAACCAAAACTCCAAACCCCAAATCCACAATTCTTTGCACAAAGTAAAACAACACTTTTCCTAACTGAAATCTATAAAAGCCTGGATTGTTGCAACCCAGGAGGGATTTTCATGGAAAAATAAATCTTTAGAGCTGTAGGTGCTTTAAGTCAACACATTGGCAACTTCCAGGAGTTGTCTACCTAAGGGGTAGGAAATTATATATTGCAAAATGTCTGTTGATTCTGTTCCTACCCCCCCCAACCATTCTTTGTTGCTTGGAAGTGGAGGGCAAATGCTGGCCAGGCTGGTGGTGAGAAAGGAGAGGGATGTTCCCTTAGCTCTCCCCATTAGGTTGTTTTAGAAAATAGTAAAGAGTAAGAAGAAACAAATCTTTCCCATCACAGGGAGGGTCTGGAAGAGGCTCCAGCACCACTCAGCTGCAAGCCAAGAAAGCAAGGGTTGGTGAAGCTTTGTCTTTTCCATTCTCATTTAGTGTCCTACATGGCCAGAGATACCGAGGAAGATGGGATAAAATTTCTTAATTGATAAGGAATTGTGGCAGTAGCAAATTACTTTTTGTGGGATCAGGTGGAATTATACCTTTCTGTCAAGTTTTACCTATTTGTCAGTTCCTTAGCAAAGTTTTAGGTAGGTCTCAGCTAATTTCCCACTTATATTTAACTGGGAATGTTCTAATTTATCTGACACATATAAAGCATTAGAAAAAACTCCCAACAAAATATTATGAGTGAGAAGGAGGTAGTGGTAACGTCTTATTGACTCCATGGCTTTTTTGACTGAAAAACTTGATTCATGTGGAAGAGATTTTTATCTTGGTGAGCCCTCAAGAAAAGTATCAAATAATCAAATGGGCTGAAACAAAATCAGCATCTCCAAAATCCTTCTCCATTTTATTTCAAAGATTTTTGATTATTATAGCATTGTCAAGAAATTTTAAATAGTTGTTTAACTTTTACTCTCTTGAGAGATCTTCTATGGCTTCTCACCATCTTTCCAAACTCAAGCCTCTGGAATTTGGGATACTGTGGTACTGTTTCAAAACAAAAGCATCAACAAGCTGGTTTCACTCATTAGCATGGAGATGTCTTCCACCTGCCTTGCACCTCTTCCAGCCTTACCTTCTCTTCCATACAATGTTGTTAGCTCGTGTGTCTCTGGAGTTGTTTTTTGTACATTTGAAATCGAACAAACTTCCTGAGTGTTTGTTGTCACATCACGGGATGACATGAAATACTCAAGAGACCAGCAAAGGCAGAATGGAACCCTCACATCCCATTTGGTCACTGTTCCTTACTGAGCTGCCTGAGCCCCCAGGGTGGAGCTCCACCAGTGTGGACCAGTGACTGTTCCTTTGTGGATTCTGAAATTGTAAGAGACCAACTGTATCAGCTAAATGTTCACAAGTCCATGGAGCCTGATGGGATTCATCTCAGAATTTTGAGAGAGTTAGCAAATGTTCTGGAAGGAGCCATCTCTTTCATCTACAGAAGATCTTGGGAGTTTGGAGAGTCCCTGTTGACTAGACACTTGCCAGCACTATTCCAATCTAAAAAAAGGCATGAGGAAAGACCTAGGGAATTACAGATGGGCTTTTCTAACCTCAGTTCCTGTAAAAAATTATGGAGAAGATGATAATGAGTACAGCTGAAAGGCATTTAAATACAGTCATCAGGCACAGTCAACATGAATTCATAAAAGGAAACTTCTTTTAAATTAATTTGATGTATTTCTATGTTAGAATCACCCTCCAAATGGTTGAAGGGAAGGTGGCGTTTTTGGGTTTTAGTGAGGTTTTCAATACTGTGACTCACAGCATCCTTGAGGATGAGCTGTCCATCTGTGGGATGGGGGGTCCATGGTGAATTGGCTGAAGGGCAGAGCTCAGAGGGCTGCAGTGAATGTGGCTACATCTGGCTGGTGACTGGACACCAGAGGTGCTTCTCTGTGATCAAGCCTAGGTACAGTCCTGTTCAATATATCTGCCAGTGATCTGGATGCAGGAGTTGGATGTGCCATTAGCAAGTTTGTCTCCTCTCCCCACTTACACATAAAGGAAGAAAGTTCAGGATAGTTAGGTACCTAAGGTTGGTGGTACTTCAAATCTACAGGAAGCTGATGAATGATAGGTTGCTCTCTTCTGACCTCCGAGGTGTCTACTATATTGAATAAACCAATGCTTCAACTGTTCCAACACCTGATTGTCCAATCACACAGTACATTTGAATTTGAATCACTATCTTTCCTACCTGCTTGGCATAATTGAATTGCTAACGATGACATAACTTTGCAAAAAGTATCTGGTGGAGATGTTGCTTGATTCTTTATAGTTTTTAAACTAGTGATGTATGAACCATAGCTCTGTATACAGTACACTCTCAGGAAAGGCTCTGGAAGATTTTGTCAGCCTTTACAGTGAGTCAAAGTTATTGAGGGTGAATTCAATGAGAACTGAGGAGACCAGCACATATCTGAAGGTCGTGTTACAGCTGTGGGGCTGGGTTTCTTGGAGATCTGTTTCTTGATAATTTTTAAGAGCACTACACCTTCAGTAAGCCAAAGAGTTTGGAATGTGCCTTTAACTCTGTGAAAGAGCAGTGAAGACTCTGTGCAAAAAAAAACCAAAAAAACAAAACAAAACCAAAAAAAACCACAAAAAAACCACTGTAGTCTTTGAAAAAAAATGAATATGGCTTCTTGCCTTTTGTGGCAAAGGCATCAAGGCAACCTTCTATTTCTGACATCTGTATTTACTGAAGAGTAGTATGAAGCTGTAGTTCTTGAATTGAGAGTTATATGTATTTTTCTTTTTCCTGTATTTCCATTTTCCTTGGTTTTCTAGAAGATATCAAATACTCTCTCAGTTTGCTAAGCCCATCATGCAGGGCTTAGCCCAGGAACTAATTTGCCTATCAGTCACTCAGCCAGCTCTATATTTGTGTTTTCAATGGAGACTTGATTGCATAGACTCAGTGTGGGGTAGATGGTGTCTGGCTCTCAGTGATATACTTGGAAGGATTCTGCATGTGAAAGTATATTCAGTGGGTGATGAAGTGAAAATGCATGATTTAATTCCATTTTGATTCAATGTTTGAGTAAAATGGTAGGAAGTGTTGACTGCAGATCAACATGAGCTTTGCAATCCTGGAAAATTCCATGGGGAGAGCATCCATTTGTTTGTCCTACTCTGCTTCATTGGACATAGAAAGACTTTATTACAACAGTAACTGTGGTTTTATGTTAAAACCCCCCCACAGCTTGTTTTCCTTCTCTAGCAATCAATGCTCAAAATTATTTTAGAGGAGAAAGTGTGGGATTAGAATTCTGCATCCAGGGTTTATTGCCTAACCAGAAACAACAGACCTTGTTAGCTTTTCCCAATGTGATGGAAACCTGATCTCCTGTTGAATGCCTACTAAAGTTTAGAGTGAACTTTCAGTGTGCCTGAAAATGGAAGGGTTTGGATATACTTGGTACTAAAACAAGGTAGTGTGTTATACTACTGCACATTTCTTTGCTTTTAACATCATTCTGGAAATTTTTGGTTTAAATTTTTCTCTTTCCCTCTTTTGTTTTTCAAATGACTAAAAGGGAATTCTCTAGAGAGCCAGCCTCACTTCTCATGACTCCTATTTATCAAGAAATTCAGGTGTTTTTTCATGTCCTGTGAAATAGAAATTTACCTAGGAGAGAAAGACTTCAAGGTTAATTGGAAAAGCATAAAGTGTGACAATAGTCCATGTGACATGACTTGTTAGCGTAAAGACTCTCATGGCAAAGTGGATTACCCTTGTTTTTCTGTTGCTTAGGAAGGAAAAAAAATTGGGAAGATGCGAAGCCTCTGATCCATGAACAATGGGGCTGTAAAGGTTCATCATGTATTTAACCCAACCCTTTCCAAAGGGCAGATGGCAGAATTTTACACCATATTTGTTTTAGAGTCCATTTTCCTGCAATTGTCCAAGTCTTACTTTCAGGATTCAGGTGTTGTTAAGTCTTATTATTTTTCTTCTAAACCTGCAATGTTTGTGAAGTGCGTGATGGAAAAGGAGGTGTTTGAAGGAAAATAATAAGGTAGCCCACTGCATGTTTCTGGAAGTTTCCCTGAAGGTAGGAACTCAATGGCAAGATAAGAAAACAAAATTTGAAAAGTTTAGTAATTCTCACTTGCTCTGAATGAGGGGGGAACTGCACAAAGTGAGGTGAAAGATTAGTGTTCAAACTGGTTTTGGCAAAGGAGGATAGGTAAGGAGTTACTGAGACACAAAATAAGACCATGGCATGTCAGGAAAATGGCTTTTGAAATCTCTTTCCTAGCAGGCAATGAACCTGGCAGGATTACACTCCCAGGATCAGGGAAAAGGCTGCTCCTAGTCAGAGATTGATAAGGGGAGACAGGGGATGAGCTTGAGGTGTGTGCAGACATAGCAAAATTCCTGTGCAATTAACCTGCCAACATACAGACTAAATGTAAGGAAACAAATACTTGCATTTGATTTTAAGACTTTGCAAGATTAAACCTTGTGTCACAGGCAGAGAAATTATTAAATCCATGGTGATGAGAAAGCAAAGGAGATCAAACTTTTAGGGGGAGTTTGCCCATAATTCAGCAGAAGCTTTAAGGCTATTGACATGTATTGTCACACTCTTAATTTAATATAAAGCAATACATACAGAAAAACTGTTTCTAAATGTATTTTATGATTTTCAGTTTTTACAAAAATATTTTTGGAGGAGATTCTGGAAACAAACAAAAAAAATCATTAAATATTTCCAAACATACGACTTGTAATTAAAAACAGGAAAAACCAAATAACCCCCCTAATTCCCATATAATCAAACACAGCCTTTAACAATAACTGTTCTTTCCTACCAGTTTAAATCAACAATAATTTGATTTGGGGAGAGCATGCAAAAGGAAAAGAAAAATGTTGGCTTTCACAAAACATTGTGTGGAAGTCATGGAATTCAGGGCACTAGGTTCAGGGCAAGGATCTTCTAATCAGTCAATAGAAGTGCTCTACATGTCAGGAAAATAAAAATACCTTGATACTTCAATTTCTTTCAAAGAAATTGCAACCAGACTATAACAAGACATGTTATAGTAGAAAAAACTAAAACTGATGGTGGTGGGGTTGCAAAGAATTCCTTGTAAAAATCTCATTTAGAGACAGAAAGCCAAGATGACCTTCCCAAATAACATCCCTCTGACAGCTGAAATATCTATGTGAAAGATCCATCATGATTCTTTGAATGTATTTTCAAGCAAGACACTGTTGTGGCATTAAGTCCCTTAAAAAGAAGCTCAGGGTTGAGGATGCAACTCAAAAAGTGTTGAATAGCTTTTTTATTGTACCCCATGTGCATTGGCTGGCAGAACTCTCCCAGATGGATTGTGTTCAAAGCTGCCACAGGCACATTTTGCAATTTAGCAGTGGCCTGAGCTGTACTGAACAGTTTCCTCTGCAGTTGGCAGTGTTAAATGCTTTGCCATTACTCTGAAAAAGGAGCTTTTGTCTCTGAGATGATCAGGACAATCGCATTTTTGTAATGGGAATATGTTTACAATCACTTTGTTTGCCTTATCTCTGGCTGCTGTTGTGTTGAACTGATAGTGGTGTTAGCACTGACTTGGGGAGAATGCAGAAGGATCTGGGACAAAGGCAGTCGTTCTCTGGGCAGAGTGAGTTAGCTCAGGAAAGATAAGCCCAGGCAAAGATCCTGGTCCTGGCTCTGCTGGAAGACCTGATTATGCCTGGTATTTGAAAATCAGTCCTCTGGGTTGCAAACCTTTTCAGGAAAGCATTTACGGGCTTCCACGAGGGTGAACTCTGATATAGATGGATAATGGGATGATTGGCTCTCTCAGTTAAAAGATAACTATTCTGTGAATATTAATAAAAGCTTTAGTGATGTATAGTTATGTTATTGTAGTTTATATGTCCTCTATTCTCCCCATGGTTCCTTTCCCCCCCTGTATTGTTGCCATCAGACAGCCGGGGTTGTCTAGGACAGGTACAAACAAGGCTGCACAGGTGTCCCTTGCATGGGGCAGATGGGAATGGAAAAGCTTGGTGCTTGGGGGTGAGGCATGGCAACACCTGACCTCCAATCAAGGTACAGGAAAGGAGTTTCCATCGATAAATGGCAAAGAAGAGCTGACTGACAGACTTTGGGAGGGGCCAGTGCTGGCTGATGCAACCCCCAGGGGTATAAAAGACTGAGCATCCATCTTGAAGAGGAACCGGCCATGTGGTATGCATGAGAGTGGTTCCCAGTACTGTGACTTTTTTCTTATGTAGTCCTTTTGTTATATTTTTGTTAAGGTTTAATAAACCTTTTTAAATTTTCAAAGGGAGCATTGTTTCTCACACCTCCGTGAGTTAGGAGTCAGCTGCTGGACAGCTTTTGATAACAGGTGAATTTTAGCAGTTTCCCCTTTCCCTATGTTATAAATGATCAAATCGGGAGCCAAATTTATAAGAAAATTTATCAATGATTTATTAGATTGTCAGCGAAACAGAATTTTAATCAGAAAAAAACCCCAAAAAACCCACCACAGCCTCGGGCAGCATCGAACCTGGGATCAGGCACTGGGTGAACCTGGATCTGACCTCCAAAATGTCAGAGTGTCCCCCTCGCTTCACACCGACTGCTTCTCGACTGCTTCTCGCAGTGAGCTTATGTACAGTTCATTCTGCCTGGGGCAGAAATGACCAAATGTTCCTTTGTGTCCCTTCACATGCGGAACTGGGGCCACACATGTGCAGGGGTAGGCAAAAGTCCGGTTCCAGGTGTCCAGATGATGCCAGAGCACTCCAGAGAAGTCGGTGTTCATATGCAAAGGGTGGCACTGGTAGTAGATGCAATCTCCAATGTGCAGATCACTCTTGAGTGGCCCGGACATTCCAGGGAAGTCAATGATCATGGCCCAGGAAGGTTCCATTCATACATTAACAGACTTGATATTATCTTAACGTTGTCCGGGAACTAATTGAATAAAAATAAGACTCTGCTCCCAGCCAGGGTGGTCAAAGACATAGCTTGGATTTTACAATATTTTATACATAAATAGCATGAATTATCTCTACCATATACTACACCCTACCTCCTTTTCCTTTGCTATTCCATAAAGATTTGCTCTGGGAAGACTGGCCAGTCTACTTCTTATGGAATTGCAGATGTATCAATATTGGTGTGTTTGGGAGACTGCACCCGAGACCGTGCTGCAGATGGTCTTTGCTTACCCAGCTCTCACTGACCTTTTGGTAAGCTTGGTTCTGTGCTCTCACAGCACGGCTCCAGAAACTGCAAGTGCTGTAAGAAAAATCAAAATCCTTGCAAGTCTTCACTCTTAAAATTATTTCAGAATCCTTATGAGAAGACTTATGTGAAGCATAATTAGTGATAAATATTTTTGCAGACAGAGTTGGGGGAAAACAGCATGGGGAAAATATTGTGGCAGTGTTTACATTCTGTTACTGTGAAAATTAATTTTTAAATGGGAATTTTAAAATTAAGATGATATCCTCTACCAGTTTTATTTGAAACTTTTGAAACTTCTAATTAAAAAATATGTTACATTTTGTGTCTTTGGTATTTTCCTGATCTGCCTCTCTTCCACACAACTCTGAAACTCTAACACATAGGTTTGTATTGAATCAAACATTTGTACTTGTTCTTGTCTCTAGAAAATAATAGTAATATATATAGGAATTGAATATACTTACTGAAGTAAAGGTGCAAATGAATAACCCAGATAATTTGAGAAGTTGAAAACATTAAAATCATGGAAAGACTTGCTCTGTAAGGATTCTTAAAGATTAACTTGTTCCAACACCCCTGCAATGGACAGGGAACCTTCCACAGGACGGGTTGCTCAGAGCCTTTTCCAACCTGGTCTGGAGCATTTCTAGGGATGGGGCATCCACAACTTCTCATGGCAACTTTAGGAAATGGGATTCTGATCTTTACTGATGGTGGAACTGCAAACATGAAGAATGATGCTTGCCACTTCAGGCTGTGGTGTGATGAAAGCAGAGAAGCAAACGCTGGAGATGCTGGAGAAAAGAGGCAGTCAGACTTCTCTCCTCTTCATCATCCCATGGCTGGAAGGTGGCTCTTTCCTTGCCTGCCTTGGAATGTCCTGGTTCCCCTTTTCCATTGTCTCCTGAATCCTTTGCTCATACCTGTCCACAGGACATGGAAGATCTTTGCTTTAATTTCTAGGGTGAGTGATTCCCCAGGTTTCTTTCAGACGATACCTTGTGGCTTTTGTGAGCTTCCACTTTGGGTATCTCCTTGTGTTCACTTGTGGCATCTTTATTTTCACATCTGCTGATGAAATGTGTGGTCTGGAGGGTTCCTTAGGGAGTTTTCCATTCCCTCCTCCTCATCTCACATTTTATTGTTGTTTTCTCTGCCCATAAATTTGATACCCAAGGACATCCAGTTGTCTGTGTTAATTTATTGTCTCTCAGCCCTGGATATCCCAACATCACCAGAGGCGATATTAGCAACTTTCAACAACAGGAACCTTAAACTTGAGCTCTGAGAATCTGCATGAGTGTTTAACCAGGTTATCTAACAAGTGGGTAAGAAAAACTTTTACATTTTAGCAAGATCCTACTGCTGACCAGTTTTGTTTTTCTGCAGTGCCTGAGGGCTTAGGAGTACTGTGGTACTGTGTAGCTTTCAGACTGGCTTGCAGGCCATACTTGTAATAGGGATGCATTTGCCATTTAATTGGACTGATGATTAAAAAAAAAAAAAAGGAGTCAGAAGAGATTAAATTTTCATTTTCTTTCATATGAAAATTAATTTCTCTTGGTACTTTTTGGTGATGAGAAGGGCATGTTTCTATCTAATTATGTAGCAGGACTTCCATAATTACAATTTAGCTCTTCTGGCTTACATCAAAAGTTATCCATCCCTCCCAAGGCTCTTAACTTTGCTTCTCATGGGCTTACAACCATGTTGGAGGGCTTGTCTTTTCCCACACAGATAAATTCTGCTGAGCATGGGATAAAACTCATTGCTAGTGCCCTGCTGCAGAGATCTTTGGCACATCCCAGAAGTCCAGTTCATCTAGGAATCTTCCATCAGTTTGCCATTGAAATATAAAAAGTAATTAACAAAAAAAATATTATGATTTCTTTATTTTGTTGTTGATGGGGATCTTTTGTTTTACTCTGGAGAAGATCATGGCTGTGTTGATTTAGATTTTTAACTTTGAGTAATTCCTCATTGTTTCTTTTCACTTCCACAAATGAACTCCCTAACATCTCTAAAAGGATCTCTGTTGCATCTACAGTATTGCTACTTTATACTTGAAAAGAAATTTAAAAAAAAATCAAATTTAGAACTATGCAGAGAGGAAATAAAAACAGAAATCAAGACTAATTTTGTGCTCTACTCCTGGCATTTGGCCTTTGCTTCCCACCTTTCTCTCAGTGCTGTGTAAAGGCACTGTCCAAAATACAAAACCTAAAAGGAAGAGATTAGAAAAGACAAGATGTGGGGAAAAATCCACTTCCTTTCTTCCCTTGGCTTCCATTATTCACATTCACCACTGATGAGTGGCAGATTCATGGTTTCTTTTGCAATAGCTCAGGGTTTCATAGGGAAGGGGCAAGTTATTTCAAAAGCCAGATAATATGATTATGGAAGCATAAAGAGTAGCAGAGAGAATGTGCAGACACAAGTAGAACTCAGAATGGTAGACTTTTTTTTTTCAAGGAGGCTGAATTTTAAAGTGTCCTTTTATGTCCACTGTAGCTGGAATCACAGTTGGTGTTAGGGACATTGGAAATCAGCTTTTATATGTATATAAATGTACAAAAAATATATTTTACTTTCTTAAAAAGCATCTCAAAGAATCACTTGTTCCAGAGTGGGATGGTTATCATTATTTGGAGAGAAAAATGAGACTACATTTACAGTTTTAATTGCTACAGAATAAGTTTCATTGAGCTAAAAGCCCCAATTAGTTTTGGTTTGGCCATCTGCAGAGTTAAACAGCAAAGCAGAAAAATACATCGTGATATATGGAGTGTGCTAGAGACTTCTAAGAAAAAAAGTGCATTTTATTTGAGATACTATGTGTAGAACTGATGTCTTATCTCAAAAAGGATATTTTAGATCTCAGATGTGTGCAAAGAAGGGTGATGACTCTAATATAAAGTACCATGAGAGGTCTTTGAAGCAAAAGTATGAATTTTAACACGATTAAAAAAAAGCCAAACAAAACAGTATTTTTGAGGAAGTAGATCAAGAGCTTCTGTTTTCCCCTCTATTTGAACATTTGGGGGGAAATGTTCAAATAGAGGGAAAGCACAGTCCGTCTAAGCACAGTCACTGAAACTAAACAGTAAGGAGCTCAAATTCAGCCACCAAAAATGTGGGGCTTTTTTCCCCAAAATTTGTGATTGGGATGTGCAAAGTCCTGAGAACAGCAGTGAAAGTGAATTAGAAAGGGATGAAATGTTTGTGCATGGGTAACAAGAGGCTCAGTAATTCAGTAATTCAGTAATTCAGTAACAAGAGGCCCAGTAATGTTGCTGGTGAGTTTTTTGAAGTGGATCCTAAATCTCTGTATGCTCTGGCATACAGAAGGCTGATAAAGATCAGGTGAGATGGATCAAATTTCCCCCTTGGGGGTTTTAAGTGTGTCGTTCCTTGGTCCTGGATGGCTTTGGCTCTGTAGGACACAGGGGGAACTTCTGACAACTTCTCAGCAGCTGCCCCCAGAGCCCCCCTTTGCCCCAGACCTGCCCACAGAAGCTCAGGGCAGAACCTGAGGCTTCCAGCTGAGTGTGCACACAATTCAGCAAACCACAGGAAATAGGAATATACTTGAAATTAAACCCTTATCCAAATGTGTTGCTTACTGCCTAGAAAATCTTCCTCTTCATACAATGCTATAGGAGGAAGCTGTTAAAAAAATGAAGTCAGCATGAAATTGAAGTTTTCCACTGAATGTTTTCAACTGCACATTCAGCCCTAATGCTTTTAGAGAATATTTCAGTCACACCTCAGGTTTCTTCCACTTAATAAAATGTTTTCACTGCTGCAATGGCCTCTCTATCACAACTGGCTGGTTGTGTGCTCAATTCTTTTTTGTCACAGTTGTTCTCACATTCAGGAACTACATTCTAAATAGATCTGCCCATGTCTGTATCAAAACAAAACCATCAAGTAACTGGGGAATATCTCTTGCTTGTTTGGTGGGAATTAAACCTGGCACACTTAATCTAAGTTTTTGTTTGTTTGTTTTGTTTTGTTTTTTTTTCTTTCCCCTAATTAGCTGCATTTAGTCCTACCCTTTTTAGGTCCACCTCTATTTCTATGTGGGTTACCCTTATAAAAATACCAATGAACAATGAGAAAGCTCAGGTGTTCAGTTAACTGGCACCTGGAGTTTGGTACTGTGTGGATTCTGTGGGGCAATAAAGAAGTGTGTAAACTTCTCTAGATGGGTTTTGAGGGATGGCTCTTTTTGGGGGGAGTTTCTTTTCCTATTGCTGTATTAAATGCTGTTCATACAGGCTGAAGAATGTACAAGTAAACCATATCCTTTTTCTAGAATAGTATAAAGAGGAGGCAATATGTAAGAGGTGCAGTGTGTTGAAAGTATATTTCTGGATGCACAATTAATTTCTCTGATACCTTATTGTTTAATTTCAACTTGTGGACAAAAAAAAAAAAAAAATCCTTGGTGTGGTTTTTGCTGAAGAGCAAGGTGTATGCTTCCTTTTTAATGGATTCATAAAGGGATGGTAGCAATGTTGTTTCAGCTTTTCCCAGCATCTAAATCTTGATAAATAATTCAATAAAAGTCATCGCCACAGTGAATGGTAATTAGGTTTATAAAAGAAAGAACAGTTGCTTCAGATAAAAGAATGAGGGCCCTATTTCTCACACTGCCCAGACAAACATCCATCACTGTTCACTCTCAGTGTGACAGCAGGTCACACATTTCATACAAAGCAAGCAGGGAAGTTTCCACTTGAGAAAATTAAGGTTGAAATTTATCCTTGTACTTTTTAGCACAACTGCTGAGTGTCACACAGCCTGTGCCTGGTTCTAAAGCCAGCTGAAATTTCAACTGCAATTACACAAGAACATGAGATTTACCATGAGCAGCTCTTAGAAAAATGAATTTCTGACCTGTCTCCAGGTATTAGCCAAGTTTTTCCAGTTTAGATCACCAGAGTGCCCAGAATAACTAATTGAATTTGTCCAACTAGACTACACCAGGTGCTCTGTGCACTGTTAAGCAATTAAACACTGATCAAAAATATTTAAAGGCCCAAACTTTATAAGACGTTCCCAAAATTGTCATTCATAGTCATGATGTGGGTTTGTCATTCAACCATCTCCTTTTTTTAGCCATTCAGTTAAATAAGATGTCCCTGCTTTGTAGTACATCATATGCTGTCCAGTTTCTTTGACTGTTTTGAATAGTTCACAAATTTTCAAAGTTCACTCTGTTCTTGAACATCTTCTACCACTGTGGCTCCTTCAGGGGGTCAGGAGAGGGTAATGTAGTCAAATAAATTTTTGTATCAAAATAATTGCATCAATTCTATTTAGTTTGTCGTGTCAAAATCCTTTCAACTTTGTGAAGGTCTGCATTTCAAGGGATAATAGAGCATAAAAAGACCTTTTTTTTCCCATTGAAAACATTAAATAAATAATGACAAGAATGAAAAATACTGCACTACACTCTAACATTATGCAACCAGCATGACTGATGTGATTTATCAGTCTCTTACAACTCCTTTTGCTGCTAAAGGAACTGTTCCATGAAAAATATTCTGTAGACTGGAGAGGTGTGAGGAGATTTAGTTACATCATATTTTTATGACACACATCAATATAGATTCATTAAAATTGCAGAAAAAAGCCTGCCAGTCACAGAAATCTTCCCTTTGCTTCCTTCCATTCTTATTTTCCACCAGGGTTCCCCACATGGGGACTCTTCCCTCCTCCTTTCCTCTGAACCTCTGAGCCCAGAGTTGTATGCCCACAAGGAACTCAACTGTTTTCCTTGCTATACCCTTAATATTTAATATGGAACATTCAGCTCCATGTTCTAACTTAAATTGTCCAATAGACAATGTATTATTCAACAGATGAAACCTGAAATGCTAAAGAAGCAGGAATTTCAGATCCATTTATACAAGTGGTCCTGATTACAGAACATTTCCTTGCTTTCTTGTAGGTTCATTATCCCTTTTCATTCTTTCACTATTTGATTAAGTTTAATGCAAAGCAGTTTTCCATCCAGGACACTTCTAGCAGTGACCTCTTTTCTTCTAGGTAAGTAGAAATGTGCAGCTAGTACTTAGCCCAAGTGCATAATGCATGCAAAATTAATAGATGGCCAAGATTTGCTTGAGTGTTAAAAAACCAGGACAAATGAATGTGATGGGATTTATCTTCTCTCCATATAGTTTCTTGCAGAGTTCCAGGGGTACTTTTGCAGAATTTTCTTTTATTAAATAGTGTGGAAGATTCACACCTGCTGACACATGTGAGTTACTTATGCATTCCCAGCTCCTGTTGTTATTTATCTCACAATAAAGTGCAAGCACATACTTTGACTGAGGTGTCTTCAGTGAACCACAGAACTCAAAACTGAGTGTAGAGAAAGGCCAAAGAGCAGCAGCACAGATTTTCTGTTATATTTGTTGACCAGGGATTTAAATATGAAAAAAAAAAAAAAATGAGGCCAGTTTTACTGAGGTGTTTGGTTGCCTCAGTTCCATTCAAATAAATGGGAATTAAGTGCCAATTTGCTGCTTAAAAGACTAGCTGAGAGTGATATCTAAAAAACAAATTATACCACATCTTGGCTAGAGGCATTAAATGCCCTTAAGTTTGCTGACAGCCATTCCAAACAAACCGATTTTTTAGCACAATCACTGGGAAAATTTGATGCCTGATAAATAATACTGACCTTCCTACCTCCTAGTGTGAAACCTAGAGCTGCTATGATATGATTCCTCAGGAAGGAGGAGACATGGCTGGGAGCACTTATTCTACCCTCCTGCAGTGGTAGAAATTCAATCTAACAAATCCCCTCTGAGATCTGAGGAAGAAGACCAAGTCAAGTTGCATAAAGAGAAGCAATTTTTTTCTTTCTTCAATCCATGACAAACCTTATCAATCTTGCCTGGGCAAAATCACCATTCCTGGATTGCTAGAAATCACCTTGTAATTTTCCAGCCTATTTCTGAAAGTTATATATCCCATTGATCTTGTGCCAGTATCATACTTAGAGTTAGCTAACTCTTCCCCTATCTTGACATTCAGCCTTTACAAGTATGAGTCACCATATCCTCCCACAACCTTTACATTCCTGTGCCAAACTGAGAGTTTTGTGCATCCTTGTCCACAATGATCATAGTCACCTTTTTAGTTCTTCCTTCCATTTCCCTACTTTTCTTTTGAAAACAGGTGATTAGAAATGCTAAACACAATTCCATCTGATGCTACAACCAGGCATTTTTTACAGCTGGATGGGTAATTCCTTAACTCTATGACCAAATTCAGAATGCTTTGCTATTTGTACCTGTACTTTGTCCATAGATTCATAGAATTTCTTGAGTTCAAAGGGACCCCAAAGGATCATTGAGTCCAAATCATGGCCCTGTGCAGGGCAGCCTCAAGAATCACCCCAAGTGTCTGAATGTGTTGTCCAAGTGCTTGAACTCTGTCAGGCTTGGGGCTGTAACCACTTTCCTAGGGAGCTTTCAGTGCCCAGCCAGCCTCTGGGTGAAGAACCTTTAACTAATATCCAACCTAAACCTGGCACAGCTTCATTGCCAACCCCTCAGATCCTGTCCCTCCTCACCAGAGAGGAGAGATCAGTGTCTGTCCCTCTGCTTCTCTTTGTGAGGAACTTTTAGGGTGCACTGAGGTCTCCCCTCAGTCTCCTCCAGGCTGAACAAGCCAAGTGACCTCAGCCACATTTCATACAAGTTCCCCTCCAGATCCTTCACTGTCATAGCCCTCCTTTAGACACTCTCTAATAGCTTTATATCTTATATTGTGCTGTGGGGAACTCACTCATGGGCTGAGCTCTCACAAACACAGAAATTGAGCTCCTTAGGGATGACCAAAGGTGAGGCACAGCCCACTGGAATGTGGTAAGAAGGGAGACCACTAAGGAGATAAGTTAACTTTGAAAACACAAATTGTTCTTTATCTCATCTCTGGGGATGCAGTTTTGTCCTTATCAGTACGTGATTTAGCATCCTTTGCATTCAGATCATGGGATGGAGTTCTTGTTTTGCACACAGACATGTCCCAATGATGTCACATGTCACAGCAGATTCACAGCCTGGGAGAGCCCCAGCAGGAGCACCAGTCCTGCTGCAGCCTGGGGAAAGGCCTGACCTGGAGCACAGGGACAGGAGAGGAGGGAGGAGCAGCCCAGAGAGGCTGGGATGGACCAACCACTGCCCCATCCCCACCCTGTCAGGGAAGTCAGGAGTGAAGTGGGAAAGGGGGGTCTGGAGAAAAGCTGGGTGCAAGGTGTTTTTTGAGCTTCTTGTCTTTTTTTCTCAATACCAGAATATATTTTAATTGTGAGTAAATGAAATTAATTTTCTCTGTATAATCCTGTTTAGCCCATGACAGAACTGGTGAATGATCTCCCTGAGTCCCTGAGCTCTCCCATCACACTTTCCCTCCTTGTACCTCTGGGGAGGGGGAGTGGTTGTGCAGCTGGGTGGGTGGTTGGCCCTTTGGAAGGAATGATTTTATTATCTGGTTCTTTTGAGGCTTCTCAAAGGGATTATATTCAGGACCTCAAGGTCCATTTTGTATGGTTGAGAGAAGTGTCTTGGCTCTCCAGGAGACAGGATGCACCAAGGTTGTGGTGTGCATTCCTGCATGCCTGGGGGAGCCCACTCTGAGCCAGAGGCTGTACAAACTGTCTGCACCCCAGATTAGTAAATCCTGAGAGCCCCTGATGTGTATCAGTTCAGGCTTTAGCCCCACTAATGCAGCTGCATATCTCTGTCTATATTCTCAGGCAGCAGAGCCTGGCTATTTTTGTTTGTCCTGCCAAGGGGGTAGCAAAAGTCTGCAAGATACATTCTGGATGACCCTGGACTGAGGCTTGTCAGGAAAAAAATGTCTTGAAGAATAGCAGATTTGGGTTTTATTTCAGCATTTAGGAGAAGGCAGCTTCCCAAGACATCTAGGCATGATCTGCATAGCAGTAAATGTTGTGTGTGTGAGGTACTGCAGAGGCTGTATTTGCATTTATGCTGAAAGAGCAGAGCTGCACAAGGAGGTGTGTTTGTAAATAGTTCTGAAGCATCCCTCTGAATTACAGCAGTCTGCCAGGCTCCTGGTGGTGAGAAGAGACATGCTAAGGATGTGCAAAGGAGTTAAGCAGGATTGCTTCATCCCAGGTGTGATTCAGAGGTTTATGTAAGGCCATGACTGACTTTTTAAAAAAGCTTTCCCTCAAGCTGTCCTGAGATGGGAGGTGAATTGTCTCAAATGTTTAGAGACTGGCTGTTCCTGGCAGCATGAGGGGTGATGATCAGAGGCATGGGGGCTTATAAAATAAAGAAAGAAAGATTTTTTTTACATGAGCAGATAGTGATAGGACAAGAGGGAACATTTTTATACTAAAAGAGGAGACATTTAAATTACCCATTAGGAAGAAATTATTTTCTGTGAGGATATTGAGGCCCTGGCACAGGTTACCTGGAGAAGCTGTGGATGCCCCATGTGTGGAAGTGTTCAAGGTAAGGCTGGGTGGAACTTTGAGCAAGTTGAGATGGTGGCAGGGGTTTGAAGCTCGATGATCTTTAAGGTCCCTTCCAATCCAAGCCCTTCTATGATTTTGTGATTCTGTGATAACCCCTCTTAGGTTTGTAAATGTGTGTGTCACTTCTGCTGTGGTGTGAGCTCTGCCTCTCCACCAGAGGCTACCAATGGCTGGAAGTGATAGAAATCTCATCTTTTACACCTGAATGCAGGAAATTCAGTGTGTGGGGTTCTGGGAAGGGGGCATGTAATTGCACAGAGTGTTTACAGGGGTGGAAGAAACAAAGAACAAGACTGCAGTGAGGAAAAGTGCAAAGAAATGAGAGCCAAGCAAGTGAATCTAATTTTGAATGTGAATCTCATTTTTAATGTGCAAAGATGTAGCCCTGGATGCTGGTCACTGTAACTCAGATATGCTTGTGCTACCAGAGTATGTACCAGTTTGGTTTGCTCTAGAAATCACTCTCTATATAGTGAATTTATTATTGCCATGGGTTATTTCCCACTGCTTGCAGTAACAGCTCTTCAATCTTGAAGTCTCAATGTGATTTTTCTTTTCATGAAGATTCCCTTTTGCTTCTCAAGAAATAGTAAGGAGAAAATAAAGTGCTATACAATTTTGAACACTGGCACAGATATTTAAAGTGAAAATAATCCCAAGTTGCTTGTGGAATGACAAAAAGAAAGGGTAAAAATTACTAGAAGAAAATTTTTATTTCAGGGACTGAATGATGAGGGATAAACTTGATGGTTTGTTTCTTATGTGCCCTCTAGTGTTCAGGACTCCTTTTCCTCTGGTGTGTGCTCACATCCAAGGAGTTTTTTGAGCATGAGAAGTGAATAAAAAAAAACAGGAAAAGTGGTTGAGTTAGTGGAAAAAAAATTTCTAATGTCCTTCACCATATGAGTTCAAAGGATTGAGTTTGTTTAATTGATTTATCATATTAGAGAAACAGGAGGAGAAATAAGTAATCAATCTCATCTCCAATCTCATCTCAAATTTCTTAGTTGTTTTTAGAAGCTGACAAAGTCTGTGCAAGTCTGTGAAACTGGACAGATTGATATAATCAGAGATCATTGTCTTTGTGATTGAAACAGATTTGTTGAACCTTCATTGGAATGTTCTGAGGTAGTTGAAAATTTAGAGCTTGACAAATACAAATAAAAAAACATTTTAGAAAACTTTTTTTTTTTTTGAAACTGAGCTTAATCCTTAGAGCCAGCATTGTATTAGTCATTTTCTCACAATATTTTTTAAGTTTCAAATTCAGGAGAAAAAGAGGTTTTACATAAAATTATTAACTTATTCTAGGAACCTGGGTTGAACCTTATTTATGCTAAATGTGCACTAAACCTGTGTGTAACTGGATTAGTTCTGTAATACCTAAAGTTATACTTGCAAAAGCACACACACACACACACACATAAATATCTTGTCAATATGTGATTATGGACTAATTCATAATGTGTGCAAGTATACTCACATATTTAATGTCTATGTGCATTTGTAAAAATCCAGTACATTTAAAGAAAGAATGTATTTGTGGATGTATATGTGAATATATATATATATATATGTATGTATCTAATAATGTAATAATGTGCAATTCTAGGTCATTAAAACATATGGATTGAGGAAACCTGAAGACTTCTGTGTTGGTTTTGGAGCAAGGTGTTCAGCTGAGTCTCCCACTCTGGAACTTAAATAATATTTAATAATATTTAATAATATTTAATAATATTTAATTGACTCTCAACACCTCCTGGAAGCTGGGATGTACAGTGCTGCTCCCTCTGTCCCAGGGGAGACCCTTTAGAGCTGACAGTGCCTCCATCTCCCCTTGCCTGCAGCCTGCCCAGCCAGAGGTCACTGTCTGGGATGAACACTGGTTTTGGTCTCCAGGAAAATCCCCTGGAAACTGGGAGGCCTCCAGGGCAGAATTCAGTTTTCCCTATGATGAAGTAGCTCAGAATGATTCTTAGCTCAGTTCTGGTATTTTTCATAGCTACTGCAGAGGGTAGGCGGGAGATGAACTCAAATGGGTGTCCTTGGAGTGGCATTTTGGAGACCCCCAGGTGTCTGCAGGGGAGAGAGAGAGAGAGAGAGAGCTCTTCTTAGACTGAATTCCCTGCCAGGTTTTATTTTCCCCAGGGCTGCAGTGAAGATCCTGCAGCAGGGCTGACCACATCACACAGTCCTGCTGTTCAGGGCCAGTATTGACAAAGCTTCCCTTTTCAATCTGTGCCTGAGCAGAGTCACTTCCAGCTTCTTGTGGGTGACATATCATTATTCTGCACCCATCATGATTCCGTTTGTTCCTTGTGTCACAGCTACACCTCAGCAGAGGATTTACTGAAGTTCACCCTGAAATGGGTAATGATGGTGCTTGGTGACAGAACAGAGCTAAACAAAATGGTTTTGCTTTTTTCTCCATTTCAAACAAAAATGCAGGTGGTGATACATGGCCACATTAATGAATGAGCCTGCTTTGGCCAGGAAGGGAAAGGTACAGCTGCCTTCTGAGGGCTGGGATCCTGGAGAAGCCCCTGTTGTTCCTAACAAGACAGGCAGGGTTGGAATGATCTCTCAAGGGCTTCCCCACCATGTGTCCAGAGACCAGCAGGTGGTTCTGGTTTCTGCTAGCAGGCAATGCTTGCTGTGGGTCTGTGCTGTGGCCACACAAACTTGAGGATCCTGTTAAAATCCAAACAACATGTGCTGGTTTGGGTTGTTTCTGTAGATTGCAGAGGATGATGCTAAAACCTAATTAACATAGAGGGGCTGTTAGCATCCCTTGTCCCATGCAAGAAGGGCAAACAAGGGTGTGCTCTGAGGTGGGAACTGGACAAAACAACAGATAAGGGTTCATCTCTTCTCAACAGAGGGGCTGTGAGAAGAACTTCTGCTGCTTTCACCTCAATCTATCCCTCCTTTCTCTTTCATATCTCTCATATCTGGGTGTTGGCAGGGAACTGGGTCATGCAGGCTTTCAAGGCAGAGGGAAATGTTTACTTTTCCCTTTGTGTTGAGGAGATTGAGTCTCTCTCTTGCCCCATTTAATTTCAGAGCTGGGTAATGAAGTCAACAGCTATTGCTGTGTTTGTGACTGGAGAAGAAAGGATAATAAAAAGAATGTGATGTAATGCTCTGATAAATTCCATTATTATCTTTAGCCTCCTTTCCTTTTCCTTTTTATTGGCCTGACATGTTCCTGCTGTGCCAATCTGTCAGCCAGGATGTCGTCACTGAGAAGTACACAACCATGCAATCTCTGCTCTTCATTTCACAGACTGAGTGCAAGGCAGGCTGCTAAGGGAAGGTTTGGAAACCTGGAGAAGTGACTTCTGTATTGAGACAAGCATAGATATCACAGAAAAATCCAGAGGGTCTTTAGCTCAGTTCCCTGCTCCAAGCAGAGTCAGCTGTGATTGCTCAGAGCTTTATCCAGTCCAGTCTTGAAGTTTTCCAAGGATGCCACACAATCCCTCTGGGCATTGTGTTCCACTGCTTGATTGTCCTCAGGAGAAAATGGTTTGAATGTCTCTCATTTAACTTTGTGCCTGTTTCTGGTTCCCCTGCCATGCACTACTATAAAGAACCTTTTTCCAAGTTCTGGATGATCTGTAAGAGTCCATCCAAAGCAGTGCATTTTCCAGGCTGAAGAAACTGCTCCTCCACTTGGAAAATTATTCAAGTCCCTTCTTCTCAGTGGTCCTCTATGCTTTCCTTTATCCAGATTCTCCTTGTAGAGGGGCACCAAAGCTGGGTTCAGTATTTAGGTGTGCTCTGAAGAGCACTGAGGCAGGGAGGGATAATCTCTTCCCTTTGGCTACGGGCCGTAGTCCTGTTGGAGCAGCCCTGGAGGCCCATTGTGTTTGCTGCCAAGTCTCACATTCCTCCCACTGTCCAGCAAGAACCCCTGAGCCTTTTCTGCAGTCCATCAGCCCCAGTGCTTCTTCCTCCCCAGTCCCCTGCACTGAATCAGGGATTCTAAGGGCACAGCAGTGTTTGTAAGAGCCATGTTTTGCAGTTCTCACTGGTTGCTGGATCTCTAGATAACAATATTATGGATGTTTTGAGATGATGTTGCTGTGTGTAGTGCCTCATGCTCTCATCTTCACAGTCAGTGTGGGCTGTGATGTGTGCACATGGAGTTTTCTTTCAGCTCTTTGGTGGCAGGGAAGACCATGAAACACACTCTGGTGGTGGAGCTGTGCCCAGGGTTTGGGCTCTGTTCAAGGCTTGGTTGAAGCCTGTGTGTGTGGGAATTTTTTCTGCTAGGGTGGAATGGGAGAGGGGAAACAAAAAGATGTTTCCTCTCCCTTCCCTCAGATCTAGAAAGCTGAGAAGGAAAAGGAAAGTGTTGTTCTTTCTGTCACATGTACATCCAGCCTCTGCAGTCATTCCCTGGACTCTGACCTAAATTATAAGGTGCTCTGCAGCTGTTCCTCAGGAATTACAGGGCCAACCTACAGGCAAAATCCTCAACAAAATTTTTTCTTTTTATTCACTTTGGAGATGGATAGCATATTTTCTTAACATTTTTTAGTAAGAGTATGTAGAAGGATTTTCTGCCTTGACTGAGCACTGAGCATGAGTTTTGCTGGTGGGGTTCAGTTCACTGGGAAATCAAACCCCTCTCTCTAACCCCTCTCTCTTCCTGTCAAGCCTCCAGCTGTGAAGCTACTGAACACAAACACCCAAATCCTTCTATCTTTCATTCATATCTGTTAATCTCAGTGTTACAGACATGCCTACATAGGTGGGTCATGCAGTGAGTCCATTGTCATCCTCCCAGATGAGCACCAACTCCACATCTACTCAGTCTCTGTCCTCCCCATTGAGAGAAACCATTTGGTGGATTGCATTATCACTGACTTCTGTTGTCATATGCTCAACTGAGGCATTAAGAGGAGGAAATGGTTTTGAATTATTTACCTGTGAACTTTGAGATAAATCTTTTTTTATGGCAAACCTCTGAAGTCCTGCAGTTACTCTCTGCACCTGTGGTTCACCTCTTTAGATGTGTAGTAGTTCTCACTGCCTCTTCAATAAATAATACACTTTAAGAAGAACAGCAGATGTCTACAGAGGTGCTTAGACAGAGTTCCTTGATTTTTTATCCAGTAGTATCTTTTACATTTCTTTGAGCTACCACAGACCCAAGAGGATCATATAACTGGCATAGCCCCCTTTATGAAAATCCTTGATATTCAGTTGATTTTAAAGTTACAACATGTGTATTTCATGACATTGTTTGCCTTTCATTCAAAGAGAGAAGGGCTTTTTGGCATAAACTCTACAAAGCAGGTCGGTTAATTTCTTCTGATTAACTTTTCTAACCACCCAGAAGACAGATGAGAAGTGGTCCCATGTAGCCACAATCTATGGAATTTCAGAGATCAGTAAGACTGAAGTTCTTTCCAAAGCAATGTAGACATGTCTCAAAAGTTTCTTTACTAAGCTCCTTCCTTCTCATGAATGACCTTTTTGCTAAAAGCAAATATGCATGTGAGGTAAGGAAGTGTCCACTAGCAAGCACTATCATTACATAGGGTGGTGGGAATGCTGGAAAATATCCTCTTCTGCTTTTGTTGTAATGAAGTCTACAGAGCTGTGGTAAAAGGTGAGACTCATCAATCTGGATAATGAATTCTTAATTTGCTTTTCCCAGACTTTAAAATACTGTTAAGAGCTTGACTTTTCCTTCATCCTATTCCTTCATACCATTGCTCTTCAACCTTGAGCCTGGGAAGACAAAATGTCTCTAGCAGTTTCCACTTTCCCCTTTAAATGGGCTTTGGGGTGTTGTTGACCTAGAAGGAAAAACAGTGGTTGGAAATTATAGGTCAGCACTTAGAGCAGCTTTAAATAGGTGTTCAAATCTCAACCATGAAACCTCCCTCACTGCTCAAAGTTCTGATTTGCCACTCACTTGGGATTTGCCAACAAATTGCCATCACGTGGTTGAATAATTTGTAGCATTCAGGAATATTTTGGAGTCAGAAACCTGCTCCCCTGTCCTTTTCCCACCTATAATATACCCTTCCTCAAGCATATTTAGCTTTTCTGCACCATGGTTTACCTAGACACAAATGAGGATGGATGTTTCTCCTCTCCTTGCAAGGCTGAAACATTGTGCTTATTGTAAGCAGTGCTAGACAAGTGTTTGGTTCTGATATTTTAAAATAATCTTTGGTTCAGATATTTTAAAATAATCTTTATATGCAAACTCCATTTAGTAGTTAGGTACTACTAGTACTGCCTGCCAGCTGGTATTTTGCATTATAAAAGACATATATATATAAAAAAAATCTGAGAACCTCTAGGGAAGAGTCTTAAACAAACAAGCCCATCTGGCTGTTTAGTGAATTAATATGTATTTTAGGTGGGAGTGATACCAGTGAGTGTTGTTAAGGTTGTCCAGCATTTCTTATAGTAACACTAGCTTTTATTTCTTATCATTTTGCTGTATCTTAATTGCTTGGGCTGAAACATTTTATGCAGGGACATCTTCCTTGGACTGAATTAATTTGTGAAAACTGCAGCCAAAATAGTTTAGATATTTCCATAGAGGAATCTAGGAGAAATAATCAGTTTTGCCTGCATTAGAAATGGGTCATCTGCTCTTCTTTGGAAGACTGTACTTATGTGCTTAGGAGCAGATACTCCAAAGAGAAAAGAAATTGTCTTTCTGTTGTGTCCATCTCTCAGAACTTCTGTAATAAGACAGCCCATAATCCTTTGAATAAACACAATTTTTGGGTGCTCTGCAGCAGCTAGACATAAACAGCTAAGTTCCTCTGACATGTTGAATGTACTGGATGTTTTCTAATCTATGTCAAAATGCAATTCTCTGCAACTTTCCTTCCTTTTTCTGTGATGATGTAGGTTAGGCCAGGTGGGACACAAGGTGGGAGAGCACCACTCAAGGTGAGAGGAAAGCTTGCACTGTGCCCAAACTAAATAGGGCAGGGAGTTGCCCTTATGATGCACAAAATTGGCAGAGGGAGGTGACAAGGGGCCTTGGAAGAGACCAAGTGATTTAGGTTTAGGATGCTGTAGGTTGACTGGGATGGAGGAGTGTAAGGTGTGACTAAAGGTGTATGGCAATATGTTTGTGTGTGGAATTAAAAGGAGGTTGTGTATAAAACCAAGGAAGAGGTTAGGAGTTGTTGAACAAGGGGGCAGAGATCAGGAATCTCTGGAATTCATGCTGGAAGCAGTGGAGAATGGGACTTGTTCGTGATTTCATACAATGGTTGATGTCAGAGGTCACATCATCCCTGGCCCTGCCCAAAGCAGGATCAGCTAGAGCAGGATAGAGAGGAAAAATATTCAATCAAGTTTTGAATATTCCCAGTGATGGAGACTCCACAGCTCTCTGGCCATCCTGCTCCAATATTCATGGAGTTCAGCATTGACCGCCAGAAAATCTCAGCTGCTTGTGTGTGTGCCTTTGAAAAAGTCTAGGACTTGTTTTCCATGCCCAAAATAGATGGCAGTGGAAGACCTTTTCTAATAGGAGCATTTAGAAAAATATTTATTGTGATCCTGTGAGGTACTGCAGTAGTGCTTTTTATCTCCTAAGGCTGCCTGAAAAATGATGTTTTGGGCCTGGGCTGCGTGATTCACAAAATCCTTCTTTTAGTTGTGTTTTTTGGGTTTTATTTTTGTTGCTGTTGTTGTTGTTGTTTCTTTGAACTTGTAATACTGCAGTAGTTCTTTCAAGTCCTATGAAATGTTTGCATCATGTTAAACATTTGAATTGTGCTTATTTGCTCTCTGTTTTCTATCCTGTATGTAATCTTCCAGAGCCCTGAATGAGAGGACTGTGACCTGGGGTTTCCCACTGCCTTCCAGGTAAGGGAAGCACTGGTGGTAAAAGTAGGTTTTTGATACTTAAAGCAAGGCTGTTTACCTGGCAGGCTGTCTGTAACAAAATGCTGGACTAAAACTGAGTGGTAGAATGAACAAAATATTGAATGGATGGCAGCTGAATGAGGACTCTGTGGCTTGAGGACAGAATAAGTACAAAGACTTGCAAGGAGAGGTATAAACTCTTCTTGGATGCAACTATTTAAACAAGTCTTTATGATCATTTTAATGTTATACTGTGTGGGTTTTGTGTGAAACACATACTTATTAAAATGATAAATTATACTTTTTCTAATACTGTAGACTTTAATTCTTCAGTATGATATGTGAAAATCCCACATGATTTTAAATGCTGCATGGTTAAAAAAAAAAAAAAAACCAAACAAAAACCTGCATTATTTTGAAAACACCTTTATACTATGGAACTCCCTAAGGATCTGCTATATTTATTAGAATCATGAAATGGTTTGGAGATCATCTAGTTCCAAACTTCTTGCCATGGAAAGCAACTAATTTCACTGGATCAAGTTACCCAAAGCCCCTTCAATCTGCCTATGAATGCTTCCAATGATGGGGCATGGGTGATGGAGATCTGACTCACCAGCTGCATCAAAATAAATATTGATATCTTTTAGTTGAAACTTGTAGTTATATTTTTCTCAAATAGCTATGTGAAAGGCATCTTTTGATGCCTTCTCCTGTTTTTCTCCTTCCTTTGCTTAACTGCTTCTCTGTTGCATAGCATGAAACTGGATTATGTGAGACTGTGTAATTAACATTAGAGCATTTCAAATCCTGCTATAAAAATATGGTGCATTTGCTTCCTGAGTCTTGCCATCTGAATGCTCCTAGAGCACACAGAGGATCCAGAAGTAATCAAAAGCCTCAAGACTGAGAGTTCTGTTTGCTCTTCTGTGTCAGATTTTCCCTTTGCATCTTACCCTTTCCTGAAATTAAAAAGTAGAGAGAAATAGCCCCTGGAAACAGTGTTGCAATCAAAAGGCAGATTCAGCTTCTCAGTTCACTAAGAGAAAACCCAAACTTTCTCTGTCCATTACCTACAGAGCTGCCCACATTTAGCCCTTCCTTCTTCTCCCCAGCCATGGTGTGACCTGGTACACACCCACCAGGAGGTTTCCTGCACAAGCTGTGTCCCAGAGCTCCAGGAAAGCTGTCTCAGCCAGGATGAGATAACAGCCACTTGTGTGCTCCAGGTGGAAGCTGAGGGTTGTGGTCTTTCCTGGACACGAGACATACTCACTCCCTTGCTCTGTGTGTGTGTTTAAATCACAAGTTTGTGCCTCATCATGTAAGGTTTTATGTGTCAGAGGAGTCACAGAATCACAGAGTGTTAGCAGGTTGGAAAAGATCTTAAAGATCATCTGGTCCCAACACCCCTACCATGCCAGGGACACCTCCCACTAGGCCAAGTAGCTCAAGGCCTTTTCCAACCTGGCTTTGAGCACTGCCAGGGTTGGGGCATCCACAACCTCCCTGAGCAGCCTGGTCCAGTGTCTCACCACCCTCACAGCAAAGAATTTCTTCCTAATATCTAACCTAGATTTGCTCTCTTTATAACTATTACTCATTGTCCTGCCACTAAAGCTCCTGACAAAGAGTTCCTCTCCTTGTAGGCCCTCCTCATATAGTGGAAGATTGTTTTGGATTCTCCCCACAACCTTTTCTTCTGTCTGAACAGCCTCAACTATTTTAGCCTGTCTTCATGGGAGAGGTGCTCCAGTCCTCTTGCCAGCTTTGTGGGCCTCCTCTGAACTTGCTCCAACTGTTCCATGTCCTTCTTATGTTGGGAGCACAAGAACTGTGCTCAGCAGTCCAGGTGGGATCTCACAGGAGCAGAGCAGAGGGGCAGAATCACCTCCTTTGACCTGATGGCCACGGTCCTTTGGGTGCTGGTCAGGATTCTGTTGGTTTTTCACCAGCCATCACCCCTAAGTTCTCCTCCTCGGGGCAGCTCAGAATCATTTCTCCACCCAACCTGTGGAGGTGTCTGGGATTGCCATAACCCAGGTGCAGGACTTTGTATTTTGCTTTGTTGAACCTCATGAGGTTTGCACAATCCTACCACTCTAGCCTGTCCAGGTCCCTCTGGATCCTTCCCTTCCCTCCAGCCTGTGGCTGCACCCCAGAGCTTGGTGTGGTGAGTGAATTTGCTGAGGGTGCCTCCATCCCACCGTCCATGTCTCTGATAAAGCTGTTGAACAGCACCAGCCCCAGTACTGACCCCTGAGGGGCTCCAGCCATCCTTGCTTTCCATGTGGAAAATTTGCTGTTGGCCACAACTCTTTGTGTGCATCATCCAGCCAGTTCTTTATCTACCAAGTGCTCCATCCATCAAATCCATGCCTCTGCAATATGGAGAAAAGAATGTTGTGTGGGACAATGTCAAATACTCTGCAGAGGTCCAGGTAAGTGATGTCAGTCACTCTGGCCCATCCACCAACACTGCAGCCCTGTCATAGAAGATCACCAAATTGGTCAGCAATGAAGAGGCAGTAAGAAGTTTGTAGTTCTAATCTTATTTCAGTTATTTAAAGAGTTTTTTTAATTTAACGCTGCTCTTAGAATTTATACAATTGCTATTACCCTCCTGCACTGGTAGTGTAGAGTAACAGACTGAAATGGAGTCTACAACCTGTAGAAATGTTTACCAGCCCAATTGTGTGCCCTGCAGCATGAACTGGATGCTCCAGTGAATATCTATTAGTTATCCTGCTACCTAATGGGAATATCTGTTTCAGGTTATTATTAAATAACCCAAAGGCTCCACACAAAGAATCCAGAATATAAATTTTTCTGCCTATGATAGATATAGGACACTAAGCATGTCCAAGGGTGTCTGTGCCATAGGGATTGCAGCCAGTCTGGGAACATTCAGCAGCTAACAGGCACTGAGGCATCCTCATTGCTGAAACTTCAGGCTGCTGTGGGGCTGAGATGGCATTTCAGAGCTATTTCCAGAAGAAATGTTTTGATTTAAAACTTTGTTGACAGGCATCAGGGCTCAGGTGGCTGGTTTGGTGGGATAGTTCTGAACTGGAGTTAGGGATGGGATTTACCTTTGCCTCAGGATGTTGTAGATAAACACAGTTAAGTAAGCACTTGTGTTTTCCTAACTACAGGGAGAGAAAAAGAGTCATAAGGGAGAATTTACCTGATTTGCTTTAGAAATCTGTGTTAGGCTGAGTTGATTTGCCTGTCTTTAGTATTTAAAGCAAAAAGTTAATGACAGACATGACTAAACATAGGTGCCTGGTACTATCTGAGATGCCCAGAGGGGTCTGTAATTCCTTAGCAGATCTGCAAGATGTAGGTTCTATATTTTAAAATTAATGTTGTGCTTTAAAACACAGCCTTTCCTCTCAACTCTGTCAAATACATCTGTGATGTATTTCTTTGTTTAATCATAGCTACTTATGAAATCAGCATGCTTTACATACTGTAACACCACTTTTCTCACCAGTGAATTATGCAAGTCATCAATCCCACCATGCGGGACCTTCTTCCATGACTGAGGGAAAATGAAACTATTTTATCTTTCTTTTTAAATTTTTTATTTATTTTTTCCCCTGTGCTTTGTTAGACCTTTGTCCTCACATGGCTCAGGTGAAGATGCCCACTCTGCCTGCAGGATACAGACAGAAAGGTATCAAAGCCATTTGTTTTAGTGGACTCTGCATCTCCTTTGAGGTGGATTTTTCCTCAGTGTTGCAGGTCAGCACTAGGAAGAGAATTAAGATGGGCAATTCCTCAGTGGGATAACACAGACACACTGAGCCAGAGGACCTGAAGGTAGAGGACACCTCTCTCCTGCTATTCTCATGCAGTTTCCAAAAAAAAAAAAAAAGCCCCAATAAGCAAACATGGAAAATACAATCTTGCAAACTGGTTACACACACCTCAGCAGGCACATTTTTCAGTACACATCCTGATTTAGCAGAAATAAGTTCTGTCTGTGGTCTCAGGGATCTATTCAGAATAACCATGGGTTTTGCTGTCAGCTGGTTAATCATGGAATGGGTGATTTAGATGTGCTCACCATCATTACTGCAATGAGATCTTCTTGCCCTGCATTCAAAATTACAGCAAGGAATCTCCTGGGCCACATAGGCAGCAAATATTTTTTAGCTCTTGAGAAGGGTTTCAGGGTCCTGTCTAATTTTACATGCATAACATTTTTAAAGATTAAAATAGATAACATATTTCTTATTTCTTTTTAGAGTGCTAGAAAGTCCCTTTGTGTAAGCTATTCTGTATAATCTCTGAGCAGACATCAAAATTGTTGCCTAAGAGAAGATTAATTAAAAAATCTTCAGGGATATGGTTTATAAGATACTTGGAGGCTGTGAAATCAGCAGTTACTCCAAGGAAGTCTGACAGTGTAGGCTGGCTGGCACTTTTTCCTCCTCAGTCAGGTAGTTCCAGTTTCTGCCACAGTCATGAGAGATATATAGAAAATGATTTTATATGAACCAGATTATGACTCTGCAAATGAACACAGTGTGGAGACACTGTCTTCTAGAATATCTCGAGAAATGCTGCCAACAGCACAGCATCGAAGCATAGAATTGCTTGGGCTTGAAGGGACCTTAAAGAACATTTCATTCCAACCTTCCTGCTAGGGACACCTTCCACTAAACCAGGTTGCTCCAAGCTCCATTCAGCCTGGCCTTGAACACTTCTGGGGCTCCAGCATCCACAGCTTCTCTGGGCAATCTGTTCCAGGGCCTCATCGCCTTCACAGCAAAGAACTTTTCCCTAATATCTAACCCAAACCTACTCTCTTCAGTTTGAAGACATTCCTCCTTGTCCTGTCACTACCTGCTCTTGTAAAAAATCCCTTTCCATCTTTTTTGTAGGCTCCCATCTTCTATAACCATTTATCCAGGTTTGATACTTTAACAGGAAATATCATCCAGTTCATTTTCTTGGTGCCTCAAGCTCATAGATTCAAATCATCTGCAGCGTTCAGGTTGCAAGCAGAGATCTGGCATCAGGAAGCAAATCCCTTTAGAAAGTTTCCACCAGTGATTTTTCTTTTTTTTTTTCAGTATTTTCTAGACAGGGTTTCACAATGTCCTGCAAACAGTACCAGCTCCTGAAAGAACTGTCATGGCTTATGAGCATTACGTAGCTTTGCACTGACATTTTAGGATGGAAATGACATTTGATTGTTGTGACCTTGTTGTGTCTTGTGATGTTCCAGTGCAAAATGAGAGCCTCACAACATGCCTCTTTGATCAATAAATGGCAGCTGAATGCCTTGATTTCCCATGTCTCTCTCAGTTAATACCCAGTATTTTGATCATGTGGCAGTCCATTCACCTGAGATCTTTTTAGTTTCTTATTTTCAGATCATTAGACAAAGGCAAAGTTCAGCTTGTTTGCTCCATGCATGAAAGAATTAGTGTCCTGTGCTGTGTAAGTGGGTTCCTTTCTGGAAGGTTTTTTTCTCACTGTTTGGTGGTTAGAGGCAGTTCTCTCTCACACAAGGAACCCACTTCTAGGGATATTTCCCTATGTAAAGAAACCTTTGGACAATAAGACACTAACTTTTAAGTCCCAATTTAAAGGCAAAGGGCTGACCTTTAGTTTAAAAAAGAAAATTTTAAAATTGTATCACAGCAGCAACTTTGAAAGTTATTCCCTTCCCCAGCTTTGCTGTTTTATTCAGTTCTTTATAAAAATGCAAGGACCCCCTAAAAAAGGAAACTTCTCCCTCCTGGAAGCTGGTGTTTGACCTTTGCAGGGCAGCGAGCTCTCTGCTGACAAGTGCAGCATGCAAACATTTTGGATGTATCACTCCATCTGCTCTCCCAGAGCCCCAAAACCGTGCCAAGGAGTGACCTCCATCCTCCTGGCTGCCTCCTTCCCTATGGAGAGGGGCTCTGGGGTGACATCCCCGTGCCTGCACATCGAGGGCTGCTTGGCAGCCATGGGTTGGAGCAGATCTGGGTGCTGGGGCAGCTGTTGCTCTGAGCGGTGCCGCCGCCGAGTTGGGTAACCATGGCAACAGCATCACCGCCAGCATCCTCCTCCTCCTCACTCGGCTCTCCTCCTCCTCGGCATCATCAGGAGCAGCAGCAGCAGCAGCAGCCCTGGCAGGAGCCAGAGCCCGGCAGCCGAGGCTGCAGCCAGCTGCTGCCAGCCCCTTCCCGCAGCGGCACCCGGTCACAGCCCCGGCCCCGCTGCTCCCGGGGGGAATAGGGCACAGGGAGCCGAGGGAGCTGCACTGCAGAGGGATCCCAGACCAGCCAGGTAAGAGCTGTGGGGCTGCTCACAAACTCCCCGGGATGGGATCAATGTGCTGTGTGCCTGGTGTGTGTTTGCATGCGAGTGTTGGCTGCGAGTTTTCCGGCTCGCTCCTTCCAACAGCAGTGTGATGACAATTCCAGGCAAGCATGTTTTCCAGCTCGTGTTCCCCATCCCTGCCATACTGTCCCTCTCTCTCTCCTCCACTCAGATAGAGGAGGAATAATAAATAATGTTCTAAAAGGTTGTTGGAAAAGGGGATGGTGGGGGGGCACAATGTGAGCAGAGTGGGGAACGGCTGCGCTTCTAAAATAAAAGTGGGCAGCAGCAGCGGAGCAAAGGTTGACGTGGTAATTAATAACCCTTAAAGAAAAAAAAAATTATGCGACAACGGACTTCTGTCTCTACCCACTCTACAAATAAATCTCTCTCATCATATTCAGCAGAGAGCTGTAAAGCAGAGAGGTATATGAATAGACAAGACTAGAAACCTCACTGTAGTCCACAACTGTCAGATTCACCTTAAGTGCTTTAAAACCAGACTTAATTATTACATTATCAATGCAGTCATACCTGAGAATATATGTATGTATAGAATTGCAAAAATACTGCACTTAAACCTTTACACCTCCTAAGAAATGAAAAAAATAAAATCTTAAAGATGTGCATCTGATGGCCACACAGTAAAAGATGCTCACTTTGTCTGTTGTGAGAAAGCATGAAGTGGGTGCATTTCAGAAGGTAGGAAGAATAGTTCTGATCCCAAAGCACATGAGGACAGTCCTTGTCCTTTTATAAACAGATGAGATACAAAGCTGTGGAGTGTCCTTGTGCAGGCAAATAGATGTGGCTGAGTCCGTATGTCTGAGGAGCACGAAGGGAGGGACAATAAGAAGTAAGTTTAAGCCAAGTGTTTGAGCTGTGACTGTTTGCTGTGTAATGACTGCAGAGAGCTCTTTCTACTTCCACGGAACTATTTTTATTTCTTTGTTTGTTTGTTATTGTCAGCAGTAAGGAGAAAGAGATCTGACGCTGCTGCTGTCTCTGTCTCCTTCTCCAAAACCCGGCTCTTCCTCTCTGGTGTCCCTTGTCCTCCCTAAATCATCTTTGTCTGTGCAATGCTGGAAATGCTTCCTAATTCAAACATGGGGATGGTCTGGGTATAACCCAACACAATTACTTCTATACTTGTGTGTATATATATATATTTATATATGTATATCCTTGTACGTAGGTTAAGAGACACCTGTCTCTCATGTTCAACCTGATTTGAAAATCAGAGTGGCTTTTGGTCCCAGTCCTGCATTTTGCTGTGTCTGTAGATCCTCCTAAAATCAGCAGGAGCTGGAATATAATTTTAAGTTTATAGGTACAGAGCAGAGGGCAGAACTGCACCCACCTTTTCTCTATGTTTACAAACATTCTCCAAGCTACAGAACAAGGAATTTGGGTAGGCAGGAGCTCATGTCCAGTTCTTATGCAAAAGTGCTGCAAAAATTACCTGGGAATTATTTTCCATCTCAAGGGAAATTGATAAGCTAAGGGATAGAAAAAGGAAATATAGGCAGCTATTTGGAATCAGTGCTTCAATCTGAAAAATAATTTCTTGAGGAACTTGACCTCATCACAACAGGTCTTCTCTACAAGGGGCTCTTTGATCTATGGAAATGACAGTGCTCACAGACACCAAGTTTAACTGAAGAGGAGGATTTTTGATACTTACATTAATTAAACTAAAGCACAGTAAGGCTACAGTCCTTAAGAGTCTGGACACATTACATGGTGTATTTCTGCATGAGATTTGGTGTTTGCTTTAAATTCAGAGAATAGTTAGGTCTTGAGACTTCTTTGTAGTAACAGAGAGGGAATAAAAGTGTCTGTCAAAATGTAAAAAGAGTGCAAACCTGCTCATGTGTCTGACACTCAGAAACCAGTGACAGAGCCACAATCCTGTTTACATGTGTTGCAGAGATGTACAGTGCATAATCCAGGGGCAGCTCAGTGAGGGACAGAGTAGTGACCCTCCTATCAGCACAAGCAGATGATTGAAGGTCAAAAGGCTCTGGGTATTACACATTAGCACTCTGCAAGTATTCCTGCACAGGCCTGCTTTGCTGCTGGAGTTGGGCAGGTGATTATGGAGAAGCCAGAGTTCATACATGGACTTTTGATTGCTACAGGGCTGAAAACTTCTGTTAGAAATGACCCTGGGTAAGGCAGGGAAGCTGGATGTCTTCATGAGCACTGCTTGGCCATAGAAATCCTCTGTGGAGGGCTGTTCATGGAAAGTCATGACACCGAGGCTGATATGAGTGGAAACAGCAAGGATGTTCCTCACCTCAGATATCCAGTATTTAATTCTCTGTGTCCCCCAGTCCTGCCGCTCTTTCCATTCCTTAACCTGGAAAGCTTAGGACAGATTTTTTTTTCATTTTACCTATTGTTTTTTTCTATTATATTTTATTTTATGAGTTTAGTAATGGACAGGAACATGGTCTTTCTTTTGTTTTGTGCACAGCTGTTAAGACCTGCTCCCTCAATGCTCACTTATTGTTCACTAGCACTGTTCTAAGGGGGAAAAATGTGTATCTCATGATATAACTAAGCATCTTTTAAAATCTTGCTTGCTAATTTTCATTAGTCACCCACTGTGGCTCTCAGAGCTCAGAACAAAAGAAGACTTATATAGTAGTATATTGTTCTAAAGTCAGCATTTGCCAACAGGTTGAGGCAGGAATTTTGGAAATGCTGCAGCCTGGGTTTGGGTGTTTTTTGTTGTTCTTAGTTTTGTTGTTGTTGTTGGTTTTGGTTTTGCTTGGTTTTTTTGTTTTTTTTTTTAATAAGGAAGATACATTTTTCCAGATCCTGCCCTGTAGTAAGCTGAAGCAAAAGATGATTTGAAGAAGAATGTTGTATCTTGCCTTTAGTTTAACAATGCTATTAATTTTATTTTGAGCCTATGTGTACAGTGCTGTTTATTATTCTATTCAATAATCACACTCTGTTATTTTCCCTCTAGCAATATTGTGGTTTTTCTTTTCCTTTACACTCTATTGTGATTGGCTAGGTTCACTGTTGAATGAGACAGACACTTAACCATGGAAAAGTTTTCCCAGTGAGGAGGGGGACAATGGGATCTTTGCATGAGAACCTGGACACTGCTCTGTTTAATTCCCTTAAAATAATGTACCCAATCCATACTTGATGCAGAAATAAGCTTTTTTTTTGCCAGTTTTCATCTTCTTGCAGAGTCAGACTGGTCTTGGCAAGTTCTCTTAGTCTAAATGATACCCATGAGATGCAATGGGAATCTTTGTGCCCGCTGAGCAGATACCCCATCAGCACTCAGGGAGGTTTTAATTCCTTCCTGGTCTACTGGCTCAGGTGGTGCAAGCTTTGGGTCTCTTTGCTCTGTAACCCCTGGGCTCCATCACTCTCCTTGCTCATGGTTTGAAAGCTTCTTCCCCCACTGGTGAGACAATCTGAGTGCCTGTGCTTCCCCCAGCACAGCTCTGGCAGAATTGTGTCCACGAGCACAAACAGTGCAGGTGTCTCACTGTGTGTGTTTCCTCTGATCCCCCCTGTACCCAGCTCCCTCCCTTGCATGCTGGTAGTGCCTGACATGCTGCAAGAACCTCAGGGCCTGTGACCTCTGC
Source organism: Molothrus aeneus (assembly GCF_037042795.1). NCBI lineage: Eukaryota > Metazoa > Chordata > Aves > Passeriformes > Icteridae > Molothrus > Molothrus aeneus. The sequence goes on along the minus strand of NC_089646.1, from coordinate 148,175,893 downwards.
TGACACTGCTCCAGGAGGGAGTGAAACCACCTGGGCAGTTGTGGCTGCTGGGCTGATCCTCCTTCAGAAGGTCAGCGCTGTGACACGCCTCATCTCAACTTATTGGGAGAGTGAGTCAGAAGCTGGCTTCCTCCAAGTGTTCCAAATCCAAGAGGATATGATTTTATTCTCTCTCTAATCCTATTATTAGTGCCTGCAATATTAAGGACTATGTTATTCAGCAGTTTTATTTCTTCTCTGTTCCACTGCCACAGATGGAGCATCCAAACAAAGTGTAAAAGGAAGAAGTTCTTAATTTTGTACACTCAGATGCTGCTGACATCCATGTGGTGTCCCATACTGAAAGAGAATACCTTTGGGGGGGGAGGGGGGAAGCTCTCTCTGGTCCTTCTATAAATCTGCCAGAAATCTCATGTCATTTCTGCTTCTCACTTGGGTTCAAACATGCCTTGGTGTGAATTCTTTTTTTCTGTAGCCCCCACACCTCTGACCTAGGTATGTTTCAGTAGTAAGATCATTTTCAGTGGTCACAGAGGGACCCACAAAATTTACTTCTCTTACTGCACATGAGGCACTGCAGGTAAATGCAGTATCCTGATATGCTCTTCCTACTTGTTGTCTTTTCTCATCCTTAGGATTGTGGGACTAAGACAACGTAAGCAGTTCTTTACCTTTTCCTGTCATACATACCCACCAAATTCTTGATTTTGTAGTAGTATACCTAGTATATATATAACATATGTATCTAGTAGTTATATTAATCATAATTCCTTTTTATTTATTTGTTCTTAGCTACGGGGTGTTGTCATGGATAGCTAAGACCCTGTGCACTCTATTGGAATTTAGAGGTGAAACTGCAGATATTAAACAACAGACTTGTACTGAAAATGCATAGCAGTGCTGTGACAAAAAAATTGGTGTTTGTCTTCTTTGCATGGAAACCTCAGACTCTGGTCACTGGCTTTTGAGGATTCACAGAATTCAGCATAATGACAAGTGGGACTTTATTTTTGTAACTTGGCTTGGTAGGGACTACCTGTGCTGTTAGCACCCTGATGCCACCATTTAGCAGCCTGGGGAGGACTAGGCTCTTTTTTGGTCCAGCTAGTTGGGCAAAAAACCTCCCCATTATATTACTATACAGATCTGCACAGCTGGAAAGGAGTCTGGTTCTGCACCATCTTCTAATGTATAATTTTGGTTTCTGTCATTGTTAATATTGCATTTATTTCTGACACTGGCAAGCACAGTCCCATTACCTTTTTATGGCCCTAAAGAATGTAAGTATTATTTGGAGGATGTGGCTTGAGTGAAATGCTGCTTGTATCTTGGTCAATTTGTCAACCCATACTGCCAACACCATTGTGGCAGTAGGAAAAGCAATCCTGTTGTATGAAAATGATTTCTTAAAGAACAGAGCAAAAGGACCAGGATTTCCATCTACTGAATCCTGGATGGGAGTGGTGTTTCAGTATGAAAACTTCCATGTCTGTTAAATTATCTCCTCCTTTCCACTCATAGCCTCCTGCTCTGCTCAGTGGCTTTGACTTGACCTCATTGCAGGGAGATGATGCCTATAGATGATGTAACCTCATATTCTTGCTAAATATGCCCTTGGCTTGTAAGTGTCAGCTTTGAGGTGTCTGCATGAAACCACTGATTGTATTTGCTTAAAAAAGTCTCCCATTTGTTTCACAGGTGATGGGGCAGAATGGGCAAACACCCACTTTTGGGGGATCACATCTCTTTGCTTGCCACTTTTCTGGATTTGTGTGCTCTAAATATAAATTTGGGTTCTTACTGATATTTCAGTTTCTGTAGAGAACTCTGGGCTACAGGTTTTGAGCTGGCAGTCTGCCAGTACCTGTAGCAAGTGCTCTCCCTCTGTGTGATTGAGCACCTGAGTGCTGCAGGTACTGGCTCACATCTGCACAGCTCTTCTGCACTATTAGGGCCCAACTAGCCCACGTCACAGGACATGAGGATCTCTGTGGGACAGGGCAGATGGATTTCATTAGAACTGAGCAGTCTCTGCTGCTGCAAGTATCTCTTACAGATGCTTACAGAGTACACTGCCCTGCATAATAATCCTGTTCTACACCCTGCAGTCTCACAGTGCTATTTATTTTCTTTTCCTGCCTGTCTTGGTTTAAAATCTCAGCTGAAAACTTCTCTTTTCTGCCTGCGCCTCAACGTTTCCTCTCCATTTCCCTCTCCCTTTGCAGCTGTGCTTAGGCTGAGCTGTGTGAGGGTGCAGTTTGCTACAGAAGATGTTAGAGGAAATAAGGTCTCATTGTGTGATGTTCTAGAGTGCTTTGCTCCACAGCCACCCAGCCCTTGCACCACTGGAGGCTGTGGGATGTTTGCCACTGACCTCAGGAACAGCAGGAGTCATCCCCGTGCACAAAAGTCTTTTCAGAAAGAAAGATAATGCACAAGGCTGTGAAGAGGTTGTTGTTTGAGAAAGGCATGGAAGCCTGAGCCCTCTGGGTCGAAAAGCTTTTGTTGGCTGCCATGGATGGATCAAAGTCAAGCTGCTGTTTTAGCTTGGGATGTCACAACCACCTGAACATTCCTTGTCTTTGCCTGGGGAACCAGGCAGCAAAGTCAGGGGCATTATGAGGCAGAAGATTACAAGGCAGATAAATATTATTTCAGCAAGGCTACTCTTTTGAAAGATGTCCATATGGATGAATGGATGAAATGGAGATGAATAATAATTCCAGAAGGTGACGTGAAAAGCCCTTAGATGTGTTCTTTTTTTTTATGGTGGGGAAGGGAGGAATAGATTTTGGATTGCATCAATTCATTTGGATTGCTTCAATTCTTTTGGATTGCATCAATTCTTTTGTCTGAAGAGGGAAGATTGTTGGAAAAAAAAAACAACAAAAAAACCCCAGTGAATAAAGCTAGTGAAGAATGATCATCAGACTTCTGCTAATTTTTAGTAGCTTTGTAAATTAGGCCTTGTTTTGTTTAGGTGCCTTGTGTTGGTAGTAGGTGACATTAGTGCTTTATCAAACTTGCTGTGCTGAGGAGCTCATTGGTTTAGTGCAGCTAATAATAATACCCTGATGGAGAAACAGAAGGTGGGCTAGCTCAGCATCAGACATCGGAGTGCAGAAATAGTCTCTGCTAGTTGAACTAAAAATACACACCAGCATAACCCTCTTGCCTACAGCAGCACATGCTGAAGGCACTTTGGACTCTGGCCGTGGGGGGAATGGCTTCCCTTTGTTTTTGGCAGCTGCTGGATCTGCAGTGCCCTGTGGTGATTCGTTTGTGTGACTGCCTAATGCTACCTTAGGTGTGCAAGGCCCCTCAGAGCAAGTTAATTAATATCCTTGGAAAGTTAATCATTACCCAGAGTCATAATCAGACTATATAGGGTGAAATGGGCTGCATCAGATGACTTGTTAAGCCAGCTTGTCCCAGGCTGGGACTTTGTGATCATGGAATCACCCAACGACAGGGGAGTGACCAGCAGCAGCAACTGAGATGTAACCATGGCTACTCTGCTCCACTGCTCCCTGCTCCTGCTTGGGGACAAACAGCAGATGTCAAGATTGCTGCTGAATTATGAGCCCTGGAGTTATTGCTGCACAATGTGGTCAAGGGGATTGATCTGGTTTTTTCCTACCTCCTCCCAGGGTTTGCTCAGCCTCTCCACTTGGGCTCTGCATGGGTGAAATTCAGTTTAGCGTGTACACGTTTTTCTGCTCTGAGCTTCAAAATCTCCATGACAATAAGCTAAAAGTGGCAGAGATGTAGTGGGGATAGGGTACCCTGAAATAGGTTAGTTAGATGAAATTAGGACACATCTAATGCCAGAATCAGCAGTGCAACATGGATCTCTGCTGCATTGTCAGATGGTAGATCAAAGGTGAGGAACGCCTTCTAGATGAATCACAGAATCATAGAACAATTTAAGTTGGAAAAGACCTCTAAGCTCATCAAGTCCAACCTCTAACCCAGCACAGCTGAGATGAGGAAAAGTGCTCCCTGAAAAGAGGGAGTTAATTGACTGTGTTGGGCACAAGTGATGAGACGTTGTCTCCAGATAAAAGATACAAACACAAAGTTCTGAGACAGTGAAGACAAGAAGCAAGGCCTGAATGCTCTAATTTGAAATTCCTGCATTAGATGTAAGAAAACCCAGCTGTGGTGGGACTCCTTCACTTGTTTGAATACTGAAACCTGTGGCTGGGATGGGAATGGACAAGGATATGGCTGGAGCTACTTTGGTCACCACACCTGCAGGTAGGAGGAATACAGGGGCTGCACCATCACTCCTGCCTTGCTTCCCTCCCAAAGCCAGGTGCCTGCTGTCTGCACAAGCACAGGTGCTTCCCTCAGAGCAGGACGTGGCAGGATATTGCATGAAGAAATGTCAGCTAACAGAAATGGTTTTATAAGATCCAACACAGACGTAAGCCCTTTCCACAATGCACTTGAGCTTTTTTTTGTAATTTTTTTTTTTTTGCTTTATTACAACCAGGAGATCCAGGGAGATTTTCTCTTTTGGAATAGGTGTTTCTTGTGTGGACTTCTCTGAGTTGAGGTTACCTTAATAAAGGGAGCACCAGGAATGACAATCTTCCTTGCCTGTCTTTTTTAGCCAGTCTTAGCTTCTTTCTGGGACTGCTATTGTACTTACTCTCTGATGAAGTGAGTAGTAAAAAGCTATTTTTGTTCACAGGGTAGTTTCATAGGATAATTCTGGTTGGAAGGAACATCTATTCCAATCACCTCTGGGGTCAGACCAGCCTTCTTAGGGCTTTATCTAGTCCAGCTTTTTATACTTCTATTACAGAAAGTGAATGGCCTCTAAAATTTTCTGAATTGTAAGGACCAGGGTCATCAGGAGCTTTCAGAGAGAGTTTTGAGAGAGAGACAGGAGGTCTGGCAGCACCTGCAAAGAACCTCTCCATGAGGACTTCTGACCATGAAGATATCCAGGGGAAACTGGCAGCAACTCTAAAAGGAGGGTGGCATGCAGAGCAGGACAGAGGTGAAAATGAACTTATCAAAAACCTTCTTGGGCTGTCAAGGGCAGGTTTATTCCTCAGCATAAGTGGCTTCCTCTGGGGATTTGTTGAATACTCACTGCCAGGGGGAAGGTGCTGATGTTTGCAGTGCAGTGGGTCTGGCTTGCCCTGTGTCTGTACATGGCAGATGCCTGTTCTGGGAGATGATGCCTCAGGTCAGTGACTTAATTGTGTCTGGTTTGGAGACCTTTTACCACACCTGAGATAACTCAAGGCTTACAGGATGGCGTTTGGAAGAATCATCTTGTTCAGCAGCAATAATCAGCAATTACTAAGAAAAGATCACCTTACTTAGTCATTTCCCACTGCTCTCATCTTCCCACCAAACACTCTGTTTATAAAAGCTTTTCTTTCAGGACCAGTGCCACTGATAATCAGAACCCTCAGCGTCACAGGAGCATTTTAAAAAGAGTTTGAGGGCCAATTATATAAATGTTTCCTCTTTTGTAAAACAGCTTGGGACTTGTAAACATATTAAGTCCACATATCTCTAAATAATTCATGATGATGAATTATTTACTTGTGTAAGCTGTGTTTTAAGTAAGGAAATATATTTTCCTAATATGAATGAAATAAAGATATTTTAGATAATTTTGAAAGAAGTAGCTGCCTTTTCACTCTTTTGCTTTTTTTGTGTTCCAATTGATTTTTCTGACGAGTTTGTTTTTCAGGAGTGGCTGATACCAGCCAGGTCTGTAGTGTGTGAAGGTGACTTCCTCAGCACCAACACCCACAAAACCTTTCAGCAGAATAAGGCTTATCAGAAATCAAGGAGTCCACTTCATGTTGTAGATGTGTGAAGGGCACATGTTGTGACTTAGAATTTTAGAATCATTGTTTATTTTATAGATGATATTGAAGATGGCAACTTCAATCCATGTAAAGTAAAGGTGAATGCTGTTACTATGGAGTCCTTTATAAGATGCTTTTGGGTTTGAGCCTTATTTATGAGATTATTTTGAATTTTGTCCCTTTTGTGTATATATGTGTATATATATATATATATATATATATATATGGATCATTCTGTTGCATTTTCTTTTTTGCTTTTCTCTCCCCTTCCTTTTCCTCCCTCAACAACAGATGATTTTGAAGACAGCATGAATGAAACAAAATGTTGGCATGGTCTAGCTGAATTTCCTGACAAGATAAACATTAAGTTAAATGTGAGACATATGCCTTAGCGTGTGACTGTAATTTTATAGGTTCTTTTATATGTTATGGTTGGCAACAGAATCCCTGTAGCTTATTCTGGCTAGGAAGAACAGTATTTCTTAGTCTTAAGGCAGATACATGATTTAAAAATCTGTGTATGCTACCAGCTATAAGTGTGAGGGCTGAAGTGTATCTTGGTTTAAGTATTGTCCATTCCAGTTCATCCAATAATCAAAGATGGTTATTCAACCATGGTGCATTTGTGATGGGGATAATGTTCTCATCAGAAGTCCTCTTTTCTGCCTTTGTCCCACCTCTGGAGTTAAGCTGTCTGGAGGTGATGCCCCTCTCTTTGCTCCCACTGTGGAATGCAGGCTTGCATTGGGTGAGAATATTTTTTCTGATGGCTGCACAGGTACAGAATTAGAGGGTTATTGGCTCTAGGTCATCCTGTGAGACTTTAGTTTGTGCAGCCAGACCATCAGAGGATAAATGCTGTGCCCTTCCCCAGCCCCTTTAATTTTGGGGACCACTTGTATAATCTTGGAGTTCTTTGAACTGCAATGAAATTTGCTCATCCCCCCTCACATTTTTACACAAGGATCCCCATGCTGAAATGACATTGATAATTCTTCTATGGTAATGCTCAGGCCTAGGAGTGCATTTTGTCTGAGATGCTAATCATGAGTGGAATTTATTTATTTGTTTACTCATTTTTATTTATTTATTAATTTCTTTTAGTATAATCAGCTTCATTCAAAGTAGCCACCAGCTTTCTTTTTGTGGACAGGTCAGAGATATAGATATTTCTAAGGTGCTACCCAGATAACTCCTTTAAAATGCATTCTTTAGGACAGAAAAATCATGCTCAAGCTTTGCCTTCACTGTCTGAACAGGAGCCTGGACAAATAGTTGAGGAACAGCCATTTACACTGTAGATGTATGTCCTTTTATTGAGTGTAAACTTATTTATTGCCAAAATATGGAACAGGGGACAGACACCCTGAGCTTTATCCCTCTTTTCCAAACACCCTTCACACTTGTCTTTATGGCATAAGTGATCTTTTGTTTTCAACCAATCATACACATTCCTACTGCCTTTGCCAATCAGGTTTCCAGTCTGTTCTGGCATTTTGGAGGGCAGGACCACATTTCCTGTGATCTGCTACCACCTTTCTCTGTGTGATGCCCCACCCTGTACTCCTGGCTGGTTGCTGGATTAGGACAGGGGAAAAATGGTGAAACATTCCTAGCATTGCTTCACATTATGCATAAGAAAGGATTTTGGTTCTAAGGTATAATCAGGGAATAAATGGCATATTTGGCAAAATGTAGCTTGTTCAGAAGCAGCATTTGAACTTGAAAGATGCAAAGATCCATGAGCCAGCTTGGATAACAGAAGCATTATAACTTAGCCTGGTGCTCAGCTGCAGCAGGACATCACTGGGATGCACAGATGTTGGGAGAAGGGGACTTTAGCCCAAGCAGAGCAGCCTCTGTTCCTTGCTCCTGAGAGCTGGTTCAGAGACAGCTCATGCACACCTCTGTAGTGGTTCAGAGATGCAGCACCCTTTGTTTGGAAGAGTAATTTAGCACTTTGTGTGGGTGCGTTTATGGGAACATACAGATCCTCTTAAAGAAATAGGCACTTTTCTGGTATTTGCAGAGGTTATGGTTCACATTAAGAGAAAAAAAAAAAAAAAACTAAAACAAAACACATTTAGTGGAGGAAATTTCCATTATTCACCATCAGTTCTTATTTGTACCTTGACAACTTATTCTGTGTGGGGAAAGGCGTTGAAAGCTGGTTTCCAAAAGGATTAAGTATGTTGGGTACTTAGTACATCAACAAACTTGTGGAAAGAGTTGCACCTAAAGGTCTAATTCTTACAACTGCTGTTAGAGTGGCAGTAAGAGAGGCTGAGGATGTAAGGACACAGAGCTATTGGAAATTGTCCAAGGGAAGGTCATGGAGATGGTGAAGGGCCTGGAGGGGAAGCCACACAAGGAGTAGCTGAGGTCACTTGGTTTGTTCAGGCTGAGGAAGAGGAGGCTGAGGGCAGAGACCTCATTGTAGTCCACACCTTCCTCCTGAAGGGAGGATGAGGGGCAGGCACTGATCTCTTCTCTGTGGTGACCAGCAATTAGGCTCAAGAGAACAGCATGAAGCTGTCAGGGGAGGTTTAGTTTGGATATTAGGAAAAGGGTTTTCACCCACAGGTTGGTTGGGCACTGGAACAGGCTCCCCAGGGCAGTGGTCACAGCACCGAGCCTGACAGAGTTCAAAAAATATTTGGACAATGCTCTCAGGCACATGGTGGGATTCTTGGGTGGTCCTGTACAGGGCCAGGAGTTGGACTCCAGTATCCTTGTGGGTCTCTTTCAACTCAGGACATTCTATGATTCTGTGCTTCTATGAGGTTAAGTCATCACTGTCTCTATGAGAGCTCTCCTGGAATTTTCCTTCTGTTACTGTAGAGCCTGAACTTCCCGTGTGTGGTTGCAGATTTATCCTTCCTCATGCACTGCTGAAGTCAAGGAGAGCAGCATTGTGATGCCAGGTGAATACCTAAAGCCCAAAGTGTGTAAAATTCAGAAAAAAAAAATCAAGAATCCAGGGAGCCCCGGGCCCATGGCTGTCTTCCCCCATTCCACATACAGGTCATCCCCTGGATGATGTTTGTAGGACAAGGTCACTGTGCCTCTGTCTGCAGCTCCCAGGTGTCTCACACCAGCATCTCTCACAGCAGCCACTCTCCAGCTGGGAATGTGCAGTGCAGCCCAGCCTGGGGTGCCCTCACCAGCTGTGGCTGGTGGTGCAGAGGCTGCTGAGATGCTGCTGCTGCAGATGCTGACATGAGTGGCTGTAGCCATCAGTGAAATTTGTGACCTTTCTCCAGCCTGTGATTAGTCAGTCCTGCTGCACAACTCTGCTGGTGCTGCTGCTCCTCCAGTTGTTCATCTCTGTAATGGATGATATGTTCTGGAAACTTCCAGGAATTTTCACTCCTGTGTCCTCTTAGATGTGTGGGGGTTCCATTTTTGGGTTTCTCTGGGTCTGGATTGAAGGCACTTGAGACAGTAATTCATGTTTGCACTCAAGTGTTTATTATTTCTTATCAGTAAAACAGTGTCACTACTGTGAGTTCAGCAGCTTTTCATTAGAAGGCACAAAATGGCCAACAGTCTCTTGTTCCAAGGTCTTTTAAGACTAAACTATCTATTTAAGAACTGACACCTAGATTATTTTCCCTTTTAACCCGATAACTGATCCCAAAGTGCCCGCAGTGTGGAATTTCTGCCCAATTACAAAATGCCACCCAAACCCATGAAGAAGAAGGAAGAAGAAGCATGAGGAAGAAGCCCAGCACAACACCCTGTGCCCTCCATCTTGCTTCCATCCACAACATACTGAATATCCCAAAACCTAAATTTCTCACCAAGTGATACATAGATGTTGCTGACAACATGTAAAGAAGACAACTTAAAAGGTTGTTTCCTTCTCTCTCCACCATTGTGCAATGCTCTACCCAGTGACTGCTGCTCACTTGGTTTCTGTGGTTGCTCTGGCTGGATCAACCACAGAATCCTAGAACAGTGTGAGTTGGAAGGGACCTCAAAGATCTTCTCATTCCAACTCCCCTGCCACCTTCCACTAGACTGGGTTGCTCAGGATCTGCAGGTCAGGAGGGTGGGTTTTCACCAGGAACATTAACTAGTCATTTAAACATTTTGCTGCTTCAGTCTGTAGCAGTGGAACTGCTGAGGTAGAAGACAAACTCCTCCTTTTTAATTTTAAGGGCAATATTTATCTTGGTTTGTTTATGAATAATTGTCAAGTCTCAGCACATCTACTGTAAGCCTCAAATCAGTGCTGAATGCATCCTTTTTCTTCAGATCATTGATTTAATGATCAACAAAGTAATAAAGATGGGAGGAAATGCAGAATTATTATGCTTAGGTGAGACTTGTGGCACCTTGACAAAGCTGCCTGAAAAAAGATGAAATTCTCTGTTGATGAATACAAAGTAATGTACAATGGAAAGTATTAACTTAAGTGATTCATAGCATTTGCTGGCTTAAAATAAATTCTGACTACTTGAGAGGAAAGAAAGCCTTCAGAAAACCTTTCTATGTGTATGGGTACCTTAGGAAATAAAATCTGCTGTGAATAAATAGAATATTTGGTGTATAAGAACTGGGATGAAGATTATTTGTGAATAGAAAAATTAATCACGCTTTTTTGTTTTCCCTACAGTGAAATATTTGGCATTTAAAAATATTTTAACTTCAATTAACATGAACCTGTGGGAAGTATTGATCTAGAATTTGTTTAGGGAAAAATATGGAAATTAAGGGATCCAGTTGGAAAGTTCAGGGTTGTTTGTTTTAAAACCCTTTTTTTAAATGTCAAAATGCAATTGTTTTAGAAAAAGAAGCTATTTACATTAAAAAAAATCTTAAATGAAGAGTGTTGGTTCACAGACGCAGTGTTTCTGATCCATCAAAATATTTTTATTTCTATCAAAAAGTTTTGTGGGAAATAGAGGGCTTTCATTTGGAGTCTGAACACAAACACCCACCCACCCAAAGCCTGAAGATTTCTTGCTACGGGTCCCATGGGTGTGTTCTCCACAGCATTGCAGTGCCTCACCAGGAGCGTGCCCTCTGCTGAAGAGCTGCATTTTAATTTGGTCACTGTCTCCCCAGGGCCCACATCACACAGGCTGGAGGCTCCAGAAGGAGGTGACCAGAATTCCTACTGGTTTCTGTGCTTTGGATTTGAGTAAAATGAATGTTATTTCAGCTAAGAATTAAGGACATGCTTAGCTGAAGGGTGAGGTACTCACATTCTCAGTTTCTGTGAAGTTAAGGGAAAAACTTCCTGTTGGATGAGGAAGGTTTTCATTCCTGGTTTTGGTATCAACAAGGTAGTCCATGTGGCAAGCTGGGAGCAGTTGTTCTCTGCAGAACTAACTGCTGAGTACCTAGAATAACACAAAGTGAAACAATTTACCTTTGTCTCTTCTATTTTCCTAAATACAAGGGAATGATAGCATTCTATGAAAGTCAAATGAATTACTTTGAATGTAGATTAAAAAAAAAACCCAAAAACCCCCCACTTTTAAACCATGAAGTTTGCAAAAAACTAAACCAAATCAACCCCCCCAATCAAACTAAACCAAACTAAATCAAACTAACCAAAAATCAAACTAAACCAAAACAAACTAAAAATCAAAACAAATTAATTCAAAACTAGGAAAAAATATCAAAGGAAATTAAAAAAAAAAAGAAAATGGATAAGCAAGGGAAAAGTGCTCCATTTGTGGTTAGAGGATAAGAGGATGAGTTTAAAATCAGGTTTTAAACAGAGGCTGAGGTCACAGGGGCTGAGAAAATGTAAAGATTTCCACCTGGTTCATTTTTGTGTCATGCAATATCTGAGAGAAACTGTAACAAAACATACCTGCTGGGAAACACATTTTTTAACTTTTCTTTCACACAGAATAGCCCACATTGGAAGAGATGTCGAAAGTTCATTCAGCCCAGTCTTTTGTGAGAAGGGCAGCCAAGAGGGGACCATGTAGGAACCTGCCCTGTCACATCTGAAAAACATCCAGAGATGGGGGCTCTACCTTGACCATGCAGGGTTGTTCCAGGGAATGATTATTCTCACTGTGAAAACTCCTCTTACGCAGGGATGAAACCTTTTCTGGTGTAAATTGTAACCATTTCACTTTTTCTTCTCCTGTGGTTCCTCATGTAGAAACACTGTTCTCTTTGTAGCTACCCAGGAATAGTTACTGGAAACATGGGATGAGATTGCCCCTGAGCCTTCTCCTCTGCAGGGAAGAGATTTCCCTCTGTCATTGCTCAGAGATCAGGTCATGGCACTCCTCTGGAGCCTCTCCCATTTTTCTGTCTTTCTTGAGCTGTGGGGACCAGAGCTGGACACACTCTGATCACCATTCTCTGAGTGCAGCCTTTTAGCCAATTTCCTGCCCATCTTGCAGGCAACCCAACCAGTCTCTATCCTGCCAGCTTGTCCCATGCATGCAGTTTGTCTAGTTTGTAATTTCAGCGCGATTTTCAGCTTTTCATTGAAGCCTCTATGTTTGGTACTGCAATGTGCTATTTGTCTCCAGTATTCTGAAGTGAAAAGGTGAACTCCAGCATCTATTTCTTGGGTCATCAACCCCTATCTATATGTAGAGATGTTTCTAGGGTTTTTATTTTTTTATGTTTGTTTCTATCAGTACTGAAATTCTTAGGTCATAGTGCGCATAAAACTAGGCTTTAGTACATGGAACATGTATTCTGCATTTGCTTTTTAAATGTCACAGTGCCTTCCTTGCAAAAAAAGCACTTACAAGATCTGGGTTTGGTAATGCATTAGGAAAAAAAAAGATTAGGAAAAAAAAAAAAGGAAACACTCTACCCAACCTGTTAATTAACTTCCTTAGGATTTTTTTGGCTTTGGGTTTTTTTGGTAAAAATTAAATTTCCATTTATTCAGTGTGCAAGAAATAAGAATGTTGAACTCTATGTGAAAAATGGAGAGGAAGAAATACAAAGGTACTGCAGAATGCCAGGGCTCGGCATATGCACAGAAAAATAAGATACTTGTGACAATGGAAAATAAAACTAGAAACATTTTTTTCTCTTCTGTCTGCATGGTGAAATTGTCCTATAATAAATCAATTATTATCAATCTCTTCTACAGGGCTCAAAGGAGACCCATCTGCATTGCCACAGTAGGTTAAAACATTCAGTGTCTCTCTCAAGAAAAAGCCCCACTGTGCCATAATAGGATTTAATATTTTCCATCATCATGTGGCTGTGATTGTAAAAGATAATTGTTAAAAGCCCCAGTGTTCAAGATGACAGGTTTAGAGCAGGAAGGCTAAAGGTAGCAAAGTTCCAATGGGCATTTTCCTTTCTTTTTTTTCTTTCAGCATAGAAACACTTCTTCACCACTTGTCCTCCCTCTTTCCCCTCTTTGCCAGCGTCTTCCATGGCACCGCCCTAGGTCTCATGTAAAATGGAGGCAGAGTTGTGGAAATACCTCTCAATATAATGGACTTCTCATACTGCTTGGGTCCATTCTTATCCCCAGGTCCCATAAACACATTGCTGCAGAAATGGGGAAATTGTTTCACAGCCACTATTCTGAAACTCTGTTGTGCCATTACTGCTTTGTGTTGATGTGCCCAGGCAAAATTCCTGACTGGAACACGTCCTGACTTCAGTGGTGCTTCAGCAGGTTTGTCCTGCCCATCTCCAATTTCATGGACATGTGCTGACCATTGCCTCCTGCTGTCTTGCACTCTCCTCCTCTGTCCTTGTCTCTGCTGTCCCTGCATGGGAAGCTGCCACATTTCTGTCACAACTCGGAGTCAATCCCAGCAAACCACTCTGCTGACTGCCAGCTACTGCTCGCAGGGATTTGCCTTTTCTTTTGCCCTTCTTCCCATTAGATGAGAACAAAAAGCTGTGATAACTTTTCTCTGGTTTTGGAGGATAGTTTTTCCCTTTCAAAATTAAATCTCCTTCTGCCCTTTCATTCAGTTTGGGAATGATGTTCTTGAGCTCGGTCTATCCTTGTGCTTTTTTGTGTCCAAGAGGCTCAGCTCCTTCCCTCTGTTGATTGATTTCTCTGTCTCAGTAATCATGTTCAGCTCTGGGTGCTGAACAGGTCTGAAGTGCTGCAGAAATAAACATCATATCTTTACTGAAATCTGCAGCCCCTTCATCTTAGGTGTGCTTCAGATTGCTGTATTTTCTGGAAAAAGAAGCTAGATTGTCCATGTCCTTCTTTTAATTTACTGCTTTCCCTCTCCACACCTTTGTTCCCTACCTTCCAACCTATAAACAATCTGTGTTTCTCAAAAATCTCATCACCTTTCCCTAAAAAGGCAGCTTTTTCCCATCCCTCTCCTCTCCTGTCACATTCTAACCATGCAGACCCCCTGGAGCCAGCAGTGCCCTTGTGGCCAAGAAGGCCAAGATATCCTGGGGTGCTTTAGGAGGGTCATTTACTGCCAGCAGGTTGAGGGAGATGATCCTGTCCCTCTACTCAGCCCTAGACAGGGGCATCTGGAGTGCTGTGTCCAATTCTGGGCTCCTCAGGACAAGAGACATGGAGCTCCTGGAGCAGGTTCAATAGACATAATGAAGGGAATCAATTGTCTCTTATTAGGAAAAGCTGAAGGAGCTGGGGCTGTTCAGCCTCGAGATGACTGAGAGGGGACCTCATCCCTGTCTGTCCCTGTCTGCAGGGAGGGGTCAGAGCAGGGACCAGGCTCTGCTCAGGTGCCCAGCAATGGGACAAGAGGAATGGGCAGGAACTGATGCCCAGGAAGTTCCACCTGGACATCAGGAATAATTTCTTCCCTGTGCAGTGACCAAGCCCTGAACAGATTGCCCAGAGAGTGTGTGGGGTCTCCCTCACTGGAGATATTCCAGCACTGTCTGGACACAATCCTGTGCCTGTGCTCTGGGATGGCCCTGCTTGAGCAGAGATGTTTGACCAGATGATCCACTGTGGTCACTTCCAAGCTGACCCATTCTGTGATTTTGGGATTGATTCTGTACTAAGGTGTACAATTTTTGGCAGGCAGGAACATGTTCTTATCTCTGGTGCCAGCTGCTTTCTGGAAAGACCCCAGCCTCTTCTAAACCAGAGAGGAAATGGCATTATTTAAAATTGTTCCTCTCTAAATGGTCCCAACTAATTATGAAGGCTACAGCTACTGTGAGATGAGCTATTAAATGCCTTGAATGGGTTTCTGAAGCCTGTACTAGAATGGGATGAGTCACAGTTGCACCAGCTGACTGCAAATGAGTGGGTGGGAGGGGAAGAGGCCCTGTACTTTGTTGGCAAGGTGGGAACAAAGAGCTCTCCACAGGCCTGGGATATGATCTGGGGTGAGTTAGGAATGACAGCTCGCAGCAGTAAGATGGAGGCAACAGAGTGCTTGTCAAAGAGGTAAAGCCTGAGCTTTTAAGTTAAATCACACCTTGAAACCATTCTGTCTGAATGAAGGAAGTGGGAGATCAGCAGAGGATTGGTCAGGCTGTGAGATGCCATGTAGGATTTAGTCTCAGCTTCTTGGTCTGACTGCTTGTACGTAGCTCCTTGAGCACCAGCATTAGGAAAAAGAATGTGCTGTGATTTGAGTCCAATCAGAAAACATTCAAGCTTCAGTGTTTAAGATCAATATGATGGAACATGGGTAGATAGTGACAGGACTGTCTGTTACTAGGAGTAAAAGTTCTAAACTAAGAGAGGAGAGATTACATGTTAGGAAGAAATTATTCACTGTGAGGGTGGTGAGCCACTGGAACAGGTTTCTCAGAGAAACAGTGGATCCTCCATCCCTGAAAGGGCTCAGGGCCAGGTTGGGTGGGGTTCTGAGCAGCCTGGCCCAGTGGAAGGTGTTCCTGCACATGGCAGGGGGGTGGAAACTGGATGGTCTTTACAGTCCCTTTCAACTCAAGGCAATCTATGATTTCTATGAGTCTACAAAACTGTCTGCATCCATGGCCTGATACAGAGGCTCCAGATGCAAAATTCAATTCTGGACCTGAGTTCATACCCAGGAAGGAAAGAGAAAAGATCACTAGAAAAGATTTGGTGAAATTATTGCAGGGGTTTCTCATTCTCCACCATGATCTTGCAGAGGCCAGAGTTTGTTGTGTCTGATTTGCAGTAGAATTGTGCAGACTTGTTCAAGTGAGGATAATATCCTGACTGATAAAACTCCTGAGTGTCCTTTCCCAGACTAATACCCTCAGCTGCTCCTCACCAGACCTGTGCTCCAGACCCTTCCAGCTCTGTTCCCTTCTCTGCACGTGCTCCAGCACCTCAATGTCCTTCTTGTCATGAGGGGTGTGACACTGAAGGCAGGATTCAAGGTGTGGCCTCACCAGTGCCCAGCACAGGGGGACAGTCACTGCTTTGGTCCTGTTGGCCACGTTATTGCTGATACAAGCAAGTCAGTGCTGCTTATTTTGGAAAACTCACCCAGCGTGGACCAGGCATGGTGCTTTCTGCTCTCTCTGATGAGATAATGCAGGAGATAACTATTTTTGGCACATCTTACTTGAGCTTTTGAGATGTCATCTGGCCTTTTGAGACGTGCAGATCAACTTGCTGCTTTCAGCATGGCATAGGATGGAAAAATGGGATACAGACTTGCAGGTGGATAGACAGGGGTGGATGGAGAGTCTTGAGCCAGGTTTAGCACAGGGCTAACAATGAGTATTGGGGAAACAGGAAACTGTGGCTAACTCATGCCAGGAGGATGAAGACAGTATGAGAATGTTGTCTCCTTGCAGTAAGAAAAAACAATCCACACTGACTGATCTAGTTAAAAATATATTCTAGAGAGGTTAAAATAATTCAGACAGACACATCATCAATAACTGATTATTTGTAGCTAAAATTAGGCCTGGAATTGGCACTTTGTATCTTAATTAAAACAAAGCTATCTTTTTAATATCTTTTGTTTTATCAATGAGCTATGACAACTTTGAGCAGACATTTCCTAGTGAATGTTAATCCCTCAGTCTCTTTTGATTAGTAGATGGGATTACATTAAAATTGATCCTCCTTCCGAGGTCCATTTGTGTGCTCTTTCTCAGTATTGAATTACATGGCTGGCCCTGTGCCAGGCACAGGTTCCCCATTGGGACAATGAAATCACAGCCACGGTGATGCTCATTTGTGTTTTACAGTATGCCATTTATTTATCACAAAAGGCTCAGGAGACTTTATGCCTTGGTGAGACATTATTTAGGCTTCAGATCTCTGTAAAACCTTATTACTCTCTTCAGTTCACTTTGTACAGAGATGGCTTTTGAAGATAGAAAGGGAAAGGCTAGGGAAAGAAGAAAAACAATATCATATTTAAAATCTAGCTCGGTTGAGTTTTCTTCAGTTGTACAGGCTGTTCTGAGGGAATTGTTGAGCTTCAACCTGGGAGAAAAGATCACTAGAAAAGACATCACTGGTCAAGCTCAGTGTTACAGGTTTGGAAGCTTCAGTTTGAGACTGTATGAATCTTGTTAAAAGATGAGTCCCTCTGGCTCATAACTGAGCTTCAGACAGCCAAACCCTGGAAGAAACTTTTCCTAAATTGGGCTGACCTGCTGCAATTGCTCTCTGAGGGCTCCTGTGAAGCTGGTGGGAGCCGGGTGAGACATGACATGATCCTTACAAAATTCAGGAGCAGAGAAGAACTGCTATGTCTTTGTTTTCTGTTTCAATGTTCTTTCTTAGTAATTGAGAGTAATTAAAGCTATGAACAATTCTCCCCAGGGGAACTGGAAAAAAAATTCTCAAATAAAAAAAAACAGAGAAGAGCTGTTGACAGTCTGAAAAGCTGGACAGCTTTCCATTGAACTCCCTCCCACCTTTTCCATCTGTAGCTCTTGTCATCAGTCAGCAAGCTGGCCAGGAGACAGTGACAGATAAATGGTGTGCAGTCCCCTAAAGTTCCAGATTACATCTTTCCTTTCCTTCCCTTCCCTTCCTTTTCTTCTCTTATATGCTTTAATAGCCAGCTTTTATAAAGGGTGCTGTGTTGCTTGGCTTGTGCTGTTGTGATCTGGAAGATATTTTCCAGCATCTGACTGGTTCACTAGGGATTTACATGAACATTTTGTAAGAGTGTGAACTGAGCTAGTAAAGCATCATTCTGAGCCTGCCAAGGCTCAAATGTGAAGTGGAAACATGTATATATATATATGTATATATTTATTTATATATATATAATTTAGGCAGAAAATATAAAACATTATGGGATTCCATACAGTGTTGTAAACAATATTCTGTTCCACTTTGCTTATGTGATTTGGCATTTCTCACAGAACTAATGCTCTGTGATAGCAGTAAGAAGGATGCTGTGCTTGAGTGGAAATAACGTGGGATGCGAGTGATTGATGTTGCTTGAAATGAGGAATATAAGAGACTCCAGATAGCAGACTAATTATGTAGCTTGTTTATTTTCCAAGGAAGGTCTCATTGCTACAAGTGGTGTCGAATGGAGAATAGAGATCAGTTATTCACTGTCTTGGATCTGTTTATTCTTTCATCTGTAGGTCTTTGAATGCCTAGAGATGGGCTGGTAAGGGTTTCAGAGAAAAAGAGATGGACACAGCACATGGTTATATTTTGCAAAAGTGTCACCTTGAATCCACAAACCCACGTTGAATTTTTTTTTTTTATTGTGACAGCCATACCCAGGTAGATAGTTTATCATCTTTAATTGTGCTTCAGCCAATATTTCTCCTGCAACATCTCCAAGTTTTCCAAGTACATGAAGTACATAGCATTGTGTGCTTCTCAAAACTATACAAAAAATTGGGAGATGAGGCGTAGGTGCTAGAAGTTTATTTTTTTTTTTTACTGTGATCTTTCCACTCAGGAAAAAAGCAGCCTTAATTAGACTGGTTAAGAACTGATAGCAACCTTTATCAAGTGAAGTTGATGATGATAATTCTGTCTTGGAACTATAACACGAACATGAACATATGTAGCTTTTAAACATTCCCCTGCCTTTGTCGTGCACTGAGACAAGAAACTTCCAGAGTGAATCTGAAAAAGGAACATAGGATACCTACAGTAGATTATGACTGAAAGAAAATAAACCAAACCCACTGATTGTTTTCTATACTTCAAATGTCTTAATGTTGTGGGGAACATTGATAACCCAGTTTCTTCTGTTTTATGTGGACATTTCCAACATAAGGAATGACTTCTCCATGCTGCTGTTTTCCTGCAGAATCTGGGCCTTTTCACCCTATATCTCCAAAGGCACCATGGTGTCATTTTATGTTATGTTATTTTGAGACACTACCTTGTCTTGCTCTGCTCAGGGTGGTCCATTTTATCGTGATAACTGATCAAAAAATGAGGAATAGGGATTTTTTTTCTTTGCATTTCATAGTATTTCTTCAGTCTCATGTGGCCAAATCTCTTTGGACAAAGTATTGATTAATTTCATTTCATTTCATTTTCCTAGTTGTATAGTGGCTTTCTCCCAACATAAAAGAGGCTTATGCTAAGCAAACCAGTTCTATTTTTTGCCTACCTAAACTGCATGCAAGCTGGAAGTTTCTTTGTGCAGCAAGCTCCCTACTGTTATACTGAGCCTTGGAGAGTCTTGGCTTTCCATCCCCAGGCTCTGTGGCTGTGCTCACCATGCTTATAATACCAGAAGTGACTGTCAAACCATAATGCTTGAAATGCTGTTTTCAGCTCAATGATTTATTTGTGTGATTGGGAAGAGGCTGCAGATCTTTTGACTACTACCACAAAATCAAATAAAGTAGTAGATCTGTATATATTTTTGAAAGCAAACTGAGCTGTTGCTTAAATTTATTTAATTTTGCTAGAAATGTGAGGAAACACGTTTTGGGAGCAATCAATCCAGTGGTGCCAGCTCCAGGTTTGACAGAGAGCATGAAGACTTACCACAAAACAAAGCAGAGTGATTTGGAAGATGATGTGGGCAGAAAAGTCTAATCCCCTGAAGCTTTGTTTGTATGGATTTAGGCATGAGTTTGCACTTTTCACCTGTAGTTTCTCTCTACCCTGGTAGTTTTGTCTTCAAAATGAGGTTAGACTGCAAATGGATTTGAGCTGCTGTGGACCCACCTTGACCTCAGTATCAAGTTTTGCCTGAAAAAAGAAGATTTTATTTTTATAGATGTTTCAAACAAGTTCACTATGTAAATCCTTTGTACACAACCACTGAGACCAGATTTTCCACATGGTACTGAAACAGAACATAGAAGGCAAATCATACTGCCTTTAATTTGGTATATTTCATTAGTGGAAGGGTATTTTTACTTAATGATTTTCTAGAGAGACACCAAATCAGTTGAGCTCTCTGGTTGAAAGGTAAAGAACAGGCTGATTTCTTCATGATTTATAGTAGACTACAGTAAATAATTCTCTCATATTATTTTTTTTATGGCATCTGAGCTACAGCAATGCTATTCTTCCTCTGCTGGTGGTGCAAATAAAGTTGACTACTGTGGTAAACCAAGCTGATCCCTTTTCAAGTCACTCCTTGCTACAGGCCACTGTCCTCTGTAGATCAATTCAGAATGAGGTGACAGAACTTTGGGGCATATTGATTGCCAAAGAGACTCTAATGATATCAGTGAATATGAGACAAAGCAAAAATTTCAGCACCTGCTTCAAAGCAAAAATTAATCCTGATTTGAAATATGAGTATAGTCCCATGAACATTAAATTTTAAGGAATTTTCACTACTTCTGAGTATTTTCAGCTATTGAAGCTGATCTCCAAGTACAGAAGCAGAGAAACTTTTTTTCCATATCTGCCTTTCCCATAAAAAGTTGCTGAAGCCCATGGAGAGGGACATTTTACAAGAGCATGTAGTGATAGGCCAAGGGGCAATGGCTTCAAACTGAAATAGAGGAGCTTTGGAGTAGGTATCAGGAAGACATTTTTCACTGTGAGGGTGGTGAGGCACTGGCACAGGTTGCCCAGAGAAGCTGTGGATGCTCCATCCCTGGAAATACTCAAGGCCAGGTTGGATGAGGTTCTGAGCAACCTGGTCCAGTGGAAATGTCCCTGCCCATGGCAAGGGATTCAGAACTGGATGTTTTTTAAAGTCCATTCCAAACAAAACCACTCTCACCCTCTCTGTACATAGCTCATGATTGCAGTCAATCATTTTGTGCAGACAAAGTGGCTTCTTGAGGTAATTAAAAAAAAAAAAAAAACAAAAAACAAAATGAACTGCTTACTTAAAATCATCTATTGCTGCCTAAACTTAAAAAAAAAAACCAAAAAACCCCCCAAAACACCATGAAAGCTAGTCTCTGTGCTTGTTTTGACTGGGATAGGATAGTTTTCTTCCTAGTAGCAGGAATAGTCTGAAGACAGAGACCCTCTGCTGCCAGGGCAATGTATTTATTGCCTGAATAAGATCAGCATTTCACCTGCTATTTTTTCAGAACAAAGCCTTCTCAAGCTTACTGCTGTGTGAAGTCAATAGCTGCTGCAAGAACAGTATCCAGATGGAGGGTGAGCAGCTCTGTAGCAATTTTAGAGATGAAATTTTGGTTTTCAGTTTATCAACATTTAGCAATTTCTTAATTATAGTACCCAGCACTTTACCTTTTCAAAGCACTGCACAATTATTAACAAATTAATTGCTGCCTCATTGCCCTGTAAAACATGATGATAGTTATTTGATTATCTGGTTCTCCAGTAAATGAAAATAACCATATTGCTTATAAGACTACATATTGTATATATGTGTATACACAGTATTATATATGGCCTATATGTATAATTCAAAGAAAGTTTTGCTAAGTGAGGGCACTGAAGCCACCCATTATGAATTTGTTTATTGGAAAGGTTATTCAGTGCTACAATAACATTCCTGTATTATGGCAGATTATTTGGGGAGAACAGAAAGAACAAAGGGAAGTTTATCCTGAAATGGGAGCAAAGAATCTTCTTTTTGTTCATATGGGAATCCACTGTGGTGGGAGTGTAACTGAACGGGCAGAGGATTATCATTTCTGCAAGCTTCTCCTGAGAAATGGGAAAAGAAGGATATCATAGAATGGTTTGGTTTGAAATGGACCTTAAACACCATTTATCTCCAGCCCCACTGCCATGGGCAGGGACACCTTCCACTAAACCAGGCTGCACAAAGCCCAGTCCAACCTGGCCTTGGACTTTCAGGAATGGAACCTCCATTTCCCTGGGAAACCTGTTACAATATGGATGAAATGAATAATGTTTGAAGTATTGCAATTAGTTGGACTATAATTTAACAGAAGATCTGAACATTTTTTTTTTTTTTGAGAAAGGGGAGCTTCCATTTTGTAGATATTTTTCTTTACCTTCTATAAATTTAAGTATTTCCCTGAAAGAAACTCTGATCTACCATGAGAATTAATTAAACAGTTAACGACATTTATCTCCTTTACACAGGAGATCATTCTCTGATGGGGGTGGGGGGAGAAGGGGGGTAAAGGGATGTTTTATAACGAGTAATGGAAATATGGCAATTTAAGGAATTAACAAAGTGTAGTGGCTGACGCAAATGTTTTTTCTATTTATGAGACTAAATATGTTCAGCTGTCTGAGCCCTGAGAGCTAAACATTGGGAATGATGGACCCCTAGTGCCAAGGCTGTACAAACAGGCAAGGGGAAGAGTTGCTTGTTGAAGGCAAAGAAGGGATCAAAATGACATGGGAATTTTTCAGGTCCTAATAAAGTTTCAGTTTTTGTGTCCTCCTTACAAAGTCTACCAGTTTTTAAATCCAGGTACAACATATTAAATGGATTTATCATATTTAGGTATATTTAGGTGGTCCACTGATAACTTTGCTTAGTCTTTTTGGGGATTCTGGTATCTGTTTAGTCTTTGTGAGCAAAAATGAAAGTATATTTAGATTGTTGGCATGAAAAGTCATCTTCTCTGTCCAGTAGGTTTTCTGTGCTTCCTGTTGTGCAATGGATCCCTGCTGATTTGGCTGAATAAAGTGAGGGCATTAGAAATCACCAGTTGTGAATTATGCAGCCATACATTCACTGGAAAGAAATATACTGCTTTTATGCCTATTTGACCTCTGAAGAACCAGGAGAAAATTACAAATTCCTGTTTGAAGGTTGCCCTCTCTCTTTGTTTTGTTTTGGTTTTGTTTTTTGTTTTGTTTTGTTTTGTTTTTGTTTTGTTTTGTTTTGCTTATTGCCAATGTGTTGTGTAAACCACAGCTTTGAGTTCCAAAAGTTCCTAACAAGTGCATTTGGGTGGTGCCTTCTCCATTTGATGCTGCTCACACAATTTTATTCTTCACGATGGTACAATCCTGTATCATGATACTTCCAGACTTCAGCTTTGTTTTTCTTGCATGGTTTATTCATGCTCATCTCAAGGTCCTGTTTCAACACTTTGGGAGCTTCTAACAAATTGAAGATTTATAGTTTGCAAAAGAACAAGGGATAGATCATCTTCCCTAGCAGAAAAGTACCTGGAGGTCATGAAGGTTAGAGAATAGCAAATACCTCCTTAGTTTTCATTGTTTTTAGATTGTGGGTTCTCTGTGTGAGGCTGTGGGTCCTCCTGAAGAAAACTCTTTAACTCCTTAACCATTCTTTTGTTCACTGCTCTCATTTCTTGGTGAATTTATTCCGCTTCCTTGGATCATTTGTGCTGTTTTTATTTTTTAAAGCAGGTTATGAATCTCTTTATTCAATAGCATGTCCCTCTTCTCCAGACTTTATCTGGTGGATTTTTGCTAGAGAGACTGAGTCAATGATTTGGCCACTAAATGTTCATGCCAGATTTGTCTCTTGCCATTGCAATAAAACTGACAGCATGTGTCTGGGTTTTTTGATCTTGTTTTTGGTTTGTTTTATTTTTTTCTTTAAATTAATTAATATTCCCAGCTGACAAAACCCTCTAGCAAAAAGGATGGTTAACCTGTGAGCCATGTTTATGCATATGATATTATCTCATTCTGAAGATGTAATTAATATTCTGCTTCATGGGGTTACGACTAAAGTCCTGAAGGTTTTATTTATTCTATCACTTTAAAATTTAGCATTTAGCATCTCCTTTCAAAAGATTAGTGCAGTGTTGTTGACTAAATGGTTCAGTACATCCTTTTTATATAACCCTTTTGCTGGGCTGGATTCCAGATTTTCTTGATTTCATATGTTTTTTATCTCCTCAAGAGAGATTAATTCTATGTTAATTACCATATTAGGGTCAGCTAAGTTAAAAAATATGATTTTTGACTTATATAACCTTAAAAGCACTTTACCTGATAACTTTCTTTTTTTTAATTTTTATATATTTGATGATTGAATACATTTGGGAAAAAGTTAATAATAATAATATAATTTTTTTAAAAGACAAACATTTTCACATATTAATATAAAGATCCAGGCTTTTGTGTTTTTGTATTCTGTGGCACTTGGTTTTTTAGGGGGACTGCCAATACTGATGAGAAAAGAATAAGTATTAATTCTTCCCTGAAGCTCAGAAACAGCCACTGGCAGATTTTCAAAAAATAAAAGTTCTGCTTTTTGTCCCTTCCTACCAGAGCTAGTCAGATTGTATTGATATGACCCAGAGCAGAATTAAGCCATTCTATGCAGATAATTCTTTATTAAAATTTATCACATTTAACCTTTAAAATTGTCTTTCATTCTTTAATGTAATTGTTTGGTTTTGGTTTGTTTGTGTTAAATCCCTTGCTCTTTGGCTGTTCTGTCAGACAGAAGCTGTTTAAAAATTACAATTGTAGCAAAAGTTAACATGCAGATCCCAGCATAGATCTGCCTTTGAAGTGATAAACTGACCAGGTCCAAGCTGTTTCCCAAGGCAGTCATGCTGTGTGCAATATTTTTTATGCATTTCACAGAGGAGAAATGCAGCTTTCTGTCATTCTTCAGCTTCCTCACAGGAGAAGGCAGAGGGGCAGGCACTGATCTCTTCTCCCTGGTGACAGGGACAGGACCTGAGAGCACGACTGGAGCTGTGTCAGGGCAGGTTTAGGTTGAACATTAATAAGAGTTTCTTCCCCCAGAGGGTGTTTGGGCACTGGAACAGCTCCCCAGGGAAGGGTCACAGCACCAAGCCTGGCAGAGCTCAAGGAGCATTTGGACAACACTCAGGCACATTGTGGGATTGTTGGGCTGTCCTGTTTAAGGCCAAGAGTCGGACTCAGAGATCCTTGTGGGTCCTTTCCAACTCTCTTTCTGTGATTCTGTGAAGGCTTGGAACAGAGATAATCCTTGATCAAAGCAATACAGGTTTGGAAAGACTTCTCTTTTCCACCTGTAATCAGTGCTGTGCAAAGAAAGTTCCAAAAGCATTCAAGGAAAGATTTCAGGTCTAAAAATTTCAGACTAAAATAATGAGACTGCAGGAAAGATAAGTGTGGATTCATAGTAATTTGCCAAGATCATCAGCCAGGTTTTCACTTTGCCAATTCCAAAGCCCTTTTGTTAAATATGAGCTAAAACAGACTAATTGTGGCATGAAGTAGGAATGGCTGGTGAGCCTTTACTGAAACCAGTTCAGTACCTGCAGGCTGCTGAAGTACAAATTGCCTGGTGTGCTGGAGGAAAAGGGAAGTTGTTGAAATAGCATGAGAAAAACAGTATGTGAAGTAATCAGCTGGGATGAGACCTTTAATTGTAGCCATTGGGTCAAATGAATGGTATTGATTCTGTGAAGTTGGGATGGGTTTGGTTTTGTTTTTCTGTAAAGTAAAAACACAAAGAAACTAAAAAGTGTCTCAACACAGAAACAAATGCAGATCACAACAAAATCACAAGGTTGCTCAGTGTACATGAAATCATTCTTCCACCTTGAGACAGGAGCAGCGTGCCAGGCTATTTTGTATTGAACAAACATCTGTGCAGGAGTGAGACTTTGAAATGAAGTTTTGGAAAGGATACAGGGACCCCTGCAATCTCAGATTGGAAGAGCTGATCATGGTTGGTCCTGATCCAGCCAAGATCAAGTGGAAAGATCCAAGAGCTGAATAGATAGGACATTTCATCAAAATGTTTAGTGGCTAGAACATCCACTGCTGTTTAGTGAATAAAAATGATGCTTTTAGTGAGTCCTTGTCTCTTGACCAATTACCCTGGCTGAAGTGACTGAGAAAGACTGGCAGAACTCCGAATAGGAAAATTCTTTTAGAATTCATAGGGGATTTAAACCTTTATGGAGTTTCATTTGGTTGGAAGTGTGGCTGTTTAATTCTTTGAGCAGTTACCCCAAGCCATATGAAAATCCACTCTATACTCACAGGCAATGATCAATGATCAGATATTAATTTAATTTCTTCTCAGATGAATTATGAAAATGTGGCATTTCTGTATATAAACCCTAGAAACTCCAAATTATACAGAACAGTAAAATATGTATCTTCAGAGACATCTGGCAACCAACCCCATGCATATACATTATATTTTCTGTCCAAGAATATCTGAAACATTTTAGTCTTCAGTAACATCAGACAGCCACACAACACCTTGGAGATCAGCTAATGATGATGAAAAATGTAATTTGTTGGACAGCTCTCCTGATCTGTTTGAACTCTATGGAACAAGAGCTCTTATGTGCATAAGAGAGGAATTTTTCAGTGGAATTCCACATTGACCTTCTACAGGCAGCAAAGGGTTGACATAAGTCTCACTATCCTATCTGTAAGAAATATTTGCTTTCAATGCTCTTTAATTCAAATGGTGACATGAATGTCTATTAATGGCAACTTAAATGAAACATTTAAAAAAAAAAAAAAAAGAAAGTCCAAAGCAAGAAATATTCTCTGTGATTCTGGAACAATAATCACATTTGTGAGATTTATGCTGGTTTTGAACAATTCTTATAGAGAAAGGCAGAGAGTTTGGTACTGACAAGGCTTGCTGCAGGAGCCCAGGTTTTAGTAGAGATGTACTTAGAATTCTAACTGATTTTTCTTCTATAACTTGTTTCAACATTGTTCATTTTTGTCAGGGTCATTAAACTTGAGGATGGCCTTTAAGGGGTTGGATGTGAGCAACTTTTTAAAGGGCTCCTCCCTCAGTGGCAAGTACCAAGGCTTGGTGAAGTGGGAGATGAAACTACAGCCTAAACTTCCTGGCTGCAGTTTGAAATATTTTCAGCACCAATGACAAAAAAACCCATTCTTAAAGCCGCAGGGTCTGCTTTTCAGTATTGACATACATTTGTCGTGTTTATACAAGTCTTCATTCACCAACTCTCTATGCTTTGGGGAAACACGGGATATTTTCAGACACTGTGGCTCAGCTGTGGGAAAAAACTCCAATATTACCTCTTCTGTCATGAGGATTGCTAGCCATGCTCATGAACAACAGGAATATGGTCTTCAAAACATTTAGATTTTGCCATTAGATACCATAGAAAAAGCAAGCATGGGAATGACATAAAGAATTCTCCTGTACTCACAACATATAAATCTAAATGGATGTATGATTTTGTGCAGATGTATTTTTGGCTGTATGCACATGTGTTGGTAGAAATATGGTGTGAGAAGTTGTGGCTGCCCCATCCCTGGAAGTGTTCAAGGTTAGATGGGGCTTTGAGTACTGTGTTCTGCTGAAAAGTTTCCCTGCCCATGGCAGGGGGTTGGAACAAGATGATCTTGAAGGTCCCTTCCAACCATTCTGTGACTCTACATTTCTTCCCTTAGTCTGTAGCAAACATGCCTTGACTAAGCCTCATCCTCAGCCATTTGTATTCCCATGCCTGTGGTCACTTCACTAAGGAAATCTTTAAATTCTATATATCTTCACATCTTACTTGCAATTTTTAAATACCCAGCTATTCTGTCTCCCTCCTGAGGACTGCAGAAGTACAAATTGCTCCCTATTAAAACATTTAGCCAACCTTTTTGTAGTGACAGAACATTCTGGGCTGCTGGCATGCAGAGAGGAATGAAGATGTTGACTTCACAAAGTGCAGCGTGTAGATCCCTCCTGTGTGCATTTCTTGCTGCATTAAGGTATAATAATCCACTCACTCCACACAGCTGGAACTTTATATGTTTCAAAATGTAAGAACTTTATATATTTTAGTGTGAAAATTCCTGGGAAGAAGGAGATGGGAGTTGCTTTGATGCATTCAGGTGTTGACTGTGTATGGAAAAATTAAGATTTTAATTATGAATTTATATAAAACAGAATCATAGTGGGTACTTCAAGACAAGCTCCACGATGTTTCATCTCCCGTCTTTATTGGTTAGATGCCTGAATTCATATCTCCATGTTGGCATTCCAGGTTGACACATTATCTGGTGCAAGGGCTAAGCTTGCCCTTCCTTTACTAAAATCCTGGTGAAGCATCAAGAGTGGATTATTGGGTTTGAGGTTGCAGATCAGATGCAGTCCATGGCTGAATATTGATTTCTCACATATCAAATACACTGAAAAGGGAGAATTTATTTTTCTTTTCCTCTTTTTTTTTGCTCTTTTTTTTTGCTCTGACTCATCAAGCCAAGAGATGGAATTTCCTCAGGGTGGAGGGAGAATTTTAGCATGGAAAAAGGGGGAAACAACAACTCATTTCTCCTCCTGCACAGAGTCCTGTTCACCCAGTTGTGCCATTTGTGTGCAGGCCAATAAAGCACAGCTGCTAAGGTCAATTTTCATGTGTACCAGAGCCAAAGAAGGGTGGTATCTTTCAGATCTTGTTCCTGCAGCTCAGGCTGAGCCAGTATTCACATTTCCTGTTGTCTGCTGTTGTGGCTTGTTGGTCTGAGGGTTTTAAAGTGGAGAGCTTGCAATTTTTCTGTCATTTAAAATATAGTGCTCATATGTAAGGGAAAGGTAGAAGGGACTTGAGTCCATTCCTTTAAAATCCTAATTTTTGGTGTGGTGCCTTTATTCTGTGATACAAGTTTGTCAAGGCTGTGTGTGCAGCCTTCTTTCTCTGGTCCTGGAACTCTCCCTGCCCTCTGAAATCATTCTTTTCCCTGAGAATATTGTTACTATGCTGGTAAGAAAAGTATAAAAGTGCTTTGAGCTAAAACTCAAGAAGAGAAAAAAAAATCAACTTCTCAAAACTGGATTCTGTAATGTATTATTTTCACATATCTTTCTTAATATTTTTAATTTCTAAATAGTAAAATGGTTGTTTATTTCAATCTTTCATGCAGAAATAGGAAAGAAAAAAATAGGAATTAAAATTGGAATGCTTTTACAACAAACTTCCAAAATTAACAATATTTTTTGCACACATGACGTTGACCATAGAAAATTGGCTTTTCTTTCCTTTTTAAAGTTTTTTTTTGTTTGGTTGTCTCACATGAAACCAGTTCTTTTTAGATCTTCAGATGGCAGCTAAACAATAAGGAAACAACAGCAACAGCAGAGCCAGCACCTCACAAGAAGGAAACAAAAAGATGCTCCTATAATCCTGTTTGTAGCCATACAGGTAGTATGTGGTCATATAGGTTATATATCACAGAATCACTGAATTTCCAGGGCTGGAAGGGGCCCCTGGAGATCTTCCAGTCCAACCCCCTGCCAAGGCAGGGTCATCTGAAGCAGGTGACACAGGAACACATCCAGGTAGGTTGGGAATGTTTCCAGAGAATGAGACTCCAAGACCTCCCTGGGCCATCTGTACCTAAATTCACAGATGGGGGAATCATCCACATGTCAGGTGACACATTCTGCCTTTTCCATTTCTCCTTTAGTCTTCTTCACTTTTCACTTTTAATAGAAGAAATAAATATATCTTTGTCTTTACTCTTTTCTTAAAAAAAAAAAAATCCTACCTATTTTAAAATAAATGTTGCACATCTAAGTAAGTAATTTACTAAAAAGTAAGTTTATATATCATAGCTCACCACTATTTTGAAAGAGATGAGCCCCATGATGTTTGCTTTATGCAAGAAAAGTCAAGTTCAGCACTTTGCTCTGCATTCTACAACATTTTTAAGAATACTGGCACTTTCCTATCAACACTAACCACTGGACATTAAAATGGTGAGATGATTAAAATGTCATCATTTTAATGTCCAGTGGTTAGTGTTGATAGGAAAGTGCCAGTATTCTTAAAAACCCTGGGGGACTTTCTGTCTCCTGACAATGCCTTGGATGCTTTCAACTCAGGTAAAATGAACAAAGCCAAATAAAACAAAACAAAAACAAACAAACAAAAAAAACCCCAAAAACCAAAAAACCAACCAACCAAACAAAAAACCCCAAAAAAACAACAACCAAAAAACCAAAACATATTGTTAATTTTGGAAGTTTGTAGTAAAAGAATTCCAAATTTAAGTCCTATTTTTCTTTCCTATTGCTGCATGAAAAATTAAAATAAATAACCACTTCGCTAGTTAGAAATCAAAAATATTAAAAAATATATGTGAAAATCATACATTACAGAATCCAGTTTTGAAAGGTTGATTTTTCTTCCCTTCTTGAGTTTCAGCTCAGAGCACTTGTGTACTTTTCTTACCAGCATAGTAAAAAAAGGATGATATCAGAGGGCAGGGAGAGTTCCAGAGAAGGAAGGCTGCACACACAGCCTTGACAAACTTGTATCACAGTATAAAGGCACCACACCAGAAATGAAGATTTTAAAGGAATGGACTCAAGCTCCTTCAACATTACTGTGCAAATCTAAAGTTCTGGAGGTCTCCTTAAAGCATTATCAAAATGCATTGCTAAGTCACCTTGGCAGCTGGGGATGTGTGTGACAAGTAAATTGCCTTCTGAAACTTCCAACATTTGCCATGTGCAGGTACACACAAGTTGGAATGGGAATTCAAGCACCATCCTGCTCTTCTGCAGACACAGTAACCTTGTGTGTGTTAGAGCTGATGTGATCCCACATTTGTTATGTAGGTAACTACATGCTCGTTATAGTGAACACCAGTGCTCGTGCTGCATTTTGAAAATCATATTTGATTTCCTATATGAGGCTAATGGTGATTTATTGACTGCACTAAAACAGCTCACTGGTGGATTTGTTTACAACAAATTCCAGTTCAACTGACTAAATGACATTGAACAACTAATGGGAAATTTTAACACAAAGGAAAATAGCTTCTATTGTTCCTTTGATTTAGGCTATGAAGCTAGACAAAAAATCCACAGAAACATTATTCTCTTATTCTCTGCCATGACTGGTTCTGGCTAACAGTTGTGTTGATATCCTCTTAGCAACAGTGAATAGCTCCTAAATGGGCTTTATCAGTATTTCAGTCTATTCCTGGCACAAAAATTATACAGAGGAATGCAAGTAAATTCTGAATTGGTGGGTTGTTTAAAAAAAAAAAATTACAATATAATTTGTTTAATAGCTTTTTGAAAAAGCAGATGTGCAGATAGCATATTAAGCTAAATTAGATGTTGAAAGAGTGAGGCATTTGATTGCTTGGTATTTCAGCAATAGAAGCCTTTCAGGTGGGCTGTATACTGGTGGTTTTCAGTAATTATTAGTTATTTAGATTATTAGTGACTTGCTGATGTTGAAGTACCAGAGTGCTTCATTTTAACGCACGTTGTTTTGTGGGCATTGGGGCTGATTTCGAGACTGGTTTGGCTTCCACAAATTGCAGTTAATGTGAGCTGCAGGTGTTCAGAAGCTCTTTAAAGGAGAGGTGAGCAGAGACAGAAAAACTCTGCTCTGCCTGCACTGCTCTTACAGGTGCAGCCCCCACGCCTCCCCTCACATTCAGAGTTAAGTAACATCAAAGCTCAAGTGCCATCCATGAGATTTTGGGAATTTTTTAATACTCTATTCAGATGGTTTGATCTCTAGAGAAGGGTACCCAGAACAGAAATTAATCTCCCTTCTCACAGGAGAGAAGTTTGCCAGGGTTGTGGTGGGCTTCAAGTTTTAAACTGGCTTTTTATGATTTACTAAAATGGTCCTGTTTTTTATTTTAAAAAATTAAACATTAATGACAGTGCAGTTGGAGACAATGTGTCTTGCAACCCCTCCAAATTTATTATTTTATATGGAATAGAGATCTTTCTTCTATTAAAACTTGGAGAAGATAAAAAAAAAATTCTGCTAGTATTTTTAACACATTCAGATGTATTTTATCTCTATTCCTACATGCTTTAAGAGTGGTGAAGGGTAGGTTGACAAGATGAATAACATGTTCATGTAGGTTGATTTTTCTATTACCCTGCCAGGAAACTTATATCACCTTCCAGTCTTCTCATTCTTCCTTCTTTAGACTCTTTGTTCGTCTCTTTCTCAACACAAATTTTGAGGAGTGCCAAAGAGAAAGGTTCTGATCTTTCTGCTGCAAAGGCCAGCCTATAGATGGTACCAATGGAGAAAAATAGTAAATTTACAATTAACACATTTAATCTAAGTTTTTATTCCAGAGATAATGCTTTCCTACAATTTAAAAGAAAGCTCTGTCAAGTAAGAAAATGAAAGGTATTAGTCAGTACTTTCAGGTTTCACCGTCTCTCAATATTTTTTTTAAATTAGGCTTAAAATGTAAATACAGAAAGTGCTAGAATACTGTGGAGATTTTTTTCAGGCCTGACCAAGTCTATTAATTAGTCCATATTGCTGCAGCGTATAAGCACAGGTATGGATTTAATGTGGTCATATAGGTTATATATGACCACATATACAACCCTAACAGTCTTTTTCTTTAGTCAGCCCTGCACCAATGACATCAGGACTTTCAATCTCATTCCTTCCCCTCCTGCTCTTACCCCTAACTTTACAGCCTGGCTGACATGGGCAATATGAGGCAAGGAGCAGGAAGTGTCCCTTGGCTTGTGCATCCTGCAGTCCATCACATTTACAGCCTGACCCCTGCATCTCCCAGGCCAAAGCCCCCTGTGCTTGTAACAGCAGCCTGCAGTGCTCCTCTCCATCCTAGGCTCCTCTCCAGGCACTGCTTTATTCCCCTCCTGCACCCAGGCCTGCAGGGCTCAGGAGCACAGAGAGATTCAGGTGGGTCTGTGCCAGCTGTGAGTCTCTCAGCTGGGAGCAGCTCTGTGGAGGTGTTTGCCAGGGCCCTGCTGTGAAAGCTCAGGAAGCTGCAGCACTCCCACCTACTCCCCTCTTGAGACAGCGCTTACCGCCCATCCTGCTTGTCTGATTGTTCTCAGGTTGTGTTTGGGATGTTGCAGAGTCCTGGAGTATAAGGAAAGGACATTGAGGAGGTGGACCTGATAGCCTTTGTGTAACACTTGCTGATTTTTTTCTTACAGTTATGACTGATGAGTTATTAATTTAATTCTGCTCTGAAATTACAGAGCAGAGAAATCACGGTATCTCTGCTGTGGAATTTCTCCACAGTTGGTGAGTTTCTCTATAGTTGATGAAATTTCTCTACATATGCCAGCAAATACAGCACAAATACCCTTTCCCCTTTTATTCTTTCTGTTGTAACAACACAGATGTGCAGTTTTAAATGCCCTGATTTAGCTGTGCCTCTTGGGAGGGATCATCTTTATGCTGTAGATTTACAGTCAGGCACCATGACTAGATTTAGCTGTCTGTCAGCATGTCATGGCTGCAAGGGACTGCAAAGCTTTGTCATATCATTACTAATTTCAGATGGAAGGCACACCTGGAGAACTGGCCTATCCCAGGCCCAAGGCAGTGAGGCCTTTGAAGATATTCTCAGTTGCACAGGGCCATGTCCTGAAGAGTTTTAAAATATCTCTAGAGATTGAGATTCCATCAGCTCTCTGGGCAAGTTACCAAAGTGAAACCACCCAGAGTAAATATTTCCCTTACCTGTGATCATAATTTACTTTGCTGCATTTTGTGCCTTTGTCACCTAAACTAAATATTTTGTCTGATGTTATCAACTTCTACTTGAATATAAGGTGATTGATTCTCTGTTGTTTATGCAGAGTTCTCATGGACAGAGAAAACTGTTGTAGGGAAGTTTCTTACTGCAGAAAAAATGACAGAACTCATACATCAAGTATTTAACCTGCTTTTTGTATAAACCCTGAGTGTTTTGAGCAACACCTTACTTAGACTAAAACTGTGCTGGACCTAATACTGGGCTGCTTTCAGCATCAGGCGCAGGTCATTGGATTTGCCCATATCAATCAAAATAACATAGACCACCATGAGGAGTCACTTCTAACTGTTGAATGCTCAGTCCTGCCAAACCCATGCAATTCCTCATCTGTGAACCAAGAAAGCCTACTAAATTAGCTTGGGAATGTTGATATCAAAAAGGCATATGAATAGAAATACTTAGATAAGCAGACAGCGAAACAAGTGAGAAATGACTCTGCAGAGCTGAGTTAGAAGATAAGAAGATTTTCCCATTAATGGTTAAGATGTGATTCCTTTAACAGAAAGAAGTGGCTGGTTTTGAGAGCTTGCTAGAAATCTTGTACATTACAGTTTTGGCCCTTATATGTAATTGAGCAGAGATCTTTTGATTTCATCTCCCCTGCTTCAGGCCAGATGAGCATTTTGTTCTTAGGTTCTTTCCATTTTCATTTGGTGCCCATTGTGCACTGGTGCCACAGTGACTGAGCAGGCTGTACTGGGTTTTTCTGGTAGCAGGGGAGCTGCAGGGGTGTAGTCAGAAGCTTCCTCCATGCCTGACAGATCCAGGCCCTGGCAGCTCTAAGAGGGACCCACAGCTGCCCAAAGATGAGGTCATCAGTGATGGTGGAAGCACCTTTGGGATAATGTACTTAAGAAGTAGGGGAAAAATCCTATCTGACTGCAGCCAGAGATAGGAGTGATGATAATATGTGAGAGCAACAACTCTGGAAACACCAGGGTTGGGAGAGGAAGGGGAAGAGGTACTCCAGGTGCTGGAGCAGAGGTTCCCCTCCAGCTCAAGGTGGGGTCCATGGGGAAAGAGCAGAGATCCACCAGCAGTTCATGGGAGATCCCACTCCAGAGCAGGTGGATGTGTCCAAAGGAGGCTGTGAGCCCGTGGAGAGCCTGTGCTGTCCTGTTTGCTGCCATAATTTGCGATCCCTCAGGGGACCGATGCTGCAGCAGTTCATGAAAGATGTGGAAAGGACTCAGGGGGGACATGAAGGATGTCTCTCCTGGGAGGGACCCCACATAATAGGGGAACGGTCTGAGGGATCCTCTCACTGAGGAGGAAGGAGCAGCCAAAACAACATGTGAGGAACTGACCACAATCCTCATTCCCCTGTTCCCCATCCTCCTGCACTGCTGAGAAATTGGAAGTAAAGTTGAACCTGGGAAGAGAGAAAGGGTGGCGGTGAAGGTGTTTTAAGATTTAGGTTTTTTTCTTATTATCGTACTCTGATTTGATTTGTAATAACGTAAATTTTTTCCCAAGTCACATCTGTTTTGCTCATGATGGTCACTGGTGAGTGATTTCTCTCTGTCCTTATCTCAACCCACGAGGTTCCATCTTAATTTCTTCCTGCCCTGGCCAGCCGAGGAGGGAAGTGATGGTCTGGCTTTGATGTGCCCCTGCATTCAGCCAAGGTCAACACACCACAAATGTGGTGAATAAATATTACAGATCAAGCTGAGGGGAAAAAATTGTCAAGAAATATTTTCCTATTGGAAAAATGCTGCTTTTATCACAAAAGGTAGCAATGTTTCAAGTAAGTGTTGATTGTGATGAAATTGACTTTTGAGAAGGGGAAATAAACAGTAGAACTGAAACCTATTGAAACACATCAGCAATGGAAAAATAATTTCTTAAAAAAACAGTAACAGAAAAAAATTCTCTATACCTCTCAAAAAAGAAGAAGAAAAACCTTGTTTAAGATTGTTCCATGGAAAGTCTGCCATAGGAAGCTCCTAAATTTGCCATTGATTTTGATTCAAAATCTAACTTTTTTCTCTGATGAATGAGTTAATATTGCTTTTGTAATATTTAGCCTATGAAGAACACTGCTCAGGGTCCCCCTCCAGCCATGTCCTTGCCTCTGTCACTTTCTCTCTCTGCATCTCTAAATCCACAGAGAAATTTGGGCCTGCAGGAGGGGTTGACCAAATGGGTTTCCTTCTTGGAGATGCACACCATGCTTTGTTATTTCACCAAAGGTATTCCAAGATGTTTTATCATTTATAGACATAGAATCATAGACTGATTTAACATAACTTCTAAAAGTCACCCAAAACATCTTGCTTAGAGAATAGCCACCTGCAAAATTAGGTCAGATTGCTCAGGGACGTTTCCAGGTGATTTTCAAGTAACTGCATGGATGGAGATCCCACAGCCTCTCTGAACACTAATTCAAATCTCTGATCAAAATATATACATAGGAGTATATAAACACTTCTGTTACTTGCTTTTAAACTTCAGAATTAAATAATTTTGTTTATTACATAACCTTTAAAACTTACAAATCTATTTTTTCCTCCTGTTTTGCCTTTATATAGCAGAAGGTACATATATATATCTATATCCAATATAGAAATATATTGGATATATTATATAATATAAGGGTACATATATATTTCTATATCCAATTGCATCTGAGACCTGGAATTTCAAGAAAGGAACAAAATATTTGGAAATTAATTGCATTTTCATAATTTTACCTGTTCTTTGTCTTTGCCCTCTCCTTTCTCTTAATCTAAGGTGTGGAATTTATCACTAAAATAATGAATTCTCTCACCAGAAATGTTTCCAGGTGAAATGTACAGATAAAGGAAATGAAAAAAAAAAAAACCAAAACCCACCTCACAAATTTTTTTCAGGTTGGAGAGTTATTACAAAGATAGGTTAATATTTCCCCTTAAATTTTGAACTGTGGCTGAATGATAAAACAAACAGAACTTTTTAGAAAACCATTGAATCCTTCTTGTTAAGGGCAGTTTGGCATCTTATTGCAGGTTCTTAACAACTTCAGTAAATATTTAAAATGTATTGTTTAAAAATTAATACAGCAGGCATCCCTGGTGAACTGAAATAATTGAGCCTCCAGGCACCTCCATCATAATGCAGCTAATTGGAATAATATCAGAGAAATGCAGACCAAAGAATAAACTTCTAATACTGGCTCCATAGGAAATTGTAATCCATTGGTTTCTTTGAGGTCCTTTCATCTTTTCTCAGGTGCTGGAAGCACCCAAGCACCAAGGTGAGCTCTGGAAACAAGAGGCCTGAAATTTTCCACTGCAATCATCTCCCATGTATGTTTTTCCTTTTCTCACATGCAACTAGTGATAGGACAAAGGGAAATGATCTCACATTTCACCAGGAGATGTTCAGGTTGGATATTAGGAAAAACTTCTTCACTGTTTCAGTGTTAAACATTGGAACAGGATACCAGGGAAGTGGTGGAGTCACCATCTTGGGAAGTGCTCAAAGTATGAGTAGACCTGGCACACTTTGCAAAATGGTTTAATGGGTGTGATGGTACTTGGTTGGAGGCTGGACTTGATGATTTTGGAGGTCTTTTCCACCTTGATGGTTTTATGAGTATTATCTGCTTTCTGTTGGAAAATTCCATTTCTCTTTTCATTAACTTGGGAATTTGTTCCATTTCACTTCCTTTTATAAAAGATACAACCTCTCCAGATGTGGAGGGTGCTAGAATTGTGGGCACTACCCATATTGGTGCCACAGCTGCCACCTATTGTCACTGAGAGGTGACTTGGGACAGATTTGCCCTCCACCTGCATAAGCAGACACTGTAAGAAGGGCAGGTTGTACCTTGCAGGTGGCACAATAATACACCTGATGATCCCAAATACCTGGAGATTGGAGTGAGCTGCAGTGAGTGAGGTGCACAACCTTACTGAAGCTAATGCCCTTTGCTAATGGCAACATTTTCCCCATAATTCCCAAGTAAGTATCAGGTTATTTTTCTGTCTCTTCTCCAAAATGCCCTCAGCTTCAAAATGCATATTTTCCATTGCTGGCTGGGAACATGCTGGCCCTGATGCCCCACACAGGGGAGGAGAGCCCTGTCTTGTTTCAGTGCCCTGTGCCTCCAAGCAATTAATTCATTAATTCATCACAGAGCAGAGAGAACTCAGACTGATGGCAGTGTCAGCCCACATTCTGTTTATCCTTTCGGCCATAAAAATCCCACTGCTCTGGAGGCACATTATCTGCTCTGAGGCTGGGTTTCCCTACCCCAGTAATTTTTTTATTGCAAGCCCTGCTGTCTAAGATGACCTTGCCTAATCAAGGACTGGTTTGGAGTAAATAAAGCAATAAATACTTAATGTGAACAGTCCCAGTGAGGTGACCCATGATGATTCCTTCTGGCTGCCCTATGGCATTGCATGGAGGTGTGGGTCTCTGCCCTCTCTATGACTTGGAAAGAGTAAGGAGAGACTCAACCAGGAGAAAGGACCCTCTGCTTCCCCCAGCCTGTTTAATCAGGATTTCTGCGTCAACTCAGCAGCTTTTCTAGTTTAAGATGGGTTGCAGTTCTCTGAAAAGCTGATGTCTCTCCTGCCACCTGAAATTCCAGTCCCATCCGTGCTTTTTTTCTACAGTGGCAGCATTCCCTCTGCATGGTCTGTTAAATGTGAGCTGGGTAGTCGGGAGATAACTGAACGTTTGTTATAGCAAATGAGGCAATAAATGTCTGGGGTTATGACGGGCAGAAAAGTCAAGGTATTTATCAAATTGCCATGGGAAATAGCTTTGCCAAGTGTTAAGTAATAAACTTTCAATTATCATCTTTATGCTCCTGCTGAAGAATGCTTCTGAGATCAGATTTGCTTCTGGTGGTTGAAATAAGATCAGAGGTGAAGCTGTTTTGCTCTGTGAGCAGAGGTGATGCATGTCCATGTGTGTGCTTATGTACTGTGCCTCTACAGCTCATAGTACTCTAATTTTTTTTTTCATTCCCCTTTATTTTGGTACTTTTTGTGTCTGGAGACTTTCCCTGACTCTGGATTAAATGACCTACATGCTGATAGTGAGGATTTTAGGATAATCCACTAAATAGCTCTTTGAAAGGTACTTACCTTTAGATCCTAAAAGATTATTGTACCTTGTTGTTGTTGTTGTTATCTCTGTAGTATCATCCTTTGCCTGGTATGTACTTCCCAGCTGTATATTGGCTTCTCTATTGTATCTTCCTTATGGAATAAGAGAGGATTTCCCCTTCTGCTGACACCTGGTTTGACATGCTCTCTTGTCAAAACACAAGCTGTGTTTAATGTTCAACCTGTCCTTGATTTAAGTAAAAGTCAAGTCAAACTCAGATGAACTTTTCTGTAGAAGCGAAATTTCCATGTCAGTTGATGAGGAAAAATGCTCAGGGGAGAAGGAATCCTCAAGATCCTTAGCAGTTAACAAAACTAATTCTCTAAAGTGAGAAGTGGTTGAGGTCACTTGGTTTGTTCAGCCTGGAGAAGAGGAGATTGAGGGAACAGCACATCACAGGCTACAGCTTCCTCCTGAGGGGAAGAGAAGGGGCAGGCACTGATCTCTTCTCACTGGTGACAGTGACAGGACCCGAGGCAATGGCCTGAAATTATGTCCCAGGAGGTTTAGGTTGGATATAAGGAAGTTTCTATCCCCAGAAGGTGGTTGGGCACTGGAACAGGCTCCCACAGGGCAGTGGTCACAGCACCAGCCTGACAGAGCTCAAGAAGTGTTTGGACAAGGCTCTCAATCACATGGTGGAATTCTTAAGGTTGTCCAGTGTGAGGCTGTGAGGCTGGGAGTTGGACACAATGATCCTTGTGGTCCCTTCCAACTCAGGATATTCCAGAATTCTGTGATTCTGCAAGACTCTTTATGCAAGAACATTCATAAATTTGCTCAGAAGAGGCCACACATGGTCAGTTGCTACTGACAGACTCCAGAGTCCTTTTAGGCAACCTCCAAAATTATCTGAAGCATGGAAATTAATTTTTCTCCACTTCAGAGTTTATATTTTTCTCATCTTATTTTTATACATTGATGTTGTAATTTTTAAGACTTGCTATATCTGGAATCAGCTGCACCACCTGGCTGCTTAGCCAGCAGTTCACAAACTAGCCTTGTAAAATCAGACTCTTTGAAAACATACTTGTTAAAAAGCAGGCTTCCTCACAAGCTTTCTAGTGTACTGAATTCCCACTGCAACCCAATGTGTTCTTTTATACCTCTGAAATGGCTGGTGATTTCAGAGGGAGTCTGTGATATGCTGGTTCTGTAGAATTACAACCCTAACAGCTGTAACATCACTAAAAGGATTATTCCAGAGAAAGGCTGTGTCGTAAATGAGGTGTACAAAGACTGGAACTTGCAGCTGCAGCTTCCTAACTGTGCCTGCTGCCAAAAATGATATTCCCCAGGAAAGTAAGTCCTACTCTCTCTTCATTTATAGTTTTTCTTTCAAAATAGCCAAATTTTAGAAAGTTTAGGGATAAAGGATATGAGTAAGAATTTTTGTTGGCATCTAAAGTGGTGGAGTTTCAGCTGATGAAGTCCTTGACAGATGAATGGCTGTAATGAGATGTCTGAGGGCTAAAGACTCAGTCATGCTCATGTATCCTCTGTCCCTCCATGGCAAGATTTTCCCCACCAGCCAAGGAGAGTAGGGCTGGAGGGTATCTGTCTTCACTTCAGAGTTCTGTTTATTAGACAAGATATTGATGAAAGTGATTTTTTTGCTAAAGAAGTTTATTGGAAACTCCCAGCACATATATCTTCTGCAGCTTGTGCTCCAGCAGGCAAACTTCTGTTTGAGGG
This sequence comes from Molothrus aeneus, assembly GCF_037042795.1. Lineage (NCBI taxonomy): Eukaryota > Metazoa > Chordata > Aves > Passeriformes > Icteridae > Molothrus > Molothrus aeneus. Next base: position 148,135,540 of record NC_089646.1, on the reverse strand, counting down.
CTGAGAGTGACAGACAAGGACTGCTAAACTGTTGGAGCCAAAAGAATTAATTTACATTTAGGAGCTGCCAGGCAAGGCACAGGGTGGGACATAGAGTAGTTAAATGAGTGTTGACTGTGTTTGAGCCACATATATCTCCACGTTGCTCCCTAGGGTGTTTCCCTCAGTCCCTAAACCCTCTCCCTTTCCAGCCTTTGCAACCAGCATTTTGGGTTTGGGGTGAAATCACCCCCAGACTCTGTATTTGGAATGTAGTTTGCACTTTTTCATGTGCTCTAAACATGTCCAGAAGATGCTTTCTAGATTAGGACAATCCAGGAGCATGGTCAGAATGTTGCATGTTTTAAAGCTGCCCTCTCCCATTCCACTGAGAAATGGCAACATGGGTGCTCAGCCCAGCCAAAGTTATGTCAGTGGACATAATTTCAGGTTTTACCATTGCTCTGGATGCAATGGAAGAAAGCAAGCAAATAGACACGTTCCTAAGCTTAATTTTAGCATAGTACTGCTATAAATACCCAAGCAATTCTGAGCTTCTGAATTTTAAATGTTTGAGAAATCTGTGCATTTTGTTATTAAAAAAAATCTATAAACAAAATGAAGTTTAGTTTTTGTGCTGAAATTTTCCTATCCATCTGAATCGGAATCATGCTGATTTTTCTTCACAACAAAATAATTCCTTCAGAATTAAAAGTGTTTTGTCAGGTTCCAAGGGTTAATTACATATTGTTACTCTGTCTCTATAGGCCTTATTACAGTTGGTCTCCAACTGCAGTGTGGTGCTCTCAAGACAGAAATTAATTTTTTTTCAGACAAATAGAAACTAAAAATAAGAAAATGCATGTTTTGCAAATTCTTATCCAAAACAAATTCCTAGCCATTTTTTTCATCTATATGTCAAATAGTGAATCCATAACATATTTGGAAAAATAGTGGTTCATTTTAAAATTGTGTGGGTTTATATTTTTCTTAATACTGCTGTAAGTGTTTGACTAAGGAAAATGTATTTTTTCAGAGTACAATTTCAAATTGGCATTGAGCTGAAAGGATCAATAATAAATTCCAGCTCAAACTGTGAATCTTCTGATGCTTTTCTAAATGAAATCTACATGTGTCAGGGGTATTTTTATCTCTCTGACACAGAAATCATGTTTTTAAGAAGCCTTGGCTGCAGAAATAATGGCTTATCATGCAAGAACAGAAAAGGACAAGATATTTTAAACATACAGTGAGAAACATCTTCCAGTGGTATGAGTAGGTACAAACCCCCTTGATCTCAAGCTGCACCACTATTCACTGCCTGAACACCTGACTGATGAGAAATATTCCAGATGCCATGTTTTTCAGGTTCCATGCTGTTTGATAATTAATGTTCTTTGTACAGTATCAGCCCACAAACCCATTCAGCTTGACAGGTTCGTGAGAACACTCTTTGTAATTTTTCAGAGTCATTTGTATCTCCTGATCTTAATAGTGACATGTAGTCATATGCAAAAAACTTTGAAAATAGCCATTTTGCTGCTTTGGATGAGAGGGGAAACCTTTTCTGGAGAAAGTTTTATGGATGGCCAAATTTGTAATGTTTTATAAGTGAAGTGCAGAATTGAAGTTATTTTTTACTTTTACAGACACAGACATTATTTTTTTTTTTCTGGCTTAGCATGGGCATGTAATAAGATTATGTGCAATGAGTAGGTTTCAGATGAAACATATCATGTGCCTTAGTATATCCTTAATTTGACCATGGAAAGAGAAACAAGCTTTCTATCCTGAAAAATAAACAAACAAAAAATTACAATTAGCATGTAAATTATTGAAAGTAGTTCTATCTAAGGGAGAGACAACTGGAAAGAGGGGTAAATGTGAAAGTCTTCATTGTGCCAAGGGTGTACCATGTTAAATGTGTTATGCTGCAAAGATTTTATTGCTACAGTCCTGAAGTTGCTTTTAAATTTCACAGGTATCATATCAAAGATCACTTGATGTTTTGCATGCTCTGTGAGAATTTTTGTGAGAATCTAGATCATGAAAATAATAATGTTATTCTGGTCTTTCCAGTGTACATAGTGTTGATAAAGTCTTAACAGTGACCTCAGATGCAACTTTAACAAGACAGATACAGTGGTTTCTATTTTCTCATTTTTCTGATATCCCCAAATAGCTGTTTAACATTCACAAAACTGTTCTGTTGACACCAGTATAACCAGAATTTTACCCAACATCCTTACTTTTATTGCAGTCAGTATATTCCAGGAATCACTGGGCTATTACTCAGTGTGTGATGTTGTCTTTGCTGCCAAAATTTTATCTCAGAAGACACACAGATGGCCCATTTCTGCATATAAATATGAAGTAAAGAGTGCTGGAGCAGCCTTCATCCTGTGGGAGCTGAGTCCTGCAAACAGGACCCTGCCCCAGTCAATGCTGACCCTCCTTTGCAGGATCAGAGTGAGATTCTAGACCAGGTAAAATGTCAATCCTGGCCCAATTTTATTTTTTTGCTAGCAGGCTGTGTGGTGCTCAGCTGTTATAAACCATGAAACACTCAGGAGTTGCTCTGCCATCATCTGTCTCTGCAGTCAGGGTGGAAACACGACTGCATTTTCCTCATGACACAAGTGTAAATACTTGGGTCTCCTGTCTTCATCTGCCTCATAGTGATATTTGTTCAAATGCAGGAGAACAGAACATTTCACTACTTGCTATTTATGGCCCAATGGAATCATGTGCCTGCCGCAGTTGTGTGTACAGTCTGTTTTCCTCATTTTCAGCACTGTGTGAGAATTACATTTCATGGATGTCTGGCTGCTAATAGGAGGATGAAACCAGAAATCCAGGATGAATGTTTCTTCAATACATCAAGTTCACGATTGTGATTAAAACTCCAAAGATGTGTTGAGGCTTTCCCCTTCATATCACACCATTTTTCTCAGATTTTTAATCTTTTTTTTTTTTTTTTTGCAAGAAAGGGATCTTGTGTGAGGCACTAAAAACTGATGTTGGTGATGATAACATGAGTAGGAGAAAATAACCCTCTATATTTTCTTGCCCAGGATGACAGACCATCACTCCTGGGGAAGAAGTGACTTGCTGCTTTGCTACTTTGCTCCAACAATAATTCACATTTCTTAAACCCAGAGGAGCACCAAAGTGCTCTTCAGTGTACATATATCTGATTACTTTCTATCAGCTGAGGAAAACAGATATTTTATAGCATCAAAACCGGAAATTGGTCTGAAACAGACTATGTGGCATTGGAAAATTATAAGCAAAAAATGCAGTTGGGACTTAGGTGAAAGGAACTTCTACCTGTGAGTGGACAGGGCTTAGTTTAATAGCATAATTCCTGTTGCATCTGGGATGTTTTGTGATATTATTTATTCTTACCTTTCTATTCAATTAAGCCCTTAGAAATTAGGCAAACATAAATACAATAAAAATTTTATTTAAAATACAATAAAAATTTTATTTAAACGTCCAAGAGTTATTAGTGTGATGTCCATACATGACATCCCTACATAAAAGTCTTGAATCAAATTTTAAATCTTATTATTTATTTTTCTGCTTGAGATATAACATCTGCAGGCCACGGTTGCATATAGATTCCTAGCAATAGTCTTTTGTCTTATGAGTATATAATTTGAAATTCCGAGTACTTTAAGGGGATTGCCTTTCAGTTGTGTTTTGGACAGCAGTGAAATCTAGGAATTTAAAATTTAGAGTTCCAAATGAATGGTAAGTGGCTGAAGATATGTGTGGATGTCTGGTGGTATGTCTGAGAGGCAGGTACCTACACCTTGATCAGTACCCATTTTACAGATGTGGGATTCTCTTCTCTCCTTGAGAAGCCACATCAGGGATAAGCACTGAGATTCTCCTGCTAATCTGTGAGAACAAGTGGTGTGACCCATTTCAGTGTGAGATGGATGGAGAGAAATGGGGAATCTACTACTTTTTTGGGGTTTTTTTCCCCTTTTGTGGACAAGTAGGCCATGTGTAGGTACCTAAAAGAGGTGAGATAGGTTTCAGTTTGAGGATGGGATGAATTCCCACATTGAGGCACCTCCATTCTGTTGTGAAGGCACTCTGCGTATCCATCCAAGTGTTCCATTACTTCTAAAAGAGATGCAGTCAGTAGAGGCTGAATTAGTTCACTGGGGTGGCTATTTCAGGCTGAGTTCAGCCACTTTCTAGGTTTTATTTGTTTGCAGACTTTAGAAAAAACACTCAGCTCCTAATCATAAATGTGTGTTGCCATTTGAGAGGCTTTAAGACGCCTCATATGATATTGAGCTGCTGCTTCCAAAGAAAGCAGGACTCACCCACATTGTGGGTAAACTGACAGTTGGGAATAATTGTCTTTATTTATATCTTAGGGGGTATAAAATGACACCAGATATCTATGTTTAGGCTTTGGAATTTCTCTCTAGCTGTTTAATTGCCGTTGAAAATAGAGCTTTAATAATTTCATGTCTGGTGAAAATAGTAATACTTTGACACTCTGGCTTTTGAGTCTGCAATGTGTCCTAAATTACCCTTTGCCCAAAGTATCTTACATAGATACTTTCTATGTAAGCATTCTCCGGGGGTAAAATGAGAGATAAAATGCCACTACATTAAAAAAGGCAATAAGAAGACCCTGGAGGCCCTCTGTTCTTTGTGTTTTGTTGATTTTCAGATCAAAACTGAAATGTTTGCTTGCACAGCAAGCTAGTGTCTGAAATTCAAAGTGAGATACACACATGAAGGTAGTTTCAGCTCATTTCAGCTCTGCAGGCCCATCATCACTTCTACTGTGAGTTCTGGAAATAAAATTATGCCTCTAACAAAAGTCATATGGAATTTTAAAATTGGCTAGACCTTCTACAGCAGAGGTAAAATGAGGCCATAGGAAATCTGAGATATCTGCTGGGGTTTGTGAAGCTGCACATAGCACTGAGTGCTCTGTGAGTGCTCTGATGTTCTCTGTATTTCTAATACAAAACCCAAAACCAGTGAGGGTTAAAAATTTGATTGTGGGACACCAGGAATGATTAATCTGTTGCCAAGAACCAGGCTATGAAAATCCCACAGGAACAGAGCAGATTTTTGCTATTATTTGTACTAAATAAACATTTTCTTAACAGGGATATTCACATGTCAGGGAATTTTATTTAGATGTTGATGTACCTGAACCAGCTTTCTGGTTAGCTACATTCACTTGACTTCAAGTTCACACCTGTCTTGTTTGGAGATGGAGGAAAAAATCCTCTGCTTGTTTTAATATAGATGATTGATCTGAGCCTGACATTTGTTAGTTAATTAGTGCCTCTCACAAGCTGAGTCTTCATTCCTAAGAGATCATGGATGTTCCCTGTGAGGTATGTAAATACAAGGAGCTCAAAAAATTAGCAATGCCAGAATTTGGAGGCTAGTCCTCTATAGATAATTCAGTTAATTAGGAAATGCTGTCAAAAATTTTCAAAATTACATTTTATTTTAAACTGGAAAGAAGAAAATAATCTGGTAAATTCCCATGTGCCAATAGAAATCTGAACAGTATCGTTTGGCATAAAACTGAAAATTTGGGCTGCATCTCAGCCTTGTTTGAATAAGATTCCTTCTATGAATAACCTCCATCCAAAATGCTGTCCCAGATCCAGCTTTAGTGATGAAATTTCCTCTGCTCATGGACAACCTCTCTGTTTCTGGTGTCTTGTTCTTAGAGAATTCCTGGCCAGGAGCACCAGGAACTGTTTTGGTTTGGTTTTTAGCTCAGCAGCTTGGTGTGAGATTGTGTAATTAGTGCTGTACGAGATATTGGTGTGATACATATTTTCCGTGAGATATTCTTGTTCCTGGATGTGCAGCGTATTAGCAAAATGGGAGCAAGTTTAACAAAATGACACCTTTGCTGGCTGCAAATTTGTCATGGTGCTGGGTTCATTACTTCATTTTGCTGAGATAATATAGAAAGGTCTAGCAGAGAACAGTTTAATTTCATTTTTCCCCGGCAGAGTTGTATCTTTCCATCTGATTTTTTCTGAAACTTTATTAAAATATCTGGATGCCTAATCTATGCAATCTATCTAATGTTCTAAAGACATGAGAATGTGTGCTGAAAAACTTTCTTCATTCCTGAAATGACAAAGCAGGATTTTAGTGTGGGAAAGGCAAGTAACTGGGAGAATTACTCCACAACTTTCAAATTTGCAATATTTTGCCTTGGAAGAATTTTCATTTGATGGCTTCCTAGAATCTTTTCTCATGTTATGTTTATTTGAGTATAAATATTTATATGGGAAGTGTTGAAATTTTTACAAAATTGAAGTATTTGGTGTGTTCACAGTCTGATTCTGGCTGCTGATTGAAATTGTGTGTCTTCATTACCTAAGCCAAAAAGGAATTAAATAAGCTCCAAGATCACTAATTTTAAACTGTACAAACTAGTAAAAGTTATCATCACTGCTATATTGTACCAAAACCACACTCAGTACTGCTATGTGACAGTGACCAAAAATAAAAATTTAATGTCCCTTAGTTTTTCTAAGTATTTCTTCAATAAGGCATAGAATGTCCATGTGAGCATAGAGCTTTGGCAAAGGATGTTATAAAAACCCAAAAAACAATACAACAGGTGATAAATTAGCCCTTCTTTATTTTGTTTGTCAGGAATAACAGTCTGTCAACAAAATTAGGGAGGAAGCTGGAGTGGATCTAAGAGGGAGAATTTCACTTTAATGTTATGCAGGTGTGGTACCAGTCCAGCCTTGTCCTCACAAAGTCTACAGATTTCTGTGCCTGGTGGGTTTCCTTGTATGAATGTCCTCATGAAATTTCTTCTACCAGCAACATCAGAAAACTGCAGTTCATTGCTGGTTTATGTGCACCCTCTGTGTGCCATGGACATCCAGAGTGTTCACAGCCACTGCCAGGAAAGCAGAACTTCAGGGGACATGGAGGTGACATGGCAGGATGGTGGTACTGGTGCCTCAGTGCCTGCCTTTCTAGAAAATTCCCTGTCTGTGCTGCCCAAGTTTACTTAGCTGGAGGTTCTTGGGCACACACAAAAAGTATTTCAGGGGAAAAGCCCCGAGCTGGGTATCTCTGTTTTGTTAAAATCTCACTTTCCTCTTCAGAAGCTGATTGTTTTACAACTCAAGTACCCTTGTTAAAGACAACACCAAAGCTAACACTTAGGTGCTGTGGAGAATCAGGAATTTTCAACAATTAATGGGTTGCCAGTGGCCCCAGTACTCTAAAAGGAAATCCATCTCCATGTCCAGCTGGACCTCAAAAGCTCACCATGACTCCTGCCAGCCTTTGCTCATTTGAGAAGGGACCTCAGCTCCCTGAGGTGACTGAGCAGCATCCTTTTAGCATGACAGGCACAGCTTGAGGGACAGCTGTTCTGCAGCTGGAATGAGAGTTGTGGCCTTCAGAAAAGAATGCAGCCCTTCTGTGAGGCAAACTTGCTGCACAAAACCTTCTGGAGGAGCTTGCCAAGACGCTGGGCTGAATTTGTGAAAGAAATTTATTTCCTGTTGTTTTGATAGACTCTGCTGGCCTTGCTGTATTCAGCAGCTGTACCTCAGGCCCTGTTGTGTTGGCTTTATATCTATCAGTGGCACAGTTGGCCCTTTCTATTTTTGTCACAGATCAAGCAGTGCCATGACCAATAAATCAGCCTTTTCTTCTGTTTGTAAACCACTTAATTTAGCTCTTGCTCTCTAGGAGAACCTGATGCAGTTATTTATATCAACACGGCCCCAAGCACTTAAAACTAGTCAAAATTCTGATTAAGGCTCTGCATATTTTATTGCCTGTACTTAAACCACACTGCTCTAAAACAGCACCTGTTCCTCCCTTAATTGCATCCCAGTTCAATAGTTACTGCCTATCCAAAGAGCTGTTATGATGGAAAATGGTCTGCAGCTTCTTTACTTACTATTGTACTCAATGGCCCTTGTAATAAATATCTGCCTCAAAGTTTGTGTGCAATTTGTTAAATATTTTACAACTGAGGACAGTGATGAAAAGTTGTTTTTAATGTTTTTCTTTTTTTTTTTTTTTTTTTTTGTGAGCCTGAAAGTAAATCCATATTGTATTAATTTCAGTATTGCAAATATTCCCTTTTCCAGTAATACCAAGACTCTGGTTCTGCTGATGCTGCTCTGACCACCTATCTCTGTCAAAATTTTCTCACCAACATCCTTATCCTTTTAGAATCATAGAATTGCTTGCATTGGAAGGGACCTTGAAGATCATCTACTCCCACCCCTGTGCCATGGGCAGGGACACCTTCCCCTAAGACCAGGTTGCTCCAAGCCCCATCCAGCCTGGCCTTGAACACTCCCAGGGACATTTTCCCACCCTGCCCCAGCCTTTAAGCATTTCTGGTGATGGTAATTGAACCACAGCTGCTTGTCAGATTTCCAGGGCTCTGAATTCTGCTCTTGTTCAGTGTGTAAGGGTACAACAGCTCTTGTTGTGCTGTTCTCTTTTGGTCCAGCACTGCAAACAGTTCAATCGCTCCTTACAAACATCAATAGCTCCACTGACTCCACATGAAATATAACATCTGCTGACAGTGTTTAATTTCTAGCAACTTCAGATAATTTTAGTGAATATAACAGGCTGCATTAAGAGCCTTTAACTTGCTCAAAACTTGTTTCAAGGGAACAAGACAACAGAGAACCTGACTTGTGAAATATGCACAGATTTTCTTGGATCAGCAGAGTCGTCTCTTTTTTACAATATTCTATCTCCCTTATGTCTTTTGAAGTCTGAAAAGCCAAAAAATGTCACCTGTAGTATCCAGATTAATTCCCAGACCTTGTATGTCCTGAACACTGCAAGAGACAGAAGTGATTTTGATCATTGCCTGATCATAACCTGATCCATGTGCATTAAGTAAGGAGATAATGGAGAGTCCATGGCCAGCCTTATCTTTGACATTTCCTATCTCCTGAGTGCTGAGCACCTTTCCATCCAGTGATAATCTGACTGTTGATTCCAGCTGGATGTCTACATGTACGATAGAAGACAAAACGTTTTCAGGCAAAGAAAGGAAAACATATTGTATCATCAAGTTTTGAGGATTTGCTTTTTTTTCCTTTTTCCTTTTTCCGCACACATAAGAATTATAGAATCATTAAGGTTAGAAAAGACCTCCAAGATCATCAAGTCTAACATAAGGTACAACTGTATATATAGAGATGCATACATATTACCTCTCTCACCCTTTCCATGAGTGATTCTGCACACACATTCAAAATCTTGTTTATGTGTGGAATTTGATTATGACTGACATTCATCTAACTAGATGTGGACATGGCTCATATGTCTGCACCTAGGGAAGTTGTTTTCAGCTCACTTGGAAGCCAGCAATGGTGACATGAATCCTGTTGAAGGCATTTTCTATATCCCCACTCACTACAGTGAGGCTAAAAACACCTCATACATATGAAGACATTTATAGTTAGTGAGACAAATCTCATGGGCAAGTGTCTGTGCTTTAAATTTTTCACAAACAAGCATAATCAATGCAGTTAATGTGGACTATGTGCTCACTTAGAACATCTTCAGAACATCTGAAGGAGACTATACCTTGTCCAAGAAACTCTGCAGTGTATTTGATCATGCAAAATGCAAAATAAGCATTAAAAGTCTGACAAGGACAGTTGAGTTTACAGCACAGTTAGACAGTGCCATAAAATTTTTCATGACCAGAAATGGAAATGCAGTCAAAACAGTGCCAAGAAAACATATAACTCAGTAGGCTTTCCCTGTCATAGCTGTCACTAGTTTATTAGCTGTGACTAGTTTGTAGCATCAGGCTGATGTTCAAGCTCCTCTGTTTCCTACCTGGATTCTTTAGTGATGTCTCTATTAACATAACAGTTTGTGCTCCAAAGCAGAGAGCTCCTTTACTCATGCATCAGGCTGCCCCATATCTCTTGCAAGAGGATGCATCTCACTCCTCTTCTTACCTCTCCTTTGCAGCCCTAGAGAACCTGTTACAGGACTTTTTACAAGGAGGATCTTGATCAAGTTGCTGTAACAATCAGAATTCAGAAGACAGACAGAATTGACCTTTAGCTGTTGCCAAAGTTTTGAATGTGGCCAAATATTCTGATAAACTCCCAAAGACTTCATATAGACCTATGTCCAAGCAGTTTTGACTTCAGTCAGGTATGAACTGGAGTAGAACTTTAAAATAAATAATTATAAAAATAAATTGTGGGGATCTTCTGTAAGTACATGAGAAAAAAATAAGATCAGTCCCGTAAAGAGCCCTAAGTTCCTGTATGAAACCAACAAAAAAGCCCAGACTGAGAAGAATATATCTCCCTTTACTGGGAAGAAGAGCTCAGTCAAATGTGAGAATGATGGATAATTCTGTCTGAGTGTCCTAAATAGGCTTCAAATAACTTACTGCCTTTTGATGCATTTTGTCTTTCTAAGACTGACAACAGGAAGATCAGAAAAAAAAAGACTGAGGTGAACAGTGGGAATAAGACACAAAAACTGCTGAAGATTGAAGATGATGGTGTTCTGAGGAGTTTGAATTTAAGCTCTCAGTTGTGCATAAAATTTTAAGACATCTTTTTCTTTTGAAGGCCATAAATAAGGAAAATAAATCAGAGAATTAACACGTAGGGAAGGCGTGAAGAAGAGAGGATTATGTATTAGTGGGAAGGTAGTCCAGGGGAAAGTTTGTATTATCTCCTTTTTCCTTCAGTTTTTCTCTTCCTCCACTGCTGTCTGAATTTCCCCTGCTGCTTCATTTTTTGCACAATACCAACAGCAGGTTATTATTAAGTGGTGTAAGCAGATAGTGTTTTTTGCTGAGCTGAACTCAGCACTGGTGTCCTGACAGGCACGTGCTAACAGAGGACAAATCGAGGCTGCTCTTCATTCTTTTTTTTTTTTTTTTTTTTTTTTTTTTTTTTTGGGAATGCTCTGACCTAAATTTGCACAGCTGTGTTCACATTTAATCCTGTGTAATAGCTCAAAGGCTTTATATCTCACAAGAGCAGCCTACTGGCACCTGACATTTATTCGGTCCCTCTTCAGTTCTGCCTTAAAATCCTCTGGAACAAGCTGGTGGTTTTGGGTTTTTCTCTTAGTAGACTTATTCCTCTACCTAAATACCCTTGAAATGACCAGTTTATGGAAGGTATAATCTAGACTTACTTCTCAGCCTTCTTGGACCTGGTGACCTGTACAAAATCTCCAGTGTAGGTTGGCCTCACAAACAGAATGTGAAAGGAATTGAAGTAAGTTGTTGACTTGTTTTCCTGAGTGATTTTCTTTGGATCCTGTAGTTAATGTTTGTTTTTACCCCATGTGGTTCATATATTTGAAGCTATTGATCTAGTGTGGAAGTTCTCAGCTGTGGGGTTCAAGTGGTTTTAATCTTAACACTAATTTTGTTGCTGGAGGTTGAATGGGCATCTACCCCCAGCGAAATTATACTGCTGGTACTTTGTGAATTCCAGTTGTAATGGTAAAAGACAAATCTCAGTGGAGTTTGTAAATGTAGAAACACCCCCATAAAATAACACAGCTACTTTCTTATGTGATCCATTCTGAATACTCTTTGGGCTATGAGTAATTTTTTAAAGGCTCTTTTAATATTTGTTTCTCTAACTCATTACATTTCAGTGGTAGCAATCAATGAACCTTGGGAAAAGTGACTCATGGTGTTGCACTCTGTGAACATATGTCGAATGCATCTGACAAAATTTTGAATATTGATTTTATTGAGAATATTAAACAGCAAACTCTTTTTTTGTAATATTGGAAGATTATTCTCAGGGCTTGCATCCAAACTGAGTTAGCTCTTTAGAGCATAAAAAATAAATTAGTCTTTATAATTTTAAACCCAGCTAAATGTTTATGCACTGGATAAAAAGCATGTTTCACTGATGTGACTGAGCAAGATTATATGCCTTGTATTTGTTTTGTGCCTTGTACCTGTATCACAGATCTTTACTTTGGTTTCAATACTGGAGAAAAAATGCAAAGGATTACAGGAGACTGGAAACCTAAAAACCTTATCAAAAGAGCTGCAAGGGATTATCTGTGATGCTATCTCAGTCTGTAAATTATGCTGGGCAATGTTAGGTGGTTGTAAAGATTGGAGACCTTACAAAGGAATCCCTGACATTTCTATGACTAAGAGAGCATTAGAAGGTTTCTTATGGTGGAAAATAACTTGATTTCCAGGGAAGACTTGAGACTGAAGTCTTAATTATAATACACATGATAACAGAAAATCACAAATATGCATTGACTCAAAAGTTCAACAAGACTAACAAGTCTTTGGGGTGAGTTTTACATGATAAAATCATAGAATCATTTAGGTTTCTGGGGTCAGCTGGACATTCAAAGGGAGGGTCCCCTCCAGGCACCATGCAACTGATGCTACATGCAGAAAATGGTTTCACTGATAAAGCAACGGGCTCAGACTGGAAATCCAGAGTGCCTGGGAAATATGGGTATGGTCATGGACTAGCCAGAGAGCACATGCTCATGTACCTTGCACTTGTGACACTGAAGAACAACATGACAACAATGGGCAGGTGGACCAGGCTGCTAGAACTGAAGTAGCTCTGGTGGATCTGGATTTGGAACATATGGGTGAGCTATTTATAGCTCGATGAGTCTATGACACATCAGGACATTTAGGAAGAGAGCTAAAATACAAATGGGCTTGTGATCAAGTGGTAGATTTGGCTACTGATGGCATTGACAAGCCTTGTCACTTTTTGTATCTTTAGTGGTATACTTAGATTGGCTTCTTTTAAAGTGGAAAAGGAAATGTCTTACTGCCACCCAAAATCTTAGAAGAGAAATACTGGCTTGATTTATTGTAACAAAATGAGGTGTTAACTTTTGACATCACTTTGAAGGTGAAGACCTCACCTCTCTCATTTTGCTGATGTGCTGGCAGGAAAAGCTGACAGGTTCTGTAAAGTGGAGAACAGCTAATGACAGCATTGTAGTGAAAGGACTTACTGACATTTGTGACTGCTTTGTCTCAGGAAATTAATGTATGCTCAGGCAAGCCTGTTGAGATGAAGTCACTGTCCTAAGGACTGGAATCCAGTTCAGCTGCAGGAAAGTGAGCAATTAAAAAGGAAAACAACAATGAAAAATAGATTTGGTCTAATGAGTTTGCATCTTCTAATCCTGTCATCTCAGAGCATATGTGTGTTTACTGTCCTCCTTGTCTTGTGTTCCTGTTCCTCTTCTTACTTAAAAGTACAGTGGGTGAAGGCATTAGTGGAGAGGAGAATAAAGTCATGTAACTGTGACTTCATTCACTTAATCAAAGAATTCCTGATAAATTTTAAAAAAAGGATATAAATGCCTAGCTTGAAAAAAAATCCAGCTTCTGCAAAAAAATCACAATAAAATAAAAGATGTTTTCAAACCAGTAAGGACAGTGGTGATATCCTTCAGATAGTATGGGCCATGTTTCTTGAAAGGTAGCTGTACTCTCCTAAATGAATGCTTCTAGTTCATGAGTCATTGCCCTTGGTCACATGGTGTTTCATTCTTTTCTTTTGTCCTTGGTGTATTTTTCCTTTTTTTTTTCTTTTTTTTTCCCTTCTGTTTTAAACCCGTTTCTGTAATAGAGATGCTTAAGAATGGTAAAAACACAAAGAAAGAAAGAAAGAAAGAAAGAAAGAAAGAAAGAAAGAAAGAAAGAAAGAAAGAAGTAGTTTATACTTAAAAAATATGTTGGTTTTTTTTGGTTTTTTGGGTTTTTTTTGCTTGGATGTAATTGTGCAAAGGCTAGAAGGTCTGTAAACTGTCAGATTATGTAATGTCCTGTCCTTCTATCCAATGTGCTCTTTCCCCATCTCACCTTCCCTAGCTCCCTTTGTTTGGGCTGTCAGTGATTGCTGTTCCAGTGGGGAATTGTCAGATTCATTTTTTATCTCCAAGGTATTTAACAGTGGTGTCTGTGGTACATAATCAACTAATCTCTTCCTGGCAGAGGCTTGGTCAGGTGACTGGATCCCTAAAATGCCATTAAGTACAAATACTGTAAATTAAAATGGTTGCATTTACCCAATATAATTTCTTGAACAGTGTCCAGTGCAAAAGGTATTTCTACTGACTGCAATGGGGATGTGGGGAATAAAATCCAGCCTTCCTTTAAAAATGCAAATGAGACAGTCTCCAGTCTTTAAACATATAGATTTTCATAGGCTTTATTTGTATAAAGGATTCTGATTTTCAGTTGATTTGTCCTTGCTCTAAGTGAAGTCACAATTGAAATTTCCTGTCCCTTGCTCGGACACCAACCCCAGCTGGAAGGACAAATTGTCAAACTGGTGACCTGACTTGTGCCACTGGTGCATGTAGGACAGCACAGCACAGCCAGTGACAGTGGCAGTGCCATCTGAAGCCATCCAGTACTTTGGGGTGACCATGGCACTGCTTTCACAGGAGCAGATGGCCAAAACACTTCCCATGTTACTTTATTAGCTTTGCATTAATATTTATTAATGTTGTCATAAGGTCTCTTCTGAAAAATGCAATGAGCTTGGTATAGAAGCAGACATTTCAGAAATCCAAATATACTAAAGCCTTCCCAAATATGACCTCTATATTTTTCTTTAAACTGCTTATTAGATAACTGATGATACTTCAATACTGGCAGCATTCCCTATTGTCTTTACAATAGTGATGTCATGGCAACCTTCAGTATTATTTTTGGCAGCTATTGCTCTATTTATAACTCAAGGTTGTCCCACACAAGGGTTGATCAGAGGTCCTTCATGAGCTCTGCATTTTGGAGGGTTATGATAAGGTTCCTTTAAGCAGGCACCTGGTACAAAAGTTAAAAATTAGTGCGTCATTTTAATTACTTAATATTTTCTTGATCCAGTGGTGCCTGCAGCTATTTTGTCAGATTTCCTAGCTTCTTGAATCGAAGAATTGTACCCATGTGTCTTAGCAGGACTCTTTGAACCTTGCTAAGTGCCTGAAAATAAGGTGCACCAGGGGCCCTTTTTGGTACTTGTGAGGTGCTCCCCAAAGTCCCAGGCTCTAGTGCTGGGGGTGTAGATCTGGGTCTGGATCTGGATCTGATTTTCTGTTGTGCTGCTGGGGTGGATGGAAATTCTAACTGGTGTAGCAGGTGCTTGCACTTTAATTCTGGTGATCACCGAGGGAAATAAAGTTACAGAAACAGGTTTTTTGTTTGCTTGTTGCTTTTTGGTATTGGGATAAATTCTGTATTTGTTTTGAAGAGGTGTAAATCTTGAAAAATACAGTGCAAATATAGAGAAGACCTATGTGCATATTTCCATCTACTAAATTTTTCCTATGCCTTAGTTAATCATAACTTCACATCACCATTTCTGCAGTTGCCAATATTGGTACTGGGCTGAACTGGCTGGCCATCCATTCACACCTCTCCTCTTTACACTGGTGTCTTCAAAAGCATGGAGTTTCCTTTGATCCTGAGCTTTTGGTCTAGGGAAATATGCCTTAGCCCAACATGCAGATATATTGCCAGAGGCCATTCTTTTAATTAGCACTCTCCTCAAGACTAAATACCTTGTCAGGGTATTGCTTTGTGGTTTGCATGGTTTCCTACTACTTCCCACACAGTCTGCTTTTTGAGTCAGACAGGACTATCACACACGGGCACTCACACATAACCTGGTGGATATGTCATATCCATCACTTACAAACTGTGTACACCTTCTTAATCTGTGCCAAAAAGCAAAAGGACAAAATATGAGTTTCATTCCTGTTGAAATGGGAGACAAAGGAAACAAAGTACAGTGCTGTACTCAGCACTGATTAGACACTAGCTGGAGTGCTGTGTCCAGTTCTGGATGCCTCTGTTTAAGAAGGATGTTGAGGTGCTGGAGCAGCTCCAGAGAAGGGCAGCAAGGCTGGTGAAGGGTCTGGAACACAAATCCTATAAGGAGCATCTGAGGGAGCTGGGGGTGTTTAGCTGCAGAGGTCTCTGGTGTCGAGATGACCCTGAGATGTCAGAAAGTCTCTTTTTCCCAGCCCTGAGACTGAAGAGGCTGAGATGTGGTAGTTCTGCTTTTCAAGGTTGTTTATTTTTTCTTATCTAATACATTGTCTTTCTGACCTGCTGAGGTTTGTCTGGCAGGTTGGGTTGAGGCACACTGACTGCCCTCAGGGCAGTGTTATCATTTTATACTAAAAACTACATGTATTTTATTTACAATAATTTTCCAATACCTATCACCTATGTTAGACAGTCTGTCTCTACTCTAAACCAATCCAAAAGTGCCACCATCACAGCAGAAGATGGAGGACAAGAAGAAGAAGGAGAAATACAGGACACGCCCAGATTCCTCCATCCTGCCTCCTGAACACCCATTCTAAAAACCCTAAAATTCCACATTTTCACCCTGTGAAAAATTCACTAACATTCTATTCAAACCCTTGTGGCTTGTAACTCTCCTCACACAAAGTTGGTAATTGTTTCCATGGGTTAAAATCAAAGGCACAGGTGTCTTTGACTCCTTGCCAAGGCCTCTGAGCCCCTGCCAGGGTCTCAAGCCCTCCAGGGCAGCCAGAGGAGTGTCCTGGGTTCCAACATTTAGCCTGGAGAAGAGGAGGCTGAGGTGAGACCTCATCACTCCACAGCTCCCTACAAGAGGGTGCCACAGGTGGGCTCAGTCTCTTCTCCCAGGCAGCAGCAGCAGGACAAGGGGACACAGTCTTAAGCTGCACCAGGGGAGGTTTAGGCTGGATTTTAGGAAGAAGGAGTGATTGAGCATTGTAATGGGCTGCCCAAGAGGTGATGGAGTCACTGTCCCTGGAGATGTTTGAGCAGAGGCTGGATGTGGCATTCAGGGCCTTGCTCTGGTTGATAAGGTGGTGCTAGGTCATGGGTTGGACTTGGTGATCCCAAGGGTCTTTTCCAACCTAGTTTATTCTGTGATTCTCTGGCAAGTACTAGAGTTTGAATATACTTCAGCACACCCAAATCATGGCCTGACTCAAGCTAGAGTTCCTTACCTCAGAGGCATATCAGACATGTAGTTTAGCAATTGCCTTTTTCTTTCTCACAGTTATAGACATATATAACATATATTTTACATCACATTATTGTCATTCCAAAGTCTGAGGATGGTGAATGAAAAATTAATAACCTTTTAGCTCTGGAACGAGATCTTTTTGAAAAATTGTAGTGCTTGAAAGGATAGCCAGAAAAAAACCTTAGTTTAAAATAATCAGTGTAATAAGCCAGTCAGTTGGAAAATTACTAATCAGGAGCAAGCCTTGAGAAATCTAAAGCCTAATGCTTATATGAGGACTTCATGTATCAAAATCCTCTTCACTCCTGCTTCATTAAAGGATACGGTCAAATCTATGAGTGCCATGAAAAGTATTGATTACCACCTCTGGAGAAATTTTTCATTTTGCATCTGAGCTACATATCCCTTTAATGCCCTGTATGTCTCATATGTCTCAGAAAAGGGAATTGTTAAAAGCCCTGACATGGGTCTTCCTCAGAGACTGCACTTGGCTGCTGTCAAACAACAACTAAAATGTTGCTTCTGAATGTGTTAATGAAAAAAATTTAATCTTTATCCTCTTATTGATCCTACAGAAAATTTCCAGGCTGCTTGGCAGATTGCCAGAAGTACATTTGCAGGGGGGGGGGAGATGAGGGAAAGGAAGGAAGGGCAAAAAATAATTGAAAATCTGTCCAAAAGCTGTAAAAGTCCTTGGATTGCCTCTGCTATAATTAGGGAAATGTTAAGGATTTACACTTGTGTATTAAATAGAGCTGGTTTGGAAACTTGCTTCCTTGAGTGAGGCATGACCTCCTGAAGTCCCTTCCAACCTGAATTATTCTGTGATTCAATAAGCACATGAGATGTACTGTGTAAATGGCTGTAATGCTTCAAAATCTTGATCTGACTGTTGTGGCCTATTAGGTGCCATGACTGTCAGCATTTTCTTTAAAAGAATATCTTCTATTCATTAATATTTAAATTATTCATATTCTCTCAGAAGCTTCCCTTCTGGGACTTTATTTAAGTCATAGGAGGGGTAAAAAATAAAAAAGAGAAATCTGAATTCTGCTCTCATCTATCTAGAGTTCTTGTCTTTTTGGCCTGTGCTTTTACAGAAATGAGCTGTGCTGACCCTGGAAATCTGCCATTTCATAAAATGAGAAGGAAAAAAAAATCAATTTCCCATTCAAGAGCAGCAAGAGAGTTAATTAAAATTTGCTTTGAGATTCTTGCACATAATATGTTATTTACTTTTTGCTTCTTATACTTTTCATAATATTATCGTTCTGTCCTCAGGCTTAATTAGACTTCTTACCTCTCTTAATTACTGCTTTGATCTGGCTTTTAGCAAGTTTTCCTGAAGATGGAGCCAAATGATGTCATTGGAAAGATTCCAATTGATATCAGTCGATTTCAAGCTTTGCATGGACCCCAAGATGCTGACTAAAATGAAATCATCCATTCATGGATTTGTTAAGTAAAATGCTTCAAACGTTTACAATGTCTTTATATATGTGTTATTTAGGTGATGACCTGAAAAAACCATGTCTGAGGTTCAGGGAACGGTCGAGTTTTCTGTGGAGCTACACAAATTCCATAATGTGGACCTCTTCCAGAGGGGGTGAGTTGATGTTTCCATTAATATGCAGCTGACAACAGGGAAGCAACCCACAGAAAAGAGTTAAATTGCAAAACAGGTTCTTTTCTGCCAAGTGCAGTTATATTTCATGCAATCTCCAGGGCAGAGAAGGATGTCATTGGGCTTTCATTGCTGTCAAGGAAGATCAATGTACATTACTTTCACTATAAACTCAGACTGACTGACTTGTTTTTGCAATACAATGCTGTAATGCTCCAAATTATTTTAAGCCCTTGTTCAGGTATAAGTACAATGACTGTTTTAAATGCTTCTGGACTGATTTTGAGTCTCTCTGGTAAATGATAGCTGTATTGAATTATAATGCAAACAATTTCATTTTAGGACCATAAACCCAATGACTACATTCTTTTAATGAAAGTTAGCTGGATGCCACCATTTCAGAAGGGAAAATGAATACTTATATTTTGTCTAAAGCTCTGCTTCTGGTGGCCACACTGATTTTTCACATCTCCATAAATTAGAATATGTACAGCTTTGGTCTAGTTAAACTTTTGCCTCAATTATTTTTGCACCACCCTTCCTAGTAGATTTTTAAAAACCTGATGGCTATGAAGAGGCCTGGCCAGGTGTGAATTGTTGCTCAGCTTGCATATTGCACCCCACAGGTGTTCTTCAGTAAGGAAAATTAGACAAAGAAGCACTTTAGGGAGAGACCAGGACACTCAGGTCAAAAGAATGTGCTTCATGGAAAACAGTGGGTCTAGAGTAATACTATTTTCTTTCACCTACCACAACTGATATTTACAGAACATCACGTATTCTCTTTCAAGCCTTAGCTTGGCACAGGGGTGGTTCACAGCTGATTTGTCTATCTCAAGCACCATTTCCCCCACAAAAACCAGGGAATTGTTTCAGGTATTGGGATGGATTGGGTAGAGCTGTTTCCATCAGTATAGAAGCATTTTGTTATTTGATTTACTTTGATGAACTGTGTGGGAAAAATGCTGGGAACTTGAATGAAGGAAACACAGCTTTATTTGGTTTTAACAGCTGGCATCTGTCATTCTGTTGTTCCCTCCAAGAGAATATCCACCAACTTTATGTTAGAGAGTATTCTGACTATGTCAAATACTGGTGTCAAACTGAAAAAGAAACCTCTATGCTTGAGCTGTTTGGTTTGTCCAAGCTATTAAAAAAATCTCATGTGCATTCTGGTCCTTATGATAACAGAAGGGAAATCTAACTATAGATTTTTTTTCCCTTGGTTTCTGGTGATCACTGTAATGTCTTTGATCTTCCTCACAACTAAAATCCACTCCCATCTGTGGGCTATGATTTTTTGGACTTAGACAAAAGGATGTTCAGAGGTTAGCCAGGAATCTTTCCATGTTCCAGTGTGGTGATCTGCCTGTTTTTTTTCTTTTATTGGTCTGATTTTGCATTCAATCATTTCTGTAAAATGCTTTCCTTGGCTTTGACAGTCAGATCAAATCTCTGGTGTGGGGGTAAGCCTAGCACTAACACAGATAATATATTCAGCAGTCACACTAATGAGTTCCTAATTACCTTTGCTTTTTCCCCACTGGTACTTACCTTGCTTTACTGATTAATATTCCAAACACATGATACTATAGGTTATACTGCATTAAGTTGTTTGCAATAATTTTTGTTTCAGTGTACCCTGCACAATATTACATTTGCTTTCCTTCCATCATTTTAACCTTTGAATTTCCAGCAAAATCCTGGTGTCTCATATTTGCTGGTCACTATCCTCTGGCTGACTTCATCTGCTCTGCAGGCCCTTTCACTGTAGCATAAATGTGTGAAAAGAAAGAGTGGATGAGCTTGCCAAATTCCATTTTAACTCAAGGACACTTTTAATTTTGACATTTTTATATTTCCATTGTTGATATTGGCTATAGACATCTGTGATATCTTGGATTTACATGGCCTCCACAGATAAGAATGTGAAAGAATTAAGAATGATGTGTATTTTCTCTTTAACTAACATTTTTTTCTTCTCTGAGTGACTTGTAAATTGAATCAATATCATTTTGTCCTGATGAAGGTTGGAAAGGTGATTTATGAAGTGCTGTCTATCAGAAAAGCAGAGAAATTGAAATTCATCTTATTTTCTGTGGGAACCCAACATGCTGTGGTATTTTTACCTCAAAAGCATGAACAAAACCAAAGAGCCTTAATAATAATTTATATAATCTATTTTTCCTCCTAACATTTTGGTACAAAAACAAAATAAAAAATCATAACAAAAGCCCTGAATATGCCCACAAATACAGAATAGTCCTACTCCTGTAGGCCTAACTGACAAGGCTGAAATTTCTGGTTTGGAACTTGGCAGCTGCAGAAATAAGGGCAATATTTCCCAAACCACTTAGCCTTGGCTAACAGTCCTTCTGAAAGCATTGCCCTTTAGGAGAGTGTGGCTGTGCCAGCCACGAGTCTTTTCAAGAAGAGCACTCCACTCAAATAAAGGAATGAATAAATCAACGTGATTTAGGAAGAATCAGCCCTTCTGGAACCATTGGGTGACAGTTAATCAAGCTTGATTAAGGACATGATCTGCTGTCCATAAGTCACAAAGTGCTTTAAAGTGTTAGGCTGCTGGTAATGGCCCTGTTCTATTTTTGATTTTACTGGATGCTCTTTTGAAATCTGTATGCATGCAGAGCCAGTTGTCACTTCTACCTCCCCATGTGAAATGGAAGCTCCTTAAACTATTTGAACTACAACTTGTGCTATTTGAATCATGTTTCTTTAGCTGTATGAATAGTTATTATACAAAAATCAGGACTCTTTTTTTTTTGGTGAACATTTGTCATGGTTTTATGTTTTTGGCAAATATATATCAGGAACAGTCAGTAAATTATGTGTTGCAGGTAGTTTGGTCAGTTACTGTTAAATATATCTTCTTCTGGAGCACAAATATAACCGTGTCAGTATTTATAGACATCAAAGGTTAAATGCTGTAGGTGCTGCTACAGGGGAAGAAAACCTTTTTTTTGGTCAAACCAAAGGATTTGCAATGCTGCTTGATGCCTGAGTTCTAAAGGTTGAGAAATAAGTAATGCAATCTCTGGAAGGAAAAACATTTTTGAGCTTTCCGTCTTTAATTTTTTCTGTCATGTGCTCCTTAATAACTGGTGACATTTTCTCTAGTGAAATTAGCTAACTGATTCTGATTTTCCTTAATAGACTAGGAAATAAAATTATCCCTGACTGCCGGAGATCAATTAATTGATTTGTCTGGTTCTGTCAGAAGCAATCCTTCTGCACCTTTTTTTTCTTAAAGCTTTTCAAAATCTATTTGACTGCGGAAAAAAAAAAAACAAACAACTCTACAACTACTGCATCCACAGGGTGAGTAATATTTGGAGTTTGTGAGGAAAGAGAGGACACAAAGAAGGTGAAATAGTGACTGATCTGTGGTAGGATTCTGGCAACAATGTATTATAAAACTAGGACCAAGATAAGTCACTGGTCACTGATCACAGGGCTTATCAGTCTTCTCAATCCTCAAATTCCAGGCTGCAATTTCTAAGTGTCTGACACTTACACTGGTGTTTTATGTGTGGGAGGGGTAGTGATGATTAAAAATGGGTGGGAAAATGAAGTCCGGTTTCTTCTGAAAGGAAGGCACCATTGCCCTGGAGAAAAGATGAGTGGTTTCAGAGCTTGCAAAACCCTACAAGGATCAGGCCAGGGATCAATAGCATTCAGAGGTGCTGGAAAGAAGGTCCTCTGACTTAACAGACTAACCTTTGAGCAAAACATCCCTGTTAACTACCAGATGGACACCTGTGCTTTAGTGTACTTAGCCATGAAGTCATTCCTTTAGGGACAAAATGCAGCAGCTCCTTTTCCCAACAAACTGGGGTTCAGCAATCCATCAGTGCCTCCCTCACCAGATGAGTGCCTGAAAAATACACATTGTGTTCAGAGCTTCAGACCTTATTTCTCAGAGCCTTTGAGGGGCAGTGTCAGAATATATATATATATCATCATATAGTTTGAAAGTGTAGGACAGAAGTAAATCTTGTTACTTTGTTCATAAAAATATGCCTTTCTTCAGACTTCTCACCTGTAATGAAACACAAATCACTTTTGGACTGTAAATCTGTAATTTTGAAAATATTTACCTAGTGCATTTATGATGCATGAATTCTCTTTATTATAAATGAAGAAAGATAAGGGGGGAAAAATAAAAGGAAGAGGGCTTGTAAGCATTGTAAAGTGATGGAAGCCTTTTTAGAATAATGAGTGTTATCCCTTGGAACAGATGCATTGACAGAACTGACTTTTTTTCTTGCCATGATGACATAGTATCTTCACTTTAAGGCAGCATCCAACATCCAATATTCTAAAAAAAAAAAAGCATAAAAAAGAGAAAGCATAAAACCCCTCAGGAGTCAGTCATGGTCATGCAGTGATATTTGAGAACCTGCTGCACTGAACTGACAAGATGGAGCTTAGTTTAGCACAAATCTAAAGTCAAGAAAGTAGCTGCAGTGCAGGTGTGCATGAAGCTAAAGATCAGTGTCCTGAAGTGTAGCAAATGGCAGCTCCATGAAAATCATGAGTGATGGGTTATTGTCATGACAGCTGGTGAAGACAATTTTCTCATTTGGTTAATGAGTATAGCCATCTTTAATTTCTAGGCACTCTGTGTCTGCTGAAGAGAGCTGGGGAGTCCTGTGCCAGTGGTAGGGGGGAAACTTTGAAAATAAATTGAGTGGAGCCTCAGAGGTGAGGCTGTTCTGCAGGTGAAGAGCAGCATCTCAGCAAACTCCACTGACAGGTAATTGATTAGTCAGTGGAAAGCAGGGTGCTCTTGAATCTGGAAATTATCTTTCTCCTTCAAATGAGCAATACTCTGGCTTAGCCAACCCTAAATGCATTAGATAGCCACTTGGTCACCTATAGACAACTGAGTTAGAGGCCAGCTTCACCTCTGCTAAGAGCTTGTCTAGCCAGAGCAGTATCACAGAATTAGTACAAATTCAGAAATAAGGGGCCTGGATAGCCACTACTCAAGGCCTTGAGATAATGCTTTACATGCTAGTTTGTGATTGTTTCCCACACTCTGTTCCCAGCAATCATTAACACAGAGTAAAAACCAGGCCTGTGCAGTGTCAGAGGGAAAATTCTGGACAGCACATTGACTTGGAACAAACACATGTTCGAGAGCCCAGAAATGTTATAGCAATTTGAGAGCTTCTGAGAACTCCAAATGTCGTCTTGCCATTCCTCAACCCATATGGTCCAGCCTCACCACTTGTTCTGCTCCCATTTGGCACCCATGTCACACAACATGAGTTGACTGAGTCATATGTTGAGATAGAATGTGCTCAGTTTGCTTCAGCCACCCTTCACGCATGGGATAGCAACTGTTTCTCTCTTGGTCATGAACACTAGTGTGATAACTAGTCATTAAAACAGCTTACTTCAAAGTGCACACTGCACAACATTCAGCAAATTGGCCTTTATTCATGGGCACAGCAGAGGAAAAAAAATTAAGAATGCTTTAGGGAATCAATACATTCCCTTCCTATCTCTCTTTCTGATCCAGGTCTTGTTAGAATAGTCTCTGGTTTTCTCCACCTGCAGAAAATAAACAACTGGGACTTAAGAAAGACATTTTAAAGGATCAGTAAATGCTGAAATTGCAAAGCAATTTCTGATCCAAAGATAAAAGGTGGTGATAGTTACAGAGACAACAGTTTGGTATAAATGCTCTGGCATCCAGGTGGAAAGCTTTGTACACACCAGGAAAATTCATAAATCAAAGGTAAGGATACAGAGAAAGAAGGCATTCTGCTTGCTCCTGGAAGACAAACATTAAAATATATCATATAGACAGTGCTAGCCAAGAGGAATGTCATGCAAACAGATGGGATCCACTCTCCTAGGAAATAAAATGCAAGCTGTGATGTTAGATTAAAGTCTTGGGCAAAAAAATAGAGTTAAAAAGAGAAGAAAAAACCAAAATGAAACTTCTGGGATTCAGCCAGCTTTTAAAGCTCATCAGCCATTAACCTGGAAGACATTTCATTCTATCATCTGTAACATTAAAAATTGACTATTATAAGATTTTCTTCAAAGCTCTTGATGTGTAATTTGGCACTGCCTTTCCTATTTTTATGAGTTCAATTCATAAAATAAAAAAATATTTCTATAAGCAGAGATCTTAAATTTAAAGTGTCATCCCCTAGAGTATCACCAAGTGGCTTTGATCCCCCTTGAGTTCTGCTAATCAAATGTATTAATCTAATGGGCTACGTGCATGTCTTTGAGGTGAATTTCTATTTGAACCAATAGATTTTAATCAAAAAAGTAGCTTCTCTTTGTTCATAGGTCTTTTAGAAGTAGCTGTGATCTTCATTGATGCACTTGGATCTGTTTTACCCTCTATCTCCCCAGTGAATTGATGACACAAGCCCCATAAATTCTTACAGTCATTGTGTCATTAAGGGCAGCATTGAAAATTGAGCTCCTCCAGGATGTGACACACTTGTTGAGGAACTGCACAGAGTGACATCAAGACTTAAGGCATGGAACATTGCATACTGCTGAAAAAAACCAATTTTATTAGAACAGAACTCAATTTTATTAGCAAACCACATTGCTCAGCTAAAATCACATATTAGTGATAATCAAGTCAACCTGTTTTGTGCTGTAAGCTAAAAGGTGAATAACTGGAGACCATCATCCTGATGATAAATCACTAAAACAATGTGTACTTCATGGGGCTAAAACTGAGTGCAGAAAGAAGCTGCAGAGCTTCTTTGTTGTTTCTATGCTGAGGAAGGCTATGGTCATACTCATCCTAGAGTCAGGAAATCGTTCATGCTGGAAGGGAACTTCTGTGATCTTCAACCCAATACCTGCTTAAAGCAGGAATTATTGAATTCAGACCAAATTACACAAGGCCATGTCCTGTCCCATCTTGAAAACTTGCAAGGACAGAGATTCCCCAGACTCTACACAACAAATTTCAGAGCTTGAGTATAATCAAAGGATTTTACTTTTTCCCTTGCAAGGACCAGTTGTCCTCCCAAGAGGTTATCCTGTGTTTAAAGACAGGATTTGCTGCTGGTGGTCACTCCGTGCTTTCCCTAGGGATATACACAGAGTGTGCCACAGAGCCATGGAATGGTTTGGCTTGGAAGGGACCTTAAAGACCATCTATTTCCAACCTCCCAATGTAACAATGTGATAAGAAATTCCAAATACAGGTAATTTCAGCTGCCTCTATTAGCTGTTGTTTGCAGAATGCTTTGGAGAGGAAAAGTGCCAGAAGAACTAAAAACATCACAATAACCCTCATGTGAAAACTTGGAGAATAAAATCTCATTCCCTAAAAAATTGCACTCAACACAGTGGGTTTTTTGAAGCATTTCATAGTTATTTTATTACCAGACCTTCTCATTCACTCATGTCTGGCACTCTCTGTTGTTAAGAATAATTGCCCTGACACAGGCTGTGCTGATGCCATGTTTCTGGCTTGTTCTACTTAAGATCAGTGCTTTAAAACTGTGTCACTTCACTTGTTCTTAAGTAATAAAATGTTGCAGCACATACACATAAATCCTTTCACAAGCCTGAGGGCTTAGGCTTCCTTCCACAGCTTACACTACAGAGAGCTGAGTGATTCCCAGCAGCAGACATGGGCCCATCTGTAACTCTCTGAGCTAGGAACTCTAGTCAACATCTCAGGTATAGTTTTGTATAAATATAAATCATGTAAGGTGAGATTGAAGTTACTTTCTGACATAATTCTCTCAGAAAGTCATCAAGGCAACAAGGTAAAGGTCACTTGAACTGGGGTGATGTTTGCTTTCTGCAGAGGAGACAGTATGTAGATGTTAAGGGGCAAAGGTTTAATTTTTGCCTAGCCAAATGCAACATTTAGCCCAGTTTGGGGCTTTTTTCTTTTTTTTTAATGTAAGGGCTTGCAAAGAACACACTCACTTTCCACTCCTCTATCACTGATTGACAGCAATGAATTGTTTAATATGTGAATGGAAGCTGGATTTAGTATTTTTGAAATATATTTTTTTAACTCTTACATATTAAACTGTTTTTGGATTTTTGGGGTAAAATCTGCCATGGTTTTCGTAACAACTGTGAGCATTCAAAGATTAATTGTAAATAGTACAAAACTTTCTTGTCAAATTGCCTCACTCCAGGAAATATGGTTTTAAAAGAAAGGGGAAGGATGGGCATATAAAGCACAGACATTACCTAAGACTCAACTACAGACTCTTTAGTTACAATAAACACACCAGGTGACAAGCTTTTTTTTTTTTAATCCCATTCTCTATGAGATTTTTATATGATACTTATCACTAACCTCTGAGTAGCCCTCAGAAGTGTTAGATTAAGAAAAAAAACCCACACCAGTATTTTCTCTCCCTGTTTTGTCCACATTATTTTCAGAGAGGAGGCCCTGCCTAATGTCCAGGAGATGTGGTTTACCTCTATTGTCCCGTGTTTGAAGCAATTCTGTCCCTTGGCAATCCTGTTCATACAATTCATTGCACTTTTGTAAGGTGCATTTTAATGTAACTAATGCTGAAATACAGTATCTGACTATTGCTATTGGTTGGAATGAGTAGTGAGTTTGGGAAATCACCTGAGGTGGGCTTGAATGACCTTTTGGCTCATCAACTATTATCTACAAACACAGGAGTAGTAATAATATCTCAGAAGATTGTTCTTTATAGGGTGCAATTACAAATGCTCAGATGCTGTGATAGTAGAAAATATTACTGATTACTGTGAATGGGAAAGGTTTGTTCTGACTTTCATTTATCAGATATCTTTGTGTTCAGCTGCAAATATCCCAAAGTCTAATTATCAGAATGGAGAACTGGATACAATCTCTTGATCAGACCATTTTAAGATGGCTTATTCTGTCAACTCAAAATAATTACTCCTTTTTAGACATGCAATCCTTTAGAGTTTTCTTGCTGTATTCACTGGTTTTGGAACTGTTTAAACCTATGGATGCAATTAAGCTATATGGTGTATATGCTGCAGACAGGATGCACTCAAGATGCAATGAAAAACCCAGTTGTCCTTTGTCCTTCATTAATGGAGTTCAGTATATTGTGTGTCTGGATGGGAAGATCTCCTTTAGCACTTTAATTACTTAAAGTGCTTGCTGCAACAAAAGTACATTAACAAACACTAATCAATTTCTCCCATCAATCCACATCCACTTTGTTACAGTGGAACATTAATTCATTTGTGAGGATAACATCTGCCAATAAAAGGTATTACAAATAAAATGCAACTGAAAAATGAACTGCTGTTTAGTAATTTCTTGTTCCTGTTTGGCCTTGCACGATAAATTTTTATATGGATGTCTGGCAACAAATGAGAAGTCAGTTTATAATGTGACTTTTTGGAGTGTTGTCTGCAACCAAAACCCACCACAAATACTGAGAAAGATATGGATTTTTAATTTATTTTGTAATTTTTTTGTCGACCCATTTAAAGTAATCTCTTTGGTTTAGATCTTTCCAGGACTCACATGTCCTCCTCACAAGATAAACTCTGTGAAGCAGTGGAAAGAGATAAATTGATGCAATAGACCCACTAGAGCTTGAGGAAAGGACAGGGTGGGAAGACTCTCAGAGAGGAACAGCCCTGGGTATCTCAATCACTTAAAAGTTTATAAAGTATAAAGAAAGAATGCTAAATCATAGAATGGTTTGGGACTTTGAAGCTCATCTTTTTGCAACTGCCCTGCCATGGACAGGGACACCTTCCACTAGACCAGGTTGCTCCAATCCTGGCCTTGGACACTTCCAGGGATGGAGCATCCACAGCTTCTCTGGGCAACCTGTGCCAGGGCCTCACCACCCTCTGAGTGAAGAATTTCTTCATAATACCTAATCTAAACCTCTCCTCTTTAGTTTAAAATCTCATAATCTGTCACTATCTGCTGGTGTGTAAAATCCCTCACTCTCTTATAAGCCCCCTTTAGGTACTGGAAGGCTGCAAAGGGATCTCCTGGAGCCTTGTCTTCTCAAGGCTGAACAATTTCTATTCTATCATCTTGCCATTAAAACAACATTAAAATTTCCTGCTGTTCTCAGGTTCTAATCCTTCCCTCATTGGAAGCAATGCTGGATTACTCTTGATGTGCTGCTCTACTTCAGACTCTGCAGAACTTAGATGATGGTCAAGCCTGTTAGGAAGGTCCAGTGCCAAGATTAGCCTGGTGGCAGATAATATCCTTTATTTTTCAAGATTCTCTTCTAGCCAAGTTAGCAAGGTACAAAATCCACTGAGTTCAGGCACTGTAAAATTAAAGACAGTAGAGAAACTGTGAAAGGGATCCAGTGAGATTTTCATTCTCTAAGGTGGATGGCAAATCCATAATTGACCTGGATGGCCAGATTGACTGAACCCTCACCATGTTGGCTGAGGACGCCAAGCTGGTGGTGAGGTGGATGTATCAAGAGGGACCTGGACAGGCTGGAACAGCAGGCAACAGCAATTGTGTGCAGTTTGGCAGGGTCCTAGCCCTGGGATGACATAACCAAAGACCTGAGCTCTGAGGAATGACAAGAGACCTCTTCTGACTGAAGGTTTCATCTCCCTGGAGAGGAGAGGGCTCAGGGGGAATCTCACCACAGTGTCCCAATTAGTATTCCAGGGTAACTATGAGGAGGACACACTGTCTCTTCATGAGAAGCCTCATGGTGAAGATAAAGGGCAATTACACCAGAAAAGGTTTCATCCCTTAGAAGAAAGAAATTTTTTCAGTGAGAATAATCATTCACTGGAACAACCTCAGGGGTTGGGTCACTGTAGAGTCCCCATCTCTGGAGGTTTTCTAGATGTGACTGGTCTAGAAAAGGCTGCTGGAATCTCCTGGCTTCCATTCCCATGAAAGGCTGAATTGGATTATCTTTTGAGGTCACTTTCATTCTAGGCTATTCTATCACTCTGTGAACATATGGAGGGTGTTTTTCCATGGATCCTGGTAGAAGATAAGTGTGGGTTTCACTTCTAGCTGTTTTGGAAATAAGCCCCCCTCATACTAAGAGCAGATTTGCAAACAACTTGGAGGCTTTACTGCTGCAAAGATAAGTGCCTGCAAACTCTTGGTGTTTCCACAGTTTGGTGGCAGCTCAGGTGGACATATCATCATTTGTCTCTGCTTCTGTGTTGTTCACTATTGCTCTGATTCTATTTTTTCATCTATGAATAATTTCTTCTGGGACAAAATTTCTGAAACAAAAGGTTTTGTGAATTCTTATATTATTAATATTTTTAGGATTAGCTCAAAATGAGATCAGAGCTTGAGAAGAGGGGACAGATTCATGGTACAATTGGGAATGAAAACTCTTTTCACCTCTCTGTATAGATTTTCTGTAAAGGACTGAGGACACATATTGACAAAAAAACATTGTGAAGAGATTTCAGTGTAGCTCTTAGTGCTGAATCCATTCAGCAGAAAATGGGATTTCCATCTCTAGAGCTGTCAGGCTTGTGCCAGCACTGAGTGTGCTTTCAGAACAGAATATTCATCTTTGGTGGAAGGGGAAGTGTCCCTTCAATGCTGCCAGCACTTCAATGAGAAACATGGGTGAATTGGTAAAATCCCACATTTATCAATGACTTTTGTTTGAGCGAGTGGGTAGACATAGAGATGACCCACTTCTTGAGAAAGGTTAGGAAAGCAAATGTGATGCAGACATTGTATCACAAATCTGTCTCTCAAAACTGCTTTTTGGAAAATAAAAGCTGGAGGGTCCCTGTGCAGGCACTGGAAGCAGGGACAGCAGGGAGGGGCTCTGTGGGGAGAGCCTGGGGCTGCACCACGCCAGACACAGGGGAAAGGAGGAGCTGGGAATGAAGGAGCAAGGTTGAGATTGGGAAAAAGGCAGAAAGAGCAGTCAGAAATCAAAGAATATGGCTGGCTGAGTCTCAAAAAAAAAAAAAGGGGAGTTGATACAGGGAAAGAGGTTTATTTTTGTTTATCATCAGCCTACTCTGCCTTTAAATATAAATAAGTTATTTTACCCAAACCCTGTCTGTTTACCCTGTGATAGTAAGTGCTCTATCTTTATCTTGAGCCAAGAAATTTTTTTTGTTTTCATTTCTCTTGCTGTTCTTTTGAGGCAGGGGAGTGAGGAAGCTGGCAGCTGACCCAGGCCAAGCCAGAGCACCCAGGTCCATCTCCAGGTGTGCATTTTCTGACCAAAGCTGAGTGATGGTGGAAGTCCTGTGCTTTTCCTGCATCTCTGTCACTTCAGCTGTAATATCTCCTAATTTATACTGATCAAATGATCTCTATATGGTTCTGTTTTTTTCTAATAAGACCGCAATCTCTCTTTTGTCACTACTGTTCCTGTTCTGCCTCCAACAGTTCCTTTAGCACTTAATCAAAGCTGCCTTCTTTAGGTAGCCATGCCTTGTATCATCCAATTTAAACTGTAAGCAGACATCTGAATCTGGTTATTGTACTGTTGCTGTTGTAATCTTTCTTCGTTTTCTTTTAATTCTCTTACCACTTTCTTAATTCTTTGTAGTTGTTGTTCCAACCAGCTTATAGTCTCTAAGACCTCATTACTTCTATTCTCCAGTTCTTGCATCTGTGCTACCAGTTTTTCTATTTCTTTGTCAGAAGCTGTAAATTCTTGATGGTTTTGCTCCTTTCCTAATAAAAACTTATTATATTCATCAATTCTTTATTTTATTTCTGCTTGCAAAAATTCTACCTCATATTCTGTAAGCATTCCACAAGTCTTTGATGTTACTCCTAAGTTTTAACTGTTCTTCCTATTCCTTAATTTCTTGCACCCCATTAAATTTTCCTTTTAAAACCTGGTTTATCCATCAATTGCCACTGTTTTTCAAGCTGTTTTTCATGGACTGAAATTTGCTTTCTCAGATATACAGGCTCCAATAATTATTTAGCTAAGTCCTGGTTTCTATGCAGTTGTTCTCCATGTTCTACTTCCTGTTTTATCATTTGAGAGGACAAGCTCAAATGGTCCTTTCCTCCCAGACACCAAAGCTCTAATTTGTCCTGCACTAAAAATTCTACTTCCAGTCCTAGAAAATAATTATAACAGGAGAAGAGGTGTTACAGTTTTGTGGCACATTACTTTATTTTCTTATGGAGTTGTACAGGCTGTGTGAAACACCAAAAATTATGTTTTGTACAAACATGTAGTTTTTGCTCCACATTCTATTCTGACACTGAAAAGTGTCCACATTTCCTAGTTGCTCTTTGAGTGGGTTTTTTTTCTGATTTTGTACTGATTTTTTCTGATTCTGTACTGATTTTTTTCGGATGCCGATTTCTGATTCTGGGTTATTTAGTCTCAGAATAGGAAATGCTGTTTGTTTGTTTGTTTTTCAGTTTCATTATTTGTACATGTATGACACAGACACATCACCCTCTGTTTACATCTCACAGGGGTTACCCTCATAAATAAATCTGTCTGTCTGAATTAAGAACCTAATTTTGAGAAGAAATGGACCATTGCAATCCCTTTCTCTTTAATGGGAGGACATTGAGCTGTAATGAGTTCTAGGAATCAGGATCCAAAAGAGAACAGGATCAAATTCCTCTCTGAAACTCACAGGAGACATCTTAGGAAATTTTCACATTTCCATCTTAGGAAATGGCTGTTGGTGTTCAAGAAGTGTCTGGATGATGCTCTCATTCATGTGGATAAGTTTTAGTTAGTCCTATGAGAGACTTGGACTCAATGATTGCTTGAACCCAGTGATGGGTCCCTTCCAACTTGAGATTTTTTATTATTCTCTGTGTCGAATGAAAAAACATACTCCCCTCAAAATACCCCATGACAAATAAAGCTGCATTTCAGCAGAAACCACTGAAGCAAAATTTCTGTTTTTTCACCTTAAGAATTGAGCTGGACCCAGACAGAAATGCTGAATTATGTATTTCTCTTTGCTTTGGTACTGATCAGCCACCCCTGGGCTCAGTTTCATGGAGCTCTGCATTCATTCCTTTGGAATGTGCTGTGTGCTCTTGCCTGATGGTCCCACCTTGCCCCTGCTGATGCACCTGAGCAGAGCCCAGGCCTGACGTGCTGGGTCAGTGCTGGAAGGAGAGCCTGTGACCCCAAATTGCTTTGGGATGGAGGTGCCAGTGAGTGTGAACTCCCTTGGGCTCCAGCAAATGTCAGGCCTTAGTGGAAGCTCTTCCCAATTGCAGTAAGGTAATGCAGCTCCTTTTTGCTGAAGACTGAAATTGAGTCCAGTGATGGCAAATCAGTAACAGAGCAGTGTCTGTCTGGGATCATGGACCTGGAGACCACCCTGCAATTGTGAGAGGTGCAGGCATAGCCATGAGACAAAATGAGTCTGAGACCACACTACTTAACCTATCTGCACAGCTTTGTTCCACCACAGCAAGTGGTCAGCCTGGTGTTTGAACTGGCCAATTTAGTGGCAGTAGAATTTAGGGAATTCCAGATCCAAATGCTGGATGAACTAAGTAAAGTGACTTGTCCTGGGACCATGATTCACTGCGTCTCAGGTCACACTGCATCTCCACTGGGCTTATTTCCCTAAACCTGCTTCTTTTGGAATCTAATTCAGGGTCAATGGCTAGAAGATACTCAGTTTTTGTATTCATTTGGGATTAGAAAATTATCAGGCTGTGAATAAAGTGAAAGTCTCTCCTTGGTCTGCTGGATTAGACATCGAGTCCCCAGTAGTTTGCATCTTTGTTTTAAGGTCACTTTGGCTTTCAAATTTCTGAGAAGTTCTGAGATATGAAAAACAATTGTACAATTTTTAAAGCAACAGCTTCTGAGAAGTCATTTCATACCTATCATTTTCATTTTTCTCCTGTTTCCAGGAGTGGGATACAAAACAAAATGTAGTGTAAATAACCCCATCTCCAAACCTGTTTATCCATTTCACTCCACAAGCACAGAAGCACTTTAGAAATCTCATGAGACACGATGTTTGCCTTATTCTACTAAAAAACCCCATTTAATATAAAGGTTTGACTTGATCTCCAGGAATATTCAGCTAATTTTATATATACTAAATGATTTTTAGAATCTCTTGATTGCACCCAGAACAGGTGAGGGTTAATTCTCTCTCATATAATCAGAATGTAAGTTTTTCCAGGTGCTTCAGTTAGAAAAGCACAAAATCTCTCATCTTTAGCTCTTCATATGATATAAGAACAGATTGGAAAAGGTTACTACTTGACTGTGAGACTAAATTAAATTATGTTCTCAAGGTTTCCTATTGCTTTTGAGACAGGAATATAAGTGCTTCAATCCTTATTGGAGTCCTAATTTTTCTGCCCTTTCCTTTCACTGCCTTTCTTTTCCAACACTAAAGCACATTTCTATCGTTTTACTCTTTATTCACCATTCTACTGCCCACTCCTCTTCACCCCTACCTTGCTATGATGACTGAAAGGGAAGTAAAGGGCAAATTGCTTTAAAAGGATGAATATGGGACTAAATAAAAGACAGCATTGCTACCTTGATGAGAATAAAAGGGCAAGAGCCCCTGAGGTGAGCATAAAAGAAGACGTAAAGAGAGCTGGTTGGTGTAATTGTCAGAGAGCTGCGGGGTTTCATGGGCTGGAGATTTTATGGCTTGTGGGATTGCAAGTTTCTGCAGAGGAGAGATGATCTGATGAAACTACAAGAAGCTGGATGCATAAAAACAATCAAGGTTGCGGCTTACCTGGATCCAAATGAAATCCTTGCCTGAAAAGCATCAAGTGCCAAGTGTAGGCTCTCCTTTGGTGATGCACTGAAATACTTTAGTGGCTCTTCTGCCAGAAGTTGAGTAGATTTTTCTAATTATGCCCAGAGCACTGTGTTCTTGAGAACTTCCAGCTCTAAATCCTGGGACATAAGTATCCATGTTTGATCCAGGGATATGCTGAGCACCTTCTGAAGATATTGAGAACCCATGTGTACTGTTTGCTTGGATGAGAAGGAATCACACCAAGCACTTCTCAAGCCTGCAAAACTAGGCAGCATCTGGTTTTAAAGCAGGATTTTCTATCATAATAGAAATAAGAAAAAATAAAAAAAGGTTGCCATACCTTTGCAATAGAACAATTTCATCTTATCTGCATGATGGAGACTCCTGGTAGGT
Source organism: Molothrus aeneus (assembly GCF_037042795.1). Lineage (NCBI taxonomy): Eukaryota > Metazoa > Chordata > Aves > Passeriformes > Icteridae > Molothrus > Molothrus aeneus. The sequence continues at coordinate 148,100,773 of NC_089646.1, read as the reverse complement.
GAAAAGTTTGCTTTCATAGACCCACTTTGTCTTTTACTGAGAGACCAGTTTGTTACTTACTGCACTCCAAGGAGGGTATGGCTCACTCTCCCCACACTATTAATTTTAGACCTACCTTCATCAAAAGTTAAAGAGCTTGAGAATAAAACTGGGATGAGAATTGTAGAAACTTGATGTGATAAATGGTTGTGGAGTCTGAATTGGGGCACTGCAGCTGTGTTTGACTGACCTGCCCTGGCACAGCAGCAGCTCTGGGCATTGCAGAGGGAGTTGCCAGACAGACCTGTCACCGTGTGTGCAACACTGAGGGTTGGAAAAGCCTTCCTCTCCAACCCCTGATAGCCTCCAAAGTGAGTGTAAGATTCCCTGGGCTGTCAGGGGTGTTCTTCCTAGTTCCAGAAAGGTGAGAATAAAATGCTAATAGTGGCGATGACTTCTGTGAACATCCGCCTCCTGCCTGCTGCTAACTCCTGTGTCCCACAGTCACTCCCTTTTTTTCTGGGCTATTCTAGAGCCTGCCAGCAGCTTGAGGTACAGTTAGGTCAGAAAAGCTTCTTGAAATAATATTTAATTGAGAAATGTCTGGATTTTTTAGATATGTCTGAAATATTTTGTGGGTATATTGTAGGGCTTCCTCATGCATATGATATTGCACATTGTGCTTGCATTTATAACAATGTGGTAATTTTTCTGATATGCTCCACAGTCTGATTTATCTGTCTGTTTTCAATCTTAGGTGTAAAATTATCACCTTTTTCCTTGCTCTTCTGTTTGAATAGCCAAAGAACCCACCAAATATTTATATACAAATAAGGATGGATTTACACAGTGCTCTTCTGTATGGCTCGTGCACTTTAGAGATCCACCAAATCTTATTGACTCTGTTAGATATGTAACCTTCAACATTATCACCACAAACAAGGAAAATTCTACATTGTTTTATGCAAACTTAGAGAATTTTTTGGCTACACTCCTGACTTGTTTCACTAAAGGGAAAAGAGAAATAAATGGTCTGCTTGCCCTCCTTGCCCTGGTGTTCTCCCTGTACTTCCACAATGGGTATTGCTTTCCATTTTTATTTTTCAGCAGGAAGCTAACCAGATAGAAAGCTTTATTTTTAAGCTTTGGTCCCCAGTGTTTATATGGACAGTAATAGTGTGTTTGGCAGATTATAGATTATTGTTTTTTCTGGGAATCAGCCTGGTGGTTGCAGATATTTACTCTGTCCTGCATAAACTTCTGGAATATCCATCAGGAAGCCCTCAGATGGTAACACACTTGGCAATCCTCTGCTGGGGCTCATCAGCTCAGGACAGAAAGGTCTCTTAATGCTGTTAGAGAGACAATGAGGTTTTTTTACATCTGAGGACCTGAAATTCAAAGCCCATGAAGTTAAGCCTTGCAATGAGATTTTGAGCTCTCCTCTATTGCTGTTTTCATGAAGACATCCATCTTTTTCCTTGCCTGTCAGGCTTTTAGGCTTTTTCTCACTGACTCCCAAAACAGTGTGCTGCAGTCCTTGGCTCCCTGGAAGCAGTAATTAAGTGGAGAAGATTTGCTGATATCCAGGGGTTCCTGGAGGACAACTCCAACACTGGTCTGAGGAGCAGCTGGAGCTCCAGGCTGACTCTTCAGGCTCAGACACAGCTCATTTGTTTGCTGGATGTATCAGCTTAAGGATTGTTTATTTAAAGGCAGCCTAACCTGGGATGAAATTTTAAGCCTTGGAGCTGTTCAGGCATAATTCAAAGCAGGTGGAATTTGAACTTGTCTGGCTCCTGTGACACTGCTACTGAGCCATAAGTTTTGATTTCCGTGCTGCAGGGATGATCAGGGAGGAGCAATCTGGTCTGTCAGTGCTCCTGGTGGGAGTGATCTGGTTTGGTGGCATGAGGCATCAATATTATCTTACAAATTGCTTCTCTCAAACCTGTCAACCCTTCTTAACCTGAGTTTTACAGTGTCATTACAAGGCATTCGTAGGGAAGACAAGTAGAAGATGAGAGCTGTGATATTCTGGTATTAATGTGAGAGGAGGAAGGAAAGGAAGGATGGAGTCCAGAGCATCAGTAACAGGGCTGGTACCACCCAGCTCTCTGTTGGTTTTGATGTAAATCCTCTAGAATCAGGTACTGCCCTGTGCTATGGTTAGATCACTAGAGATGACGTGATGAGTTATCTGTAGCAAAAACATTTTATTATCCTAACATTAGGAGAGGAGGTCTGAGCTCCTCAGTGTCAAGAGACTGAGAGGTGTCAGCAGCTCTGCCCCATGCAGGGGGAGGCAAGGGCAGGGATTGTGACCCAGCACATCTGTCAGTGCAGGGACTGTCACCCAGCACATCTGTCAGTGCAGCCAGGCTCCTGAGGGAGGCTCCAGAGCCAGGAGTGAGGAGAGTCAGAGCAGGTCAGCAGGGCTTAATGTGTGCCCAGCCACAGGAAAACAAAGAAGCCACTTGAGTTGTTTAATTTTAAAGATTAGAAATTCACAAATAGCCAGTGAAGGTGGGGATGGCAAATTCATTGCTGTTAGGGTGACCCATGCAGTTTGTCTTGCAAGAGAGAAGGGACTTGGTGTAGTATGCACTGCCTGCATAAATAAAATGGTACTGCAAATAAAAAGGATCTGTGTCTTATAAATCATTTGGAAATTTACTGAGCTTCCCCCAAAAACAAATTGGCTTTTTCATTCCTGCTTCTGGTAGGAGGTCTTTGATTTTTTTTTTTTACACAGTTTTGCTCCTTTGCCAGCTGCAGTTTTTACATCTAAACTGGATTTATTCATGGACAGTTTATATGTGTTTGTTCTTGTGCCAATGTTGTACTTTCTTGTACCTCAGTCTTCTTTCTTCCTGATTATTTTCCTCCCCATATATTTATAGATGGAGAGGGGATCTGATTGCTCTGTTTTGCTGAGTTAAGTGTACCAAGTTCCTTTAGTTCTTAAAATCAGCTTGCTGTTTCCTGATCTTCCCTTCACAGTGTCTGTACCACATTATCTGGCAATTTTCCATGCTCTCCCTACTTTACTGAAGTCTTAATAAGTTTTTCTGCACTGCTCTTCCCTTTAAAAAGGGGAAAAAAAACCCCAAAAACCCCCACAAACAAGATGTTTACTCAAAAAGAGGTACTGCCTAGCCTAACTCTAATGAGCCAGACTCAGCCTAATTGAAGTAAAACAGGAATTGTGCTGCAGTTTCTCATTTATTCCCTAATTATTCTTTTCCTTAAATCTACTGTAAAGCCTTATGTATTTCTGGGACCACACTCAGGGAGCCAAGTGGTGTCCATTCCACTCCCTTTGCAAAATGTCTGTTCAGCTTCTGCTCTTTGCCAGCCCTTCTGTAACTTTATGGATTTACTGTATTTGTTGTAAGTCTGTATTACCAAGTGTCCAATTCACATGCCACGTCTACCAAGGCTCTCTAAGAAAAATAGCTTGTTATTTTTGGAGGCAATATCTCATTTATCATTACTGTCAGCTCCATATCACTATCAGGCAGTGCTTTCCTACACATTTGTGGTGGAGGACTTCCTGTAAATAATTTGATGGCCTTTGCAATGTCTACCTCAGTCTGATTCTCCAGTTTTAAGTATAGATTTTGATCTCCACATCCTGTTGTGTTCTTTGTAGTTTTTTTATGTTCATGCTTCACATGATTTTGGAGAGGGTTGCTCAGCTGGGAAGAGATGAAGTTGTCTGTAGGATTTCTCTCCAAGCCTGAAATTCAGTGAGAGCCTCTTACACTAAGAGGGAGGAGCCATGTCCTTGGAATTGCCCCCAGCCAAGCAGCATCCCACCCTCAGGGCTCTGCTGCTGCAGGCTCCACACAGCAAATGTTCCTCTCAGGTGAGAACAGATTATCCATACGCTAGGAGAGCTCAGGAGACAAAACTGATCCCTCTTTATCTTGAGGGGATTGGAAGAGTCTGGTGAGCATGACCAGACTATGAGGCTACTCCTTGATAAGAGTATTTAGAGCCAGCTGGTGATGGTTCTCTTTGTTTTGAGGAAAACAAGGCACACTGTATGGTCAGGTGTACCTCTTGCTTCTCAGTGTGATTTATGTCATTTATTGCTCAGAGTGCCTCACTAGAACTGATGAGTGCTCTTAGTACCCCAAAAAACCCTTTTCCTTTTGCCATCCTGTTAGAATCATAGAATGGTTTGGGTTGGAAGGGATCTTCAAGATCATCTCGTTCCACCCCCTTGCCAGAGCTTAAACACCTTCCACTATCTCAGGTTACTCAAGGCCACATCCAGCCTGGCCTTGAACATTTCAAGGGATGAGGCATCCACAGCTTCTCTGGGTAACCTGTGCCAGGGCCTCACCACCCCCTGAGTAAAGAATTTCTTCCTCATATCTGACTGAAATATATTCTGCTCAAGTTTGAAGCCATTCCTCCTTGTCCTGTCCCTTAGCAGGGACTGAGGACAGTACTCAGTCACCCAACAGTGTGGGTTTTTGTGGAGGTACTGAAAAAATGTTTTATTTATGCTCAAAATAACATGGCTTCATTTTATATGTTGGTCTCAGCATCACTCAGACTGGTACAACAAAGAGGTGTGGCACAGTGGGATGGGGAAGTAGAGACATATCTGTGTTTGCTGCTGAAGAAATTGTGTGGGACTCTGCATCTTGCAGTGTATTTTACAACATATTTGATTTCCTGTGTTTTGATCAGGACACCCCTCCTCACAATGCACAAGCTATTACGAGTAACATCCAACTTCCCAGCGTGGGAGCAAGAACCTTCATATTTTTGGTTTTGCTTGGTTATAAAGTCACCGTTTGGCAATTCCTCCCTGCTTACAAAGGCTTAGAGAAAGCTCTGAGGAGGAATGGATAATGTTTGCCTTTCTAATGATTTAAATATTGATATGTGGCTAAAAAATAGGAAAAAACCCAACCCAACAACCAGAAAGAACACAACAGGTACTGGGTTTTATTACGTTTCCTGTTGTTGGGGTTGGAGGTTGTTTATTTTAATTGGACAATAAGCATTCTTGTGAAATTCAAATAAGGATGTCCTTGGGGTTTCTGACCACTCAAGGTGAAACTATTCTTTCTTTATATACTGCTTGTGATATTTATCTCTGTTATTTACCTCCTCTGGAGCTGTTAACATTTTGCCTGAAACTCTCACTGAAAATATTTTCAGGAAAAGTATTTTTTAAAAAAAGAATAAACTGATAAATATTTCTCTGCACTAACATCTCTCTGTAATTTTGTAATTCAATCTACCAGTTTGAGCCTTTAACATTCTCACTGCCGTGTGTGTTCTTTACCATGAATATCCCTGAGATGTTGGGGGGATCTGAGGTGCTCTACATGTCTGTCCTCTGCCATTAATCCAGCTGAGCACCTTGAGGTACAAACCTTTGCAATGAACTCATATGCACAACTGAACCAACAAAAGGACATTTAGAAATGTCTTGTGTCTTTTGACTAGAAGACCATTCTCCAAAGTCTTTCTTTAGGAAGAATCTAACTAATTCCATGATGATTTATACCAGAATTCCTTTATGCCATTGCATTACGAAGGCCAGACTTTTTGGCATTAGATGTCGAACAATCTACAATAAATAATTTATTAATAACTGTTTATTGTAATTCTTTTTATTAAGAACTAAAACATGCTTGGTCACCTAAAGAATATGAGTTACACTTTTGGCTGCAATCCTCAATAGTGCAGAACTTGCTAGTCTCTGGATTCTCTTTATATCTGGACCTTCAGTCTCAGAGTTTGACATTAGTCTGAGAGTTCCTTAGTTTTCTATGAATTTTCTATGCATTTTTTACTTTGACCAGTTCAGTTTGGTGGGTATACAGGAAGACAGCTACTTGTGACCCCCTACAACATCTCTGCCATCCAAATGAATTTACCAAAATTTAGGGGATGAATAGGGAAAGGTTTTAATTAGATGAAGACCTATTTTTTTATGTCCTTGCAGCTAGTCCATTTGGCAAAGGACATAATGAATGTAGTGAGGTATCTTCATGTGGTTTTGATATCCAAGGCAGAATAGTCTGGGCAATGAGGAAATAAATGTCTGCCTAGCATCCTCCAGGAGCTGAATGTCTCTAAGTCTGCTGAGAGTTTTGACTGCATGGCCATCATTGCCCAGAAAGGTTTTGGATGCTGGAAGTGTTCAGGGACAGGTTGGATGGAGCTCTGAGGAACCTGGTCTAGAGGAAGGTGTCCCTGCCCATGTTAGGGGGTGAATGAGATGGGCTTTAAGGTCCCTTCCAAAACTATTCCATGGTTCTGTGATTCCATAAGATGAAAGTGTTACCCTAGGCACCTCTGCATAATCCCCCCAGCTTTAGGTGGCTTAATCAGAAGCACCAGGAAAGCCATTGGACATCAGTTTTCTACTGGAAATATTTAGGGCTGCATGGGATGTTTCTGAACATGAGACACACAATAAGGGAAGGGTGACATTCCCGTAGTGTGGCAGGAGGTACCCAGTATGACATTCCCTGGAGGAACTGCAGTCTGAGGAAGCATCTGCACTGGATCAGGGAATGTGTGAAGAGGAGGGAGCAGCTGAGAGGTGCTTTTATGGACTGACACTAACCCCCATCCCCATCCCCTGAGCTGCTTGGGAGGAGAGGAGTCTAAAAGACTGAAGCCAAGCCTGGGAGAAGGGAGTGGGCTGGAGAGAGGTTTCATTTTAATGTTTAGGTTTGTTTCTTTCTACCCAATTGTGAATGAATTAAATTAATTTCCCAGAAGTTGAATCAATTTTGCCAGTGGCAGTAACTGGTAAGCAATCTCCCTGTCTTTATCCCATCCTATTTTTCCTCCTGCTGTTCTGTTGATGAGGGGGAGGGACAGCTCATGTGGTTGGCAATTTGGCTGTTAGCCAAGGATAACCCACCACAATTCTGAGCAGCAAAAATTTAAAATAAAAGTGGCCAGACAGTTATAGAATATCATTCTTTGGAGCTGAGCTAGTAGAATGGGCACATGGTAAACCTTAAATATCTGCATATGGAAGAGTGTGTTCTGTTACACTAATGTGTAATATCACTTTAATACCCTGTTACTGGTATTTGGAAGTTACTAGACTTTGTGAGTAGTCCACACAGAGTATTTTTGTCAGTAAAAAAAATTGTATTGCATAAAACTATAATGAAAATTCAAAGGGTCTTAAGGTATAAGTCTTGCTATAGAAAAAATCAGGATCAATACCATCAATCAAAAACTTCTGCATAGTTCAAGAACAGCATAATGGAGAGAAAGATCAGGTAGCTTTGATTGATCTTATGTCTAACTAGATACTGAGTGTATTTAGAATATGGACTGCTTTTGTTTTCTTTTCTGAAAACTGACATGTAAACAGAGTTTTCATGCCCAAGCTCTTGACTGAAACAGATACCTAGAAATGTCAAAGGTTGTGCTGGAATTAGATCCCAGATGGGAAGAAGCTGCCAGCTGAAACAGGTAGAGTAACATGGGCTTTCAGCTGTGAATGACATGGAACATTTGCCTCTGGAGTGGTGCTTCTTTTTTAGTTTAGTTTTGTTTTGTTTTGTTTTTTTTTCTCCCCATCAAACTCCTTTCTTCAGCTTTTATCCTCAGAAAGACAGATCTAGGTCATTCACTATTACACATTTTGGAAAGATTTAATTGGTCAGTGTAGCCTGAGATGTTCATACAGGAGTTCAGAGAGAACTTGGTGTTTTCATAAAGTTACAGAATGGTTCAGGTTGGAAAAGACTTGCATTTACAGGCTGAGACAAAAATCAGGCCAAAACTATCTGTAAATACTAGTGAGTTAAAGGACTTTATAAATAAAGAGAGCAAAGGAGGGAAAATCCAGAGAAAGAGAGACTTTTGTAACACCAACATGGTGTTAGAGTGTGTTGGTGAGAAGCCTGCAAAGAGATGGAGGTATCCTGAGCTGCAATATCCTGCATTGGGTACAGTACTGAACACTGCCTCATATTCCTCATCCATGGAAGGGGTGGTGAAGGACGACTAGGATGAGTTTTTCCTTCTGTTTTGACTGAGCTCATTTTCTGGGGACTGAAACAGGCTTCCCAGGGAAGTGGTCCCAGCACCTGCCAGAGTTCAAGAAGTGTTTGAACAATTCTCTCAGACACATGGAGGGACTTTTGGGGTGTTCTGTGCAGGGCCAGAAGTTGGCCTTGATGATCCTTGTGGGTCTCTTCCAGTGCAGGGTATTCTATGATTCTATGTGTAACTTAGACCTCTGAAATTGCTGCTGTTTTCTTTTTCTGTCTTCCTTCACCTAACACAGGGATCCCCTATGGGATAGAAAACAACCAGAATACAACCGGTTTAGATGTGATTAACAGAATCACAGAATGGCAGGGACTCCAGTGGGCCAACTGATCCAACCTCCCTGCTCATGCACCCCAGAGCACAGGATTGTGTCCAGACAGTTCTGGAATATCTCCAGTGAGGGAGACTCCACAGCCTCTCTGGGCAAATGATTAATGCTAACATTTTCTTGATAAGGTAGACTCACCATGGAACAGCAGAGGTATAACTATTATGTATAATATATGCAATAATGTTCCTAGATGTGAGATTATCACTTTTGTTGTCTTTCCACCAAAGTTTTTTTTTATTGTTTGTTTGGTTGGCTTTTTTGGTTTTGTTTTGTATTAATTTTTGTCACACCTTGCCTGATATCAGGGTCATTTTATCATAGAAGTTTCTCCATGTCTCCTTTTCCTACAGGACGCCAAGTGCTTTTCACAATCTTTCTTCACTATTCACACATCAGGCCATTGTGTCCACTCTGCCTGGTGTAAAATGGAAGGGGCCAGATTAAACCCACTTGAATTAAAGCTAAAGAGCAGAAGAAAAGATCCTGAACATGCCTGTTCTCTTGAGCCCTTTTGGGTGCAGATGCCCAGGGTGTGCTCTCACAGAATTTCGGGTTGGATCAAGAGGTCACTTCTCCAGCAGTGTGTAACTTTTCATCCTTTCTCTCCAGGTATTACCAGATAAGAGCTGGACTGAAGATCCCATCCAGGATCCCCCACAGGCTCTTTGCTACCATTGCAGGACAGACAGGTAAGCAGGTCCCAGAGGAATGTGACATGACTGCAGGTGGGGTAGGATGGAGAAGGAAACTGTGTGAGGAACAGGTGAGCCTGGATTGAGGTCCAAACCTGGTTTTCCCTAATGATCAGTAGTTGTCCATCTCTGTTTGGGTAAGGGTTTGTGACTGGTATTGGGCTTGTGTCTGTCAGAAAAGCAGAGGAAATTTTCACAATCTGATCTGAAAGCACGTCTCTTCTATATGGTTCCTTGCCTGCAATTTTTCAGTTTAATATTTCTTTATATCTTTAGAGTTCTATTTTTTTTTAATGAATAAAAAAGTATTGTTCAATTTGGAAGTCTGGTTCAATTAAAATGCAAAATTGTTAGAGAGGTTTTATAAAACACAAATGATGATACCAAAATCTGAGAAAATCACCTAAAAAAAATAATCCAAAACCTCAAAAGCTGAATAAAGAAATTTTCTTGGAAAATAAATGAATATATAAATAATTTAGTCTGGGTTTGGAAAAACATCTTGTGAAAAATCCTCAAGGAAAAAAGTATTATTTTACAACATGTTCCACTGTAATTTGCCCTTAGCATATCCAGAATCCCCTGGAGTTCCTTAGATTTCTGGAAATGTCCTCAAATTACAGCAGTTTCTGGCATAAGTAATCTTAAACTAATGAAATAACCTCCTGTGAAGACAGCTAGAACTTCACTTTCTTGGGGTAAAAAAACACTCAGTAACAAACAATAAAAAAGCCAAACTACTCCTGTTCAGAATAAACCATGTTTTATATTTACTTTTTTTACAAAATATTATTTTCTTTTCCCTTACACATCTTCAGCATCGAGAAAAGAGTGAAGATTCTTTCACTTCTTCTGGAAACAACTCACGTAGACACCTGGGCAGGGGAGAGGCGAGGCTGGCAGTGCAGTTACAGGATTAGCACTTGACTTTCAGGGTGCTAATGCAATCCAGACTGGGCTCTAATAGCTTTATAGGGCTAACATCAAGACAAGGGATATTTAAGCCATTAAGGCTTTAAACAGTTTCTCCTTGGCTATCTTTGCAAGTACTTCCTAATTGATTTCATAGATCTGCAAGAGAGCATTATTTAATGGGACTGAAATTAAAGGTACACAGGCCATAATGTGGGGGTTTTTTTCATGCCACTGATCTCTCTCAGTGCGTGGATACCTGGGATAGGGCTAATTAAATTTCTGTGCATGTTTCAATAAGACACTCCTATTAAAATAGCATTACAGCAAAACATGGGGGATATAAAATAGTGAATAAACTCCTACCTCACTAGCGAGAATGACTATAAAATAAGTGGAATTCATGAGTTCAGTTTAAAGGAAGTATTTTTAATCTTTCCCTTATCGGGTTCGTAGGATTTGTGAAAACTGAGAATATATTTTGGAAATGATTATGTAAATTCATAAAGTAAAATCTGTGAATTTATGCAGTAATAAAATATATAAAATATGTAAGCATACAAAATAAATAGGAGGCAGTATTTATCTTCCGATGCACATGGCTTTTTATTTTTATTAAGTGTACAGGATTTACAATAAAACCTTGGGAACTGACAGCATTAGCAATGTTTGCTTCCCACTAGATGTTTTCAGCAACAGAGGCAAAACCCCCCATAGTTTACAATAATTCAGCAGAGGGAAATCTGCAGTCTGTGCTAGGCAGTCCCTTGGTGGTGACCAACCAAAAGTGAGCAGAAAGAATTCCAGAATTCCATCCGTGGCACAGGACTGACAGGTTGTGCAGGAAGCCTTGGTGACCTACCACATGGTCCTCAGTTTATCCATGTCCTGTGTACAATTTAGGAAGAGACTGGGCTGTGTGGCTCAGTCAAATCACAGGAGAGCTGTGCTGGAGCCCCTGTGGTGTGGTCACTCACATCCTCATACTGACCATTAGCTTGTGTTGAGTCAGGGTGCATGAGCAGGAATATGCTGTGAACATAAATACATTTGTAGTACATTTAGTATTTGTAATTTGTAATGAAATATATATTTAATTCATATTTCTAAGCATTTTTAGCTAGGTGTGTTTCCCTAAAGACAAGACAAGACTGGTGGCTGGGGATTTTCACAGAATCATGCAATCATAAAATCTGGGAAAGACCTCCAAGATCAAGTCCAGCCTTTAGGCTGAACACTGCCTTGCCCACTAAACCATACAGTGGAGTGTCACTTCTTGTTTTCTGAACAAAGGATGCTGATTCCACCACTTCCCCAGGAACCTTGTTCCAATGCTTACCCATTCTTTCAGGGAAGGACTTTTTTTCCTTATATTCAACCTGAAACTCCCCTGACTCAACTTGAGGTAATTTCCTTTTGTCCTATCACAAGTTGTTTGGGAGAAGAGACTGACCCCCACCTCCTTTCAGGTTGTTGTAGAGAATGATAAGGTCTCCCCTGAGTCTTTTCTCCAGACTAAACCACTCCAGTCCCCCCATCTTTTCCTTATGTTCCAGATTATGCTCCTTATTTTTGAGCAATGAAAAGGAGAGAGGGAACAGGGCTTGTTGTGCACAAGTTTCTGTCATGCAGATTTCATACCCCCACGAAATTCAGCTTCCTGTCTTTTAATAGATACCATGACTGAAGACTGCTTTGGGCTTCTGAAGAAATTATTCTCTCTGCTCATTCATGTACAGCTCATAACAGCACAAACTCCATTGCCCTCAGCATCCCTCCTACAGGGCTGAGTTAATGCAGACATAGCCTGAATTTAAACCCTAGAAATGCCTTTCTGAGTGGATTTGTGGGGCTTTGGCCTCTGGTGCTCTTCAGCAACATGGCTTGTTAATGTCATCATGTGATGGTGTCTGCCTGCAGCAGGCAGTGGGCTGAGCCTGTGGGACCCAAGCATGAACAGCCAGAGGAGCAGGGAAGTGAAGATGCCATCTCACAGTTATAATTTGTATAATTAGCTCCTTGGCTGAGCTGCCTTATGACCCACTAAGTGTCTACCATAAGATTTTAAGCTCCTATATAAATTCTGGGGCAAGGATTCATGAAGTATTGAACATACAATCATTCATTGATTTCCAGGCTGCAGGCACAAGCTGAAAAACTGCAGGAGCTTATCTTAAAAACATGTATTTAAACCATCTTTTTTTGCTCATTCCTCAGAACACTGGGAGAAAGAGCAATGCTCAGAAACAGTTAGGATTAGCTGTTTTATCTTGATGTTCTGCACTGTGTCAAAGAGGGGAAAACGGAGACCAGAACAGTACAGAGGAGGACAAGTTAAAGAACATGGTATGCATGGGATAAATCTTGGCAGCATTAACGCCAACAGAGACTTAGAGGGTGAATTACAGCACTGAAAATGCCTGATAAACCCAATCTCAGAAAGAATATAAAAAATTTCCATCTCTTCTGCAGTGTTTTGCAGTAGTCTACACACCACTTGAGTGCATTATAATTTTGAAACAGAATTATTTTTTAAAAGTGAAAGCTGCAATTGGCTTTTTTGGTAAGTTTTCAATCCACTATGCCTCACTCTCATATACTGCAACCAGCAATATTCATTTGCTTCCAACTTGCCTATTTGTTTACCTTAGGCCAGGAAAATTGTTTTGCTGGGTGAACATTAAGAAAACAAAAATCTTTTGCATGGCATATAACTAAAGAAATTACTCAGGACTTTGATTTGTGTCCTGATCTCCCTTTTTCTCCACCAAGAAGTACCACATTGCCAATTCTCAATACTCCAAATAGACAAATATTTTTGAAAACTTGACCTGAAAATTTAATTATAAGTAATACAAAATATTTAAGAAAAATTATCACTGGCTATGCTAATCTTTATTGGACTGTAGAAGTCTTCCATCTAATTTTAGTCAATTAAATTGGGTTATTGTTTGAAAGTGTAGAAAGCCAAGGACAGCCAAGGAATTAGATTCTTCTTTCATTTTTTCTCATAAAAGGCAGGGAGATAAGATACAATGTTTCTTCCAGACAAGTCAAGAAAAAGCAGCTGTGATTGCCATTTCATGTTGACTCCTTTTAGTGGTGATGTAAAATTGTGTACTTACAATTTTTATGCTTTTTCATAAAATGGAATGCCTGACTTTAGGTGACAAGAAGAAGCTCAATTTCAATTGTGGCATGCAAAGAAAAAAAAAAAAGTAGGAGCATCAGAAAATCATGGAATCATAGAATCATTTAGGTTAGAAAAGGTCTCTTGTGTCCCACTATTACCCTAACACATTAAACTCCAGCACTAATCCATGTCCCTAAAACAAAGAACATTGCTGTAACCTCTGTCTGAACTATACAAGTTCATGATAATCCACACTGAATTTCTTTTCCTATAAATTAAATTATTTAATTAAATCTCTGGCTACCTTTCACCTAAGACATAATTTGAAAGGTTATTTGCATTTCTGATATGTTCCATAATTAACTGTTTGTGTCTGTTTTTAATAAATAAGCAGTGATCTTAATTTCTTCATTAATTTTTTGACTCTCTCAGAGCAATTCCCAGTGAAGGAATTCTGCTTTGATAATTAAAGAGAAACCTTTTCTTGTAAATGGATTCTTAATGCAGTCAAAACAAACAGTTGCAGTTAGTTGCTCATTAGAGCAAGGAGAAACAAGACCATGACTTGTGGAACAGTATAAAATTGAAGTCATTATTTTCAATAACTTCTTGAAAGGTAATTTCTTCCTCCATTAAGTGAAGGTAAGGTTATTGTTTTTGAAGGATGAAGAAAAGGGGTAGAAATTTATGCTTTAGCAAACAAATTAGTTTATTTTCAAAGCTTATTAAAAGTAACCTGAAAATAAATAGGGATTTTCAATATAAAATAAAGCATACCTGATAAATACAAATTATATCCAGAGGGCACTTCACTGTGAGAAAAGGTGTTTTGGGGATGAGTTGTCTTAGGAAACTTCAGCTGTGAGGCCATAAGAGATGAACCCATCCCTGGAAGCATTCAAGACCAGACTGGATGGGGCCCATGGTCTAGTGGAAGCTGTCCTTGACCATGGCAGGGGAGCTGGATTGAGATGATCTTTAAGGTGCCTTCCAACCCAAATCATTCTATGATTCTATGATCAAACATTTAAAGACATGTTAATTCATAATCTAAACAGAACTAATTCCATGATATTTCAAGAGAAAAGGAGAAAGAAACAGAGAAAAAATAATGAAAAGGAGAAAAGGGAAAATCTTTCTGACTGACATGATATTTCCGTCTGCATGTCTCAGTCATTCTTCAGTAAATGTCTTTCATAAATGCCTCAAAGGATGGAAGCTGAAAAGTATTTTGGCTGCTACAAGAATTTCCATTGTTGACCTTCATCTAAGCTGGAAACCCTCAATTCCCCCCTCCAGAAGCTGGGTCAGATCACTCAGATGGAAATGGAGTAGGTCCCACAGTGCCGGAGATGCTGAGCAGCATCCCAACCCAAAATTGAGACCTGGCCAATGGAGAAAGCCAAAACCAGGAAGGGTCTGCAAGCTCCAGCACAGGCCACAAGTCTCTTCCCCTGGCTAATGAGTCTGAAACACAAAACTTCAACATCAGTGAAGGCTGGCTGGGACAGAATCCAGCTGTTTATATGTAGAGAGCCAACACAGCCTTTCTGGTGCTTGGGGCCAAGGATGAATTTCACCTTTGGGGTAAACTTGGCCATGGAGCAGTTTCAGACCTACCACTCCAGTGTGAGCTGACCTTCACAGAGCTCTCTTCTCTTCCAGGTTCACTTGCATGTCTTTAATTTCCCCACACAGTGATTCTCCCTGCCTTCACTCTGATGTAAATTTCAGTCTTGGGATTCCTTTAAAATCCATCGCTGCTCTAAACATTGGTGGGTCACACCAGTTCAGTAGGCAAATTGCACCCAGACATCAGTTGTGTTGTTTTCTGCATTGGTGAAAAGCTATGTGCTGTTATAATGCCCCATACTTTACATAGAGATTTTTGCCACCTGAATTAATATTTGGAATAAATATATGGAGTGGCAGCTACAGAGTTATATAAAAACAGTGAATTAGTATTTGCTCACACAAGTTTCTGAAGAACAGAATTCTTTTCAGATATGAATTCTCTAACTAAATGAGGCTCTTAAGGAACTAGCAATGAGTTTAGAAACAGAAATAAACACTACAAAAAAAAAAAAGAAAAAAGATGCTGTTTGTTTTAACAAAGCATTAAGCATTTAAGAAAGAAAACTTTCTGCTGATCCCAAGCAGTTCAGTTATTCCATTATCTCAAATTTCAGCATCTCTGAGAAATGAACTTTGGTTTACAGAACAAATCAGTGATAAGAGACTGTATTTATGTTAGGATCCTTCCTACAAGGAAATTAATAGGACATCTTGCTTTTTATTATCACTGAATCTATGCATGGGCAGAGAGGTAGCTTTATATAATTCTTTCCATGAGGCTAATTCAAAATGTCAAAAGGCAAGGTTAAGATAAAGGATTCCTCTCAGAAATGTGCAGCTTTAATCAAAAGTCACACTGAGGGAGAAAACATCCTGAACTTTTTGATCAAGCAATTTTAAAATTATGGTGTCTCCTTTAGAAATATAAAATCTCCATTTATTCTAAATATATATATGCTAAACATAATATTTCAAAATTAAAACAAGTCTCTTCAAACATTTAAATATGAAAATGATTATACATTGAATGAGTTCATGCCTGAAAAATGTTGTCTTTGCACTTTACAAGTAGGCTTATTTTAGCCCTGGAGGGTCTGCATGAGTGTTCCTCTGCCAAAGAATGTGCATTTTCAACCTTCAGCAACTGGGTTTTCAAACTTCCTTAAAACCAGATTTGCAACTCAGTACACGAGGATAAATGTGTCATGTTCAACCCTGGTTTGTTGATTTCAGAGCCTAAATTTTCAGAAGTCACTACTTACCAGTACCAGTTCAGTCTTTATTTTTTGTTCAGTCTGGAACATGCCAGTTTCACTTGAAACTGGGATGTCAAAATGGCAAACTAAATAACAAATCACAGCTTAAAGTCTGCAATAAGATCTGATATTTCCCATTCATTGAGTACCAAAAAGGTGTAAAAAATGGACAGCTTGCAATAAATTATGAAAATCTTGACAATCAACTGTTACAAACCAACATATACAATTCTTATCTATATCACAGGAGGAGAAAACCCCACAAAATGTACCCAGAATTCTATGCAGGAGACAACCCTGTTTTATTAACAAAGCTCCTTGAAGTCTGTCATCAGAACCAAAACAAGGGTTTGTCCTAGTGGTTCGTGGAGCTGTAAATTCCTGTGAGCTTCAAGTGCCTGGAATTTTGGTGGAGCAGATTTAGTGCTTAGATTGAAGAGCATGTGTATTGTCATTCTAGAGATATGACAGATAAAACTGAAAGTTTGTCCTGCATCACTTGAAGCCAGTGTGAACTCTGAGCAGTAACATATGCAACTGGCAGCTCTAATAACCTCAGATTTCCTTGAGGAAGGATGTATCAGAAGGACTATGACACACTGAACAGAGGTCTAGAAAACACTAGAAAATTCTGCAGAAGATGCTCCTCTGCTGGATTTATGTTAGCTAAGAAATAGGTAAATAGCACAACTGAGTGTTTTCATAGAATCATTTAGTTTGGAGAAGACATCTGAGATGACCCAAGTCCACCACTAAATCATGTCCCCCAGTGCCACATCCAGACATCTTTTAAATACCTCCAGTTATGATGACTCAACCACTTCCCTGGAGAGCCTCCTCTAGTGCTTGACTCTCTGTGAAAAAATTTCTCCTAATATCCAATCTGAACACCCCCGGGCTCAACTTGAAGCTGTTCCCTTTCTTCTATCATTTGTTACCTGGGAGAAAAGAGGAACTCCCACCTCACTACTTCATCCAATTGAGGTCCATGGATCTAGCCTGAAAAGATTCCTCTGTGGAGCCTTCCTACCCTCCATTAGACCTACCCTCCAACACTACTGCCCAGCTTGGTGTCATCTGCTCTTTTTTGCCATCATCATTCTGTTTTTCTAAAAGCTGCTTTTTACTTACTTTAGTTAGTTAAACTCCTACAAGAAAGGGACAGGCATCTTTGTTGACGGCTGTGAATCACCAATTAAGGGATGACCTTCTATGGATCTAAAATGCAGAGGAAAGTGAGGGATTATATGAAGGAGCATGCAGCATGTCTGGAGCTAGTTATTAGAAGTGTTCTCCAGTAACAAAATCATTTAGCATGATTACATTCTCATTTATCTCCACCTCTTCATGTCTTACTTTCACATTTAGCAAGTAGTTCTGCAATAAAGAATTTGCTGCACAACCAAGGTGATAAATATAAAGTGTCAGCATCATCTAAAATGAAAGACTTTGGGGTCTAGTAGTAATTAAATTGTTATGGTTTCAGGATGGAGCAACTGTATTTTTGTATGGTGACTACAAGTATTTTTAAAATTTTATTTAAAAAAAATTATGGATGATTGATTATGTCCCAGTGTTCTGCTTGGGAAATCATCACAGACTACAGACATTGCAGGGAGTGATAGTTCCTTGAAAATACAGGTGGTCAGGATTTCCTAGTGACTATGTGATGCAGAACATCTTAAAAATTGGTATTTAAGTAACCTGAGATCTACAGATGACAGTTAGATGTCAGTTTAAATAACAGGTGTTAAGTAAGAAATCAATATTCGTTCATAAGAACATATCTATATATACCTTTACCAGCTAGAGGCAATAATGGTTCTTCTCTGGGGAGGGTGTATTGCATGATTTATAAATTAGCTTTCTAGCAAATCTTGTTTCACCAAGCTTTCTATACCAGCAGGAAACAGTTGTCCTATAATGATTTGTTAGGCTATATTCGAAGGGCAGGAAATAAATCATCTGTAACCTGAGTTATGGCTGCAAGATGGAAGAAGCCTTGGAAATCTGTGGCTAAGGGTAAAAATAATCTTATCTAAGTGCTGAAATCTGTGCTGTGGGTGTCTCTACCTAAGCTAATCAGCCAGTCTCCCTTTATAGCCAGAGGAGAGAAACAGGTAATTTGAGGGAGTAATTTAACATATCTATTTTAAGATTAGTTGAATCACACCTATTTCTGCCCATTTACTATAAAAGAAGTTGCAGGAACTTTTGCAGAGAGACATTTTCATTGTGCTTGTAAAAGACTTGTCACAAAAAGGCTGTGATTGCAGCTTTGCCTTCATGTATCCATGCAAATCAGGCAAGTAATAATGAAAGGTAGGAAAGGTGACATAGTCAACATAGAAAGAAGATGATGCTCTTGTCTTTCTCAGCAAATAATCAAAGATGGCGTCTTGATTCAGGATTTTAAATAATGTTCCTGAAGATTTTTTCAGGGTGAATAAAAGAGCAAGGAGAAGCCTCCAAAATGAGAACAACTGTCTTATTCTTTCTTTTCCTAGAAATTGTTTCTGGAACTAATAGAAAAATAGTCAACTGTATTATGGGAAAAAAAAAAAGAATTTATATTTTCCTTCTGTAGTGGCACTGTAATTTATTAATTGAAAATTAATAAATGGAAGTGGTGTAGTAGTTTGTTTTTATATCTTGTAAGAATAAAACTATGACTGTATTTTCACCATAAATTTCAAAAATGAACAAAAAAATATCCTGGGAAATAGAAGCTGGGTTTGAAGTTTGACAAACCAGGAATTTAATTTGAGATTCAGCAAAGCATTCTGTGCTATTAACAGATCTCTAGGACATTAGTCTATGGTCAGTACCTCTGAAGCTTAACACTATGCATGAAATGTGACCATAAATTAGAAAATTAACAGAATTTTCTGTGCCTTCCAGTGTATATGTGGACCTTTTAGAAGGATTTGCTTAATTTATTATTCTAGCTAAGGAATGTTGCTTGGTTTAATTTCCCATTGATATCACTGTCAGGAAGATCTCTGAAAAATTCCTTCAGTCTAGATGTTTAAACAGGGAACACACACAGCAGGAAAAACCATGTCTTATCTGTAAAATGATGGCACTGCTTCAGAGATACAAATTTCTATATAATTTAATAACCTTCCAAAGATGTAAGATAAGCAAAAGGAATCCAAATAGACATACACTCTCTAGCAGCTGCCTCAAAATATTCCATCTGAAGAAAAGCTATGTCCCAGGTAAGGCAATGATGCCACAACAAGAGGGGAAATTTATGGATGATTTGTGCAGGAATTCTATTGACTCCAGAAAGGGACATTTTTATTTTATTTTTATAGCTAATCTGAAATGCTCTAAACCTAAGCCACAGAGCTTTAGCCAGTGCTTTGTGGGCAGAGCACAGCTCCAGTATGTGAATTGTGACATATCTTTGTAGAAGTATATTCAATATTAATTTTTAAAAGAGGCAGGTGCCTTGGAATCATTGGTTTTGGGTTAGGTTTCTCATTCGTTTCAGTTTTTCTTCTTCTTTTCCATTTCCACTTCAGAGAAAGTATTGTCCTGCTTTCTGTAAATATCTCTATAGTGGAAACAACTGGAGCACTCACTGCGTTCCAGCATCTGTAATCAGAGACATATGATGTCCAGTCATGCAGTTTTAATTAGTATTCTTTTTCTCATTGCTAAAAGAAGCTAAAAAATTCAGATACTATCAGTTAGAGAGGGCTTTTAGCTGCATAATCTAGTGAAAGATGTCCTTGCTCACAGCAGTGAGTTTGGAATTAGGTGAACTTCAAAGGTACCTTCCAACTCAAACCATCCTATGAGTATATGATTTTACATATGAATTGTCATGTTCAGATTGAACAAAAATATGGCTTTGAATGTGGCAATTTCAATTTTCTGTTTACAATTGCCTCATATACCCATTAAGTGTGTGAAGAAATGTGCAAACGAATTGGTCCATTTAGGCATAAGAACTTTTGCTGGATTGAGATTGCCCATCAAATGCTCACATTTAAATTTGATGTTTGAATGGAATAGATGGGGTGTGTGTGGGGGAATAAAACTGTGCTTAGATGCACTGGTCAGCCCTGGCATTGGACCATTTGTCCCAGGGGGAAAACCCCAGTTTTGCTTTAGACTTCATTGCCTGGGATCCATTTTCCCAGAGAGTGAATGACAGCCTTGAGCCTCTTGCTGCCTCAAGACTTGATCTTGCTCTCTCTCTAAGAAAAAGATTGAGGCAATCTTTGGGAAGACAATGGAACTACAATAATCTGGGCAAGAAGTTAGAGGGCTCAGCTGAGTAAGACATCAGGTTTGTGTAACATACTGAAGAATAGAATGATTCAGACTCTCTTCATCCTCTTTGCATTTCCTGTTGGTGTGACACCACAGAGCCTGCAGACAGTGCTGAAACTCAGCATTTCCTTTCCTACAGATTTCTCACCCAAAAGTAATATCTGTATGCCTATAGGTTCACTTAACTACCCTTTTTGCCTTGGATTTCATGCAGAGTTTTCACTCTTTTCAGGAATTAACAGCAAGTTGAATCCTGAGCAGGGATTTACAATTCCCATTGTCATTGCCCTTGCAGAAATGATGGGATATACTTGAAGCACAAGGCCAAGCCAAATGGCTCAGAGGGGCAAGGTTTGTGGGAACCAAACCACATTTAGTTTTTTGATTTCTTCCTTTCTATATCTAGGATAATGTGAATTTGGCTCTGCTTTCTTATGGCATGAGCAAACAACTTTCTCCACCCTAAAAGTAACCTAATTGTGAATATGACCTAATCTGTCAGAAGCAGGTACTTTCCCCAGTGACTCGTGTAGTAAAATGCTGATTTATAACTTAAAACTTAAAAAAACAATCCCGTTGGCTTAAATAGGTCCTGCTTATTTATTAGATAAGCTGTTGCTTAAATAGCTTATCCTGTTTGATAGACTGGGGAAGAATGTTAGGAAAACCCATGGTCTCACCTTGATTTTAAATTGTGTAGCTGGTAGCATAAAAATGATGCACTAGGAAACAGGAACTAAGGAAGTTCAAAATTACATACTGGGCCTTTACAGACAGGTGGTAAAAGCTCACCTTCTACTGCAGATGATATGTAACTTATTCTTCCCCTTCCAAATCTGTGTGGCAAGTCATAATGAGTAGTAAAATTTGCTACCACAACCCCCTCCACTGGTAAGATCATAAAACTCCCTGAAATTACACGGTGTCCATTTAAATGTTCCTCCAGGGGCTGCACGTAAAGTGGGGAGTTCAGTGGAGCAGTTGGCTCACTACAGCTTTCTGTGTCAGAGTAGAAAGTGATAAAATCAGTCTCCAGCAACTCTGAGCCATAATTTTTTTACTCTAGTATTGCAGGCTATAACTTTGAGAGACCTATTTCACAAGAGCATTTTATAATGCTGTGGATAATTTAGAAAGTATAGCATGACAAGAAAAGTGTGTAACTGAGGGATGGTACTCCATATTCTGATTCTTCAGCTTAAAGGAATGATATTGCACATTACCTAACAGGTATCAGGTGTTAGTATCAAAAGCTGATATTCAAACAAAAAGCAAGCAAACAAAGTCCATTAGAAAAAAAAAATCCAGGAGATAAACACATTATCCCTTAAGAACAGGAATAAGCCTTTCTCATCATGTTAGAAGAAACAGCCATGAAATTGTTACTCATATTTAGGTCTCCAAAAATTATTTCGGCATTTCTTGCTGTTACAAAAGAAATTCAATTGAAAGCATAGTGTAGGGAAGATCCATGCATTACAGGCACTTAATTTGGTTAAAGAACACCCACAAAAACGAAACTGTGGGTATTACCCAGTGTGTATGGCCAACATCCCACATCCAATGCCATCACTCAAGCCAGCAAATACCAGGAGCAGAAATCCAGGAAAGAATTTATCAGAAACAAAATCCCTGAGTCTTTGTAGCACCAAGCTGTGTGTCTGTGTGGAATGTGATAGCAGGAGGAGTTGAGGACCCACGAGGATTTGCTAGTCCTTAATTCCTATGATTGCTGGGCTCTTCTTCTGCTCTGATCTTGAGCAATCAGCTTCTCTCTGTTTTAGTTTCCCCATATGTGTAATGGGGTTAATTGAAGCTGTATCATAAGGGTATTGTGAAACTTAATTACTTAATATAAAGAGCTTTTACTTTTTTGGGATATGTTAAAGTGCAGGAGAGTAGATAATTATTCATGGTTTTGAAAATTTTAATGGTTAGTTTACATTTTAAGGAATAAACCAGCAGATCTAAAGAGGGAAATGTTTGACCTACTATTTCTACTACACACTGTATAATGAGTCTCAGTGATAACAGAAATCTGGGAGTCTGTTAATGTAATTAAAACCACTGACTTTCTTCTAGGTGGGAGGTTTTTAAATGCAGCTGATGTCCTAAATGAAATTATGCTGCAACTTCATCATAGCTGCTGTACCACATCCAAAATTAGGAAAATAATTCTGCTTGTGAACATATTTTTCCCTGAACCCCTACACATTAACATGTCAGAATTTACTAGTATCCATTTGGAAAATCTTCAGCAGTGAACAAACTTCTGCCTTTGACAGTCTGAATACACCCAGAGGCTCTGGAGTTTTACCAGTACTGCAGTCCTTCATGGCAAGAAATAAGGGACTGTGTTGTGGAAGGTGTTGGCCCTCAGCACTGCAGTGTGGGTGACACAGTGAGGGAGGGAAGGGGGGGCCTAGGACTTGTTCTCTTATTATGTGTAAAGGAAAATATAAAACTACTTCTTTTACCTGCCCACTAAAAGTATTGCCATTCTCCTGCACTGCAATACAGGAGACTCCTCTGGGAGAGTCTGTGAGTGATGGACACCTCTGGGGCCAGGTGCGTCCCATGCTGAGCACAGATGAGTGCAGAGCTCCCTTGGGACGAAGCTGCACTGCCTCACTTGCTCCAAGACCATCAAATCTTGGTTGCACAATTTGGGAATATGGAACAGACACCAGCTGAGATGAGTGTGCAGTCAAGGGCTGCTCAGAGGAAAGGAGTTTTGAAACTCAAGCAGTAAAAATCACTCCCCCACCAGCTTAGTTACATCCCTTCTGCACAGTACCTGAGTAGCACAACATATGCAGCCAGATACTACTTTAGTGGAAATTTTTCTCTTTAATACCTTTTCCACCTTTGGGCTGCTCTCAGTCAGATGTAGACACCTTCCTGTTTACTGGGCAATGCTCTTCAATTTTCTGAGAAACTTGACCTTAATGACTGTCCTGTATAAAGGAAGATGCATATTTATATCTTCAGAAGCAACAGGACAAACCAATTAAAATGTGAGAGGAAAATCTATTTAATTTTAAACAGTTTAGATACATTGATTTATGATATTTATGTAGTATTTTTTTATTAACAGCTATGAGGTCTTGCCACTTCTGTCTAACACTTTCCACCTGCACATCTCAGCATGTGTTGTTACTGTGAGTTAACTCAGCTTTGAGGCCAAGTTCTTGTGAGGTAAACAGAAACATTTGTCTGTACTGCCAAGTGTAAAAATATATATATTGAAGATCTTTATCCTGACTCTATCCTGGTTTATCCTAATAAATAATATCAAGGTGACCTAATAAACACCTTCCCTGAGCTAACTTACCTCCTGAGAGGCTGCACTTGTGCTAAATGTCTTTGTCATCACATTGCATCCTGTATCTTGCTCTGAGAGAAGTTTGCTGGGTGTTATCTTAAGAGGACTGGCACCATTCACACTTGTGCAATTATTGGTATCATGCCAAGTTTATTTCCCATAATTTTCACTCCAGAAAAACTCACACAAAGCCCAGCAGAGATGTTGGCCAACAATAATGTTGGTTTTGTCTGCAAGCCTTCTCAGAAGAAGAAAACTGTATAACCAGGGGTCAAGTTTTATCCAGGAAAATGATGGGAACACCTGAGTGAGGTCTCCCTGAGCCTCCTCTCTTCCCCTGAATAATGTAAGTTTTTCCCACAGTAATGGTGCTTTGGTGAAGGTTTCAGCAAGTTCAGCCAAGTTGTGCTGAGAGTACTTCCAGTCATGGAGTCCAACATCATCCAGTAATTTCCTGGATTTGTCTATTTATGTCAGCCCATCTGTTATCTCTCATCTCACACTGCACCTGGAAGCCATTTATGCAGGTGAAAATCACTTGACTTTAGGTTTGAGTTCTGCACATGTAGGCACATTTTCTACCATGCCCCTGATACATTTAAATCATCTCTTTTCTCTCTGTCTGCTGGTCTTGGCATTGGATTCCCAAACTCAGGAGGAGGGATGGGAGCTTCTCACATGATCTTAGCAATAATTACAGACTTGGGCAGTCTTGGAGTCAGATTGAGTAGCCTGAGGTTGTAGTGCAAGTTTCCCTCCTAAGGAACCCTGGAAGGACTTCATTCCACAGGTCTGAAGGATGAATTTTAGGTTACAGTGATTCCTGCTATTAATTCTTAATTTCTTGCCACTGATATTACAAAAAGCAAAAACAAAACAAAACAAACCTCAAAAAACAAAACCAAAACAAACAAAAAACCAAAACCAAACCAAAAACAAAACAGACCCAAAAAACCCAAACAAATTTGTTGCTTGCCCTTCCTGTGACCAAAATGAAACAGATCCCATCCTAAAAATTTTGATCAAGGCTAGTGAGTGCAACCAAAGGGCAGTGCTGATATGAGGTGGATCTGAGGAACCTCATCAATAGTCTCTGATAAGTATGTGGAAGTCAGGATTTGAGGTTTCCCCATGTGACGTTTCCAAAAATATCAAGGGTTAATTCCCTCTGTCTCAGGCAGTTGAAAGTAGTGTAATAGCGCCATTCAAACACTACTAAAGTATTACTAATAAAATAAAATTAGTAAATATTAAAAATGTATTATATTTTTGGGAGATGAAAAATCTGTGATACAAATAACCCAGGATTTCTGTGTTAGTAGATATTACAATATTTGACTGAAATTGCACTCACCAGAGTTCAGAGGCTCAAGGCCTAAGTTGGAGGACACTACAAAGGATCTCTGACAGAATCCAAGGAAAGGCTGTGTGGCTCTGTACCAGCGTTACACACAGGAACCAAACAGTAAGGTTTAGATTTCTATAATGAATTTCTCTTTTGTGCATTAAAAACAGAAGGCTAGGAGGTTTTAAAATGTTTATTTTTCGTTGTTGAATTGAGTTTTAGGTTTTAATGAGATGAAACTCATTAAACTTTAGAATTTTTTTTTTATTTTCATTTCTAGTGATAGAAGTTTCTACAATACTAAAGAAGAGAAGAGGAGAAAAAGGAGTTTATACTATTGTTGAACTATGAAATGTGATTTCTATTTCCTACTGTCCAGCAGGCTCTCTCTCCAATGTTAGGCACTTAGATGCAGGTCTTCAATATCCCTCAAAGGCCTAATTTACATTGACTTTAATTGAATACTCCTGAGGAAACAGGTCCAAGTAAAGCCCAGCCTCAGTTTCTCACCTGCAAAAGAGACTTGAGCAGTAACTACAATTAGCATTGTGAGGGGTAAAGGTGGAAAATCCACACTGTGAGGATGTGGCAAAGCCATAAAAATGTTCATGCGATGCATTGCCTCTAAGTTGTGCAAAAAATTGGAGGTTTTCATGTTATGTCAAAGAGATTTAATGTAGAATACTGATCACTGTTTACATTGACAGTGCCTGGTTTTGGCAGCTGTTAGCTGCAACAGGAAATTGAATGACTACACACAATGAAGAAAACTCTTTGAATATCATCTGGAAGTGGTGTTTCATCCAGTTATTGCTGTCCTTTTGGGATAAAGAGGAAAGCCCATTTAAAATTTTCCTTTTTCATTTTTTTCTTTCTCTGGGTAAGCAGTTCTTTTCCCAGACTGAAGCGAAAGGTTTTCAATGTTTTTCTTCTTTTTAATTGTGAGCCAAGTGGAACCAATGGAAGTTATCAGGAACTTCACCTTCATTTACATAATTGCTATGTGGAATGGGAAATTGGCTTATGCAAGGAAGCTGAGACTCATTAGTGACAAGCATCTTGAGGAGAGGGAGGGCTCCCTGCATCTGTGTTCAGCTGAAGGTTGTAGGGGTGTCTGAGGAGATACATCCCTGTTAGGCAGCCAATTAATGAAAACTCCAGTGAATTGAACAGAATTGAGTGTTTGCCTGTTTCTCTGAGGTCACTTGCCTGCTGATTGCAAACAAAATCCCGATGCCTTGCCCAGCAAAAGAAGATGCTGAATATGTGTTTGGGGAAGTGTGGGAAGAGGTACTTTGTTTTTTTACAGGGTGATAACTATAGATTAAATAAGTGCTTTTTAGTCTGAGTTGTGATGTAGAATTTACTCATGGGTAAAAAGGATAAAACCCTCTTCTTGTTCTTCAAGGTTTTAGGTCCATCAGCAGCTTAGGGAAAAGGGGGAGTGTAGACACATGAGGCAGGCAGCCCATTCCTGCACAGGAGTTTAATTGCATTCACTTACACTTCTTGATTCAGATGGCTCCTCCAACACGAGGGACAGGGTAAAACACTGTGTTGGTACTGATTTTGTACAAATGAGAAATGATCGAATCCTGTTTTGCCAAAAAAGTTCAGGAAGGAGCAATGCCTCTATGGGGATTAGTCATAGCATACTTTATACTCCACTGAAAAGTTTATTCTCCACTGACCCAAACCTCACATTTAAGGGACTGATTTTGATATCACCCCCATCCTTGCCAGTGCAATTCAGCAGAGGCCAAAGGGACCTCAGAAGCATTTTTGATTTAAAAGTTCATTAATTGGACTTTTAAATCAAAGTGAAAAGATAAAGGATTAGTAACAGCTGTGGCTGGATGGGTTGATCAAAGTGTCTCCTCTTTTCCACCAGATCCTTGTTGTTGCAAGTTTTGAGACAATCTGAGTGCAAGATAGCCCTTAATATACAACTGCTTCTGAAAGGGAACAGCATGAAGGGAAAAGCCATTCTCAGTTAGGAAGAGTTCAGCCTAACCAAACATCTTTGATAATTATAGCAGGAAAGAAACACACCTATTCTAGTCGGCAGTTTTTGTTTTCTCAGCTCTGCAGGCTTGAGTGGGAAATCATCCCTTTTTGGTACATTTTGAGAGAGTTCCCAGAAGTGTCCCAGTGGCAAATGACTCAAGAGTGTTCTCAAGCAGGAAAGGCACAGCTGCACTGAAGAAAGAGTTGCCATTCTGCACGAGTTCTCTTCAGAGGTGCTGACCCAGCTTTGCATTAAATCTTCTTGAAACTGGTGCACTTGCAGTTCTTGCCTGACAGAGTATTTTCTCAAAAATACATCCAAGTCCATATGAAAAGTATGAAAGAAAACCAGTTGAATTTGAGTAATTTCAGCCAGAGAAATGTAGAAATGAAGAGAACTGCAACAAGATAAAAAAACATTTACCAGGTGTTGATATTAGTGTGCTTTAAATTATTCAGCTGGTTGTAGAAATTAAGATTCACTCAGCTGTTCAGCTGTAATTCTGGCTGATTTAGACACAGTTTCTGCAAGATTCAATTTTGGAAAGAAACTCCTTGCCTTTATCCTATGCAGAACTTCAGCTGCAACTAAGAAAAACCAGAAAAATTGTTGTTTTTCAAAGAAAAGATAAGTCCTTTTCCTCCAGAAAGGTCTGCTGGCTGGATAATGCTTCAGAGAACTGGGAGACTTTGCCCAGATTTGGGTATAGAAGAGTATGGGGTGATTTGATGTGTGTTAATGATCCAGCTTTAGGAACATGGAGCCAGGATTTTAATCCAGTCACTTGTCATTTACTCAGAACCCCAGACCAAGTATCTGGTCAAGCTGGAACAGGAGTGCCTACTGTTGAGTTCAGTGCTGAGGTCACTGGAACAGGATTAGAATTTGGCCCATGGTTTTATGTTGTCCTCAACCCTGTATTTAAAAAAAAAAATACATTAAGGAGAAGCACAAAATCCTCTCAAAATATTGGTGTAATCACCTTATCTGACTCTGCACATCTCATATTTGAAGTTTATTTTGTTAAGGGGTTTCACAATAGCTCCCACTGTCACCTTCCAGCTCTGATCATTGCTACAGGACTGGCTCACAAACAGGAGAGTCAACAGGATGGAAAATCTTGAGAAATCTGTCTGCAAAAAGTTTGTCTTTTTTTTTTTTTCTGCTTGAAATATTACCCTTAAGCCTTTAAATTCTCTTTATTAATTTTGAATAAGCACAAGCTAACTCTTGGCCTTTTCCCAGTGATTCATATCCATGGACTCTTACATGATTTCCCATAGCTCTCACTTTCAAGGACAGCTGAGCTTGCATGGACATTGGCATGTAGAAAACTGCCTTATTCTAAAGGCACTGTAATTTTTTTCAGCATCTTAATATCTGTAGAACAAGCTTAACCTAAATCACTATTCCCTGGGTAATGGAAAACAACATCTTGGCTTTAGGCATTTGTAGAAGTATTGAAAGGAGAAGAGGCATTGTTTTTACTGGCTTTGAGTCTTCTTACCCTACTTTATGTTTGTAGTTTCCTGATTAGTGCAATAATGGCAGGGGGTCCTTGCTGCCAGGAGGGCCAAAGGTGTCTTGGGGTGCATCAGGAAAAGTGTGGCCAGCAGTCAAGGGAGGTGATCCTGCCCTCTCCTTGGCCCTGGTGAGACCACATCTGGAATGAGAGAGCCACACTGCTCTCCTCAGTTCCAGAAAGACAAGGGACTACTGGGGAGGGTCCAGCAGAGGCCACAAAGTAGATGAGGGGTCTGGAGCATCTTTCTTAGAGGAGAAACTGCAGGAGCTGGACCTGGTTAGTGTGGAGAAGAGAAGACTGAGCTCAATGCAAACAAATATCTCCAAGGTGGGTGCCAAGAGGATGGAGCCAGACTCTTTTCTGTGGTGCCCAGAGAGGATGAGGAGCAAAGACCATAAACTAAAGCACAGGAAATTCCACCTCACCGTGAGGAAGAACTTTGTTACATGGAAGGTGGCAGAGCACTGGAACAGTCTGCCCAGAGAGGTCATGGAGACCTGTAAAACCCACCTGGATGAGTCCCTGTGCAACCTGCCTTGGCAGGGGAGTGGGCTACATAACCTCCAGGGGTCCCTTCCAACCCTAACAATTCTGTGATCCTGGGATTCTGTGAATATTTTCCAGTTGGAATCTCCTGTATTTCTCTCAGACTTTCCTACCATCAAATTCTCTTAATTTAACTTAACAGCAGAAATGATATCTTTTTCCAAAGTTATGTCACTTGAATATATAATATTCATATTATCATTCTTTGGGAAAGAGTTTAAAAGTTAGGAAGGGAGCTAGCTGTAAGCAGCTGCAACACAGTCTCTTCTGTTATCTTCTGTGAACTTTGAATAAAGTTATAATGCCTCCAGGAAATGGACTTCAATTCAAACCTTGCAAATCATGTCCTGAATATTGTCAGCTCAAACTTGTCTCCACAGACTGCACTTGGAGTGGTTAGTTTCAAAATTATTGGGAATATTGATGGATAAATTTAGACAAAAAAGTATGATTGTCACTAGGCAAAAATATCTAAGGAAATTTTGGCACAATTGATTCCATGTGGGAGCCATAAAGGACTTACATCCCAGGCTCAGCAGTATTTATCAGCCAAGGTAGATACAGCAGCTGAAAGCAGTGTGGTAAATGTTGAAGAAAAATTCAGCTCTCTAAGTGTGAACTGGTTAAATGAGAGACAAAGCAAAGGAGAAGTTTGTGGGAAACTGAGGCTCAGTGTTGCCTGGAAGCTGAGGCCCAGTGTGCTTTGAGATTCCTTCCAACCCAAACCATTCTATGAGTTCCTTCCCGGGTTTGCTGTTGATTTGCAGGATTAACTTGAGCAGCTGACCATAACTTTGTGCAAGATCACTGTCTATAGTGGCTATAAGGCCTTTTTTTGGCACCATTTTTTCACTTGGGGAGGTAAAGGCATTTAAACTTTTGAGTACAGGGGAGGTTATATGAGATTTTTTGGATCCAGAGGATTTGGCCCACTTCAAAGTCTTAGATGGGTTTTGTTGTGAAAGGCAGGTGGGGTTATAGGTGAAAGGCATTTTATCTTATGGTGATTACTCCATTTAAGAGCTCACTGCAGACCTGTGATGTGTATGCAAAGTTTATGCCAAATAAAACCCAGACTGGTCAGAAAGAAATAAGTGATCCTTTTCTTGAGTGACCCCTAACTCAGACTGAAGGCAATGAATGGTCTTACATAAAACAGCCCAAAGAAAGAGAACAGCTAATGATACCTTTGGCACATCACAGGAAGAGAGAAAAGAAATGCATTTTAGTGAACCCAGAGAGAAACCCAAATGGCTCCTGCCTGACCTGCCTTGGCAAAGAAGGATCAGTCTCTTGCTGATTTATATATTTATATATATTAGCTATATATTTATATATATTAGCTATATATTTATATCTGTGTGATACAGATGAAGCCCGAAGATTTCAATTGAGATGAAGTGCATAACAAAAAAGTAAAAAAACCAAAAAACCAAAAAACCTCCACCCCCCTCCCCCCTAAAAAACCAACAACCCCCCCCAAAAACCCCAAACCCAAACAAACCCCCCAAACAAACAAACAAACAAACAAACAAAAAACAAAACAAATGCAGTGGCAGGGCTTGATGGAGCCTAATTGGGAAAGAAAATAAATAAGAAAAAAAATCTATTATATTTTTGTGCTGAGCTGTATAGACAGCAATTAAATCATTAATCAGGCAAGAGTTGGCTGACCTAGGAAAGGAGAAATCTCATTTCTCAGCTGGATGGGAAGTTTAAAAATATCTGCTCAAAGGAGTATTTAAAGGATTCAAAACACACATAAGAACATTTTGGGTTTCAATTAAGTTTATGGCTTATGGAAACACTTCCTGTGGCAAATTAGCAATATGCTTTACTTACCTAGAAGCTACTTCATAATGATATTGGCTTTATTTTTAACAGAAATTGTTTCTCACCAAAAAGAAACAAAATTTATTTTTGTGTGCATGTGGGTTAGTATTTAGGAGAATTTTTTATTTTCTCTGCCAGTCTCCATCATGTTCACTTCCTTTCTGGAGGCTGTTTTGTAATTTCTTTGCCTTGAGAAATCAGCACTGTACATGTGAAATGTCTCCAGAGCAAGGATTGTATTGTAATTTATGGAAAGAACTTGGGCCAGGAGAGGAACATCTAATTTAGAGCACGTTATGTTGACCTGGGGACTTGTAGAGCTCTTCCACCTTTTTATGGGCAAGCAAGGACTGGATGTGCTCCTACTTCTTCTCCCATTATATATAAATATCAAATCTAGTGATCAGAATCAGAGACCACCTGGGCAGTAGGATCAGGTCTCTCATGAATGAGCAAGGGATCTGTACAAGTCCAGTGAAATGTGGAGGAAAAACTGAATGTAGAGGGATCCCCTTGCAGACCTGGGCGTGACAAACCCACCCTGAACATCACACTCTACATTGAACTTGCAGGCTGTGGAATGAAAGACCCTCAACAGCAGCAGCAGTTACAGCTGAGATATCAGGGTTCTTGTATCTCTATCTTGTATCAGGTTCCTTCTTATCTCTAACTACTCTCAAGATTAACCATAGAAAGGATGTGAAATACCTCATTATTGGTATGTACAGAGAGGGAAAAATCTGTAGGACCTCAAAGCCTTTTTTGCAAGTCTGAAGCCCTTACTGAATCCTCAGGATTTTTATTTTAGAGTGGAATATTAGAAACTACATCCTATATCTGAAAAATTAGAATTTTTTTCTCATATTTTTTATTATTTTGCCATAAAATGTTTTTCATATTCAACTCAAAGTAATTTACCCTCTGCATAAAGTGTAACTGGCCAAAGTGCTCAAGATAAAAGTTTGGTAAATGTACAATTTCCATGCATCACCTTCTTGAACACAGGAGACATTGAAATAACACATTAGGAAGCATTTAGTTCCCAATCTATACCATTGATTCAGGACTTCAAAGTGTTACAGATACATCAGGGAAATCTTTATTTTACAGTTTGACTTTAGGTCTGGGATTTTAACTCAGGACCTTTCTTTTTGAATCCATAGCTGCTGTGTTGATGAGAGGGTGTCAGACATGCTGTGAGACACTAAGGAAATAACCAGTGGACTATTGCAATATCTATGTCTGTAAAATACAGATAGTCACATTTTTATATATGTATTTCAACTCTTACATTTCTGGACCTCTAAACATTTGGGGTTTCCCAGCTGCCAAAGCATTATGTGAACAGTGGTGAGAAAAGTGGAAGAGAATCGTCTTATTGGTAGCCAGAGGAAAAGACAAGTTGAAATGAAATTCTGGAAGTGATTTCTTTCTTCTTTGTGCACCCCTCATTTACATGGGGAGGTCTGGGTGGCTATAATGGGAAAAAACTCTCTACCTGATGGGTGGAATGAATTAAAACCGTATTTTTTTTAAATTTCTCTTTTATTTTATTTTCTTTTATTAGTCTTAATTTCTGCTAGAATAGTTCTAAACTTCCTGGAAGGTCAGTACAACAGTCTGAAATTGCCAGAGTCTTGTGATGCTGAAAGAGCTATTTAGTATTTGGGGTTTTCAAAAGGCACTTCAACTGTTCATTTGCCATATTTAGGACTGGATTATTTTTTATCCTTCAGTCTTTTTTTGTCTTTTCACATTACACAGCAAAGTAGAATGATGTTGACACTGGAGACAGTTATAAAACATTTGCCTGAATGGTACAAATTGACATTTATACAAATGGACATTTATACAAATGCACATTTATACAAATGCTCATTGGACATGAAAGTGAAGTCTCGTCTTTTTTGAGCTCATTAGTAGATATATTGTTCTCTAAATAGGCTGGAATCTCTCTTCCAGAATTTAATTTTAGCATTGGATCTATCTTTGCTCCAGTTCTTCAGTGCTAAAACCAAGAGGATTTTGTGACAAAGTTGTTTCTTTCCTCTCTTTCACTCACTACAGCAGCACAGGGGCAATGAAGGAAAACTCAAATCACCAAGAGCTCTGCTCCAGAATGTGTCAGTGGGTATTTATCAGACACAGTCATTTTCTGTCCCAAAGTCACCCCACCTAATGTGCTTGGGAGCTGTACTCTTTGTATGTCCACAGCTTTTTATGGATTTCTCCCATGTGTTAACATGGACATGAGTGTGACAGCTTTTACTGCTGTGTACCTAAGTCCAGAAAAGCAGAGAAAGGCACCCCTCTCAGAACCTGGCTTGGATGAATTTTTTATCAAGGAGAAATGAAAATTCCAGTTGAAATTTGCAACAGTTACCACTGTTTGATTAGTATTGGTGGAGACCTATAATTAGCCCTTATTTAAGAAGGCATATGGCTCCAACAGATGGTAAAGGAAAAAAAGAAAGTTAGATAAACAGGGATATTTGCACAAGGTTTTCTGATCTCCTTTGCTTACATTTTGCAGCACAGTGCTTGCTTAGGTTCTGGAAAGATGGCCTACTCTCCATATAAGGAACACTTACATGTCTTAATTTTCTCTAAATATACCAAAATAGAGTGGCCTGCAAGTATTTAAGAATTCTGACAATAATAGAAACTTGAGGTGTCAAGGAAACCTAGAAAATCCTTAATTTTTGGTAGGGGTTCTGAGCAAGAACCAGCTCTACTTGTGAGGTTAGTGGGAATTTCAGATGGTAAAGGCCAAGGAACAGGACAGCAAGTGTATGGATGGGTGAGTGAGATGGCCATCCAAGAGAGAGATCTGGGTTATATTTATGGCAGTACCAACCAGGATACTGTATGCTGTAAAGGTCACTCAGATAACAGGTAGGTGGATTTCAGCTAGTCCAGACTGAGATTTTAAATGCTTTGGGGAGACCTCATTGCAGCCTTCCAGTACTTAAAAGAGAGAGAGACTTTTTACACAAAAAGGGGATAGGAAAAGGGCAACAGTCTTAATCTAATAGAGAAGAGATTTAGATAAGATGTTATGAAGAAATGCTTTCTTTACTGTGAGGGTGGTGAGGCTCTGGCACAGGTTGTCCAGAGAAGCTGTGGCTGCCCCATCCCTGGAGATGTGCAAGTCCAGGTTGGATAGGGTTGGAGCAGCCTGGTCTAGTGGAAGCAGCCCCTGCTCTTGCCAGGGGATTGGAGATAGAGGATCTTAAAAAACTCTTCCAACCCAAACCATTGTGTGATTCTGTGATTATTTTATTAATGGGTTCTTTGCTTCTTTCCTGCCAAGGTCAGGATTAAATTGTGAGATGGTGTTTCTTGTTCAGACTCAGATGTTCATTAGTTCTTATCTATGCCACAGTCTCACAAGCTGTGAGTTCTGGAGTATTTTGCTCTAATATTTGCTCAAAGTATCAAATGGCCACATAGCTCTCTCTACAGGGCCTTTGAAGGATAAACTGTCCAATTAAGAAATGACACCTAAATTATTTTTACTTTTAACCCAGTAACCAATCACCTGTGCTCCACAATGTGGACTTTTCTGTCCAATTACAAAATACAACCAAACCCATGAAGAAGAAGGTAAAGAAAAAGGACCAGCCTCCTCCCTAAACCCTCCATCTTAGCTCTATACATATTATTATATTCTAAAACATTAGACTCTAAGTTTCCCACCATGTGATAATTCAGCTTCTATTCAAAATACACACTCATCGACTCAGCTCTATCATTCAATTTTGGAAGCTTTCTCCATGGCCTCAGGTCAAATGTGGTTTTCTCTTGGGGGTCAGTGCCTGACAGTACAGAAAGTCTGAAATTCTCAGCATCCAGGGCTCCAACATTTTATGATGGTCTCTCTACCTGTTTATTGTCAACCTCCCTGTTCACCCCTGTTTAACTGACTGTGCAAATGCTTCCAAGTGCTCTGGGGTGAGGTCACATAGCCGGGTTCAAGCTGCCTTCTGCTGGGATTTACCGACAGCCGGCTTTCCACAGAGGCAGATCCAGAGAGATCCCATGAACTGCTGACACCACATGGCTGTGTGGGCAGCAACATAATGTTTGTGGGCAGGAAAGTTTCAAAACGTTCACAGCTCATTCTCAAGTGAGTGCCTTGCAGTGCCCTCCCCCTGTCTGTGCACGAGTGACCCAGGAGAATGAACCCATCTGCCTTTAAAGATATCATCTGCATCTGAGATTTTCCTGTGCGGAAACACAAGTATGATATGCTTCTATTAGCCATGAATCAGGATGAAATACAAATGTTTAAGTGTGCACTAATATTTATAAAGAAACATTTACAGTAAAGCTCTTTTTACAGCTGCAGTGTCTTGATTTCCCTACATTATTGAAGAGCATCTCTTTCATTAAAGCAAAACTTAGCAGAATCCTGCTTTTCCATTTATCTGAATAGCAGCATAATAATACTGTTTTTCCCAGATAGCAAGAGACATTCAAGAAGTTGCCAGCATTTGAGTAATTATCTAATTTCCAATGCTATAGTCATAAAGACATTAGAGAGGCTAGATCTGAAGTTAGATCTGTTTTCCATATGGATTTTTCCTGACTGTTTAAGCACTCCTTATTTATTTTAAACCTCTGACACAGAGCTCGTGAAACTGCAGAGAGTTAATTCTAGAGAAAGCTGGTTGTAAACCTGAAGTTGTCCTTCTCAAAGGCCTGGAGTTATCATTTTGTATTTAAAATAGTAATAAAAAATTACTTTCTTTGTTCTCTGCCTTGCATTGGGGATAGGAAGCAATGTAATGTTTTCAGCAGCAGCGTGCAAGGACTGAATTGCCACAATTCCCCCTTCCTCACTTTGAAAAAGTATTAATTAATAATACTTTTATGGGCTGCAGAATAGAGGACAGAGTTCAGATAAATGCTGTCTCTGCTCTTCCTTTGTTAAATTCAGAAGTTAAACTATATAAACAAAAATATACAGAGGAGTAGAAGTGGTTCGTTTTTCCCTGAAATTCTCAGCATTCTGTAGCCAAGACCTAGAGGTTTAAAAGAAAAGTTGTGTAGGATATAATTCTCTGTGCAGGAGGTTTTAATGTGTTTCCTTTGGAGAAACAAATTTTTCATGTTTCATTTACGTCTCACACTTCTGGTTGTGTGGAGAAATCTAACATTATTAAAAGTTATTCTTAGTATGATAGTATCTTTAAAATAAATCAAAGAACCAACTCCAAGGATTTTTTCAGGCTTCTAGTGCCTGTTGGAAGAAGAGCTAGAAAGTAATGAGAAATGAGGTAATGAAGGACATTTAGCTTTCCTTTTCTAACCTTTCCAAAAACAAACTCACTCATGGCTTTCAAGGTATCCTCCTATCAGAGAAGAATTCCTTCATGCACTGGTTCTTTGATAAGGGCTGTGCCACAAGGAATTTATGTTTTAAAGCCTAGAAAAAATAAATATGAACATACCTCCATGACTTCTCAAAGATTAATACTTCTGGGCAAATCTGGGTTTGCATACTGGAGTGCTTGCCATTCTTGAAAGGGTTGTTGGTTGACATTGATTCCAGTTTTCTTTGGCAGGTAGAGACATCATGAGGAAGCACAGTCAGAAATGTAATGATGGAAAGATTCTAGCTGGTGAGATTGGAGCACTCTGGTCACTGACACAGCAGACACAATGCTGAGGGCACAAGGACCAGCCAATCCTATGGCTTTGCAAACAGCAAGGGCTCATGTGACCCTGGTGGCTCTGGGGAAATAATTTATCTCAAGTCTCATCAAGCTACACCAAAACTTTGCCATTTCAGAGTCTCTCCTTGGCTGAAGTCAGAGGTTGAGATATGCATGTGTCATTGCTTGCTCCATGAGAGGGTTATTGACTTACAACAATCATGAAACTTCTCAAATTATTTTTATAGCACTTAAAAAAAAAGAGTAAAGGAGGATTCAAATAAAATATTTCAAAGGAAAGTGATATAATTTAGGCATGATGAAAGCAGAGAAAGAATGCTATAAATCCTCAGAGCTGAAAAATGTATAATTTGAATTTCCTGGAGTGAACAATTGGGATAATTGACCATTGGAGTTTGGGAGAAGGAGTGCTCATCTATCTGGTGTGTGCATTAGGATCTTAGAAATTTCAAGAATATTGCCACCACCTTCCATAACTTTTCCCTAGAAATGTATCCCTCTCCTCACATGAATGGGAGTGGTGTGAGGGTTCTCTTGGGAAAAATTACACAAATGAGAATATTTGAAAAGTGGTAAAATTTGAGTCCCTGTCACAGCTTTGCACCAGCTGAGGGACACTGCCAGTTTGTCCAGCAACACTTTCAGTGTTTCTGAACTTCAGTTTCAGTGAACACAAGATCAACATTCAGAAAACACTTTCAGTGTTTTCAATGAGAAATGCCAATTATTCTGGCATATCACACTCCTCCAAAACACAAAGAGCACAACAGTCAAGAGAAGATGATTTCATTATCTACTTTATCTAATTATACCCACTGCCAACAACAAAGTTGTGGTTAAGTGGGTTTGATCAGGGGTTTTGAATGGGGTTTGCCACATGTCTCTGTACAAGGCTAAGGTTTCTGGTGGTGTCCCTTCCCTTCCCTTCCCTTCCCTTCCCTTCCACCCCAACCCACCTCAGTGCCTTTGTCCTGGAAGTGGTTAGAATTTTATGGTTTCTATTCTCACTAAATTAGGTTTTAAATACGTAACAAAATTGTTTACAGGTCACCTATCCATCAATTCATTTCTTATAAGATTATCTGGAGAGAATTTTTCAAGGGCCTCCAGGATCTAAATAACCTCTCTCTGAATCTTTAAAGAGATGAGTAATTTCTGTATGATGTGCTGCAATAATATTTAGAAACCTCCATCTATAGAAACACCCAGATGGGAAAGTTGGGTAGACTGGAGTGTATCTGGGGACACTTGGAAGATGGGAGAGAGGGAAAGCAGGACATGCTACAGTGACTGGTCTGTGCCAGCACCCTGTGCATGAAAGCATTTTCCCCCTTCCTTTTTAAAAATGCCATTGTCCAATAGCCTGTGGAGGAATTTCTAGGAATGATGGTGGGATGTCATGGAAGGAATAGTAAGAGAGGGATGCATAAAAGAGCTTTTCTTATTCTCTGAATGCCTGTGGAACACAACTCTCCTCTTCATACTTGCAATGGCTCTCACAGCCCTGAGAGCTCTTTCACTTTTCAGATAAACTGAAGAACTGTTCAACCCAAAGATAATAAGCAGTAAATGGAATAGACACTTAGGAAGGGAATCAGGATTCCTTCTAGCATAAGGAATACTGCACATATCCCAAATAAATCTACTGACAGGGAAATTTACTGATCAAAAATTCATTACTCCAGAATTAGACTTTTTTTTTTTAAATTCACCAAAGCCTTTGAAACTGTGGAATAAATGCAGGTCAGTTGAGTTTTAGCTCCAGATCTCCCCTGGGAGTGGGACCTCCCAGCAGTTTCCAGACAGTACGTCTGTCTCCTTTGGGCTTCCTGTGACTGCTGGGATTTTTGAACAGCTGAGGTTGTACTAGAAAGAGATGTGGGAAAACTCAATGGTTCCAGTCTTCTTTCTCAATCCTCCTGTGCTTTATGCCAAAGGACAGAGGCCCTTGTGTGAGCACAGGGATGCATCTGCTGTGTCTCCTGAACAGGGGCTACACCTGCTGTGTCTTCTGCCAGCAGCCCTCTCTGAACAATGGCAGCTGTGACAAATGCCAACCTCAGTGGCACTGCCTGCCAGCAGACACACCTGGGGTTTAGAGAGACACGGGTTTCAGAAGGAATCCCAGGAACTAGGGGAAGTTTGGGAAAGGTACCTGGATTAAGATGTTGTCATGGAGTAGAGTAGTAAAAGATATGTTTCAAGCAGCAACAAGCAGAGTGAGGTAGCCTGGTCCCTACCTGAAGCACAGAATACACCAGCAGATGCTGCAGCCTGAAGGAAAATATCTATGAGATGTTGTAATTTCCCTCTGGTTTGAGAGGCAGGATCCCTGCATTGCTGTCAGCACTGCCAAGTTCTCCTCTGAGGAAATCCCTGCTGCAGCCTCAGGTGTTCTCTACGAGAGGGAGAAGCCACCTGTGGCCACTTAAGTGGGCAGGGATGGATGTGTTTAGGGAGGATCAGCCACTCATCTGCTGTAGTTCTCTGCCAGGTGTCTGCATGGAGGTCTCCCTGCTTAAAACGGAATGATTTTTGGCCCTGTAACACCATACTCTGATTCGAGGCAGCCCCAAACATATGACATTGACTTTGACCTTTCCAACAACAGAAATGATTCCTGATGCCACCTTGCAAATCCAGCTCCTAAAGCAATTACACATGAGGAGTGGTCTGCTCAGGAGTGTGTTTGAAAAGAAAATGAAATTAAACTTTCTATCCAAGAACAGTGCCAGTATATCAATATCCAAATCAAATAACATAAAGTTTCCTTTGTCTGCCAGCTAGGAGTAAGAATGCTTTATACCTCTAATATGACTTTTGCAGTGTCTGTAATGTCATGAGGTTTAAATTAAAATAAATATGACTGCATGCTTTTGAAGAGCTAATCAGGCTGAAACATTTTAGCCTTATTGGTGTAGCACATGAAAATAAATATGTATTTATCTAGGCTGCCTGGCTTCATGGATAACTAGTGTGCAGATTGGGTGGTGGGAAGACAATAGCAGGATTAAATACTTGGGTGTGCTTGATAGAAGTCAGTAATAGGAAAATTATTTGAATGTAGCCTGGATGACAGCACTATGGTTCTGCTAATTAATTAGATCAAATTTTATTGGTCTTATTGTCATTTAGTAAATTCTGCCCCATATGATTTTTTCTTTTTTGAGATATTTCAGTGTCCATGCTATTCCAGTTCCAGCAGACTGGCACCACTAAACTAATTTTTATAATGAAAAAACCCCATTCACTTGTCTACTTTTCTTCAGTACCTTTTTTATTTGGGTTTTTTTGGTTGTTTTGAAGTCCTTTCTGTTATTTTATTTTTATATAACCAAACTTGACCTCATAAAATATTTAATCCTCTGTAAGTCTTGACTCACTGACCTATGATAGCAAATTATGTACAAATCTCAGCAGAATAAACCTGTCCTGATTAGAAACTCTTGACAAAACAGCAGGCCCTGGACTTTTATCTTACCACAACTTCTGGTGCCAGAACAATTCTGCAAAGGGGCAAATTCCAAGAAGTACCTTCTGAAAAACTATACTTTCTAAAAAGGATTGCCTTCTGACTTTTTGATGATGATCACACATCTGTCTCTTTCTGAAGGACTAATCCTGGCACACTTCTTTTAAGCACCCCTTCTCAGTAGAGTTCCAACATACCATTTGCTGAAGGACTACGCTTCAAAAGCTCACATTCCTCCAGGACTGAGCGCTGGAAGGGGACAAAACCAGCTCACAGTAAATTTTGCGACCTGTTATTGCTCTGGGGCTACAGAAGTAGAATTAGCAGGGGATTCTGATTACCAGCCAAGACAAACCTTGAAAGTTTCTAACTCTGGTGCCCAGTTACTCATTTAAAAGTCACACTGTCATTGCAGGCTCCTCTGGAAGGCATTCACTGTAGTACAGTGAATGTTCCCTCCAATGTGAGTTCGTAGAACTCAGCAAGCCACAGGTTTTTTTTTCCTCTTACCGAAAAGGGAATTGCTCCAAAAGCAGTTGACTTAAAGCAAAAAATTTCCTCAGTATAAAGCACGGATTTTTTGTCAATTATGTCCTAAATTCCATAGGCTCCATTAAACAAAAAACAAAATACACACACTGGAGGCACCTAAAAGTTAGAAAGGATAAATCCCACCTCAGTTTATGTGATGTTTGTTTATGATCATTTTATACAATAGCACAGGTGATGCTATTGGCTGATTTTGATGTGGAGAACCTTAGAGTTTTGGTTTTTGAGTTACTTTGATTTATCCAACTTTTTTGGACCAAATTGGCATCTTTCACACATGCCAAGGATCTGAAGGATTACACAGGCATCTTGAAAAAAAAGACTATATTTTTATGTTTCTGTATTTAAGGATGCCTCTGCATTTTCAGGTTCTACATACAGGATCTGCTATTAACTATTGTCCCCCCCAAGCAAGTAGTAACTTCTGGGAGTACCAGAGATGACAAGAAAACTCTTTCTTCTGAAAGATGGCCATTGCAGATAAAAGATGAAGTTTCACAGGTGAACTCCCACAGTCCACATGGTGCTGGGTGCACCAAGTTAAGCATTTGATGCTTTAACTTTTATTAGAAATAAAGTTAATAGGATTAATGTTGTCACAGGATCAAGTATTCTTACTTTGAAATCCAGCCTGCCTACAGTTTAACATTTGTTTTCTTTAAATAT